>NC_058518.1:115490604-116115604 GCF_904849725.1 Hordeum vulgare subsp. vulgare | reverse complement strand
AGCATGTGTCGGGTGTACTAGACTTGTTAGAATTGATAAAATCTGCCAACCATAAAATTGGGAAAAGGCTAGGATTTTAATCTTGTCAAGTAGTCTATTCACCCCCCTCTAGACACACCTTCTATGGATCCTACAATTGGTATCAGAGCAAGTTCTCCATAACCTTGGTTTAAACACCATTGGAGGAAGATGAATGTGACTAGTTCCGGGATTTTTAGTTGTAGATTTCCTATTCTTGATGGGGAGTATTTTCAAAAATGGAAAGATGAAATGCTTGATATATTTGATGAGTTCCATTAGTGCAAGTATGTTGAATATCCCTATGCGCCTCCCACTAATCCCATACATCCTTCTCATGATGATGAAATTGATATGCTTGGTAGTATTAACACTATTAATATGATCATTAGAGGACTACCAAGAAATGTGCTTAATCAAATGTAAAACTTTGAGTGTGCTCATACTTTGTGGAAAAACTTAGAGGAAAGATATCCAAATTATCCCTAGAAAAATCTTGATATCATTGTCCACAAATGCTTTGCCTTTCACAAAATGAAGCCAGGTGATCCTAATTTTGATAAATGTATATTTGAGCTTCGTGACCTCATGCTTGCTAAAGGAGATTCCATTACTATTAACAATATCATTGTTGAAGGCATTCACATTCATAAATATGAACATTGTCATAGTCAAAATTCTGATAAAACTCTTGTTTCTTATGATGAGGGAACTTCATCTGATGATGACTATGTGGAGTATGGCTACTACGATGAAGATTGGGAGTTTGACATTTACTATGAGAAGATCTTGAGGAACCTTAGTCTTGTGGCGAGCCTTATAGACTACATGGCCGGTGGAAAGAGTGGGTTCTCGATAGTGGATGCACCGATCACATGACTGGAGATAAAGACGTGTTCCATGAGATTAAACCAAACCTTGGACCTCAAATGTATGTGACCTTTGGAGATAAATCCAAGGGTAAGGTACTTGGTCTTGATAAGGTGGTTGTATCTCATGATAGTTCCATTCAAAATGTCATGCTTGTTGAATACTTTGGCTACAATCTTTTTTCCGTTCCTAAACTAGCACACTATGGTTTCGACGTGCTATGTACAGAAGTTGACTGCCAAGTGTTTCGTAGAGACAACCATAACATTGTCTTTACTGGTTTCCGTAGAGGTGATCTATACATTGTCGATTTCACTAAGAAATCCAAACCCCGTACATGTCTTATTGCTAAATCTTCTAAATGTTGGCTATGGCATAGAAGGTTAGGACATGTTGGTATGAGTAATATTGACAAACTTATCAAAGTTGATCATATTCTCGGTGCTAAATATGTTATCTTTGACAAAGATAGACTTTGTAGTGCTTGTCAAGCAGGAAAGCAAGTTGGTGGAAGTCACCCCATGAAGAACATCATGAGTACAAGAAGACCACTCGAGGTGCTTCACATGGATCTTTTTTGTCCCAATGCTTACAAGAGCCTCAGTGGAAACTCTTACTCTTTAGTCATTGTTGATGATTTTTCCAGATTAACGTGGGTATTCTTTCTTGATGATAAGTCGTAGGTACAAAAGATCTTCAAGAACTTCGCTCGGAAAGCTCAAAATCAGTTTGAAGTAAAGATCAAGAAGGTTCGGAGCGACAACGGGATGGATTTCAAGAACACAAATGTGGATACCTTTCTTGCCGAAGAGGGTATCTCACATGAGTTCTGGGTGACGTACACACCTCAATAAAATGGAGTTGTTGAGAGCAAGAACCGGACTCTCATAGAGATGTCCAGAACGATGCTTGACGAATACAAGACTCCAAGACACTTTTGGGCAGATGCCGTGGAAACAGCTTGCCATGCCATAAACCGACTCTACCTACAAAAGCATCTTGGTAAAATGGCATACGAGCTACTCACCGGTAACAAACCCCAAGTTGGATACTTTCGAGTATTTGTCTCTAAGTGCTATATTCTTGATAAGCATCGTCACTCTAAATTTGCTCCTAAATCTTATGAAGGTTTCCTACTTGGTTAGGGATCAAACTCTCACACTTACCGTGTCTACAACAACTTCACACGAAAAGTGTGAAGTTTGATGATACTAATGGTTTGCAAGTCGAACAATTGCCAAATGAAGTAGGAGATAGGGAACCTTCGGAAGCCATCCAAGATTTATCTATTGGCAAGATTCGTCCCATGGAGGTGAAGCAGAGTACTTCATCAACTCAAGTGGAAGCTCCTACTTCGAGTCAAGGCGAACGACAAAACGACATGGAAGCATCCACAAGCGGTACACGACATGATGAAGAAGAGGAAGAAGTACATCGTGACGATCTACCTCAACCTTCCTCACCACCACCTCAAGGAGTTGTCGATGTCAATGACAACATGCAAGATGATGATGAAGAAGAAGCTCCACCATCTAACAAGAAGAAGCTACCACGAGTTTGAGCAAGCATGGACAAAGATCATCCGTTGAATCAAATCTATAGTGACATAAAAACTGGGAGAATCACTCTCTCTAAATCTCGTTTAGCTAACTTTTGTGAGCATTATTCTTTCATATCTAGCGTTGAGCCTTTGAAGGTTCAAGAAGCCCTTGAAGACCCAGATTGGGTGAATGCCATGCACGAAGAGCTACACACCTTCGAGAGGAACAAAGTGTGGACACTTGTTGAAAAGCCCGAAGGGGAGAAAAACATCATTGGTATAAGATGGGTGTTTCGGAACATGCAAGTCATACGTAGCAAGACGTGTCTCATAGCCTAAGGATACACGCAAGTCGAAGGTATGGACTATGGTGAGACGTATGCACCGGTTGCTAGACTTGAAGCCGTTCACATTCTTCTCACTTATGCCAATCACCATGATATTACTCTTTACCAAATGGATATCAAAAGTGCGTTTCTAAATGGTGAAATTGAGGAGGAGGTTTATGTCAAACAACCTCCCGGATTTGTGAACTCTAAGAAAGCTAATCATGTTTACAAACTTCATAATTCTTTATATGGTCTTAAAACAAGACCCTAGAGCTTGGTACAAAAGCCTAATGAAGTTTCTCATTGAAAAGGGTTTTGAGATTGGTAAAATTGACGCAACCTTATTCACTAAAAGAGTTAATGGTGAACTATGTCAAATATATGTGGATGATATTATCTTTGGTTCTACTAACCCACAATTTAGTGAGAAATTTGGAAGGTTGATGTCAGAGAAGTATGAGATATCTATGATGTGTGAGCTGAAATTCTTCCTTGGATTGCAAATCAAACAATCGAGAGAAGGTAAATTTATCTCTCAAACCAAGTACACCAAGGACTTAATAAAGAAGTTCAACATTCAAGAATGCAAAGGTATGAGAACCCCCATGCCTACTAGTCGACATGTTGACCTCACTAAGGAGGACAAACCAGTTGATCAAAAGGTTTATCAATCAATGATTGCTTCATTGCTATACTTATGTGCCTCCTATCCTGACATAAGGTTGAGTGTTTGTATGTGTGCCTGATATCAAGCGACACCTAAAGAGAGTCATCTATTGGTTGTGAAAAGAATAGTGAGATACCTCATACATACACCAAACTTTGGCATATGGTATCCCAAGGGATCTTCTTTTAATATTCTTGGCTATTCCAACTAAGACTATGTTGGAGACAAGGTTGATAGAAAATCCACGTCGGGTACAAGTCAACTTGTTGGGAGATCTCTTGTGTCTTGGTCATCCAAGAAACAAAACTTGGTATCTTTATCTACTGCCGAAGCAGAATACATTGCCGCTGGATCTTATTGTGTGCAATTATTATGGATGACTCAAACTCTTAAGGATTGTGGCATTCATGTTATAAAGGTTCCATTGTTCTGTGACAACGGAAGTGCTATTAAAATTGCATATAATCCTATGCAACATTCTCGAACTAAACATATTCAGGTCTAACATCATTTCGTTCGTGATCATATTGGTAAAGGAGATATAGATCTCAAGCATGTTCGTACTGACAAACAATTAGCTGATATCTTTACCAAACCAATTGGTGAGAAAGTGTTTTGTCATTTGAGGAGTGAGTTGAACATCATTGATGCTCCAAAATTGAGCGAGACTCACTCGGATACATGCAAGGGCATCAGCTTGATTGCCTATTCCCTGATACTATTGATATGACTATCTCATCTCTTGGAAAAATATGCTACCTTGTATTGCATCTAATCTTTTGTAGGGACTTGGAAGAACTACATTCCACAAGATTGCAATCAACTCTCATCAAAAGCAATCTTGACATGGCCAAGTATCAACAACCACTTCTTCGGAGATGAAGGAAGAAGATAACAAAATCATATCCTTGACTATTATTTGATGAATTTATTCACTCTTGTCATTTGGATATATTATGGTCTTCCTTTCATGACTAATCAATGTAGGTGAAAAGTGAACCAAAAGCGACAAGGATTGCTCCTAACCCAAGATGATCTTCATCAACATTGAGCATCCACAACAAGTTCACATACATGCCATGTTATCAACATCATTCGAAAGTATGTACTCATATCCTTGATAATGCTTTACACCAATTCATGAGGTAAAGAAACTCAAGTGATATGAAGACATTCAAATGCCTAATAAAAAAATGATAACCCCATTTTGCACGTAACGATGACTATGACATATGATCAAGCATTCTTGCTTGACTCCTCAAGTCAAATACTCTAATATAGGTGACCTAGTCACCGCCCAACATCGAGATGGATATTCTCGTATGGTTCATGATTTTAATGTTTGATCTCTTGGAACCATCCAATATTCATCTATATATGTTTTAAAATTTTCAAAAATATATATTCTTAGTGTGTTATCCTGTTCTGTCTCAATTGGAATTTCTCAATTCTTATCTATTACGATTGGTAACCCTTCAATTGGAATTTTACATTTGTTATCTATTCAAGGAGTTGTTCTACAATGCAACTTGGTTACACCGATGTGGAAAAATCGGGCCCCCTGATTTCTTCCAGAGGCCTTATTTCACATACTCGGTTCTACCAAATCACAATGCCTTGGTGACTCCGAAGGTTATCTCTGCCTATCATTCTTTCTGGAAATTTTCTGAATATATGCCAACGGAGAGAAATATTTTCTCCGATCCCAAGTTTATAACCTCCTGAATTTGGTTAAACTCTTCACATTTTCAAAGGAGGATATAATTTGTTTCCCAAACCTTTCAAGAAGAAAAAAATTCATAAGAGGGCGAAACATATAGGATCCCTAACAAACAGGGGGAGATCTTCTAGGAACTCTTATCCATTTAAGAGGGAGAACATTCAATGAACTCTTACCTATACCTAAGGGGGAGATGAATCAATGAAATCATATCCATCTAAGGGAGAGAAATATTTCAAGGAACCCTTACAAGAAAGAGATGAATCCAGGATCGCTTACTCTTAATGAGCCCTTCCCTCTGACATTTCCGGCAATTAATGTCAAATGGGGAGAAATATCAATGTTTCTAATAAGCTTACAAAAAGGGGGAGAAATTTTTTACATAAGGGAGAAATATCAAACCCTACATACTCACGGGGGCAACACCATTAAGGAGGAGAGAGAGTAACAATTGATACAATTGGTATTGTTACTTACTATTTTATGAATTGAACTTGTCTCACTCTATCTACTCCCAGTATATTTAAATGCTCTGATTCGGGGGAGAAGGAATCATGTATTCATTCCTAAGGGGAGATAGTTCCTTATATGCTTGGATACATATCTATTATCAAATCATAATTTCTCCATATCTTGGTATTCTTCAAGCTCCTTGCATATTTACAATAGTATACTCTTGTGTTATCTAACAAATGTTTCCTCAACTGTACTCCTATTTCTAAGATGCTCAAGATCCTCAATATAAGTATATGCATCATATCCTTGTTCATGATGATCTCTTGTCTCTTGCATATATTGTTTGCAAGAGGGAGTCTTGAACATGAAAGCTCTTCATTCACATATATTTGATGCATATAGCCAGGATATACATGACTTGTCTTGTCCTTTCTACCATGTGTGTGCCCATGCATTCCAAATCAACTATCCTTTAAAAGTGATTGCACACACTTAGGGGCAGCTTGTACTAGTAATGTATCTTCCAAAGCTGTTATATTTTAATGCATATCTTTATTTGAAGCTTTGATTGTATGTTGTCATCAATTACCAAAAAGGGGGAGATTAAAAGCACATATGCTCCCTTGGTGGTTTTAATTCTTGACAACATACATTGTCTCTTGGACTAACACTTTTACCTAGTATATTTTAGGAATAGTCCATAGAGAGCATTGGCTAAAGGCTTATGTGGAGATGCCCCTTGATGCAAGAAAGGAATAAGATTGTCCCAAGCTTCAAGCTAGAAGACTCTTCATTTTATATTTGTGAGAAATCACTTCTAAGTCCATAGGAAAGCCAAAAACTATTAAAAGGGGTGAGGTATTAAAATGAACTGGTTGCTCAAGTGCTCAGAGATATCCACCAAAAATACTCACTCATTTCCCACATAACCATACTGTCTAAAGCCACATACACAAAATTGGCGCCACAAAGTTTCTCAATTAGACCCTACCACTTTTCATACCACATAGATACCTAGCCAAAGCCACCAAATCGGTGCAACCAAAACTGTCGTGGTTTTGTCACGGCAGATGTCCTCGTGAAAGGATTTAAAGATGGAGCCATCGCACCTTGGTGGCGACTCAAAGGGGTGAGCGAAAGAGAGACTCGGATTTACCCAGGTTCGGCCCTTCGTGAGGAGGTAAAAGCCTACGTCCCGCTTTGTGTAGATTGATGATGGTTTCGATTACAAGGAGGGCGTAACTCGCCTGACCTAGCTCTCGATTCTCTCTAACTCACCTGACCTCTCCCCGGGACTCGCCTTTATATATAGGTCGAGGCCCTAGGGTTTACAAGTCCTGCTCTCCTACACTTGGTAGTTTTCCTTATCTCTAAGTCGCCGTGTTCCTCACGACTCGAAGCTTCCTTGACATTCCATCATCCGTACGGTCTTCTTGAACCGCCATACAACTCCTTGGCCGCCGGACACATGACTAGGGGTGAGTCGCTCCTCTGGTGACCCGGCGCGTTAAGGGCGGGTTACCCACAGGTAACATCCCCAACATTAGGCCCCGGATTGCCATGAATTCATTCATGTCAAGAAACTCCCTTCACTCTTGGGGCAACTCTCCTTATTTCCAGTCTTCGACGAACGCTAAGCCGCCATTTGTGGCACTCTAGCGTGAGTCGCCATACAGTGCCGTCTCGTCTCCTCCGTTCCAGTTCCCAAACACTATAACTGTCAGCGAATCTTTCGCCCATAATTGTTTATCCTGAAAATCCAGGCACCATCATTTCGTTTACTGACTTGTCGCCTCGATTCCCGCGTTGACAGCCTCGTTTCCCGTTCTTGCTCCTTAAATACCGAGGGAAATGGGGGAAGAGAGACCTCGTCACCTACCCCCATTCCTCCTTCGTCTTCGCCTTCGTCTTCGTCTCCACGCACCGGCCTCCCGACATCATCTCCGAGCTCCAACATCCCGGCGTCGTCCTCGGCTCCACCGCCTGGCACCACCCTTGGCTCCTAGAGTCTTCCTCGATCGGTCGCGGCTCCTTCGTCGGCAAGGAACACGAAGGCTCGAGCCTTCGTTCCCGGCAGCAATCCTTATTGTCAGGTACGTTTCTTCCCTTTCTTAGGAGTAGACCAAGAGCTCCATGACCGTAGCTCTTAACTTCATGGCAGGACGAACATCCCTAGATTTGTTAGATCTGCACTCCATTACCATGGTTAGCCTCAGATTGCAAGAGGCATCGACCATTTTAATCCCATCCTCCTGCTAGTCCGAAAACCCGAGCTCTGCTGACTAACTCTGTAGTTGTACTGTGCGCGTAGTTCATCGCCATTGTCTCGGATGATATTTCCGTATTTTTACTTGTTCGTAGATCTGTAGCTTTCCGCCCGTCCATTGGAACATGTTTTTTCACTCATCAAGAATATTTCTAAGGACGAGAACGTTTTCCAAGAGTCGCCTTTTAGCTTCAACCTTTATGGCGACTCAATTTAATTACTGTAGTCAGGACGCTCCCTTTCTTTCAGTCTGGCGGGCGAGTCACTAAACTCTTTTGTGAACACCATGGACCTGTATCAGTGGGTTAGAATATTTTATAATCTTTGCTGAGTCGCCTCGCACTCCATTTTTCGTAGTCATGTCCATCATGAAATGTGATTGGTTGCCAACCGAAGTCGACGACGCCACACTTGAGAAATTCGTCGAAGCGGTTCTCCTTGATAGCAAAGAGGTTATTGGTTGGAGAACCGCCCCGGGCGAGCCAATTCCCAACCTGAGGCCAGGAGAAGTGGTAATATTCACCGACTACCTCGAGCGTGGATTTAAGCCGCCTGGATCAAAGTTTTTCCGAGACGCCCTGCACTTCCTCAACCTTCATCCTCAAGACCTAGGACCCAATTCCATCACAATTTTATGCCAATTCCAGGTCTTTTGTGAAGTGTACTTACAGAAAGAACCCTCGATCTGTTTGTTCTGGAACTTCTTCCACTTAAACCGCCAGACCGAGTTCTCCAACGGTCCTAACCATGAGCTTGGAGGAGTCAACGTTCAGAGACGCCGCGAGCATGGATTTTCGGCAGTTGTTTTGCCCAGCCACCCCAAAGGATGGGCCGAGTCATGGTTTTACTGCAAAAACACTACTCCACCAGGCGAGAACCCTCTTCCGGGTTTCAGAGCGGAGTGCCTGCCTATGGATTTTAAAATCCCAGACAAGCTCACTAAAGAAGAAGAGTCGAAGTTCATTCCTTTTTTTCGGATCTCAAATTCTTGTACAACAACGGCCTCATTGGTATCGACCTGTTCTGCTACTAGATAAAGTGGAATATTCTTCCCTTAAGCCACCGCGACAGGTTGACGTATGATTATGATGGTACTTTAGAGCATCCACAGCGTGCCAGTCGGCGCCAACTTTAAGAAAGCGAGATCGTCGGAGTCATCAAGAGATTAACCGTGGAGTCTCTGGAAGAATGTGCCAAAGTCGGCCTTAGAGGCTTCTGCCGCGCCAACCCGGTGCCTCCAATAAGAGTCTGAGCCGCCATTTGTCTTGTTTATACTTTAGCAACTTTCATGGTTTAAAAACCTGCCTGTGTTTGTCAGAGAACTGATGTGTTTTGGAGGAGGGGTCCCAAAGTCGCCCCCGCAAAGTCTACTAAGGTGCCACCCAAGAAGAAGAAGACGGTGAGCAAGAAGAAATCCGCCATCAAAGATTCATCCTTTGTTGGCGACTCTCATGCAGACGAGGAAATTCCTGAGGTAAGGTTTTTTCCTTGTCCCTTCTCCACATGTTCCGACTTAAGTTTATACCATATATCTTTTCATGTAGGGTGATGACGATGAGAGCAAGAATGACACAGTCAAGGTAATTTCCATTTCTTCCGACTCACCTTCCTATTCTCCTAGACCAGCTAGGCGGATCTGCGGAAAAGTGCCCATATCACATCCTCATGCTTATGTGGACCCTGATTTCCTTTTGAAGAAAGCAAGATACACCCCCTCTCGCAAGACCCGCAGTCGTTCTAGCGACTTGATCACTGGACTGCCCGAGAAGACGACCGGTCGCAAACGGACCAGTGAGGTACGCGTGTCTTGTCATATCTTTTGACGTGTGAAATATAACCCGCCATCCTTATGACTTTCAATTTTTTTTCCTGCCAGACTTCTCCTCCCTCATCTGGTGACTCGTCCGTCTCTGCTCTCCCACCGATGGTTCGCGTGCAAGGGTAAGTTTACACTGTTCACCCAAATTCTTTTAAACCATAACATGTGCTTTAAACCTTGCCACTTTATTGCAGGGCACAAGCAAAGAAAAGGAAAATCGGTGATTCTCCTCCTGCACAACAATCATCTGATGCCTTAGGTGCGGACACATCTATTCCTGAGGCTGAAAGGGAGCAGAAGGCGACTTGCGACATTCCTGCACACGACATTCTCATTGCCCGGAATGACTCGCCCGTCATCTTGAAAGAAACCGCTGGCCCGAGTAACCCGCCAAGCCCTCTCAAGGCGACTGACGATCCAGACGTCATGGTCACCGGCTTTGGCTATTCTACTCCTCCAACTGACGTGCTCTCCAAACATACATCAAAGGGAAGTCACCTTCCTCCTGATGGCAACTCAGAACACCTCAAGCTTCCTCAATACGAGAAGTTGGAGTTCGGCCAACTATGCTCTAGCTTCACAACTCACGTGGAGAAGGATTTTGAGCTGAACAAAAGCCTGCTCCGACTTATGAAGACCAAACACGAGGTATGCGGATATATGTTCCTATATTCATTAGCCTTCCAAGAGCCGGGTCATCTTTGTAGAAGATGGGCCGGGTCTTGTTACAGAAAACTTCAACCTGTAGCCCCCAAGGGCCGGGTCATCTTTTTAGAAGATGGGCGGGTCTTGTAATAAAAACTTCAACCTGTAGCCCGAAGGGTTGGGTCATCTTTTTAGAAGATGGGCCGGGTCTTGTAAAAAACTTCAACCTGTAGCCCCCAAGGGTCGGGTCATCTTTTTAGAAGATGGGTCGGGTCTTGTAAAAAACTTCAACCTGTAGCCCCCAAGGGCCGGGTCATCTTTTTAGAAGATGGGTCGGATCTTGTAATAAAAAACTTCAACCTGTATCCCCCAAGGGTCGGGTCATCTTTTTAGAAGATGGGCCGGGTCTTGTAATAAAAAACTCCAACCTGTAGCCCCCAAGGGTCGGGTCATCTTTTTAGAAGATGGGTCAGGTCTTGTATGTGGTATGACTTTTGGATAAAAAATCATACATTAGCCCCCAAGTGTCAGGAGTGTTGCTTGCAAAAATTCTGATACTTGTCTCCCCAAATATTATGTGCAACAGTCTATAGCCGAGAGTGAGGCGGTGGTAGCTGACTTGAGGAAGAATTTGACTGGTCAACAGGATGCTTACTCTGGGCTAGAGGCTAAATCCCGGTTGCTGCAGGCCGAGTTTGAAAAAATGAAGGCTGACCACGAGAAGTTTGAGAAGAAAGCCAACGCTGACCAAGCCGCCCTCTTGAAGCGTGCTGAACAAGCAGAAGAAAATATGAAAGCCGCCCAACAGGAGCTGACTGGCTTGAAAAAGCATGTATCCAACATGACAGTCGCCATGTTTGGTAAGTTTTCATTGTTGAATGCCTTTTGATTAACCATGTTGGGATTTAGAAGTCGCCAAATACTTATGCCTTTTGTCGCAGGTGCCCGAGCCGTCAAACTGCCAGACGAGTGTATGAACAAATTGAGGGCCATATATACTTTTGCTGAGCAGCTGTACACGGGAGGCGTGTTAACAATTAAGGCAGTGATGGGCAGCAAGGAGCCATCAATGACCATCAAGCAAATGCTCAGCTTCTTGTCCACGCTGCCTCCTCAAGTGGAAGAATTAAAGAGATCAGCTGCCCGAACAGGTGTGTTAAACACCCTAAGTCAGTGTCTTGCGTATGCCCCAGAGCTCAAAACCGAGGAGATAGTCGCCGGTTACCCTGAGTTGAAGGTTGATGGCACGGAATTCACCGAAGTGGATTACAAGCGAACCATCATAGAGTCGCACGTCGCAGCGACTCAACTGGTGGCGACTTTTGACCTGAAGAAGTATCAATCCGCCTATGATGAGCATAGAAAGAAAGTGATACCTCCTTCTTATCAAACCGCCAACCTGGTTCCCATCCGCCCCAAGAATCCTTTCAATCTTGATCTGGACCTGTCGCAATTCCTAGCTGAGGAAGATGAATTGATCGCCTTATCCAAGTACAACTGGAAGCTGGGCGATTTGCGAATTGAAGGTGGAGAAAACTCAAGGCAAGGCGACTCAGCGGCGGTTTAACCTTTGCAGGGATTCTTCCTTTGCTGGATAGTGATACCCATCTTGGCCGTGAGAGCCATGTAACTATCTTGCTAGTGTGGATGAAACACCAAACATGCCCTAGTATCTTCTGGATGGAACTTACTTGTAGTTCCCGAATCTTTTTATGACTCGCCTGCGACTTTTGCATGAATCGAGCAATGGCTCCGAATTTGTCATGTTCTGTTAGAAAAACAATACCTTTACTTCAACAAATGTATGTTCAAGAATAAACCAGCCCCTGGATCATGGCGAGAGATAAATCAGCCCCCGAGTTTCGGAGAAAACATGAGCCAGGGCGAGTTATAATCAAGGCTAGTGCAAAGAAAAGTTTATTGACTCAATGAGTTGCGATAGGATAAAACGAGTTTAAAATACTCTAGTGTTACCCTTAGGAAGCTTTTTAAGAAAGCTTGGTTATTTTAGACCGGCTGATCAGGCATGAGTCAATGCTTCTGTGAAGCGGGTTCGATGAACCAATGATTTCTCTATTTTCCATGTGTGACTCTAGCCGGTACCCTTTATGTTTTAACCAAGACGAGTTCAAGGTCCAAATAGATTGACTCGCCTTGAGTACATAGGTCCATGTGATGACTTGTTCAACACACAGTCTAGTATATCCATTTGTAATACGGTAATTTTTTGCTAGCCAAGAGGGTATTCAGGTTGAACTCAATGAGTGGAAGCCCCCAAGTGACCTACGGTTTAGGAAGAAACCAGGCATAGGATTACAGAAGCGTATACGCTCTTACTGCAAAATGACTTGGGGACTCGTAGCCCCCAAGTAAGCCGGATTACTTCTCAAAAAACCATATAAGGCGCCTATGTTCGAACCGTGCGGCATGGCAACTTTTGGTCCTCTTTCGCTTACGAGCATCTAGTTTTGAAATAAGTGCAGCATGGTGACTTATGCTCTCTGATGCTGATAGCGTCCATGTTTGGGCGACTTATAGAACAATAAGGACTCATGCTTTCAAAAGCTGAAACGGCGAAGGACCCCGAAATTCTTGGGTGTTGGCTTTATTGCTTTCATAATTCATGTATTACAGAAGACTTGATAAAATAGAAAAAAGGGAGCTCATGGCTCTATGTATAATAAGGCCGCAGATGGGCTATGTTCTAGGGGCGAGTTGTCTCAACCTCCGTGGTTGGTCGATCTGGACGAAGATCCATCAAATAGTAGGAGCCGGTCCGAAGATTCTTGCTGACGACAACCGGTCCCTCCCATGGAAGCGACAACTTGTGCATACCGCTATGATCTTGAATCAAATGGAGCACTAAGTCGCCTTCTTGAAACGCTCTGCTCCTGACCTGACGGTTGTGATAACGGTGTAGATCTTGTTGATAAATCGCCGATCATGACGCGCCAAGTCACGTTCCTCCTCCAAGGCGTCCAGCGAGTCTTGCCGTGCCGACTCGTCATCTTGCTCCACATAAGCATCGATTCACGGAGAATCATGTTTGATGTCGCTTGGTAACACCGCTTCTGCCCCATAGACCAGGAAGAAAGGAGTAAAACCCGTGGAGCGGTTTGGAGTCGTCCTGATATTCCATAGAACTGATGGCAATTCTTCCACCCAACATCCTGGCGTGCGTTCCAAGGGTACCATGAGTCGGCGCTTAATCCCTCGTAATATTTCCTGATTCGCCCTCTCTGCCTGTCCATTAGACTGGGGGTGCGCCACCACAGAAACATCCAGTCGGATATGCTCCCATGAGCAAAACTCTTGCATTGCACCTTTGGAAAGGTTGGTACCATTATCTGTAATGATACTATGTGGATATCCAAACCGGAAGACTAGTTTTTTCAAGAATTTGACAACCGTCTCGGCGTCGCAACTGCTGGCACGCTCTGCTTCCACCCATTTGGTGAATTTGTCAATCGCCACCAACAGATGAGTCTTTTTATTAGACGACATTTTGAAAGGACCGACCATATCAAGCCCCGAGACCGCAAACGGCCAAGTGATTGGTATCATCCGAAATTCCTGAGCCGACACATGCGTCTGTCGCCCAAACTTTTGGCAGCCATCACATCAGCGAACGATTTCCTCCGCGTCTGCGTGAGACTTCAACCAATAGAACCCATGCCTGAAGGCTTTAGAAACCAAGGATCGCGATCCACCATGATGACCACAGTCGCCTGCGTGAATCTCGTTGAGGATCATACAACCTTCCTCAGAAGAAACGCATCTTTGGAATTTCTCCGGAGGTGCTACGTTTATGTAACTCGCCATTGTGTATGACCATAGATTTGCACCGCCGGATAACTTGGCGAGCAAGTAACTCGTCGGGAGGTAACTCACCTTTGGTGAGATACACCATATAGGGAATCGCCCAATCCGAAGTAGCGTGAAGAGCCGCCACAAGTTGAGACTCGGGGTCTGGTACCGCCAGTTCTTCTTCCGAAGGTAGTTTGACTGACGGGTTATATAATATATTCAAAAAGACATTGGGAGGAACCGGCTTACACTGTGAACCGAGGCGGGAAAGAGCATCCGCTGGTTCATTAAGCCGTCGATCAATGTGGTCCACCTGGTAGCCACTGAAATGACCCGCCACGTCCGACATAGCCCGTCTGTAAGCCGCCATCAAAGGGTCTCGTGAATCCCAGGTGCCAGAAACCTGCTGTGTCACCAGATCCGAATCGCCCAAGCATCTCACTCTCGTGAGGTTCATCTCCTTGGCGAGTCGCAAACCATGAAGCAAAGCTTTGTATTCTGCTGCATTGTTAGTACATGGAAACATGAGTCGGAGGACATAGGAGAACTTATCACCGTGAGGCGAAGTTATCACCACGCCAGCCCCTGAGCCTTCCAACCGTCTGGACCCATTAAAGTAGATGGTTGAATATGTAAGATCTAGTCTTTCCTAAGGGATTTGTAACTCGGTCCAATCATTGATGAAGTCCACGAGTGCTTGATACTTGATAGCCGTCCGTGGTGTATAGTGAATCTGATGAGGACCCAGCTTGATAGCCCATTTAGCAATCCGTCCAGTGGCTTCTCGGTTGTGTATAATGTCGCCGAGGGGAGCGGAGCTGACAACCATGACCTGGTGTTCCTGAAAGTAATGTTTCAACTTTCAGCTCGCCATGAACACTCCAAAAACCAACTTTTTCCAATGCGGGTAACGTTGCTTGGAGAGAGTAAGGACTTCGCTGATGAAGTATACCGGCCTCTGGATGGGGTATTCCTTCCCTTCCTCCTTTTGTTCGACGACTATTGCCACGCTGACGGCTCTGGAATTGGCCGCAATGTACAGGAGCATAGGCTCTTTGTCTGCCAGGGATTAGCTAATTGCTGCTTCAAGGCTTCGAAAGCATCGTTGGCCTCATCCGTCCACACGAAACGATCCGCCTTCTTGAGTAGCTGATAGAGAGGGATGGTGTCACGCCCAAGATGCGACCCTATCCTCAATTTGGCACGAAGGCCTCGTCAGGGATAGAAGCGCGTCTCGTCGTGTCGCAAGAATGGATATCGTTACAAGTACAAGTACTGAAAAGAAGAGATATATAATAGAATTGGCTTACACTCGACACAAGCTACATCAGAGTCACATCAGTACATTACATAATCATCAAGAGTAAGAGCAGGGTCCAACTACGGACGAAAACAAACGAGAAAAAAAAGAACCGTCCATCCTTGCTATCCTAGGCTGCCGGCCTGGAGCCCATCCTAGATCGAAGAAGAAGAAGAAGAAGACGCAACTCCAAATGAACTATCAACACGCTTGCGTCAAGTAATCTTCACCTGTACCTGCAACTTGTGTTGTAGTAATCTGTGAGCCATAGGGGATTCAGCAATCTCATTTCCAAAGGTATCAAGACTAGCAGAGCTTAATGGGTGAGGCATGGTTAAGTGGTGAGGTTGCAGCAGCAGCTAAGCATATATGAGGTGGCTAAACTTACGAGTACAAGAAATGAGAGGGGGAAGATCTACGCATATCGGACGTGAACTAAGGTTGATCAAATGAATGATCCTGAACACCTACCTACGTTAGAAATAACCCCATCATGTCCTCGATCG
Source organism: Hordeum vulgare subsp. vulgare (assembly GCF_904849725.1). Taxonomy (NCBI): domain Eukaryota; kingdom Viridiplantae; phylum Streptophyta; class Magnoliopsida; order Poales; family Poaceae; genus Hordeum; species Hordeum vulgare. The sequence continues at coordinate 116,099,661 of NC_058518.1, read as the reverse complement.
GAGAAGGAACTCACGAAGGAGACAGTCATGGTTACGCACACAGTTCGCAAGTTTAATTAAGTTCAAGTTATCTAGAACCAGTGTTAAACAAAGTTTCCACGTTGCCACATAACCGCGGGCACTACTTTCCGAAAATATTTAACCCTGCAAGGGTGCTCCAACTAGTCCATCACAAATTACCACAAGCCGCATAGAAATCCTCAATCACGAATCTCGCGATCTCGTCGGATTCCCTAGTGGAAAACCTCAACTCTGAGATTACCCAAAGCATCATCGGAATCCGGATGCAGAAGATATTCCGTCAAAGGTAAAACTAATCCAGCAAGGCCGCCCGACGTGTTGACGAACCCGATAGGAGCCGCGTATCTCATTCTCAGGACACGACGGATGGAAAAGCCTACAGGTACCAAACCTCGAGTTGCCCCGTGGTGGCCCCGCAGTCTGTCCATTTTGGACCAACACTCATGAGGAGCACTGGCCCGGGGGTTGATTAAATTATCCTCGGGTTAATTACTCCCTATGCAGTTCATTAGTTGTTAGGCAAATGTAGTACCAAAGTTGGGCCTTGCCAGACCAGCTTTAATCTAAAACGAATTATCAAGGGGGTCCCCATTATAACCCCGATCGTGTTAGGAGCGCTCATTTATGGAACATAACACCGGTACCCGAAAATAAGGGGGCAAAGGTGGAACTAAACACCAGGCTAGAAAGGCCGAGCCTTCCACCTTTTACCAAGTATATAGGTCCATTAAATTAAATAGCATTAATATATGGTGATATGACAAGGGACCCATGTTATCATATGGAAGCAACTGCACCTGCAACTAGCAATGCTAACAAAATGGTTAAGCAAGCGGTAACATAGCCAATCAGTGGTTTGCTAGGTCGAACAGGTTGAAGGTACTCAAGGCATTGTTGAGAGGCTGATATTTAACATGTGGTAGGCAAAGAGAAATAATCGATAGAAGCGATAAAACTAGCATGGCAATGATAGTAATGGTATCTGAGGAAATGGTCATCTTGCGTGAGATCCCGCTTGGAAGAAGAATGACTCCGTGAAGTCGGCGAACCAGCGTAGTCGAACGGGTCCTCACATTCTGACACGCTTGCGGAAGTCTATCGAAACGGACCAAACCGGAAACAAACATCAACACAGATATTCGCCACACGATGCACAACATGATGCACCACCTACTATGATGCATGATCTGTTCAAAATGGAAGGGATGGCATGGAAATTCACCTCAAGCAAACACTAAACATTAAATGAAGGTCGATATGCAACGAGTTGCATATCGACGAAACTCCACGCTTAATTATTTAATTCACTCCCATTTATTTACACGACAATATTAAATGTGGTTAACATGGCAAGGGCTGGAGCAAAGATCCTACATGACATCCTAGTCGGTTAACACGCGAAACATAGATCGGAGCTACGGCACAAGAGACATGCAACACAAGATTATATGCCATGAATGTGTCATGCATGTGAGTTCATAACACGGGCAAGAAGGGAAAGAAACAGGTGTCGCCACGGCGAGCGAAAGGGGTACTAAAGCAGCAAGACGGAAACGATGCCATGGCAACGTTCCTATCCCGATACTCAACGAGATATCGGTGCCACGATCTGGAAGCGTGTGCGGGAACGCTAAATAAAGAATGGGGTGATCCCGCTACCGGGTTCCCATGTGTCGAGGGCACAACAAAAGAGGAACACATGCAACGACAACATAAGGCGCAAACATTCATTCAACTCATACAACACATGCATTCGGTCACAACACGTCCCATCGGTATACCTTCGAAGCGTGCAATCATAGCGGTTCGGTTCGATGAAGGAGAACAATGGTCGTCGTGGTCGTAGTGGAAGTAGAGGAAGTCATGGTACTCGGTCTAGTCGACGGAAGTCGTTCGCTCGGCATCGTGGTTCACGATCTTCGGCGTCGGTAGTCGAACATGTTCTGAAGACGTCCGGGGGTCGTCGAGGATGCAGTTGTACACGGCGTTCTCATCAACGAACCATGGTGGTGGGGATGGTCTAAGCGGCGACGTTCCAATAGGCAGCCGGGCACGGCAACAGCAAGCGGCGACGACAGCCAACACAACGGCAACAACGCGACAGCAAGCTACATCAGATGGCAGCAGCGGCTAGCATCTAGCAGCAAGACTCTAGCAGCAAAGGCAAGTGACAACAGCAAGGCAAGCTAGCAGCAATAGTTGATAAACAGCAAAACGCATCGGCAACAGCAAGGCAAACAACAGCATTAGCAAGCAACTACGGCTAGCAACAGCAACTAGCATCTAACAGCAACATGCATCGGCACCGGCAAACAACGGCAAGCAGCAGCCTCGGCAAGCAGCAGCTAACAATTACTAACTAGCAGCAATGCAAGCAAACATCTAACAATTACTAACTAACAGCAACCGGCTAGGCAACTAGCCTAGCAGCAGCAAGCATGCACAGCTAAGCTCGGCAGGAGCAACAACTAGCAGCAGCTAGCTCGGCATGCAGCCTAGCAACTACAGCAATAGCAAATCGGCAAGCAGGCAACAACAACAGGCCAACAGTAGAAACAGCAGACACAACACAGCGACGGCTTCAGGGCGGCTACCGGGACCTCGGCATGGGGCAACAGGTAGGAGGAGCTCGGCGACATCCGACAGGGCCGACGGCGGGGCACGGGAGGCGAAGGTGACATCGAGGCCATGGAGACGACACGGGAGGCCAGGGGCGAACAGCCATGGCGGCGGCCGCACGGGGACGGCGGTAGGGCGAGCACGGGGATGGAGGGGGTCGGGCCCTGGAGAGCTGCTGGCGCGCGGGCGGGCGTCCGGCGGCGCGACGCCAGCGGAGGGCCTCGGGCCGGCCGGGAGCTTGGCGGCGGTGACCAGCTACCCCTGTGATCCGGTTAAGTCGATGAGGAGCAGGGAGGCTGCGGCGGTGGGCGAGCACGACGGCAGGGCTGGCGAGCTGCGAGGCGGGCAGGAGAGGGGGAACCGGGAGGAGAGGGAGAGGGAGGCCATGGGGAATCGGGAGGAGAGGCTGCACGGGAGGAAGATGGGGAATGAGGAGGGGCTATGGGGATCGGGACGCTGCGCGCTAGGGCTGGGGAGGGAGCCGGCTGGACCTGGGCGGGCTCGGGATGCTCGCTCTCTCCCCCATTTGGTTTTTTAAATAAAAACAGAGAACAAACATAAAAGAAAATATGTTTTTTTAAGAAAATATAAAATGCCTTTTACTCCTTTAAAAATATACCCCAACTTTTAAAATAGATTGCGCCTTTTTTTAAACAAATAAAAATAACCCTTTTGAAGAATAAAATAAAACCTTTTCCTTTTTAAAATAAAAGAGTCTCTAGTTTTTTTTTTAAATAACAAAAGGAAAAATAAAGCAAACCCAAGGGTTGCCCCCACATTTAATAAAAGGACTTTCTTTAAAAGAAGGCGAACCTTTTTAAATAGTGGTTTAAACGAAGACTTTAGCAAACCGCAAAAACAAATAAAAGAGGAGAGGAGGGGAGAGAAGGTTTTAGGTCCTCGGTGCAACAGGGTTTGAGGTGGCTCTCATGCACCCACTCTCATCACTCAAACAAAACAATGCCACTCACGAAGCACTAAGACCCAACAACACGGAGCAACAGGCAACACCGACAAAACACAGTTGACATGATGCCATGCATGATGCCATGATGCAAACTAAATGACGATGCAACAAAAAAAACAACACACGACGGAAACGAAATAGAGGGGGGAATCTTCTGGAACATCGGTCTCGGGCTGTCACAACTCTCCTACACTACAAGAGGATCTCGCCCCGAGATCCAGGAATGAAAGGGGGAGAGGATGAGAAAGCAAGAGGTAAAACTTAGTCGCTTCTTTGACAAACGAGTGAAACCAACGATCCTTGAAGGTTGCAAAGAGATGAGGACTGAGATGAGAAACAAGCAAGAATTCATGGAAAATTTCGGCAGCACTTCGGTAGGAAAATGGGACAAAAATTCGATAAGAAGAGAAAATTACACAATATACATAACAAACAGCTAAATAGAACAAGGGAGCACCATGATCTTGATAGAACAACATAATAGACCCAAAAGAGCAACATCACAATGCCTCCGGAACAAGAGAATATGAACTAGCTCAAGCAGAAGAAGAGAATGAAGAAAAGAATGACAACTATCATCACAATAGAATTGAAGAGCCTCCGGATAGAAGAATAGACGTAGTAGTTGGAAAACCAACAACGAAGAACAATATAGTAGTGGGCTTATGAAAATCATCTCAGCATCCATGAGGTGACAACCAACCACTACAAGAACCAAGGATAGATGAAAGCAAAGATATCAAAACTTCTTACACCAAGAGGGTGCATTGAGAACTAGGATCAATGATAAGCACCATAATAGCAACATCCTTAGACAAGATTTAGGTGAAGTTCAAACCAAGATAGCTCAATGAAGAAATCATGGGTTGAAATATCTCATGATCAAAGAATTGGTGGATTTAATTATCTCATTCTTGAAAGGAAATCTCTTCGAGGCTCCTACACTAACAAGAATGCTATAATACCACCTCAAAGGATGAAGGAAGAACAAATGCACTGAAATGCAAGGGAAAGAATGCTTGAGGTACTCCAACAGGAATCTTGAAGATCACTTTGAGAAAAATCACATACTTGAAGAATCACCATGATTAGCCTCCGTATCAAAAGGATGATGCAAAGATGTGAAGGAAGAAAAGAATAAGATTATGACCTTGCAAAGATTTAGATGAAGCTTCACAAAGAGATACTTAAAAGAACTTGGAACTCCGAAAAAGAAAGATAAGCAGATGGAAAAAGAATTGATATCATGAGCCACTTCGGAAGAAGAATTGAAACCACTATGGAGAAGAATAAGAATTATGTTATGCCTATCCTTCATCAAGTTAAATTGATGACAAGCAACGGATTTAGCGTACCACTTAATATTTTTGAAATGATTGACGACAGATATGAGCACAAACTAGAATAAATTTTGAAAGAGACACCGGTGAGAATTGAAATGAATGAGGCAACCATGAATGACTAGAGATACATGAGAAAGAAGAGATCATTAGCCACCTGAGAGAAAACTAGAACAAGGCACCGGAATAATTGAGAGACGAACGAAGAGACAACAATTGAGAAGATTTGAGGATGAAAGGTGAAAGCTGAGAACGAAGATTCTTCTAAAATGATGGCCTTCGGAGGATCGAGAATGAAAACAACTCAGAGAAGCACCGGATAGCCAGAAAGAGATTACTCATGATTGGTAATAATTCAAGATGATGCCCGAAGGCTGAAACGATGAATCACGAAGAGAATGGACCAAGATTGAGAGAAACACTCCTTGGAATTGCAAGCTGAGAATGATGACGAGAACAACACCAAGAATTACTAAGACACTCGGGAATAGAGAAGAATGAAAGGTTGAGCCAAATAAGAGAATTATTTCTAATTGATCCCGAAGAAGGAATATGACTGATGAAATCCATACTTACGTCATAGCTAAAAATAATTAATGATCTCCGGGAAAAGATTAAAAGAGCCAGGAAAGATCCTCGGAAAAACCTGTGGGTTATGGGGCCACTCAAAGAACCCACCGTTGAAAGGATTTTTTAAAAGAGAGATATTGCACCGGTATAAACAAAACTTGATGAGGTTAGAACCTTGAAATAACTAAAAGAATTGAAAACACGAAACTACTGAGATAAATTCAACGCTCCGGATAGAATAGAGAGAAGTGAATAACCCAGATAGGCTGACAAGAAACTCCAACATAGGAAGAATTAACAAGGATGAAAAGGATATGATTAACATGGACAACTGAATTAAATTCACCGATAAGGCTGACAAGAATGAACAAATATGACACGAATCTCCTGAGAATCTTCACAACGAATCACCGGGTAAGAGAGAAAAGAACATGACACCGGAAGAACAATGAAAAGAAAACTCTTGGATAAAAATTGAATCACTGAAGAAAAATGGTGGGACGGCGGGGAAAAACAAAGACAACTTGAGACAGATGAGATGAACTCCGGAAAGGATTGAGAGAATGATCTGCAAAAAATTAGAGAGGATTCAATTCAGTTGAAGAGAAGCACACCGGTTGAATGGAATTGATACGATGACTCCGGTTGAAAGGAATTGATAAGACAATTGATAGAGCAAAAGAATTAATACTCTCATAAAAATATGAGAACACCTCTTAGAAAAGATGTGAAATCACCACTTGACATCGAAGCAACACAAATTTGTTGGAAGATCGTCCTATAAGTAACTACTTGAATTCCCACCTATGAATTCCCGAAATATCTGGTCATGCAATCTGGTACACGGATACAAGGAGTAATAATCACACAACTCCTATACTAACCCGCACCTGTATCACACCCGTCAACACAAAACCAGAATCTCGGACCTTCATCTACAACAGACCCTCGTGACCACAATGATACAAAGTATGGCAGTACTCCCGAACAATCTGCACCAGTACTGGGGACATCGGGGTTATCTCGCCACTACTAGTATTGAAGCAATTACGAACATCCTTCGTTCCGAGATACTAATAAATCTGAATGATAACGATGTGCTCAAGAATCCCTTGGAGCTCAACTCCCCAGAAGAAAATCAAGTCAGACAGGAGGCACCAAGACAGAACTCCATCACATCGGCATCATATAGATTCCAAAAATATCCGCGTGATCCTAAAAAAAATTTGAGTGAGAAGAGAAGTAGAATTAAAATATTACGTCAAGATTCCTCACCAGAGCATAGAAGAGGAGAAAAACGAATCCTACTCTGTGATATATAACTATACTCAAATAGTTTTTCACTAGACTCGACTCGACCAAGTTCGATCAATCAAGGGGGCTCGTAGGTCGGTACTGCTCTGATACCAACTTGTCACGCCCAAGATGAGACCCTATCCTCAATTTGGCACGAAGGCCTCGTCAGGGATAGAAGCGCATCTCGTCGTGTCGCAAGAATGGATATCGTTACAAGTAAAAGTACTGAAAAGAAGAGATATATAATAGAATTGGCTTACACTCGCCACAAGCTACATCAGAGTCACATCAGTACATTACATAATCATCAAGAGTAAGAGCTGGGTCCGACTACGGACGATAACAAACGAGAAAAAAAAGAACGACGTCCATCCTTGCTATCCCAGGCTGCCGGCCTCGAGCCCATCCTAGATCAAAGAAGAAGAAGAAGAAGAAGACGCAACTCCAAATGAACAATCAATGCGCTCGCGTCAAGTAATCTTTACCTGTACCTGCAACTGGTGTTGTACTAATCTGTGAGCCACAGGGGACTCAGCAATCTCATTTCCAAAGGTATCAAGACTAGGAGAGCTTAATGGGTGAGGCATGGTTAAGTGGTGAGGTTGCAGCAGCGGCTAAGCATATATGAGGTGGCTAAACTTACGAGTACAAGAAATGAGAGGGGGAATATCTACGCATATAGGACGTGAAATAAGGTTGATCAAATGAATGATCCTGAAGACCTACCTATGTTAGAAATAACCCCACCGTGTCCTCGATCGGAGAAGGAACTCACGAAGGAGACAATCACGATTACGCACACAGTTGGGAAGTTTTTATTAAGTTAACTTCAAGTTATCTAGAACCAGTGTTAAACAAAGATTCCACGATGCCACATAACCGCGGGCACGGCTTTCCGAAAATATTTAACCCTGCAGGGTTGCTCCAACTAGTCCATCACAAATTACCACAAGCCGCATAGAAATCCTCAATTACGAAGCTCGCGATCTCGTAGGATTCCCTAGTGGAAAACCTCAACTCTGAGATTACCCAAAGCATCACCGGAATCCCGATGCAGAAGATATTCCGTCAAAGGTAAAACTAATCCAGCAAGGCCGCCCGACGTGTCGACGAACCCGATAGGAGCCGCGTATCTCGTTCTCAGGACACGATGGATGGAAAAGCCTACAGGTACCAAACCTCGAGTTGCCCCGTGGTGGCCCCGCAGTCTGTCCATTTTGGACCAACACTCATGAGGAGCACTGGCCCGGGGGTTGATTAAATTATCGTCGGGTTAATTACTCCCCATGCAGTTCATTATTTGTTAGGCAAATGTAGTACCAAAGTTGGGCCTTGCCAGACCAGCTTTAATCTAAAACGAATTATGAAGGGGGTCCCCATAACAACCCCGATCGTGTTAGGAGCGCTCATTTATGGAACATAACACCGGTAGCCGAAACTAAGGGGGCAAAGGTGGAACAAAACACCAGGCTAGAAACACCAGTATATAGGTCCATTAAAGTAAATAGCAGTAATATATGGTGATATGACAAGGGACCCATGTTATCACATGGAAGCAACTGCACCTGCAACTAGCAACGCGAACAACATGGTTAAGCAAGCGGTAACATAGCCAATCAGTGGTTTGCTAGGTCGAACAGGTTGAAGGTACTCATGGCATTGTTCAGAGGCTGATATTTAACATGTGGTAGGCAACGAGACATAATCGATAGAAGCGATAAAACTAGCATGGCAATGATGTTAATGGTATTTTGGGAAATGGCCATCTTGCCTGAGATCCCACTTGGAAGAAGAATGACTCCGTGAAGTCGGCGAACCAACGTAGTCGAAGGGTCCTCACATTCCGACACGCTTGCGGAACTCTGTTGAGACGTCGCAAAACGGAAACAAACATCAACACAGATATTCACCACACGGTGCACAACATGGTGCACCACCTACTATGATGCATGATCAGTTCAAAATGCAAGGGATGGCATGGCAATTCACCTCACACAAACACTACACATTAAATGAAGGTCGATATGCAACGAGTTGCATATCGACGAAACTCCATGCTTAATTATTTAATTCACACCCGTTTATTTACACGACAATATTAAATGTGGTTAACATGGCAAGGGGTGGAGCGAAGATCCTACATGACATCCTAGTCGGTTAACACGCGAAACATAGATCAGAGCTACGGCACAAGAGACATGCAACACAAGATTATATGCCATGAATGTGTCATGCATGCGAGTTCATAACACGGGCAAGAAGGGAAAGAAACAGGTGTCGCCACAGCGAGCGAAAGGGGTACTAAAGCGGCAAGACGGAAACAATGCCATGGCAACGTTCCTATCCCGATACTCAACGTGATATCGGTGCCACGATCTGGAAGCGTGTGCGGGAACGCTAAATAAAGAATGGGGTGATCCCGCTACCGGGTCCATGTGTCGAGGGCACAACGAAAGAGTAACACATGCAACGGCAACATAAGGCGCAAACATTCATTCAAGGCATACAACACATGCATTCGGTCATTACACGTCCCATCGGTATACCTTCGAAGCGTGCAATTGTAGTGCTTCGGTTCGGTGAAGGAGAACAACGGTCGTCGTGGTCGTAGTGGAAGTCGTGGTACTCGGTCTCATCGACGGAAGTCGTTCGCTCGGTGTCGTGGTTCACGATCTTCGGCGTCGGTAGGCGAACGCGTTCTGAAGACGTCCGGGGGTTGTCAAGGACGCAGTTGTACACGACGTTCTCGTCAACGAACCATGGTGGCGGGGATGGTCTAAGCGACGACGTTCCAACAGGCAGCCGGGCACGGCAACAGCAAGCGGCGATGACAGCCAACACAACAGCAACAAAGCGACAGCAAGCTACATCAGCTGGCAGCAGCGGCTAGAATCTAGCAGCAACACACTAGCAGCAGAGGCACGTGGCAACAGCAAGGCAAGCTAGCAGGGACGCAAGCTCGCAGCAACAGCAGATAAACAGCAAAATGCATCGGCAATAGCAAGGCAAACAACAGCATTAGCAAGCAGCTACGGCTAGCAACAACAACTAGCATCTGACAACAACATGCATCGGCGCCGGCAAACAACGGCAAGCAGCAGCCTCGGCAAGCAGCAGCAAACAATTACTAACTAGCAGCAATGCAAGCAAACATCTAACAATTAATAACTAGCAGCAACCGGCTAGGCAACTAGCCTAGCAGCAGCAAGCATACGCAGCTAAGCTCGGCAGTAGCAACAACTAGCAGCAGCTAGCTCGACATGCAGCCTAGCAACTACAGTAATTGCAAATCGGCAAGCAGGCAACAGCAACAGGCCGACAGTAGAAACTGCAGGCACAACACAGCGACGGCTTTAGGGCGGCTACCGGGACCTCGGCATGGGGCAGCAGGAAGGAGGAGCTCGGCGACATCCAGCAAGGCTGACGGCAGGGCACGGGAGGCCAAGGCGACGTTGAGGCCATGGAGACGACGCGGGAGGCCAGGGGCGAAAAGCCATGGCAGCGGCCGCGCGGGGACGACGGCAGGGCGAGCACGGGGATCTAGGAGGTCCGGCCCTGGAGGGCTCTTGGCGCGCGGGCAGGCGTCCGGCGGCGCGACGCCGGTGGAGGGCCTCGGGCCAGTCGGGAGCTTGGCGGCGGCGACCAGCTACCCCCGTGATCCGGTTAAGTCGAGGAGGAGCAGGGAGGCCGCGGGGCGGGCGAGCATGGCGGCGGGGCTGGCGAGCTGCGAGGCGGGCAGGAGAGGGGAAACCGGGAGGAGAGGGAGAGCGAGGCCATGGCGAATCGGGAGGAGAGGCTGCACGAGAGGAAGATGGGGAACGAGGAGGGGCGAAGGGGATCGGGACGCTACGCGCTAGGGCTGTGGAGGGAGCAGGCTGGGCCTGGGCCGGCTCGGGAGGCTGGTTCTCTCCCCCATTTGTTTTTTTAAATAAAAACAGAGAAAAAACATAAAAGGAAAATATGTTTTTTAACAAAATATAAAATGCCTTTTACTCCTTTAAAAATATACCCCAACTCTTAAAATAGATTGGGTCTTTTTTTAAAACAAATAAAAATAAAACCCTTTTAAAGAATAAAATAAAACCTTTTCCTTTTTAAAATAAAAGAGTCTCTAGTTTTATTAAAAAAATAACAAAAGAAAAAATAAAGCAAACCCAAGGGTTGCCCCCACATTTAATAAAAGGACTTTCTTTAAAAGAAGATGAACCTTTTTAATTAGGGGTTTAAACAAAGACTTTAGCAAACCGCAAAAACAAATAAAAGAGGAGAGGAGGGGAGAGAAGGTTTTAGGTCCTCGGTGCAACAGGGTTTGAGGTGGCTCTCACGCACCCACTCTCATCACTCCAAAAAAACAACGCCACTCACGAAGCACTAACAACCAACAACACGGAGCAACAGGCAACACCGACAAAACACAGTTGACGTGATGCCATGCATGATGCCATGATGCAAACTAAATGACGATGCAACAACAAAAAATAACACATGGTGGAAACGGAATAGAAGGGGGAATCTTCTGGAACGTCGGTCTCGGGCTGTCACAGATGGCCTTCTCCCCAAGGCGGCTTATGAAACAGCTCAAAGCCGTGATTCGACCCACCATGCGCTGTACTTGATTGACGTTGGCTGGTTTCCCAAGCGAAGTAATCGCGGCAATCTTCTCTGGGTTGGCCTCGATTCCTTGCTCCAACACGAGGAAACCCAACAACTTCCATGCCGGGACACCAAACACACACTTGGTGGGGTTGAGCCTCATCTGGTAAACATGAAGGTTGTCGAATGTTTCTTTGAGATCTTCCAACATCAATTCCTTGCGATGAGATTTGACCATGATGTCGTCCACGTAAGCGTGAACGTTACGGCCTATCTGGTTGTGTAGGCAGTTCTGGATGCAGCGCTGGTAAGTCGCCCCCACGCTTTTAAGCCCAAACGGCATGGACACATAGCAAAAAGCTCCAAAAGGGGTTATGAAGGATGTCTTTTCCTGATCCGCCACTGCCATTTTTATCTGATGGTATCCTGAGTAGGCGTCCAAGAATCATAGACGTTCACAACCCGCCGTCGAGTCAATGACTTCATCAATGCAAGGGAGGGCGAAAGGATCCTTTGGGCAGGCTCTATTAAGGTCCTAGTAATCAATGCACATGCAGAAAGTGCTATTCTTCTTAAGTACCAAGACCGGGTTAGCCAGCCACTCTGGGTGAAAAACCTCGATGATGAAACCGGTGGCAAGGAGCCGGGCCACTTCTTCTCCAATCGCCTTACGACGTTCTTCGTTAAACCAGCGGAGGTACTGCCGCACCGGCTTAACCTTGGGGTCGGTATTGAGATGGTGCTCAGCAAATTATCTCGGTACACCCGGCATGTCAGAAGGTTTCCATGCAAAGATGTCTCGGTTCTCACGGATGAATTTGATGAGCGCGCTTTCCTATTTGGGGTCAAGACCCGCCCCAATAGTGAACTGCTTGGTTGAGTCGCTTGGCGTAAAATCAATGACCTTGGTGTCGTATGCAGGTTTTACATGAGGGGCGGCTCAGAGTCGACCATCGACTTTTTGAGCGGCGTCATGTCTGCCGGGTCAACGCGGGATTAGTGAAACATAAGCTCCTGGGCCGCGCAAGCTGACTCGGCATAGGCGGCGTCTCCTTCCTCGCATTCTTGGGCTATCTTTCTATCGCCGTGGATGGTGATGGGACCCTTGAGTCCATGCATCTTGAGCTTGAGATAAACATAACATGGGCGGGCCATGAACTTGCCGTAAGCCGATCGTCCGAACAACGCATGGTAGGTACTTTTGATCTTGACCACTTCGAACAAGAGAGACTCGCTCCTGTAGTTTGACGTCCTACCAAAAGCCACATTAAGTTTGATTCTCCCAATGGGGTATGCCGACTTACCAGGCACAATACCGTGGAAGACCGTGGACGACGGCATCAGGTCCTTCTCAAGGAGGTTCATCCGCCGGAAAGTGTCGAAGTATAAGATGTTGATGCTACTGCCCCCGTCCATAAGGACTTTGGAGAGGGTCTATCCTCCGACTTGAGGAGCCAAAACCAGGGCTAAGTCACCACGGTTATCGACCCGGGGTGGATGGTCCACCCGGCTCCAGGTTATGGGTTGTTCCAACCAGTGAAGGTATCGAGGAAGAGCCGTCTCAGCTACAAAAGTTTTGTGCTTTACCTTGCGATCTCTTTTACAGGTGTTAGTGGTGAACACGTGGTAATACCCACTGTTCAACTGCTTGGGGTTGTTTTGGAACCCACCCCGATCCTCCTGTCGCTGGGGGTCTCCTTGGGGGTGAGGTTGTTGAAATATTCCTGGCGGGTTACATTGCTGGTTATGGACTTGGTATTGACCGACATTGTGTTGTGAGCCGCCCTGTGGTCTTTGGTTGGGGAAACCCCCGAAGGTGGCCTTTCATGACCCGGACGGGCCGGGTTGCTCCTTCCGCTGACCCTGCTCACCACCTTGGCTTCTTTTGAGCACCTCAGCTCAAAACTCTTGCATCACATAACAATCTTCCCATGAGTGAGTCTTCGGTCCATCAGCCGTAGCGTGCGGTGGGCACGGTCCCTTAAGCATTTCATGGTAGTTACGCGGTTTCTTCCCACTGAAGCCCCGTTTCTTCTGACATGGGTTTGAATTGCCAGTATTAGTATTAGCTACAAACTCTACATGACCCTCCTGCTGCCGCTTCTTGCCATGCCCGCCATGGTGGTTATTCCCCCGGTTCTGGAACTGGGATTTGCCCTTTTGCAACTCGCCCTTGCGGGTAGCTCTGGCTTTGTCATCGCCCTCCCCGGGATCCTTGGTGTTATCCGACTCAGCATATCTGGTAATGGCGTCCATCAGCTCGCCCATGTCCCGCACCTTCCGCTTGAGCCTCCCTAGTTTCAGCACCAGAGGCTCGTAGTGACAATTTTTCTCCACGATCAACACCGCCTAAGCCGCCAAAATTCCTTCCGACGAATGAATAACCTCCGCAACTCGCCGGGTCCAGTGGTGGGCCGACTCATCCGGCCGCTGAATGCAGTGCTGTAAGTCGACGATGGTCATCGGGCGTTTGCGGGTTCCTCTGAAGTTCTTGATGAAGCGCTCCTTCAGCTCCGCCCAGGTGTTGATAGAGTTAGGCGGCAGATTTTTCAACCAGGTGCGAGCCGTCCCTTCGAGCACCATGGTGAAGTACTTCGCGCAAACCGCCCCGCTAACGTCGAGCATATCCATCGCGAGCTCATAGGTCTCGATCCATGACCCGGGCTCGAGATCTGGCGAGTAATTGGGAACCTTCCTGGGTCCTTTGAAGTCCTTGGGCATGCGCTCGTTGCGCAAAGCCGGCGCGACACACGATACTCCAATGTTCTTGCCTCCACCATCCAGAGGCGCGGGCGTTGGCGGTACGTAAGATGGATAGACCTGACCCGCCATGGCCGTTGGCTCCATGTGCCTTGCGGCTCATGTTGCGTCCACAATGTCCTGAGCCCGTGCGTCGGGCATCCCAAGTAGATCATGTTTGGGGAGCCGCCGTGGCCCGTTGGTTACTGCGGGGAAATCCTCATGGCGGCTTCTGGTGTGACTCGCCTGAGGCGTGGAGTGGAGCCGATCACGGCTATGCGAATACTGCGCGTGCTAGACCACAGCCGTTTTCAGCATCTCGATGGCGTTTCTAGCTTCCATCTCGGTGGGGTGTTTCCGTAAATCGGAAGAGACTCCAGGTGGCGGGTTGTGGCCAGCACGTTGTCAACGGAGTTTGAGAAGTGACCTCGCGGGGTCTAGAATCGTGTTGCATGAACGTCCATGGGCTGATCCGGTGGCAGATTGGATGGTGGAATCGTTCCTCTCCTCGGGGCGGTTTGCAGAGGGCGATCTGGACCCGCCCCAGGGGTGCGCGGGGTGTCAAAGAGGCGAGTCGGGTGAAAGTCAGCTGGGACGCGCCCGCCATGTCTTCTTTGGTGGACGGCGTCGGACGCGCGTTGCTGTATCCCGAGCCGCCAGCCTTCGGTGTTCAACCGATCAGTCTCCGCAGCGACCGCAACCCACTGCGTCTCGATTCTGGCGGCTTCTGGTTCCATGTCGCGTTGTGTTTTGGCCATTGCCTCACGCAGCTTGGCCAGCTCAGCGTTGACCGACTCCTGATTCTCAGACGTGACTGGGGTTGCCATAAGGTCGGCTATCTCTGTTGCCAGTTCCGTCATGGTCTGCGCGGGCGGTTTGGACGTTCCTCCAGTCTCGTTGTTACCGGTCGGGTTCTGAGGAGGTTGTGCTGATTTGCCGATGAGATTTCTCGAGGACTTCAGGGTCCATCGCTAGCGATAGCCCCCCGATCTGCCCTTCCTCGAGGGGGTGGATCGATACCGTCTCGCCCATGGGTGACTCGCCATCGGAATTGACGGGGGTGACGTCCTGGCCCGCCCCTTTGTTCTGCGAGTCGCTTCCCTGCGTGAAGCCGACGAAAACCTCGCGGCTTTAGTTCCGCTGCATGACGGGGTGGACGTACCTGGCCGGCTCGACGATGTCGATGGAGGTGTACGGCTCAGGAACAGGTGTCCCAATCATGCCGATGAAGATGTTGATCTTGCCTAAGGGGACTCGGTAGACGGATTCGACGGAATCGGCCTCCGATTCCCATAGCGAGTTGTCGATGTAGTATTTCCCACAGCGACTCTTGGTCATGATGCCGACAGCGTAGCTTTCTAACCCTGATAGGGCTCCCTTCGAGAACTCAACTCCACCTTGCGCTAGCCCCACGGTGGGCACCAACTGTTGTGGTTTTGTCACGACAGGTGTCCTCATGAAAGGACTTAAAGATGGATCCATCGCACCTTGGTGGCGACTCAAAGGGGGTGAGCGAAAGAGAGACTCATATTTACCTAGGTTCGGCCCCTCGTGAGGAGGTAAAAGCCTACGTCCTGTTTTGTGTAGATTGATGATGGTTTCGATTACAAGGAGGGCGTAACTCGCCTGACCTAGCTATCGATTCTCTCTAACTCGCCTGACCTCTCCTCGGGACTCGCCTTTATATACAGGTCGAGGCCCTAGGGTTTACAAGGCCTGCTCTCCTACACTTGGTAGTTTTCCTTATCTTTAAGTCGCCGTGTTCCTCACGACTCAAAGCTTCCTTGACATTCCATCATCCGTACGGTCTTCTTGAACCGCCATAAAACTCCTGGGCCGCTGGACACATCACTAAGGGTGAGTCGCTCCTCTGGTGACCCGTCCCATTAAGGGTGGGTTACACACAGAAACCATGTTGGTGCTACCGAGTTTAGGTGACCAACTTTCTGTTGCATCGGTACACAAAATCAGAATTTTCTAGTTTGGGTATCGGTGTCACCGAGTTGTGTCATCTGACCGTTAGCCACCTTTACGGTGTCACCGAGTTGTGTATATTGGTTCCACTGAGATTCAAAAGTTGCTGCCTTTAGTTGAATTCGATACAACCAAGTTCATGACTTCAGTGTCACCGAGTTGGTCACTTTAGGTGTAAATAGTTGGATTTTGGGGACTGCCTATATATACCCCTCCACCCATCTCTCATTCGAGAGAGAAGCACTTAGAACACACACTTCGTTGCCAGCTCCATTGTTCTATGAGAGAGCCACCTACTCTTGTGTTGAGGTCAAGATATTCCAATCCAATCATTTGAAGCTTGATCTCTAGCCTCCCCAAGCTGCTTGAGAGAGTGATTATGTGTTGAGGAGACTATCTTTAGAAGCACAAGAGCAAGGAGTTCATTGTTCTACCACATCTATTACCTTTTGGAGGGTGGTGCCTCCTAGATTGGTTAGGTGTCGCTTGGGAGCCTCCTACTTCGTGTTGTGCAGTTGAACCAAGATGTTTGTAAGGGAAAGGAGATCGCCTACTTCGTGAAGATCTACCGCGAGTGAGAATAGTCCTTCGTGGACAGAAGCCGTGGTCTAATAGACAAGGTCGCTTATTCGTGGACCCCTCGTGGGTGGAGCCCTCTGTGGACTCTCGCAGTCGTTACCTGCCGTGGGTTGAAGCCTCCACTAACGTGGACGCATGATAGCGCCACCTATCGGAACCATGCCAAAAATCACCGTGTCAACCTCTTTGCGTTTGATCTCCTAAACTCTACTCCTTTTCTACATGGGCAAAGTATTTACTTTTCCACTGCCATATATGTTGACTAGCATGTGTAGGGTGTACTTCACTTTTAGAATTGCTAAAATCTACCAACCATAAAATTGGGAAAAGGCTAGGATTTTAATCTTGTCAAGTAGTTTATTCACCCCCCTGTAGACACACCTTCTATTGATCCTACAAACATACCCTCCAAAAACAAGTTAGATGTCTTCTAATTTGTTGTTGCATGCTTTACGTTACTGCAACGGGTATCTAGAAAGAACGATTCTTACCTATGCAAAACCACAATAGTGCTATGCAAGTTGCTATTTAACCTTCTTCAAAGACCGACTTTGTCGAACCCGATTCAACTAAGGTGGGAGAGACAAACACCCGCCAGCCATATTATGCGACAAAGTCACATGCTAGTTGATGGAACCTGTCTCTCGTACATGGACCACTACAGGAATCAGCTTATTTGCCGTCTGCCATCACAGACGGCAAAGACTAAATCCCGGACAGCAAAGACAAAACAACAGACGATAAAGAATCTCACGGCCGGCAAAATTTCTACGTCAGCCTACGACGGCATAGGACCTTCTTTGCCATCTGTCCCCCCAAAGAGGACGGCAAAGCTCTTTGCCGTCAGCTTTCCTTAGGAGCAGTCGGCAAAGTGCTCGCGACGGCAGCCGACAGGCGTTGCCTCCGTTAGGGGTTAACGGAGGCTTTGCCGTCTGCCTCCCCCTTATTCTTTGTCATCTGCCTCCTCCTCCCCCCCACCACTCTTTGTCGTCTGCCTCCCCCTTATTCTTTGTCGTCTGCCTCCTCCCCCCCCCTCCACTCTTTGTCGTCTTCCTCCTCCGCCCCCTCCTCTGTGCCCTCTTCTTTATCGTCTGCCCACCCTGGAGGCAGACGACCAAGAGCCTATATAGACACCCAGGATGCACAGCTGGGTGCCATGTGGCACCTTTGCCATCTGCCAGCTGATGGCACAGGTCTTTGCCATCAGCTGGCAGACAGCAAAGAGCCCATATAGTACCTGTTTTTTTGTTTTATATTATTTCACAGCACAGATATATATATATATATATATACATATATATATATATATATATATATTTGACATCACATTTATACAATTCACCACACATATATGATATATAGTTCACCACACATATACTTGCCAACACATATATATAATTCACCACACATATATGATATACATATAAATCAATGTACATCCCCATATATCGAAAGAACCAACATACAAAGTATGGCACTGTTTATCCATATATACATATACATATAGTTCGACATTGTTCATCAACTCAAATGAAAACTAGATGATATACATATAAAGTTCATCCATCGACATTGTTCAACTCCATGAATGCCAGCTTCCATGCATGTAGTATATCCAATCTGCAAAAATGTGAATAAGAAAGTCAGAAGAAGAACAAAATATGATGTTTTTGAGCTAATTATGTCATTTTTAGCGGAAAACAAGCTAAGAATATAATATTCATGAGCTAACCAAGGTTCTTATGCCATTTTTAGCTTATTATGGCATTTTGGAGCTAAATGGGTAAATTAAAGCAAGGATAATATGAAAGAGGAGACGAAAGAGGAGGAGGAGGAGGACAAGAAGAAATCAAGAAGAAGGAGGAGAAGGACTAGAAGGTCCTTGGCCTTCTCCTACTCCTCCTTCTCCTTCTTCTCTTCTTCTTTTTCTTCTTTCTTTTCATTTTGCCTATTTCTTCTCCTCTTCTCCTCTTGTTGGAGCTAAATTACCTAATTATGTCTTTTTGGAGCTAAATGGGTTAATTATCCCATTTTAGAGGAAAACAAGCTAAGTATATAATATTCATGAGCTAACCAAGGTTCTTATGCCATTTTGAGCTTATTATGGTATTTTGGAGCTAAATGGGCTAATTATGTCATTGTTAGGGAAATTAAAGCAAGGATAATATGAAAGAGGAGAAGAAAGAGGAGGAGGAGGAGAAGAAGAAAAAATCAAGATGGAGGAGGAGAAGGAGGAGGAGGAGAAGGACTAGAACGTCCTTGGCCTTCTCCTTCTTCTCCTCCTCCTCCTCCTTCTCCTTCTCTTCTTCTTCTTCTTCTTCTTTCTTTTTGTTTTTCCTATTTCTTCCCCTCTTCTCCTCTTGTTGGAGCTAAATTACCTAATTATGTCTTTTGGAGCTAAATTGGTTAATTATCCCATTTTAGAGGAAAACAAGCTAAGTATATAATATTCATGAGCTAACCAAGGTTCTTATGCCATTTTGAGCTTATTATGGTATTTTGGAGCTAAATGGGCTAATTATGTGATTGTTGGGGAAATTAAAGCAAGGATACTATGAAAGAGGAGAAGAAAGAGGAGGAGGAGGAGAAGAAGAATAAATCAAGAAGAAGGAGGAGAAGGAGGAGGAGGAGAAGGACTAGAAGGTCCTTGGCCTTCTCCTTCTCCTCCTCCTCATCCTGCTCCTTCTCCTTCTTCTCTTCTTCTTCTTCTTCTTCTTCTTTCTTTTCATTTTGCCTATTTATTCTTCTCTTCTCCTCTTGTTGGAGCCAAATTACCTAATTATGTCTTTTCGGAGCTAAATGGGTTAATTATCCCATTTTAGAGGAAAACAAGCTAAGTATATAATATTCATGAGCTAACCAAGGTTCTTATGCCATTTTGAGCTTATTATGGTATTTTGGAGCTAAATGGGCTAATTATGTCTTTGTTGGGGAAATTAAAGCAAGGATAATGTGAAAGAGGAGAAGAAAGAGGAGGAGAAGGAGAAGAAGAAGAAATCAAGAAGAAGAAGGAGAAGGAGGAGGAGGAGAAGGACTAGAAGGTCCTTGGCCTTCTCCTTCTCCGCCTCCTCCTCCTTCTCCTTCTTCTCTTCTTCTTCTTCTTCTTCTTCTTCTTCTTTCTTTTCATTTTGCCTATTTCTTCTCCTCTTCTCCTCTTGTTGGAGCTAAGTTACCTAATTATGTCTTTTTGGAGCTAAATGGGTTAATTATCCCATTTTAGAGGAAAACAAGCTAAGTATATAATATTCATGAGCTAACCAAGGTTCTTATGCCATTTTGAGCTTATTATGGTATTTTGGAGCTAAATGGGCTAATTATGTCATTCTTGGGGAAATTAAAGCAAGGACAATATGAAAGAGGAGAAGAAAGAGGAGGAGGAGGAGGAGAAGAAGAAATCAAGAAGAAGGAGGAGAAGGAGGAGAAGGACTAGAAGGTCCTTGGCTTTCTCCTTCTCCTCCTCCTCCTCCTCATTCTCCTTCTTCTCTTCTTCTTCTTCTTCTTCTTCTTTCTTTTCATTTTGCCTATTCCTTCTCCTCTTCTGCTCTTGTTGGAGCTAAATTTGTTGGGGAACGTCGCATGGGAAACAAAAATTTTCCTACGCGCACGAAGACCTATCATGGTGATGTCCATCTACGAGAGGGGATGTGTGATCTACGTACCCTTGTAGACCGTACAGCAGAAGCGTTAGTGAACGCGGTTGATGTAGTGGAACGTCCTCACGTCCCTCGATCTGCCCCGCGAACTATCCCGCGATCAGTCCCACGATCTAGTGCCGAAAGGACGGCACCTCCGCGTTCAGCACACGTACAGCTCGACGATGATCTCGGCCTTCTTGATCCAGCAAGAGAGACGGAGAGGTAGATGAGTTCTCCGACAGCATGACGGCGCTCCGGAGGTTGGTGGTGATCTTATGTCAGCAGGGCTCCGCCCGAGCTCCGCAGAAACGCGATCTGGAGGTAAAACCGTGGAGATGTGTGGTCGGGCTGCCGTGGCAAAGTTGTCTCAAATCAGCCCTAAAACCCCACTATATATAGGAGGAGGAGGGGCGAGCCTTGCCTTGGGGTCCAAGGACTCCCAAGGGGTCGGCCGAGCCAAGGGGGGAAGGTCTCCCCCCCCCCCCCGAAACCGAGTTGGACTTGGTTTGGTGGGTGGGAGTCCTTCCTTTCCTTCCCACCTCCGCTTTTTTCTTTCTCCTTGATTTTATTCCTAATGTGCATAGGCCCCTTTTGGGCTATCCCACCAGCCCACTAAGGGCTGGTGCGCCACCCTCAAGGCCTATGGGCTTCCCCGGGGTGGGTTGCCCCCCCCGGTGAACTCCCGGAACCCATTCGTCATTCCCAGTACATTCCCGGTAACTCCGAAAACCTTCCGGTAATCAAATGAGGTCATCCTATATATCAATCATCGTTTCCGGACCATTCCGAAAACCCTCATGACGTCCGTGATCTCATCCGGGACTCCGAACAACATTCGGTAACCAACCATATAACTCAAATACGCATAAAGCAACGTCGAACCTTAAGTGTGCAGACCCTGCGGGTTCGAGAACTATGTAGACATGACCCGAGAGACTCCTCGGTCAATATCCAATAGCGGGACCTGGATGCCCATATTGGATCCTACTTATTCTACGAAGATCTTATCGTTTGAACCTCAGTGCCAAGGATTCATATAATCCCGTATGTCATTCCCTTTGTCCTTCGGTATGTTACTTGCCCGAGATTTGATCGTCAGTATCCGTATACCTATTTCAATCTCGTTTACCGGAAAGTCTCTTTACTCGTTCCGTAATACAAGATCCCGCAACTTACACTAAGTCACATTGCTTTCAAGGCTTGTGTGTGATGTTGTATTACCGAGTGGGCCCCGAGATACCTCTCCGTCACACGGAGTGACAAATCCCAGTCTCGATCCATACTAACTCAACGAACACCTTCGGAGATACCTGTAGAGCATCTTTATAGTGACCCAGTTACGTTGTGACGTTTGATACACACAAAGCATTCCTCCGGTGTCCGTGAGTTATATGACCTCATGGTCATAGGAACAAATACTTGACACGCAGAAAACAGTAGCAACAAAATGACACGATCAACATGCTACGTCTATTAGTTTGGGTCTAGTCCAACACATGATTCTCCTAATGATGTGATCCCGTTATCATGTGACAACACTTGCCTATGGCCAGGAAACCTTGACCATCTTTGATCAACGAGCTAGTCAACTAGAGGCTTACTAGGGACAGTGTTTTGTCTATGTATCCACACAAGTATTGTGTTTCCAATCAATAGAATTATAGCATGGATAATAAACGATTATCATGAACTAAGAAATATAATAATAACTATTTATTATTGCCTCTAGGGCATATTTCCAACAAAATTACCTAATTATGTCTTTTTGGAGCTAAATGGGTTAATTATCCCATTTTAGAGGAAAACAAGCTAAGTATATAATATTCATGTGCTAACCAAGGTTCTTATGCCATTTTGAGCTTATTATGGTATTTTGGAGCTAAATGGGCTAATTATGTCATTGTTGGGGAAATTAAAGCAAGGATAATATGAAAGAGGAGAAGAAAGAGGAGGAGGAGGAGAAGAAGAAGAAATCAAGAAGAAGGAGGAGAAGGAGGAGAAGGAGGAGGAGGAGAAGGACTAGAAGGTCCATGGCCTTCTCCTTCTCCTCCTCCTCCTCCTTCTCCTTCTTCTATTCTTCTTCTTGTTGTTGTTGTTCTTCTTTCTTCTCATTTTGCCTATTTCTTCTCCTCTTCTACTCTTGTTGGAGCTAAATTACCTAATTATGTATTTTTGGAGCTAAATGGGTTAATTATCCCATTTTAGAGGAAAAAAGCTAAGTATATAATATTCATGAGCTAACGAACGTTCTTATGACATTTTGAGCTTATTATGGTATTTTGGAGCTAAATGGGCTAATTATGTCATTGATGGGGAAATTAAAGCAAGGATAATATGAAAGAGGAGAAGAAATAGGAGGAGGAGGAGAAGAAGAAATCAAGAAGAAGGAGGAGAAGGAGGAGAAGGAGGGGGAGGAGAAGGACTAGAAGGTCCTTGGCCTTCTCCTCCTCCTCCTCCTCCTTCTCCTTCTTCTCTTCTTCTTCTTCTTCTTCTTCTTTCTTTTCGTTTTTCCTATTTCTTCTCCTCTTCTCCTCTTGTTTGAGCTAAATTACCTAACTATGTCTTTTTGGAGCTAAATGGGCTAATTATCCCATTTTAGAGGAAAACAAGCTAAGTATATAATATTCATGAGCTAACCAAGGTTCTTATGCCATTTTGAGCTTATTATGGTATTTTGGAGCTAAATGGGCTAATTATGTCATTGTTGGGGAAATTAAAGCAAGGATAATATGAAAGAGGAGAAGAAAGAGGAGGAGGAGGAGAAGAAGAAGAAATCAAGAAGAAGGAGGAGAAGGAGGAGAAGGAGGAGGAGGAGAAGGACTAGAAGGTCCTTGGCCTTCTCCTCCTTCTCCTCCTCCTCCTTCTCCTCCTTCTCCTTCTTCTCTTCTTCTTCTTCTTTCTTTCTTTTGATTTTTCCTATTTCTTCTCCTCTTCTTGGAGCTAAATTACCTAATTATGTCTTTTTGGAGCTAAATTGTCTAATTATCTCATTTTAGAGGAAAACAAGCTAAGTATATAATATTCATGAGCTAACCAAGGTTCTTATGTCGTTTTGAGGTTATTATGGCATTTTGGAGCTAAATGGGCTAATTATGTCTTTTTGGGGAAATTAAAGCAAGGATAATATGAAAGAGGAGAAGAAAGAGGAGGAGGAGGAGAAGAGGAATAAATCAAGAAGGAGGAGAAGGAGGAGACGGAGGAGGAGGAGAAGGACTAGAAGGTCCTTGGCCTTCTCCTCCTTCTCCTCTTCCTCCTTCTCGTTCTTCTCTTCTTCTTCTTCTTCTTTCTTTTCATTTTTCCTATTTCTTCTCCTCTTCTCCTCTTCTCCTATTCTTGGAGCTAAAGTACCTAATTATGTCTTTTTGGAGCTAAATGGGCTAATTATCTCATTTTAGAGGAAAACAAGCTAAGTATATAATATTCATGAGCTAACCAAGGTTCTTATGCCATTTTGAGGTTATTATGGCATTTTGGAGATAAATGGGCTAATTATGTCTTTTTGGGGAAATTAAAGCAAGGAAAATATGAAAGAGGAGAAGAGAAACTTACTGTAGTGGTCATCAAGGAGGAGAAACACCACGGTTGCTCGCGGCGGCTTCCTTTGGAGACGGTTGCCCTGGAGAATGGTCGTGCGATGCCGCTCGGGAGTTATTCTGCAGAAAAGATATTTTGCAATGTCTCAGTTAGCATGATGACACTAAATTATTAATACTAGTTTATAATGAAACTCACCGTGCCAATCGAAGAGAAGACGGGCATCGGCGGAGGAACTTGACCGCTCTTCTCGCATAGACCCTGAAGAGTGGGTCATATTAGTTAGTAATGAAACAGACATTACACACATGATTTGGCTAATGTGAAAAAAACATACCACAAAAAGCTCGTACAGGGCCCATTGACCCGCCTCATTCTGGGCCCTCTCCTCCTCAATCAATCATGTCGTGGTCTGGTCCCTCTCATCAAGAGCAGCCTGAAGAGCAGCCTGGCTTGCCAATCTCTCTTTCTCAAGAGCAGCCTGGTTTGCCGCTCTCTCTTTTTTAAGAGCAGCCTGAAACACCATTCCTCGTTACCACAGTAATGATCTATGGTGACACACATAATGAAATGGATGAAAGTGTTCTTAGTCCGTAAAACTAACCTCGATGGCAAGTTCGACTGGTCGTGGACGACGCGTTATCTCAGGACAGCTGCTCGACTGGCGCGCCTTGATCTCCGAAAGAGTGAGTGGACAACGTATTATCCCATCTCCAATGGCTATCGAGCCATGGGGCCTCCCGCCACCAAATAATATCACCAGCTCTGGATCCAAAGGTTCCTCGCTAGGGTTAAAGTCATCCCCTTTCGTAGCCTTCCCCGCGTCCCTGTATGCCACGAGCTTCTGGTGGGATGATATGTTTGGTGAAGTTATTGGGATCATCCAGGTCAGACTTAGAGAATGCCTTCGCCTTCTTGTATGAGGCAGTATGGGCCATGCCATAAAGGTCGTACAAGTGTGGCATCTCCGTCTTATTGTGATGCGCCTACAAGAGAGGAACAAAATATTAGCATCAAGAATGAATTGCATGAATCATGAAGCAAATCACATACCCAGTTTCGTCCAAACTGAAGTAAGTTGGCGCTGCCTTGATGATGTGGCACACCAACCATTTGGCTACACCGATCCTTCGCATTCTCGTGGACGGCTCGCCAGCTGCCTGTGCACCACTCATCAACCAACGCCTCCCAACAATCCATCTTATCCGCACACCATCTCGGGGGCACCTATAAGTTATTAGAAAGAATTTTCAGCGCTACGCCTATGAATGAAATCAAGAAAACTACATAGAAGGACTTAAGAATAGGTAATTACCTTCATGTATTTCTCCTTCTTCAGAAACTTTCCACGACAATCCTTCTTCTGCTTCTTAATACCACGCGTGGCATAGTAATCTCGAATGGCCTGCGGTCGAGCCTCGTGGTGCAAGTTCCGTAGTAACCGCCTACACTCGGCCTCGAGAACCCTGGCCGCCTCCTCCTCATATCCATCCTCACACCTATAGAAGGTTTGCAATCAAACGCGAAAACACCGATTAGTACAATAATTACCTATATTGTTAATTTTAGATTCTGTAAAAGGATAATTTACCCAAAAGCTCTTGATCACCATCTCGGCCCTCGTGTGGCACAAGACACCATCTATAATCTCCTCCGGCGGGGCCTGCGCAGCCTAGTAGTGCTCCCAGGAAAATCCTAGTGTAGGAACCTGACCCTCACCAGGCAATGTGACAAACCCCGGGAAATTTGTCCGGCAAAGCACACCAAGGACGGTGTTCGGCCTACGGACTCCAAGAGGGTGTACCCATCCCCTGCAGTATGATAAGGTCAACGCATTAGATATTTGAACAAACTTGAAGGCAAAAGCTAAAAAAAGAGTAAATGTACTTACCTATCTCCTTCAGGTTTAATCACCGGCCTCTCCTCGTGGGTAGCCGGCGCGACCGGGAGACGTGTACTACCACGCTTGTACACGGTGGCCCCGTCCACCTGCACATCGCCCTCACTATCCGTAAGCTCATCCCCGCCATCCCCGCCCCATGAGCCACCCGGACCCTCGGTCCAATCCGGCAACTCGGTACGATCCGACCAGGTCTCCCATCCGGGCCTCTCCACGTCGGGTGAAGCCTCCGGAACCGTAGTCTCCTCTGGCTGCTCCTGGGCCGAATGCACCTCGACCCGAGGCTGCTCCTGGACCGGAGTCTCATGGGACGAATGCCCGTCAACAACAGGCTCCTGGAATGGAGTCCCCGTAGCCTCCTCCGCAAACGGGTCGACCATACTAGTCCTATGCTCGGGTGAATGAGCTGGTGGTGGTGGCGAGGACGGCTCAACAGTCCTCCTGGATCTTCCGCGGCCACCACCTCTCCCTGTACCCTTCCCCTTCTTCCCTACCCAACCAGCACCTCTCCAAGTGGGCAATGCCGCCGATGAAGAAGAACCCACGGGTGGTGTCGGCAGACTGTCTGCCAAGGCTCTACGGAGAGATAGGGGTGGAAGGGAAGTACCACCCCTCGTGCGGGGCGCCTCGGAAGAACCCGTCGAGCGATCTGGACCAGCGCCCACCATGTTTCCACACCTGGTGACCTGCCATGATAAAGATTAAAATAAATTAGTACAACTTAAAAAAATTGAATAACTGACATGAATAATAATATGTACATGAATAATAAAGATTAAAATATATATAATTTAAGTTGTGAATCTTACAAACTAATAATCATCATCAATAAATGCATCATCATCATCACTATCACGCATGTCTTCATGAATGACGTGCTCGTCGGGTTCAACGGTGTGAAGTTGTGAAAGGCCTTCCTTTAATCGTTGAAGCATTGACTGGTCATCCGCATCAGTAACCTCTACGAGTTCCAGGTCTTCTGGTCCCGGCTCAGGGCTGGAGTCGGATTCATTGTCGTTGTCTACTTCCATGTTCTTGGGTGAAGCACGGCGGTTCTTGAAACGTTTCTTGGAAAGACGTGTTTCTTGGAAGAAATCTCCATCATATGTGTCTGGGTTAATGTGAGGTTCATAATCCTGTTCATTTGGGACAGGTGGTCTGACATGTGGCAGCACTTCATAAACAACATACCAACCTTCCAGATTCTTATCCGTTTGGCATGCCCACGGTAGATAGAAAACTTAAGTGGCCTGTTGAGCTGTAATATAGACATCAGGAACATCTAAATGGGTGTTTGGATTGATTTCGACTAGTCCTATATGTTCATGAGTCCTAGTCTTTTTCGGCTGGAACCAATAACATTTGAAGACTACGACGTTCGGTGGGTTTTCATCATAGAATTGAAGTTCATAAATTGCTTCAACTCCTCCATAATACTCGATAACACCTTTGCCGATAGCAGAGACACCACAATTTGTAGATTTCCGGTCGGGCATAGATAGCTCTTTGCCAAAGGTACGAAAGAGATACCCGTTGATGTTGTATTTCTCAAATGAACAGACCTTATAGTCAAAACAATTAGCGACTTGTCTCAATTCGGCGTCCATAGACTCTGAATTAGCCTACAAGTTTAATACGAAACGGTTGTTGCATTATCCGCAAGTTAGACCAAGAATTAAATGGTCCATTATTGATAATTACCGTTTGTTCGAACCAAGAGATGAAACCGGGATAGCCGCCTCCTGTCTTTGACAGATGCTCATACTCTTCGACGGAATCATTTTCGATCACCGCTCCATCCGAGAATTTGACGACCTAACGGCTGTTTGAAATATCCGGGAATAAGAGCAGTTCAAATGAATTAGAAGTTACGGGAAAATGTGCCGAGAACTCACTCGAAGTACGGCCGCACTTCTGTTAGGTTGTTGAAGATATACAACAAAATGTTCCGCCATTCTTCGACATCCAACGTTATTGGTTTCGAAGCACCGGCTGGTGCGAGCTTCCCTTTCAATAGGCTGAGGTTGGACCCACCTTTTTTAGGGTCTGCATCATTGTGCCGAGGCTTCGGATTATGCAAATGATGATTTTTGGCTTCGTAGTGTGCTGTCACAAAGTTTGCCACCTCCTCAGTAATGAATGCCTCAGCCATCGATGCTTCAATTCTATGCTTATTTTTACATTTAGCTCGAAGGTTCTTCTGCATCCTCTTAGTTGCATAGCACCAACGATCTTGCATGGGCCCACCCAATCTTGCCTCGGTCGCTAGATGTAAAATCAAATGCTGCATTGGATTAAAGAAGCCCGGTGGAAAGATCTTCTCTAACTTGCACAACAACTCCGCTGCAAACTCCTCCATGTCTTCTACCACGCCAGGCGACAATTCTTTCGCACAAAGAACACATAAGAAATAGCTCAGCTCCACCAGTACTAGCCATTCATCCTCAGGAATAAAGCCACGTAACATCATCGGCATTACCCGCTCTAGCCATATGTGCTAATCATGACTCTTGAGACGAAAGATTTTTAATTTTTCAAGACTCACTCCCCTCTTTAGATTCGCTGCATACCCATCGGGGAACATCAAGTGCATTTTGACCCACAAGATAATTTCCCTCATAGCTGGCCCTCCAAGATTGAACCAGGCCTTTGGCTTCGACCACTTCTGCTTTCCTTTGCCTTCTCGCATGTTTTGTAACGGTCTATGACATAGTGTCTCTTGATCGACTCTAGCCTTAATATTATCCTTTGTCTTCCCATCTATGTCGAACAATGTACCAAAAATAGCCTCTCCGATATTCTTTTCAGTGTGCATCATGTCGATATTGTGTGGAAGAAGGAGGTCTTTGAAGTAAGGCAGATCCCAGAAGCATGGCTTGTGAGTCCAGGCGTGTTTTGAATTATACCCCTTGAAATACCGTGGACGCTCTGGATCAGGCTCGAGGGCGTTTAACTGATCCAGGATCTGTTGGCGTGTGAACGGAGGTGGTGCCATGTTTTTGACAACTTTACCTTTCGTAAAGTTCTTCTTGTCTTTTATGAACTGATGGTCAGGAGCCAGGAACTGTCTATGCAAGTCAAAGCAAGAATACTTCCAACCCTCCTGCAACGAATGAAACTGAAGAGCTGCCTTGCATTGGGGGCACGGGAACCTTCCATGCACACACCATCCAGAGAATAGCGCATACGCGGGCAAGTCATGCATAGAGTACATGTACCACACATGCATTTTGAAGTTTTCTTTTCTAGCAGCATCGTATGTATTGACCCCATTATCCCAAGCTTCTTCCAATTCATCCTTAAGCGGTTGCAGGTACACATTCATATTCTTCCCCGGATAATTGGGCCCTGGAATTATCAACGTCAGAAATATGTTCTTTCTTTGCATAATCTGCCCGGGGAGAGATTGAGTGGAATGACAAATATAGGCCAACAACTATATTGGGTTGCTGTCATGCCGAAGGGATTAAAACCATCTGTGGCGGCACATACTCGATGATTCCTTGGATCTACTGCTTTATCCTGATGCAATCCATCGAAATGTTTCCACACTTCCCCATCTGATGTGTGTCCCATCATCTTGTTCCCATCCGCATCTAGTTCGGTTCTTTTGCCCAATTTGTGCCATGTCATATGTCTGGCTGTCTCTTCGACCATGAAAAGACGTTGAAGTCTTGGTACGATTGGCATATACCGAAGAACACTAACTGTGATTTTGGTCTGCCTCTTCTCACCCATACCGTTGTCTACCACAAGATACCTGCAAGACTTGCAATTGGGACAATAGTCGAAGTGTGCATACTCCTTCCTAAATAAGACACATCCTTTCTCACATGCATCTATCTTCTCATACGGCATCTTAAGTACACGAAGTATTATGTCCGACTGGTACAGGTTTGCACGCATGACATGGCCTTTGGGTAGGAAACGTCCAAATAGTGTCATCATCGCGTCGTAGCATTCTCTTCCCAAGTTGAACTGAGCCTTCAGAGCCATTACTTGTGCAATTGCATCCAGCTGACAGAGCTCAATGTGCTCATGGAGAGGATATTTTGAAGACTCCAACATTTCATAAAAGGCCATTGCAGATTCCTCCATCTCATCTTCCGAATCCCGAGCATCATCAAAGTCGTGCACCATGTCTTCGATCCCGATACCATGCTCGTCCGTGCGACGACGGACCACCTCAGCTCTTGTGTGTTGTATAGACCCACCATGAAATGTCCACACCGTATAATTAGGCTTAAAACCCCTCCTCTGCAGGTGTTTAATCATTATAGCCTCTATCGTCTTTTTATAGTTGTCGCATCCAGGACAGGGGCAATAGTTTCTTTCCTGGCCATTTGCGAATGCGGCTTTCACAAATTCCTTTGTTTTTACAAACCATTCTTTCGTCATCTCTTTCTGACTAGGGTGACCGGTATACATCCACGCACGATCACTCATCTTGCGTAGCTACTAAAGACAGAAGAAATATATTTATATATAATTTAGCATTTATATTCATCGGTTAATCAGGTTCGCCATTTTTATTACGTCCAGGCAACCTACACACTAATAGGTAAAGATAGGTCCTAATCCCACCCGAGTATGTGTAGATTGGGTTCGTTTTCCCATGCTCTGCTCCGGATCCAACGCAAAATTTCGGCAGCACCTCCCCGCTGTTCTCCTGATACACGTCTCTGCAATAAACATAGAGGACGTGCATCCGGAGAACAACAGGGAGGCACTGACGAAATTCCGCATCGGATCAAGAGCACAACATACGGGAAAACGAACCCAATCTACACATACTCGGGTTGTCCATGGATAATGTTGGACAGTTCGAGAGGATGGCGGTTATAAATATGCAAAGACATGCATATTTATAGATGTCGCCCTTTCGAACGCGAGACGCATACTGGTCATGCATACTGATAAATTAATTGAATTACCTCAATCAA
Source organism: Hordeum vulgare subsp. vulgare (assembly GCF_904849725.1). Lineage (NCBI taxonomy): Eukaryota > Viridiplantae > Streptophyta > Magnoliopsida > Poales > Poaceae > Hordeum > Hordeum vulgare. The sequence goes on along the minus strand of NC_058518.1, from coordinate 116,068,951 downwards.
GAAAGTTTCATCCGGAAACCGAGCCACAATAAATGAAGGGGCGAGGAGGAGATGAAATTTGTACTGACCCACGAATGCAGGGGCGGAGCTCGTACAACGCACGGGCAGGTCTTCGCACACCAGACCTCACAGCAACGAGACAACTATCACATGTACATCCACATGATTAACACAAATATTCTAATTATGTCATTTTATAGCTAAATGGGATAATTATCTCATTGTTGGGGAAAATAAGGTAAGGATAATAATAAAGAGGAGAAGAAAGAGGAGAAGAAAGAGGAGGAGGGAAAGAAGAAGAAGAAATCAAGAAGAAGGAGAAGGAGGAGGAGGAGAAGAAGGAGGAGAAGAAGGAGAAGGTATTTTTCTTCTTCTTCTTCTTCTCATCCTCCTCCTCCTCTCCTCTTCTTCTTCTTTCACGGGAAATTTCGGCATGACATGTCCCAATTCCAAATATCACGTGTCCAAATCACATGTCCACATATGACATGTCCACTTCAAACTCTCATATAATAGGAAGAACAATATAGAACTTGAAGCGAAATGCAAGAGTCTTTTTTCTTCGCAATATTTGGAACTAGTGTTAATCAATTCTGTTTTTTTTCTTTAAATAGCCTATATGAAACTTGAAGAAAAATTTGCAACCTAATAAAAATTAACCTAAGTAACTTAACCTAAGAACCTAATAAAAATTAACCTAAGTAAATTAACTAAATTAACCTAAACAACTTAAAGTAAGAACCTAATAGCAACAAGAACCTAATAACAATAACCTAACTAAATTAACCTAAGTAACTTAAGATAACTAAATTACCCTTAGCAAAGAGGCAAAGAGAGGAAAGGAGGGACGGAGGACTTACAAGGGGGTAGGGGAGACGTCAGCGACGAGGTGGAGCTCTGGGGAAATGTCGGCAGCAAGGTGGACCAGGGGCACGGAGAGGAGGGGGCGGCTGTGGAGCAGGGGGTCACAGGGAAGAGGGGGCGCTGGTGGAGCAGGGGAACGGAGAGGAGGGGGCGGTGGTGGAGCAGGGGCACGATGGTGGAGGAGGGGATCACAGGGAGGAGGAGGTGTGAGCTCAGGAGGCGGGTCGCGGGGAGGAGGGAGGAGGGAGGACGAGCTCCGACGGTAGTGCAGGGAGAGAGTCGGGGGCGGTGGTGGAGCAGGGGAACGGAGAGGAGGGGCGGTGGTGGAGCAGGAGCACGATGGTGGAGGAGGGGGTCACAGGGAGGAGGAGGGGCGAGCTCCAGCGGCAGGTCGCGGGGAGGAGGAGGAGCGAGCTCCGGCGGCGGGTCGCGGGGAGGAGGGAGGAGGGAGGACGAGCTCCGCCGGCGGTGCAGGGAGAGAGTCAGGGGTTGTGGTGAGCCGTTACGGGGGGGAGAGAGGGGGTGGGTGGGGGTTGACGACGTTAGGTCTAGTGGGTGCTTTACTGTCTGCCCCCGACAACAAAGTGGTAACAGGCTGACGGCAAAGAGGTGGACCGTTATGGGTTAGAGGGCGGTGTGGGGTGGGTTCTTTGCCGTCTGCCTGCATGTGCTTTGCTGTCAGCTGGCAGACGGCAAAGAGGCAGCAGATGGCAAAGACACTCTTTGCCATCAGCCTGCTCTTTGCCGTCAGGTTTTGGGTACCTGATGGCAAAGAGTTTCTTTGCCATCAGGCAGCAGACGACAAAGAAGCAGCAGATGGCAAATTCTCTGATTCCAGTAGTGGACGAGTAATGTTGGTCCGAGAAACTTGTGGGGACCCCAACTTACGAGTCCAGATCGCCGAATGAACGTGCTCAGTGATCCCAGATATCAATGCTCACCGAACACAGATATGCTGAATATTAAGAGTCTTACATCCAAGTACGGAATTATTACAACACATGACCAAATGGTCAGGTTCACAAGGTAGGGCCTATAAGGCCAAATCACACTCATACAACTAGTAGCGGAAATCTTAGGGCCCCTGAATCCGGCATCATGTCAGAACCTGTTTCATTCAACTCGGAGCCTTCTCAAATCTCTGATACCATGCTCCAGCACTATGTGTCTTTAGGGGCCTTGTCACCAAAAGAGGATATTGGTTGGCGAGCCATCATTGGGGAGGAACGTCCACAACCGGGTGTAGGGGAGGTAGTGGTTTTCACAGATAATCTTGAGCGAGGTTTTTCTCCTCCGGAGTCAAAATTATTTCGAGATTCCCTGCACTTTTAGAAACTCCACCCTTAAGACGTGGACCCTAATTCCATAACCACGTCGTGCCAATTCCAAGTTTTCTGTGAAGTGTACATGGGAATGGAGCCCACCGTCCTTTTATTCAGGGAATTCTTTTATCTCAATCGCCAAACAGAGTTTGCTGATGGACCTTGCTTGGAACTTGGCGGGGCAACAATCCAGAGGCTAAGGGACCGTGGTTTTCCTGCTTCCCCCTTGCCTAGTCACCCTAAAGGTTGGGGCAAAACTTGGTATTATTGCAGGAACACTCCTCCTGTAAATGAGAAACCCCTGCCGAGTTTTGGAGAAAAACGCTTTCAAATGGATTTTGAACTGCTCAGCTCACTAACTCCAGAAGAGCGTGCCGATCTCGCCTTTGTGTGGCCCAAACTTAGAGCCTTGACGGTCAATGGGTTAACCGGAGTTGATCTGACCCGGTGTTGTGTAGATTGGCGGATCATGCCCCTGAATCACCGTGGCGCTTTAATGTGTGAATATGATGGTGATTTGAATAATGCACCACGCTTCAATAACATCATTCTCGTCTTAGACGAAGTCAACAAAGCTGTAAATAAGCTATTGGGTGAAACAAAAAAAGTTTGCTGTAAAATTGGACTGAAGCCATTCTATATTCAGAACCCGGCTCTTGAGGTAATAATCTTTGACATTTCCTGCCTTCTTTATGAGTTTCTTTATGAGTTTATGAGGCTCTTGAATTCTATATTTTAAACTCTCTTTTCCTTGTGAATATTTCTGCAGAAGAACTCGCCATTTTGGAAACGAAGACATCCGAAAGTTGTTACCAAGAAAACCAAAGCGGCTCCAAAGAAGAAGAAAAACAAGGCGACTGTTGAAGAGTCATCGGTCATGGGCGAGTTACAAGTCGTTGATGACTAAACTAAGGTAAACCTTTACCTTCACATCTCAGGATGACGATGCTGATAGCTAGGATGAAGATGTTGAGCTAATTACCATCTCTTCCGACTCAGATCTCTCGTTCCAAAGGCCACCAAGGCGGTTTGTTAGGAAAATAGCTTTGTCTCACCGGGAAGCTTATTTGGCTCCTGATATCCTTTTGAAGGAAACTTTATTTACACCAAGGCGCTAGACCCGAAGCTCCTTAGGTGATCTTGTGATAGGTTTACCTAAAAAATCCTCCACTCGTAAACGACGGAAAGAGGTACCTGGTATTCCATTCCTTTCTTTTGAAGCTAGCCGTATCCAACGACCTCTTAAATCTTTGGATTCAATTTATTAGGAGTCACCACCTTTATCACGAGGCTCATCTCTGTCAAAGCTGCCACCTCTTGTTATCCTTCCAGGGTAACTTTTGCTTTTGTGTCTAGTACTTGCTTTAGTACTTCTAATCCTTTATATATACTCCATCCACTCCTTTATATAAGGTGTATTATTTTCAGCACGGTAACCAAGGAACGTAATTATACACATGCTAGGACGAAAATAACCTTGGCTATATCGTTGATTAGCGACAATTAAATCATTTTGTCTAGGAAAGTAAGAGATACACGCAATCAGGAGAGAGATACTTCCCTTTTTATCTTTATAAGAAGAGATGCACGCAATCAGAGGAGAGATACTTCCCTATTTTTGAAGGGCTAATGACGGAATTATGAGGAATTAGAAGAAATGCACCTTACATTGTGAAATTTTATGAAAACCCAAATACACATTATATAAAAGAACGGAGGGAATATCTTAACTTTTACTTTTCAGGGCTAAAGCCAAGAAGAGGAAAACTGGTGCCTGAGCAGGAGGAACACGAGTTTGTTATTCATGAGACTCATGTTGATCGTGTTGAGACGCATGTTGCGCTTCTTGAAACTCATCAAGTCATTGTAGATGATCCTACCGTTACGCATGCTGAACCGGCGGGTGCTGATGACATGGCCATGGAAACAAGTTCGAAGGCCAATCCTAACCCGCCTAGTCCTCCGAAAACAACCAAAGACGCCACATCTCATGAGGAGAGAGTTGTTATCACTGAGACGGGTTATACATCGCATGTGTTTGCTATGATGGCAAAGCACACCGCTAGAGCTGCGGTGCCTAAACTGGAGAAAGGGAAAGCTAAGCTTGAGCTTGCCAATATTGAAAAACTTAGCTTCGAAGAACTACACTCTGTATATCTAAGCCGTCTCTCCGCTAGCTGGGATATGGAGGCCAGCCTGGTTGGTATTAAGAAGAGAAGATATGAGGTATGCATGACCCAATCTTGTATTTTATATACCCTTATGTAGCCCCAAAGGGCCAGGTTATCTTCGTGAAGATAAGCCAGGTCTTGATGAAATGAAATAACTTTAATGAAGCAACCTATAGCCCCCAAGGGCCGAATCATCTTCTTGAAGATGAGTCAGGTCTTGATGAAATAAAATTTTGAAGAAGCAACCTGTAGCCCCCAAGGACCGAATCATATTCTTGAAGATGAGTCGGGTCTTAATCATACTTAGTTGTGTGATTTCGACCTGTAGCCCCCAAGGGCCGGGTCATTATGAAAATAACGAGTCGGGTATTATCATTTTCTCTTGTAAGAGTTCAGACTATAGCCCCCAAGGGTCGGGTCATCTTCTTGAAGATGAGTTGGGTGTGACATGTGGTATCAATTGTGTAAAAATTGACATGCATTAGCCCCTAGTGTCAAGTATATTGCTTGCAATCTGCTTGAGACTTGATAACAATCTTCTTTGCAGCCTCGAAAATTCTCTATGCACCATGCTGGTGGATCAGATTTTGACTAATAGCCACCTCGTCATTTTATTGCGTTGGAATCTTTAAACCAGGCTGACTCGGACTTAGGCGGCATGAGGAAGAATTTGGCATAGCAACAAGACGCTTGAGCTCAGGCTGACGAGAAACTTCTGATCTCCTTTGAAGAAAGTGAAAAAATCAAAGCTGAGTTCACAACATATAAAGAATCTTCCGAAACTGACAGAGTCGCCTTGGTTAAACGTGTTGAAGACACCGAAGGTCAGTTGAAGCTGGTTACTGAAGAGTTAACTCGTCTCAAACGTCATATCTCCAAGATGACCATGGCTGTCTTTGGTAAGCATTGTTTGATGATCTTGCAACAATTCTTCATGAGCAAATGTTTGTAGAAAAACGACCCATCGGGCGACTTATATTCTTGAATTATTTGCAGGCCTTCGATCTCTCAACCTCCAAGACAATAGTGTACTAAAGGTGAAAGCTTTGTATACTTTAACTAAAAACTATATGTTGGGGGTTTGGTCAGCATCAAGGCAGTTATGGGGGACAAAGACCCGGTGAAGTTTATCATTGACATGTTGAGGCGCCTTTTAACTCTGCCCAAACAAATTGAAGAATTGAAGAGATCAGCCGCATGTAAAGGTGCAATCGCTGCTCTTAGCCGGGCTCTCGCTTGTGCACGAGAATTGAACTCGGAGGAGATAGCTGGCGGGTTTCCTCAACACAAAGATGACGAGTCAGTTTTTACCCAAGAAGATTACGCCCATTGCATGAAGGCAGCTCACATATCATCTAGTCCACTCGCTGAGAGCGTTGTTCTGAAGACAAATTAGGCGGCTTACGATGAGAACAACACATGTGTGTGGCCACCCATGTTTGAACCGGTGGATCTGATTCCTCAGCGTCGTAAGCATCTTGTGCCCCTGATGTTGACCCATCAACTGTGTTGAATGAAGATGTTCAATTCCATGCTTTAATCCATTGCAACTGGGATATGGGAAACATCCAGATCCAGGACCTAGAAGCCTCAACACAGGATGAACCAGAGGCGTCTTGGATAGGAAGTTTTGCCCGGGACTAACCGGGATGTGCCTAGCCCGGATGAACTATCAGCCAGGTTAATGTATTGATTATTGAAAAACATGGGCTCCATGTAGCCTTTTAATACCCATAGGTGTAAAAATTGTTTGCTTGTTTCATACCTTCGTGCATGTTTGGAGCTTTTTATATCGCATATGAATTTGATAATGGTTGCTGATATAGCTCAAGTATGCTTTTGGTGTCGATGCTTTTGTCGAAGCCAAGACGGTCAGGTCCATATAAGCCGCCTTTATGAAATTTTCCACTTGTAATTTATCTTGCCGACATATAGTAATGGCTCAATAACACGAATATTCTGTATGAGCCGGTATAAAATACTGAATCCTTCCCTGGAAAAGGAAACACCATATAATTGCATCGAGCTATTTTAATAAGCCGCCTCAGTGAGACTCAGTAGGGAGACGAGCCTGCAAGGTTCTAGTCATGCCCTAATATGGGTTTTTGCAATAACCCTTTATGATTTAGACTCGCTGATGAGGCTCAAATCAAGCTTCAGTGAAGCACATACATGAACCCATGGTTTATCCTTTTTCCATATGTCGGCTCTCACACAACACACTCAATGTTTTAACATTGACAAGTTTAGGGTCCACGATGGATTGACTTTCCAAGAGTACACGGGTTCTTGGGGGGAGTCGCACAAACATATAGTCAAGTATAACCATCGTATAGCGTTAATTTTTTGCAAGACAAGAGGGTGATAAAGCTAAACTCAGTGAGTTGGAAGCCCCCAAGAATCTAGAGAAAATGAAACCTATGGGAACCTCCCACTAGTAGAAAAGAGGGCTTTGGTCCAGGGCCTGCAATCCCATTAGTCCCGATTCACCCATGAACCGGGACCTATGGTGTCATTGGTCCCGGTTCGTGAGGCCAGGGCGCCAGTCGGGAATCATGGGCCATTGGTCCTGGTTAGTGTCAACCCTTTGGTCCCACTTCCAGACACCCACTAGGACCAATAGGCCGGAACCGTTCGTATCCACCTTTAGTCCCGGTTGGTGGATCAAACCGGGACCAGGTGGACCGTTCATATCCCCCTTTAGTCCTAGTTAGTAGATCAAACCGGGATGAAATGGTGGTGGCAACCATTTGTATCACCCTTTACTCCCGGTTGGTGGCTCAACCCGGGACTACAGGCCCAAACGGTTTGCCTCCCACGTCGTTTCTAGCGATGAAAATCACAACCGAAGCAGAGTCTGTCGCCATTCTCTATTCTTATCCTCTCTCGTTCTCCTCTCTTCTTCCTCTCTTCTTCCCCTCTCTTCTTCCCTTCTCTTCTTCCACCATGCCAACTCGCTACGGATAGGTGTTCACTGATATGTCTCTTTTTCCAAACTCTTTTCCCCTTATTATGGACTCTAATTTGCATGATTTGAATGGAATTAACCCGGACTGACGTTGTTTTCAGCAGAATTGCCATGGTCTTGTTTTTGCGCAGAAATAAAAGTTCTCGAAATGACCTGGAAATTTACGAGCATTTTTTGTGGAATATATAAAAAGTACTGGCGCATGAATTACCTGGAGAGACGGAGCTAGGAGCCCACAACCCTAGAGGCGCCCCCTAGGTCGCGACTGGCAGGCTTGTGAGGCCCTCGTGGCTCCGCAACCTACAACTACAGCTCTATATATTCTCTCTCGCCCAGAAAAAATTAAGAGAGAAGAGTTCATCGTGTTTCACGACACAGAGCCGCCGCCACCACTTGTTCTTCCTCTAGAGGGCAGATCTGGAGTCCGTTCTGGGCTCCGGAGAGGGGAAATCGACGCCGTCGTCATGACCAACCATCCTTCATCGCCAATTCCATGATGCTCTTCATCGTTCGTGGGTAATCTCATTGTAGGCTTGCTGCATGGTGATGGGTTGGATGAGATCTATCATGTAATCGAGTTAGTTTTGATGGGGTTTGATCCCTAGTATCCACTATGTTCTAAGATTGATGTTGCTACTACTTTGCTATGCTTAATGCTTGTCACTAGGGCCCGAGTGCCATGATTTCAGATCTGAACCTATTATGTTTTCATCAATATATGTGTGTTCTTGATCCTATCTTGCAAGTTGTAGTAACCTACTATGTGTTATGACCCGGCAACCCCGGAGTGACAATAGCCGGAACCACTCCCGGACATGACCATAGTATGAGGAGTTCATGTGTTCACTATGGGCTAATGCTTTGTTCCGGTTCTATATTAAAAGGAGACCTTAATATCCCTTAGTTTCCATTAGGACCCCGCTGCCATGGGAGGGATGGACAATAGATGTCATGCAAGTTCTTTTCCATAAGCACGTATGACTAAATACGGAATACATGCCTACATTACATTGACGAACTGGAGTTAGTTACATATCACCCCATGTTATAACTGTTAATTGATGAATGTCATCCAACATAATTATCCATCACCGATACAATGCCTACGAGCTTTTCCTATACTGGACCTTGCTAAGTTACTTTACCGCTACTCTTGTCAATACTTCTACTGTTACCGCTACTGCTGTCACTACTGCTACTGTTACCGCTACTACCGTTACTATCACACTACTTTTCTACTGAAACTCTGCTACAGATACTAAGTCTTTCAGGTGTGGTTGAATTGACAACTCAACTGCTAATACTCGAGAATATTCTTTGGCTTCCCCTTGTGTCGAACCAACAAATTTGGGTTGAATACTCTACCCTCGAAAACTGTTGCGATCCCTATACTTGTGGGTTATCACTCACACATGGCAAGACCAATCGCGATGTCGTCTACATGAACAACAAGAGGGAGATGACGCATTTTCTTAGACAGTTGAAGGGATGGCTTGACGCTGTGGTGGAGCATGAGAAGTTCTTGGGGCTTGATCTAGAGTACACGACCGATCAACGAGGTGTTGTCGTCATCTAACTATGTTTCAAACTCCATGTCTTGATCTTCCAATGGGCGAGGTATGTTTTGAGGCTTTATTTTATCCAAGGTTATGAAAATTGCATATACATATGTATATATAGTGATTTCTTTAGGTTCCATTGGATAGCAATATGCAGTTTCTATATATGTTCCATTGGATAGTTAATTGAGGGTTTCTTGATCAATTCATAGGATATGGAAATTGCATAGGATAGCAATATGTTCCACTTTGGAATCCTATAAAGATAAATTTCTCTTTAGTTGTAGTGAAACAATTTTATGCGGTGTTCTTTGATCCAAGGTTATGAAAATTGCATATAGTGATCTCTATAGGTTTCATTGGATAACAATATGCAGTTTCTATATATGCTCCATTGGATAGTTAATTGAGGGTTTCCTGATCAATTCATAGGATATGAAAATTGCACAGGATAGCAATATGTTCCATTGGAATCCTATAACAATCAATTTCTCTTTAGTTGTAGTGAAAAAATTTCCCACGACGTTCTTTGATCCAAGGTTATGAAAATTGCATATAGTGATGTCTCTAGGTTCCATTGGATAGCAATATGCGGTCTCTATATATGTTCCATTGGATAGTTAATTGAGGGTTTCTTGCATAGGATAGCAATATCTTCCATTGGAATCCTATAAAGATCAATTTCTCTTTAGTTGTAGTGAAACAATGTTCCTTGTTGCATATTTGCAAAACCATGGGGGAATATATATATATATATATATATATATATATATATATATATATATATATATATATATATATATATGTCATAGTTAATTAATGGTTTCTTGATCAATTCATAGGATATGAAAATTGCATAGGAATAGCAATATGTTCCATTTGAATCGTAAATATAATGTTCTTTTTAGTTGTAGTGAAACATTTTTCCTTGTTGCAGCAGTATGTAACATTTGTTCCATTTTAATTTGTTGTTGTTGAAGTAGTGAAAAAATTGTCCAGAACTCATGGACTTCCTTCGGAGTGGCATAAGTTTTGCTACCATTGACATAAGGAACGACAAGCTCAAGATGAGGCACATCTTCGGTATTGAGATACCAGCTGATTGCCTCATTGATCTCCAACAGAAATTCAGGCTTCAACATGACCGGACTTTGATGGCTCATATGGCAGTCGCCTTGATCGACGAGGAGTATGGTGATATGAAGACCAAATTCCCAAGGTCTCAGCACAGACATTTGGAGAAGACCCCACTTCACCCTATCAACATTGAGTATGTAGCAAAAGATGCATACGTTTCATACGAGTTGTACCGCAAGATTCGAGTCGTCAACTATGGCCAGCGTCACCTCACACCAGGTTGGGGACATTCTGATTCTGGCAATTAATACGAGTAGTGTTCACAACACCAAACACTTCTATATATATCTATGCTAGCTATTATTATGTACTGTTTGGACTAGTATTATTATGTACTGCTTGGACCAATTTATACATGTCTAGTTTCTGTTGGTGCCATTATATTTTCCAAATTTGAATGGTTTAGCCCTTTCTAACTTCATTTGCTACTTTTCATGGTATCATGCATTTCGACCACATATATATACAAAAAATCTTCAGTTCAAATAACTTCAAAAAAATGATATCCCTCTTGTAACAGATTTGTTTTTGATTGAAACAGTAATTTAAAATAACTTAAACCTACCAAATTGAATATGATGATAAAAACACAGTAATATTAAAATAGGAGGAAAAACAATCACTCAAAAAATCTATTTTTAGTATAGTCATTCACAAAATAAAATAAAAATAGTAAAAAAAAAACAAAAAAAACTATATATATTTTTTTAAAAATGCCACCTACTAGGCCACCACAGCCTGAATACGACTAGAAACCCAACCAGAGAGTTGGGCCAGGATTCAGGCCCGTAGAAGGCCCAATAGGCCCACAGGCAGTGACAAATTAGGCCCGGAAGCCTGGAGTTGAGAGGAGCTCGAGAGGGTCAGCACACCGGTGCTTATAAACCACTCCTGGGCTCTCTCGGCTAGCGAGGTGGGACTAAACATCCAACCGCACCGCGGTTGTGGCACGCATAGGCCTTTAGTCCCGGTTTGTGCCACCAACCGACACTAAATATCACTAGTAGAAAAGAGGGTTTTGGTCCACTTGATGAAATCCCATTAGTCCCAGTTTACTTACGAACCGGGGCCCATGGGGGCATCGCTCCCGGTTCGTGAGGCGAGGGCGCCGACCGGGCCTCGTGGGCCACTGGTCCCGGTTCATCTCGCCCCTTTGGTCCCGTTTCCACACACAAACCGGGACGAATGTGCCTCGCTCCTGGCCCACAACCATTGGTCCCAATTTTAGGCTGGAACTGGGACCCTATGTTGAACTTTAGTCTCGGTTCCGTCCACAAACCGGGACCAATGCTTGGCCTATATATACCCCCTGCCCGCGAGCAACGCAGTGCACTGCTTTGATTTTTTTGGTCGGCCGTGGGAGAGATTTGTGGTGCTCTAGCTCACCTCCTATGCACATGAGGTGTTCGATGAAATTCCCAAGCCACACTTAAGCTTTCTCCTCTCGAAACTCCTTGTCCAAGTTCCATTTTCCTTTGGTTTTGTGTAGTTTTGGTGGTCCATCCGTGTCCCGTCCCCGTCCTCACCATCGTTGATTGCCCGCGCCCATCTCGGCGTCGGCACCACCATGGTTAGTCTCTTCTTTTTATCATCTTTCTAAAAGAAAAAAGTTCTTACTTGTATGATTTAGATAGATACTCGTGCAATTTTCTTACTTCTATTATTGTTTGTTATTATATAGTGCGATGGTTTTGGTTTCCGCCTCCGTCGGCCCTCGTCCTATTTATGATTCGGATGTGGTATATATTATCTGTTATAACTATTTGTTTTATTTAGTGTTTATGAAAATTATGCCGACCAACGTGACATAGATTTTTTATCTAGGAGGTACGTGAACCGGAAATTCAAACCGACATACAAATTCTTGCCGAGAATTTAAATTTGGTTTTAAAAGAAAACAACAACTTGAAAGAAAAGTTACAAAAAGCTGAAGAGGAAACGATGATACTGGAGTTGGATGTTGCCGATGTGCGTGACGATCACAAGATCAAGATGAATGCAATGCGCTTGAAGATTAAAACATTAGAATATATGCCATTCATACTGAGGCTTGGTATCATTATGTCGTTGGATCAATTTGTACCTTAGTTGCTGTTATGATCGCATTTGTTGTTGCATTCGAGTTTAGTAGTTTCAATGTATGTTCTAATTAGATGCTCTACAGAGCTATATGTTGTTCAATAATGAGAACTATGTAAGAACGTTATGTATTTATTTTGGTCACTATTGTACTTTGGCTTTAATGTGATGATGAATTTCTATCAATTGACTCACTTCTCTATTCATGATATGTTGTAACGGTTTTTAATACACGCACCCATGTGGAAATAATGAAATAAGTTCGAAACAATGAAATGCCTTTTGTAACATATGAGTTTTTGTATGAAACCCTCATACTTCGAAAGAGATTGTACGATTTGTACACGAAGTGCATCCAGTTTTGAATCATGTCGAATCATGTGAAGAATAGATCGTCTTGGAATTTCTTGAATCATGTCGAATCATGTGGAATCATGTCGAATCATGTCGAATCATGTGAAGAATAGATCTTGTTGGAATTTTTGAATCATGTCGAATCATGTGGAATCATGTCGAATCATGTGAAGAAAAGATCTTGTTGGCATTTCTTGAATCATGTCGAATCATGTGAAGAATAGATCTTGTTGGCATTTCTTGAATCATGTCGAATCATGTGAAGAATAGATCTTTTTGGAATTTCTTGAATCATGTCGAATCATGTGATGAATAGATCTTATTGGAATTTCTTGAATCATGTGGAATCATGTGAAGAATAGATCTTATTGGAATTTCTTGAATCATGTCGAATCATGCGGAGCTTGGTGAAGAACCACATGTTCTTGCCGGTCTTGAACCTCTCCTCGAGCTTGGCCTTGCGGACATGGCAGCGGTGAGCTTGTTGTCCTTGGTGGTGAGGGAGTCGGGGGCGCCGGAGACCACCTCCTTGAGGTCGACGTTGAGGGTGTAGCCGGTGGGCATAAGGTGGGTGAAGTTGACGAGCTTGAGGAAGCCCTTGACGCGGGACTTCTTGGCCGTCTTCTTGGCCGAGTCCTTGCGGATCACCTTCTTCGGGTATTTGGCCAGGACGATGACCAGGAAGTGCCTGTAGGGGCAGTCGCGGGTGCCCTCCTCGAACACGCGCATGATCACCGCCTTCTTCTCGGCGTACCTGCCCTGTAGCAGGATCACCGCCTTGCCCGGCTTCAGGAACTTCACCATCTTCCTTCTCCTCTCCTTGCGCTGCGCCGCCGCTGATGGGTTTCAGGTTGGGGGAGGGGTTGGAGGCAATGTGCGGGGGATAGCTGGCGGCGTTGTTGGGGAGGAGATTATATAGGGTTCGCAGCGCTAGGGTTTTGTCGAATCATGTGAATAATAGATCTTGTTTTTGGTGGTTCTTCAACAAACATCTCGTTCATGGTAGGCACAGGACATTCGTGTCGGTTTGTGACACCAACCGGGACCAAAGACATCCTTTCGTGTCGGTTGGTGGTACAAATCGGGAAAAAATGAAATAAGTTCGAAAAAATGAAATGACTTTTGTAACAGATGTGTTTTCGTATGAAACACTCATACTTCGAAAGAGATTGTCCGATTTGTACACGAAGTGCATCAGGTTTTTGCGGCAACGCTCTCAACTTTTTATAACATGCTATGTGGGTGAAATAATGATACCGTACCAACTTTCAACCTATTAAGAGTTCATTTGTAGTGCTTTTCCATTTTTGGGTTATTTAGCTCCAAAAAATCAGTAAAAGCATGAAAATTACCAAATGAAGTCAGTAAGTGTTGAAAATTGATGTTGTGGCCTTGAATGGTTCATTTTGAACACACACAAAGTCTGGAGTTCAAATAAGTTCGAAAAATGAAATGCCTTTTGTAACAGATGAGTTTTCGTATGAAACCCTCATACTTCGAAAGAGATTGTCCGATTTGTACACGAGGTGCATCCAATTTTTGCGGCAACCCTCTCAACTTTTTAGCACATGCTATCTGGGTGAAATGATGATACCATTCCAACTTTCAACCTATTAAGTGTTCATTTTTAGTGCTTTTCAATTTCTGGGTCATTTAGCTCCAAAAAATTAGTAAAAGCATGAAAAATACCAAATGAAGTCAAAAAGTGTTGAAAATTGATGATATGGCCTTGAATGGTTCATTTTGAACACACAAAAAGTCATGAGTTCAAATGAGTTCGAAAAAATGAAATGCCTTTTGTAATAGATGAGTTTTCGTAAGAAACCCTCATACTTCGAAAAACATTGTCTGATTTGTACACGAAGTGCATCGAGTTTTTGCGGCAACCCTCTCAACTTTTTAGAACATGCTATGTGGGTGAAATGATGATACCATGCCATTTTTCAACCTATTAAGACTTCATTTGTAGTGCTTTTCAATTTATGGGTCATTTAGCTCCAAAAAATAAGTAAAAGCATGAAAAATACCAAATGAAGTCAGAAAGTGTTGAAAATTGATGATGCGGCCTTGAATGGTTCATGAAGACTCTGTTTTTAGTGTCGATCTATATGAGATGTTATGTTTCATGTGTCGAATCATGTGAAGAATAGATCTTGTTGGAATTTCTCGAATCATGGCGAGTCATGTGGAATCATGTCGAATAATATGAAGAATAGATCTTGTTGGCATTTCTTGAATCATGTCGAATGATGTGAAGAATAGATCTTGTTGGAATTTCTTGAATCATGCTGAATCATGTCGAATCATGTCGAATCATGTGAAGAATAGATCTTGTTGGAACTTCTTGAATCATGTCGAGACATGTGGAATCATGTCGAATCTTGTGAAGAATAGATATTGTTGGAAGTTTTTGAATCAAGTCGAATCATGTCGAATCATGTGAAGAATAGATCTTGTTGGCATTTCTTGAATCATGTCAAATTATGTGAAGAATAGATCTTGTTGGAATTTCTTGAATCATGTCGAATCATGTGAAGAATATATATTGTTGGAATTTCTTGAATCATGTCGAATCATGTGGAATCATGTCGAATCATCAGGTGTGTGAAGTTGACGAGCTTGAGGAAGACCTTGATGCGGGACTTCTTGGCATTCTTCTTGTCCGAGTCCTTGCGGATCAACTTCGTCAGGTATTTTGCCAGGACGGCGACCAGGTAGTTCCCGTATGGGCGGTCGAGGGTGCCCTCCTCGAACACGCGCACGATCACTGCCTTCTTCCCGGCGTACCTGCCCTGCAGCAGGATCGCCGCCTTGCCCGGCTTCAGGAACTTCACCATCTTCTTTCTCCTCTCCTCGCGCTGCGCCGCTGCCGATGGGTTTCCGGTTGGGGCAGGGGTTGGAGGCTATGGGTGGGGGAAAGCTGGCGGCGTGGTTGGGGAGGAGATTATATAGGGTTGGCGGCGCTAGGGTTTCGCCGAATCATGTGAAGAATAGATCTTGTTTTTGGTGGTTCTTCACCAAACACCTCGGTCGTGGCGGGCACAGGCCATTTTTGTTGGTTTGTGGCACCAACCGGGACCAAATACATCCTTTCGTGTCGGTTGGTGGTACAAAATTGGACCAACGACTCCCTTTCGTGTCGGTTTGCGGCACAAACGGGGACTAAAGGTCTCTTCTTCCCGCCCGTTAGGCTGCTGAAAATTGACCTTTAGTGCCGGTTTGTTCCTCGAACCGGAACAATAGGTTTTCGCATATAAGGCGGGAGTTATCGAATTTTCCCCAACCTCTCCCATTTTCCCACCGCCGCCGCCGCCGATCCATTACCCCTCCTCGTTGTTGTCGTCCCCGAGCGTGTCGTCGTCACCGCCCCCGAGCCCGTCGTCGTCGCTGCCCCCGCCCCGAGCCCGTCATCATCGCCGCCCCCGATCCCGTTGTCGTCGCCGCCCCCGAGCCCGTCGCCGTCGCCGCCCTTGCCCCGAGCCCATCGTCGTAGCCGCCCCTAAATCCGTCGTCGTCGCCGCCCCCACCCCGAGCTTGTCGTCGTCGCCGCCCCCGAGCCCGTCGTCGTCGGTGCCCCCGCCTCGAGCACGTCACCGTTGCCGCCCCGAGCCCGTCGTCGTTGCCGCCCCCGCCCCAAGCCCGTCGCCGACCTCGACCCCGGCCTCGATCCCGACCTCAACCCCGACACCGATCCAAACGTCTGGTGAGACATCCCCATGCCTAGGGTTCTTGCTAGGATATGATTCTTGTATATTTGCGAAATATTTGCTCAAGCCCGAATGTTGTTGCGGAAATAATTGCAATATATATATTATATATATTGTGTTTTATTATTGTATGTTTGGTGTCATACTTTCATGTTGAGAAAAATAAGTAGTGGGCGCTAGCTAAATTCAAATGAGATGATTATTGTATAAATGATCACTAGAAAGTAAAACATTAAACAATAAGAAAAGTTTCTCCTAGGAATTTGTCTCGACGTCAACGATTCCCGGCCCGCATCCTCGTCGTCGAGTGGTCAGCACAGCCTGCTTGATAGGCACCACCATGTCCCGGACTGGGCTCCGTCGGGCTGGCACTGGGAGGTGCTACTTTCCGGGAGGCGCACCTTGGTGAGGAATCCGGGTCTCATCATTGACCCGAAGCTTCTTTGGTGGCGGTTGCATGGGCCATTATCGGTGCCGAGGGAGCTGGCCGCCACGGAGGTGGTACGTCATCGTGTCACGGAGGAGGACGAGCACGTCTGTCGCTACATTGCTGTGTTGGATGCCAGGTTCTCCAATACCTGGTAGGTTCTCTAGGAACATCACCCGAGCTATGATCCGGTGATGGTTCCTTATCTTTGGGTTGCCACCGCCTGCACCGTGAGACGTCAACTGGGTTTTTTTTAGTGATATTGTATGATAATATTTGAGATGTATTAGTGATAATATCAGTTATGTTTCGGTTTGTCGTTGCTCCTTGTATGACTTTCATGAGTTGTTAAATGAGCAAGATGATGATAAGTTATATGTCATTTATTTTATGTATGGAATGGGTTGACTTTAGGTGTCGTGGGGGTCGCTTCTCCTTCTTTTCCTTGTGTGCTAGATAGAGGAAGAATCCGGACTGTTGTCGTGGGGGTCGCTTCTCTTTCTTTTCCTTGTGCTAGATATTTGTAATGCACTAGGGAAAGGAGGAGTAGCGACCATCACCGACGGTCGAAATATCAAAGGGAGTGCCCACCATATACGTGAGATGAGAGTTTAGGAAGGAAAGACTCGACATACCTAAAGTCAACCTGTTGCATATTGATTAATAGTGATCTGTGTGTTTATCTGTTTTAGGAAGGAAATGTCTGACAGCCAAAGGAAATTAGCTATGTGCAAATACTGCCAAGACGAGCGCGGCCTGTGCGACACGCCTCACCTAGTTGATGATAGGCGCTTCAGCATCATTCTGGACGAGGACTTCGAAGTGGATACAGTAAGTCACAACGACAAGTCTTTTTTCGTAATTAGGCATGACTTCTTTTGCTTCAAATTATAATTTTTATTTTTTACTATTCTACTAGCATATCTCCTGCCATGCAAGAATTTATGTCTTGGATAAGATTGTTTTTAGTAGTAGAAAAACTATGGAGGTAAAGAGAGTTCACTTGAGGACCGAACATGGTTATACTTTTGCCGTAAAGTTGTACAATGCAGACACCTACTCCTATTTTGAATGCACAAATTGGCAAGCACTATGCAAGGCTTATGCATTTGAGCCTAATATGCTTATCACCTTTGATATTCGTCTGAAAGATGAAATTAAATCTAATATCGACATCTGGGTCGATGTGCAGACGCCTCCAGTTCTACCATTATGTGAGTTTCTCAACCATATTTATTAGTAATTTACAATTTTTATTTAAAAATAGTTGACCACTTATTTCCATTGACAACTTATTTTCATTCTTCGAAAAATGTACGGAAGATGGTAGACAGAACGTATTACTACAATGATGAAGCAGAATTAACTTGTAAGGAAAAACATCAGCTTATCGCATTTATCAATGATCTTGAGAATTACAATACCTATCAGCAAACTCCCCCACATTATGGTCAATACGTGCCACTAGTGCACGTGGTGAACTACGGCAACATGCATGCAGATTGCATGGTAAGATTTTCTACTATTACGACATTCGTGCATCTTTTGCATAAATTCTTGTAAAACTAAACTACGTTGCTAGCTACAAAGTTAATACTATGTTTTTCAACAGAAAATCCCGCAAGATTGTGTGCCTCATCTCATGTTTCCAAGAGGTCCGTTGATGTTATGAGCATATGACTAGCCGGCCAGGTCAGCCTAGGTATCTGCATCACTCCTGTCCATACCGGATTTCTAAAGCCGATGAAGTGCCAATCAAAGATTGGAAAAAATGTATGGTCAATCGTAGAGAGCTACTTGGAAGCAACATTCTGCGTAGGCCAAGAATGGGAGACAAGATGGTCTCCATTCTCCATAATGGAGAGTCAGGGCCTATCTTGTTTTATGATATTCTACCGAAGAGAGGGTTGTATGTCCGATGAGAGAGGAGTAGGTCCTAGGTACAATGTGTTATTATGTGCTACAATGTGTTATAGTTGATGATGAGGAGGAGGAGGAGTTGTGATTATGACTAGTGACCAACTTTTGTTATATATATGATGTCTCATTGACGAAAATGATGATTAAATAGTGTTGGTGGTAATGACTACGATGATTATTAGCTATAGTGATGCAAGCATTTTATATTAATATGATGATAATGTTGATCATGATGATCTTGATTATTTGTTATTATGATCATGATTGGTTATTATATCATTTGGGGAAGGAAAGCGGATTAGATTCATGTGTGGATGAATCTGTGACGTTGGGTTCATTAGCCGAGATGTTGTAAATGAGTGGTCGGTACGCCACAATACCTAAGAGACCGAGGATAACTTGCTATAGTCGTTACTTCCACATCACGGAGAAAAAGAGGACACTTCTCTCTATTAGCTAGCTAACACAATGTGAAACCCCTAAATTAACCCTCCAAAACCCCCAACACCCCCCCATTCAAAAAAAAACCACCTCCTCGTCCCGGTTGGTATTACCAACCGGGACTATAGGCCCTCCTGCCTGGGCTCCCCGCAGAGGCCACGTGGAGGCCCTTCTGTCCCAGTTGGTAAACGAATCAGGACTAAAGGTTTTGGGCTTTAGTGCCGACCCTTTAGTCCCGGTTCTGGAATCGGGGCTAATGGGCCTCTGGAACTGGGACAAATGGACCATTTTCCACTAGTGTATGCCCTTTCATGTCGGTTGGTGGAACCAACCGGGACTAAAGGTCTCTTCTTCCTACCCTAAAAGCAAGACACGAAATATGCCCTTTAGTCCCGGTTTGAGGCACCAACCGGGACGAAAGGTAAATTTCAATTTCTGGGTCATTTAGCTCAAAAAATATCAGTAAATGCATGAAAAATACCAAATGAACTCAGAAAGTGTTGAAAATTGATGATGTGGCCTTGAATGGTGTATTTTGAATACACAAAAAGTCTTGAGTTCAATTAAGTTGAAAAAAATGAAATCCCTTCTGTAATAGATGAGTTTTCATAAGAAACCCTAATACTTCGAAAGAGATTGTATGATTTGTATATGAAGTGCATCCAGTTTTTTCCGCAACTCTCTCACCTTTTTAGCACATGCTATGTTTTTGAAATGATGATACCATGCCAACTTTCAACCTATTAAGAGTTCATTTGTAGTGCTTTTCAATTTCTGGGTAATTTAGCTCAAAAAATCAGTAAATGCATGAAAAATACCAAATGAACTCATACAGTGTTCAAAATTGATGATGTGGCCTTGAATGGTGCATTTTGAACACATAAAATGTCTTGAGTTCAAATAAGTTCAAAAAAATGAAATCCCTTTTGTAATAGATGAGTTTTCGTAAGAAACCCTGATACTTCGAAAGAGATTGTCCGATTTTTACACGAAGTGCATCTCGTTTTTACCGCTCCCCTCTCAAGTTTTTAGCACATGGTATGTGGGTGAAATGATAATATCATGTCAACTTTCAACCTATTCAGAGTTCATTTGTACTGATTTTCAATTTCTGGGTCATTTAGCTCAAAAAATATGTAAATGCATCAAAAATACCAAATGAACTCAGAAAGTGTTGAAAATTGATGATGTGGCCTTGAAGGGTGCATTTTGAACACACAAAAAGTCTTGAGTTCAAATAAGTTAAAAAAATGAAATACCTTTTGTAACAAATGAGTTTTCGTAAGAAACCCTCATACTTTGAAAAAGATTGTCCGATTTGTACACGAAGTGCATCCAGTTTTTGCCGCAACCCTCTCAACTTTTTAGCACATGCTATGTGGGTGAACAGATGATACCATGCGAACTTTCAACCTATTCAGAGTTCATTTGTAGTGCTTTTTAATTTTGGGTCATTTAGCTAAAAAAAATCAGTAAATGCATGAAAAATACCAAATGAAATAACAAAGTGTTGAAAATTGATGATGTGGCCTTGAATGGTGCATTTTGAACACAAAAAATGTCTTGAGTAAAACTAAGTTCAAAAAAAGGAAATCCTTTTTGTAACTGATCTGTTTTTGATTAAACAGTCATTTAAAATAACCTAAAACCTACCAAATTGAATATAATGATGAAAACACAGTAATATTAAATAGCAGGAAAAAGAATCATTCAAAAATCTATTTTTTAAATAAAGTTTTTCACAAAATAAAATAAATAAAGTAAAAAACGAAAGAAAGAAACTAGATTCAAAAAATGCCACCTACTCGCCCACCACGGCGTGAATACGACTAGAAACCCAACCAGACAGTTGGGCCACGATTCAGGCTCGCACAAGGCCGAGTAGGCCTAGAGGCAGTGACAAATTAGGCCCGGAATCCTATAGTTGAGAGGAGCTCAAGAGGGTGTGCTCACCAACGCTTATAAACCACTCTCGGGCTCTCTCGGCTAGCGAGGTGGGACTAAACATCTAACCGCACCGCGGCTGTGGCAAGCACATGCCTTTAGTCCCGGTTTGTGCCGCCAACCGACACAAAATACGCCCTTTCGTGTCGGTTATTGGCACCAACCGGGACTATAGGTCTCTTCTTCCCGCCGTTTGGGCTGCTGAAAATTGTCATTCTAGTCCCGGTTTGCGGCACCAACCGGGACGAAAGGGGTGCATTGGTCCCGGTTTTTGCCTCGAATCGGGACCACAGGTTTACACATATAGGTGGGAGTTGTCGAAATTTCCCCCAAACTCTCCCATTTTCCCCCCAAGTCCGTCCTCCTCGTCGTCGCCACTGTCCCGAGCCCGTCGTCCTCCTCGTCGTCGCCGCCGCCCCGAGCCCATCCTCCTCCTCGTCGTCGCTGCTTCCCCCGAGCCGTCGCCATCGACGCCCCCGATCTAGTACTCCTCGTCGTCGTTGCCGTCCCCGAGCCCATCGTCGTCACCGCCCTGAGCCCGTTGGCATCGCTGCCCCCGAGCCCGTCGTCGTTGCCTCCCCAAGCCCGTCGTCGTCGCCCCCAAGCCCGTCGCTGTCGTCGTCGCGGTCTCCGCCGCTGATCCAGTCCTCCTTGTCGTGGCCGCCGTCCCGGAGCCCGTCGTCGTCGCCGCCCCCGAGCACGTCGTCGTCGCTGCCCCGAGCCCGTAGTCGTCGCCCCCGATCCCGTCGCCATTGCCCAAGCCCGTCGTCATTGTCGCCGCCCCCCGAGCCTGTCGTCGTCCTGAAAACAAGAACTGGCACTTGGCACTGAGTTAATAGGTTACTCCCAAAAAAGATATAAAATGGATGCAAAACATCCAAAGTTGACAAGATAATAGCATGGAACCATCAAAAATTATAGATACGTTGGAGACGTGTCAAAGATCCAAGCAAGACTACAAAAGCTTGAGGAACTTGAGAGCTAGCGAGATGCCGGTCAACCATCTCAGCGGCACGAAGCTACCCCAGAAGGTACCCCGCCATCTCAGCGAAGAAGCGACATGGCTTCCATGGAGCCCGTTCAACATGACTTCACGGCTCCTAGATACCCCGTGGATACTATCACGGAGGCTCAACATTGCGAGCTTATGATGAAATGTCGAAAGGTCACTTTCTAGGCGGCTGTCGACTCTGTTGCACCTCGTGAACGGAACGGAACTTTTCACTACCTTCTGATTCCACATGGCTATGCTATTTCGATGGTGGATTGATACGTCCATTTTGCATCATGCTTTCATGTTGATATTTCTCGCTTTTTGGGCTGTTATTTCACTTCACGGTACAATACTTATGCCTTTTCTCTCTTATTTTGCAAGGTTTACATGAAGAGGGAGAACGCGAGCAACTAGAATTCTGGCCTGAAAAGGGAGCAAGTTTGAGATACCTATTCTACGCAACTCCAAAAGCCGTGAAAACCAATGGGGAATTATTTTGGATTTTATAAAAAATACTGGGCGGAAGAAGTGCCAGAGGGGCGCCACCACGAGGCCACAAGCCTGGCACGCCCGGCCTACCCCCCTGGCTAGGCCTAGGGGCTTGTGGGCCCCATGTTGCCCCTCCGGCGCTCATCTTTTGCTATATGAAGGGTTTCGTTCCAAAAAAAATCGGAAGGGAGCTTTCGGGAGGAGACGCCGCCACCACGAGGCGGAACTTGAGCAGAACCAATCTAGAGCTCCGACAGGACGATCCTGCCACGGAAACTTCCCTCCCGAAGGGGGAAATCATCGCCATCGTCATCACCAACACTCCTCTCATCAGAGGGGACTCATCACCATCAACATCTTCATCAACACCATCTCATCTCCAAACCCTACTTCATCACTTGTAACCAATCTCCATCTCGCAAGTCCGATTGGTACGTGTAAGGTTGCTAGTAGTGTTAATTACCCCTTGTAGTTGATGCTAGTTGGATTATTTGGTGGAAGAGTTTATGTTCAGATCCTTGATGCTACTCATTACCTCTCTGATCATGAATATTGATATGCTTTGTGAGTAGTTACTTTTGTTCCTGACGACATGCGATAAGTCATGCTAATAATAGTCATGTGAATTTGGTATTCGTTCAATATTTTGATGTGTTGTATGTTGTTTTTCCTCTAGTGGTGTTATGTGAACGTCGACTACATAACACTTCACCATTATTTGGGCCTAGAGGAAAGCATTGGGAAGTAGTAAGTAGATGATGGGTTGCTAGAGTGACAGAAGCTTAAACCCTAGTTTATGTGTTGCTTCGTAATGGGCTGATTTGGATCCACTAGTTTAATGCTATGGTTAGACTTTGTCTTAATTCTTCTTTCGTAGTTGCGGATGCTTGCGAGAGGGGTTAATCATAAGTGGGATGCTTGTCCAAGTACGGGCAGTACCCAAGCGCCAGTCCACCCACATATCAAACTATCAAAGTAACGAACGTGAATCATATGAACATGATGAAAACTATCATGAGAGAAATTCCCGTGTGTACTCGGGAGCGTTTTTCCTCCTGTAAGACTTTGTGCAGGCTTGTCCCTTGCTACAAAAGGGATTTGTCCACTTTGCTCCACCGTCGCTACTTCTGTTAGTTGTTGCTTGCTACGAATCACCTCACCATACAAGCACTTGTTACCGATAATTTCTGTGCTTGCAGATATTACCTTGCTGAAAACCACTTGTCAGATCCTCCTGCCCCTCGTTGGGTTCGACACTCTTACTTACCGAAAGGACTACGATATATCCCCTATACTTATGGGTCATCATGGATAAAGTAATGGAGGGATTTTAGGAGCTCGAGCTTGACCACCCTACAGGTGAAGGGGAGAATCAGCTGGTTCGTGCTCTGAGGAGTACATATCTATGGCAGAATGAGTTCATCAAGCTTCCAAACTGGATGCCACCTCCTCCTTCTCCTCCTCCTCGTCCTCCTCCTCCGGCGAGTGATCAGGGCAATCCACCTCCTCCCCCTCCTCCTCCTCCTTCGGAGAGTGATCAGGGCAAACCACCTCCTCCCCCTCCTCCTCCTCCCCCGGTGAGTGATCAGGGCACTCCGCCTCCTTCTTCGGATCCTCCGATGCGTGAGGGCACTTCGCCTCCTCCTTCGCCTCCTCCTTCGCCTACTCCGCGTGTCAGAGGGGTCCGCCTCCTCCTTCGCCTCGTCAGCAACATCGGAAGACAAACGTCGCCGCTCGGGCTCCTCCGACGCAGCAGAGCAGTCCGCCTCATTGTTTCAAGCGGAAGAGATACGCCTCCTTCTCTCCGGTGGCTAGCAGTACAAGCAGATGCGAGAAATACGGTCCATCTCTCAAGCCTCTTGAAAAGTTACCATATGAGAGGACCAAGAAGGAAAACGAGGACATATGTAGTGCCGAATTGAGGGCCCATTTTGCAAAGAAAACTCCACCTCAAAAGGAGAAGCTAGATCCACTGAAAGTGGAGCGCACTATCAATCAACTAAAGCGACCAGCACCATCTCTGCCGGATTCCAACTATGATCGCATTCTTAAAAAGACATATGCACAAGCGCGGTGGTCGAAAACTACTTCCAGTGATGCAAAGAGAAGAGGGAAAACAATTCCCCAGCTCGGCCAACAGGATAAGAAATCGTACCCCCGCTCAAGGTGTCTAGTGATATCGTCGTTGCTAATCATCGAGGGATTGTGCCCGGTACCAATCCTGATGATTACTTTGGGGTGAGGTAACAAAAGAACAATATAAATCAGTGCACGGGAAGCCTCTCGGCAAACCTGGTGATACTCATCTAACAACGATGATGGACAAATTGTATGAGTGGTACATGAAAACATGCAAGGAGTTTGAGAAAGATGCTATGTATGTGGAAGTGAAACCAGAGCACGAATTCATTGCACTTCCCGTGATTCCTATTCAATTTGAGGAGTTATTTCAGTTATACAATCAACTGGCCCTCGACAAACAACTCATGATTTCCTACTGTCTGTAACTCTCTAGCTCAGTTCGTTCATTGCATGTATATATAATTATCCTCACTATATATATTAGGCAGATCGAAGATCGTCAAATTAAAAAAAGTAGGAATCGTCGACGTTGGGTTCTTAGCCCAGATGCCGTAAATGAATTGACGGTACGAGACTCAATCAAAGAGACCGAGGAGAACTTGCTAAACTCGTTCCTTATACATCAAAACAAAAGGGAAATGATCTTTCCTTACAACTTCAAGTTAGTGTTGTTGTCTTCTCTGTATACCCGGTTTCGCTTACTCGAGGTTAAGTAATGTAATTGATGAGTTATATATGCGTGCGCGGATAGCACTTTATTCTGCTATCCATTGACGTTGGCAGGTCATTAGTAATTGTCTTAGACTCGATACGTAAAACCCGAAGTGGATTATGCGAACATGACTGAAATGCTCAAGAAGTAAGTCCAGTCAATAGCGGGACCATATTGGCATGCAACTTTCGTTCATGGGTTGATATCAAGTAATCATTTTGTTTGCCTGGCAGGGTTTGGAAGAAGTTCGCCAATAAGGTTCTTGGTCTAAACAAAGAGTTGCGATTTACGCACCCCAATGTAAGTAGTACTAGCTAGTTCCGTGCATCTCTAATTGATTCAAATATATCATTACCATGCTTGCTTATCTGTTTGATTGAACTCTATTCTCCTAAAGTATATATACCAGAAAGAAGGGACTGTTTTATGTCGATACTACGTATGCGAGTTCATTCGCCACTCGACCTCTGAGCAAGGCTTCTCTAAGGAACTATTTGAAGTACGTAAATAATATTCACAATTTTATTTTATGTATTACCATCAATTGTGTTGATTTTTATTCATATATATGCATGCATTGAGCCCCTTTATTAAATTAGATCTTCGAGATGCGGGATCAACTCCTACAATATGATCGCATACGAGCAATTCAAGAGGAATTGGCAGGATTCTTTCTTGACCACATCATACCTAAAGACGGAGAATACCATGTGGATTTGTGATTGGATCTTAATTAGATGATTTTAGGGATTGTAGAAGATGTTATATTGTATATATATGTTAGGGATTGTAAATGGTCTCCTTCATTTTCTTATTAGCTAGTGTCAAGTTCTTTCTATATGTATAGTAGCTAGCGTCGACCAAGCACGGAGAAAGAGAGGCCACTTCTCTCTATTATTTAGCTAACACAATATGAAACCAATAAATTAATACTCCAAAACCCCCCACCCCCATCCAAAAAAACAAAAACCCCAGCTCCGGCCAGACGCTTACGCGTGGATGCAATTTAGTCCCAGTTGGTGTGACCAACCGGACTAAAGTTCCTCCTGCCTGGGCTCCCCGCAGCGACCACCTGGAGCTCCTTTGGGCCCGGTTCATGAGCCAACCAGGACGAAAGGTTTGGGCCTTTAGTCCCGACCCTTTAGTCCCGGTTCAATAATCGGGGCTAATGGGCCTCTGGAACCGGGACAAATGGACCTTTTTCTACTAGTGTCCAAGGATCCCTTGATCGTTCAGTGAGGAGAGGGGTGGTGCCAAAAGAAGAGCTAGCGATCAGCACCGGGAACATTTTTACCTAGGTTCGGGCCGCTTAGTGTGTAAAACCCTACTCCTGCTTTGTTTGTTGTATTAGGTGCTTACTGTAGGATTACTTGTTCTAGTGATAGCATGTCGGCCAATGTCCGAAGTGTCTAATCCATGTTCGCCAATGCCCGAAGTGTCTAACCCCTTAGAACTAACCCTTGTGCATCCTTTTATAGGCAAAGGGGTCACCAACAATGCTCAACAGAGGGTTCGTGATCTGCACAATGAACAGGGTTCACCACTATCTATCTACCACGGTCTGAGGGGCAGTAAATGCCTTGCCAGTCTCCTGACCCGCATCAGAATGGTAGCGACACGTACCCAGGTGTTTTGACACCTGCGTGTTGTGCTGGCGCATAGGGGATGCATTGGCGCTATGGTAGTCGGTGACATTGTGGCAGGAGGGAACACCTCTTGGCGAATGGGGCTTGCCGGGCTGGTGCCCTTGCCATTGGCCTAGTCTACCTTCTCAGCACGGAAAGTTTGCTGGGGCCTTGTCTATCCTCCCGGCAAGGAGGACTTGCCGGGGCCTTGAATTCTTTTCCCAGCAAGGAAGGCTTGCTGGGGCGTTGGATGTCTTCCCGGTAAGAACGGCTTGTCGGGGCCTTGGATGTCTTCCCGGCAAGAGGGGCATGTCGAGGCCTTGGATCTTGGGCTTATTCCTCACACCCTTGGAGGGTGTGGCCTTGGTGAATTTGTAGGTTAGTCTTCCTGCCAGTCTGCGCCGTGACTTGCCGTCAAAGGTGTTGCCGGTGCCCATGCACAAGTCTGGGGCATATGAGACCCCAGTCTTCAGTGAACCGACAGGAGCCCCCGGGCCTGGGCCATACACGCGTGTGAGGCTTTCTTGGGCCAGGCCCAAAGTGGTGCATGGGCCTTTGTGACATGGTATCTTGCGGTTTAGAGCCGTTGGTAGTGATATTTCCCCATGTCGTGCATCGGACGCACAAAGTGGAGAGGCGTTCACACAGTGGTTGTTCCTCCTCCCGAAACGCTTCTGCCACGCAGTAACGGTCGGGCCAGTGGCGATCGTGGACTTAAAATTCGCAGCCGTGGCAGGGCCCGCCCCTGCATGCATTGGTGCAACAGGGCGGCTCCCTGTTCGCCCGTGATCATTGGCGATTGGGCAAGAGGGGCGGCGGTTTCTGGAGTGAGGATTGCTAGCCCCCGCGCCTCGCCCTATAAATTAGGGGGTTTGCGAGGGAGTTTTGCTCATCCATCCAACTCCTGAAACGCACAACACCCCCAACCCTTTCTGAAGTATCTTCCTTAGCTTCAAGTGGCGCTCTCCCCTAATCATGGTTAGGGGATGAGGGCGGCCATGATCAACCGCCAGAGCGGTGAGAGGATCCCATTCGGATCATGCCACAGCTTCAGGAGCCGCAACTGCGGAGGGCGGCCTGAGCGCCCGAGGTGGCGGAGGAGCGAGGGTCTGCGGACGCTGTAGAGGTCGTGGCCATGGAAGGCGGGATGCCACTCTAGCACCTCCGCCTTCTCCGAGGCTTGTTCCTGCAGGGACTCATGTTGAAAGGACTCCATTAGAGTTCATTGTCAATTTGCAAGGCCGCATCAGGACCTGGTTTCATCTCCCCATCGCCTTCGCCAAGGCGATGGGCGAAGAGAAATTCCCGATGGTGTGCCCCCGGGTGCATGGCTACGGCAACGGCGCTGTACCGTTGGTCGTGGAGCAACTGGGGCCTCGCCTCCTGTTCCTCGGTCGTGAGTGGAAGAGTTTCACTCATGCCCACAATATCTGGGATGAGCGCGTTCTTCGCTTCAAGATGATGGCGGACAACCTGTTCTTTATCAAGATATACGAGAGCTCAGTGTGTGCCTGAGTTGCTGCGAAGAGAGCTCAAGCGGGACTGAAATCCCTTCCTCACGCGAGGGCGGCGAGGAAGGGAGAGACGGGAGAGACAGCGGGTACGGGTTAGACCCTCGGCAGGCTAAGCCTGGATACGAGGACCTGACCTCGGACTGACCGTCGGCCGCACCATCACCGTCAGTCTGCGGATCTTCTCCTCCTGAGTTGGGAACAAACCGCCAGAAGAACCGACGCTGCCGCATATTCGTGGCAGCGCCTGGTTCCTAGCTCTGCCGTCCCTTCTGGCCCAGTTCTCCTCCACATAGTGCTGGTCTAGAAGGAACTAGCCTGGGTTGCGCCACGGGCCTTGCCGTTTTTGGTCTTCTTGAACTTCTGTACGGCAAGCATTGTCCCTCGCCAAAGACAGTATCATAGGTTAGAGTAATAAAAACCATCCATGTAATATGACTGAGTTTGTCTCAAACAAATGAATGAAATATTGTTTCCCTTGTGTCTGATACCTCTTTTTGTCTCCTACACCCCTTGCGTTTTTTTTGAAAGCTTGCCGACTTGAATGGTCCTGCCGCTAGAGCTTTGAGGAACAAATCCTTAGTAGTTTGTTGGAGGGGTCGTTACCGGCAAGACTCCTTGCCGCACTCAGTGCAACCGTTTAGTCGTCGAGCGCAGCTCGAGGAGAAATAAGGTGCTTCGTAGCCACTTGGTTTGTTGAGAAAGTTCGAAATAGTGTGAAGGCGCTCTGTGGCCGTTTAGGTTGTTGAACGAGCTCAAAACAGAACCAAGGTGGACTGATCCTATCAAGGTTCCTTCTGCGCGCAGGTTTCTCAAACAAAGATTGGGATTTCTAGAAAGGAAACAACCTATCTACTAAAAAATCTCCTCTAGATTTTTGGTCAGTTATCTGTCGTGCCACGACACTTCTTCACACCGCATCTGAATCCTTTGCTGGGCCTCAGATCCACGGCAAGCCGGATGCTACACCTCCCGGCAACCTCCTTGCCGGCAAGGTTCTTGCCGATAGTCTTGGACCATCGCGTGGGAAAGGGGTTTGTCGGGGTGTAACTCATTTTCCCCTTTTTGGCCAGGCCCTCCTGGCAGAGCCCCCGAGCGCATCTTTGGCGGCGACACGCCACTTCTAGGGGAGAAAATGTTTCTGCTGGAGAGCATGCTCGGGCTTCGAGACCTGTTGGCGCATCCTTAGCGGCTATGCATCACTCCGCAGGGGTGCGTCCGGCAGACTATGCGCCGGAGGCCTCGCTGAAGCCCAGGTACACCCTCGACAACAATGTACTACCCTGGAGCGGCGCATCAGCCTGATGGCGTCGAACTTGGGGTCTCCGCTTCCTTGGCCTGCGCTTGCGCAGCAGCGCGCTTGCGCAGGCGCTAGGAGGCCATGGCAGAGTGGAGCGACCACTGTTGTGTCCCGCTTCGGGGAAGTGTGGTAGTGTGCTCAACTCCTAAAAATACGGGGCAGAGCTTGCTCAGATTAGCGCAAATGCTCTCACCCCCTACCTGGCGCGCCAAAGATGTCGGGAGAAAATGACACCTATGGGAACCTCCAAGGATCCCTTGATCATTCGGTGGGGAGAGGGGTGGTGCCAAGAGAAGAGCTAGCGATCAGCACGAGGAACGTTTTTACCCATGTTCGGGCCACTTAGTGCATAAAACCCTACTCCTTCTTTGTTTGCTGTATTAGGTGCTTACTATAGGATTACTTGCTACAGTGATTGCCTGTTGGCCAATGCCCAAAGTGTCTAACCCCTTAGAGCTGAGCCTTGGGCCTCCTTTTATAGGCAAAGGGGTCACCAACAGTGCTCAACACAGGGTTCACGATCTGCACAGTGAACAGGGTTCACCGCTATCTATCTACCATGGTGTCAGGGGCAGTAAATGCCTTACCAGTCTGCTGACCCGCATCAGGATGGTAGCGACACGTACCCAGGTGTTTTGAAAACTGGGTGTTGTGCTGGCGCATGGGGGATGCGCTGGCGCTATGGCACTCGGTGGCACTATGGCAGGAGGGAACACCTGGCGGCAAATGGGGCTTGTCGGGCTAGTGCCCTCGGCTGTGGCCTAGTCTACCTTCTCGGCAAGGAAAGCTTGTCGGGGCCTTGTATATCCTCCTGGCAAGGAGGATTTGTCGGGGCCTTGAATGCTTTTCCCAGCAAGGAAGGCTTGCTCGGGCGTTGGACGTCTTCCCGGCAAGAAGGTCTTGCCGGGGCCTTGGATGTCTTCCCCGCAAGAGGTGCTTGACGGGGCCTTGGAGCTTGGGCTTATTCCTCACACCCTTGCAGGGGTGTGGCCTTGGTCAATTTGCAGGTTAGTCTTCCTGCGAGTCTTCGTTGTGCCTTGCCGTCAAAGGGGTTGCCCGCGCCCATGCACAAGTCTTGGGCACAGGAGACCCCAGTCTTTAGTGCACCGACACCAAGTGACCCATGATCAGGGAAATCCTAGCATAGGATTTCAGAAGACAATGCTATTACTGCCAAAAAAACTGGGAAGCAGTTGTTCCCAGATAAGCCGACTATAATCCAATGACCACAATTGGCGCCTATGTTTGAACCGTGCATGATGGAAACTCGGTCCTCTTTGGCTAATAACACCTATGTTTGGATCGCGCGTCATGGCGACTCATCCTCATTGGCATCGTTAACGTCCATGTTTGACTAACCACATCATGGCAACTCATCCTCTTAGGCGACTTAGTGGAAATAATAAAGACTCATGCTCATGATATAAGCTAAAATGATAGAGACCCCGAATTTGGAGGGTGTTGGCTTTATTGTGCTGATAAGATAGTACAAAAACTTGAAGTCTGTACATGAATAAGGAGCCAATGGCTCTAAGTATAGTAAGTCCGAAAGTGAGCGATGTTCCATGGACGGGTTGTCTCCTCCTCTGAAGTTGGCTCATCTGGACGAAGGTCTATCATATAGTATGAGCCATTGTGAAGACTTTTGCTCACGACGAAAGGACCCTCCCATGGTGGTGAAGTTTGTGCATGCCCGTATGATCTTGAATCAATTGAAGCACTAAGTCGCCCTCCTGCAAGATCCGACTCTTAACTCTACGGCCATGATAGAGACGTAGGTCTTGCTGATATATAGCTGATCTTGCTGCTGCCAAATCACTCTCTTCCTTCAAAGCGTCCAAGGAATCCTGACGTGCCTGCTCATTGTCTGCTTCAACATAAGTGGCGAATCAAGGAGAATCATGTCGTATATCACTTGCTAAAACTGCCTCGGCTCCATAAACTAGGAAAAAGGGCGTGTAACCACTGGATCTCTTCGGCGTCGACCTGATGCTCCAAAGCACTGCAGGGAGCTCCTCAACCCCACAACTAGGAGAAGTTGTAAGAGAACCATAAGTCGGTGCTTGATCCGTCGCAAAATTTCCTGATTACCTCAATCGTCCTATTCGTTGGACTGTGGATGTGCTACTGCTGACACATCAAGCCGGATATGCTCCTGCTGGCATAACTGTTTCATGGCCCCTTTTGATAAATTGGTGCAATTATCACTGATAATACTGTGAGGATAGCCAAATCGGAAAATTAGGTTCTATAGAAACTTGAGTGTTGTCTCTGATTCACAATTTCTGACATGCTCCGGCTCAACCCACTTGGGAAACTTGTCAACCGCCACCAGTAGATGAGTCTTCTTGTCAATAGACATATTGAACGGGCTAACCATATCAAGCCCCGAGACCGCAAAAGGCCAAGTGATTGGGATCATGCGCAATTCCTGAGCCGGCACATGAGCTTCACGTGTGAATTTTTGACATCCATCACACTTGCGCACTATGTCCTCTCCGTCTGCATGAGCCGTCAGCCCATAGAACCCATGACGAAAAGCTTTTGATACCAAAGATGGTGAGCCGGCATGGTGGCCACAGTCGCCAGCATGAATCTACTTAAGGATCTCATGTCCCTCCTCTGGGGAACACATCGTTGAAAACACCGCTGACACTTCTCTTGTACAACTCGCCCTAACGAATAACCATAGACTTGCATCATCGTATTATCTGGCGAGCGTCAAGTTCCTTAGTCAGGACCTCCCCTCGAGCTAGATAAGCCAAGTATGGCACCGTCCAATCAGGAGTCACCTAGAGAGCCACCACCAACTACAATTATAGGTCAGGGATGGCTATATCTTCCTCAGTCAGTAACTTCACATAGGGGTTGTGGAAAACATCCAGGAACACATTAGGGGGAACCGACTTGCGTTGAGATCCGAGTCGCGACAATGCATCTACCGCCTCATTGTGTCATCGTTCAATGTGATCAACCTGATAACCATGAAAGTGACCCGCTACATCGGAGACTGCCCGTCTATAAGCCGCCATTAAAGGGTCCTTCGAATCCCAGGTTCAAGACACCTGTTGATCCACCAAATCTGAGTCGCCCAAGCACCTAACCTGGGTAAGGTTCATCTCCTTAGCTATCCTGAACCCATGTAAAAGGGCCTCATACTTAGCTGCATTGTTGGTACAAGGGAACATGAGTCATAAAACATAACAGAACTTCTCACCCTTTGGAGAGGATAACACTACGCCAACCCCCGGTCCTTCCAATTGTCTAGAACCATCAAAATGTATAGTCCAATACGTGTTGTGTGGACTATCCTCTAGGAGCTGAAGCTTAGTCCAATCATTGATGAAATCCACTAGTGCTTGGGACTTGATGGTTGTGCGAGGCATGTACTTCACATGATGGGTACCAAGCTCAATCGCCCACATAGCCATACGACCTGTAACCTCTCGGTTCTATATGATGTCCCCAATTGGGCCTGAACTAACCACAGTGATTGGATGCTCCTGGAAATAGTGCTTCAACTTCCGTCTTGCCATAAAAGTTCCAAAGACCAGCTTCTACCAATGCGGGTACCGCTGCTTGGGTAAGGTCAATACTTCACTAACAAAATAAATTGGCCGTTGAACCGGATATTCTTTACCTTCTTCCTTGCGCTCAATGACAACTTCAACACTTACTGCCTTGGAGTTAGCAGCGATGTAGAGGAGCATGGGCTCTTTGTCGGTCGGGGAAGCTAAAATGGGTGGCTCAGCCAACTGCTTTTTGAGGGCTTCAAAAGCTTCATTAGTTGCATCCGTCTAGACGAAATTATCTGTCTTCTTGAGCAGTTGATAAAGAGGGATTGCCTTTGCACCAAGGCGGCTTATGAACCAGCCTAATGCCGCGATGCGACCCGCCATGTACTAGACCTGATTTATGTTGGCCGGCTTACCAAGCGAAGTGATTGCCTTGATTTTATCCATTTAGCTTCAAAGCCATGCTCGGACACCAGGAAACCTAGTAGATTGCCTGCAGGAACACCAATAACACACTTCACCGGCTTAAGATTCATCTGATACACTCGAAGATTATCAAATGTCTCCTTGAGATCCTCCAAGAGTGTTTCCTCCTTCTGAGATTTCACTATGATGTCATCAAGATAGGCGTGAACATTGCGCCCAATCTGAATGTGTTTGGATGCAGAGTTGATAAGTCGCCCCCGCGCTCTTATGTCCAAAGGACATAGAGACATAGCAGAAAGCACGAAAGTGGTTATGAAAGCCGTCTTTTCCTGATCCTCCTTGGCCATCTTGATTTGATGGTAACCTAGTATGCATTCAAGAAACCCAAGCGCTCACAACCCACCGTAGAATCAATGATTTGATCGATACGGGGGAGAGCGAAAGGATCCTTTGGACAAGCCTTGTTAAGATTAGTGTAATCGATACACATACGAAAAGTGTCATTCTTATTTAGAACCAGGACCGGGTTGGCCAGCCACTTAGGATGAGAAACTTCAATGATGACAGCTATGAGTCGGGCGACTTCTTCCCCAATGGCCTTGCATCTCTCCTCGTTAAAACGACAGAGGTATGGTCGCGCTGGTTTCATCTTTGGGTCCACATTAAGGTGGTGCTGAGAGAATTATCTCGACACACCAAGCATGTCAGAAGGTTTCCATGCGAAGATATACCGATTCTCACGGATGAATTCGATGAGCGTGCTTTCCTATTTCGGATCCAAACCGTTGCCAATAATGAATTGGTTAGAAGAGCCGCGAGGGGTGAAGTCGACTTGCTTGGTATCGTCCGTAGGCTTGAACTTGAGCGGAGGCTTAGAATCAACAATAGGTTTTTTGGGAGGACTCATCTCAGCCGAGTCAACATTGGCCCTGTGGAATTTCAACTCTTCGGTTGAGCACGCAGACTCAACATATGCAGCATCTCCCCTCACACTCCTGAGCTATCTTTCGACTCCCATTGACTGTAAGGGTGCCCTTGAGACCCGGCATTTTGAGCTTGTGATATACATAGCAGGGTCGGGCCATGAAGCAAGCGTAAGCCGGCCGCCCGTACAAGGCATGGTAAGGACACTTTATTTTGACCACCTCAAACGTCAGAGCTTCAGTTGTGTAATTGGACTCGTCGCCAAAAGCAACGTTCAGTTTGATCCGCCCAAGTGGGTACACCGACTTGCCCAAGACTATGCCATGAAAGACTGTCTTCTTTGGCATGAGGTCATCCTTAGAAAAGTTCATTCGCCGGAAGGTGTCATAATATAATATATTAATGTTGCTCCCTCCATTCATGAGAACCTTCGTGAGGGTATACCCTCCAACCTGAGGCGCCACGACAAGAGCTAAGTCATCAGGGTTATCAACCCGGGCGGGTGATCATCCCTACTCCAATTGACTAGTTGTTCAGACCAATTGAGATATCTATGAACCGCCAGCTCAGCCATATTGGCGACTCTATGCTTGAGTTTTATATCCCGCCTGCAAGTGCTCGTGGTGAAAACATGGTACTGACCTCTATTCAACTACTTGGGGTTTCTCTGAAAACAGCCCTGGTCATTATGCTCCTGGTTATTCTAGCCAGGCTATTGTCCTCTACCGTTGCTTGAGCCGTCCTGACTTTGAAAACCGGATCCACGGAAACCACCGGACGAGCCCCCATGTGACCCAGCAGGACCATGCTGGTCCGGTCGTCCACCACAATTGCCTCCTTGATTACCCCTTGAATCTTGAAGACGAAATTCTTGCAAAACAAAGCAATCTTCCCAGGAGTGAGTGGCCGAAAGATCCGGGGTACTATGGTGAGGACAAGGTGCGTTAAGCATCTCCTCATAATTGCAAGGCTTCCTCCCGCTGTAAGGTCGAGCCCCCTGACGCTGGTTCCTAAACCCGGTGTTGGTGTTGGCTACTAGGTCAGTCCCATCGTCCGGGTGTCTCCGCTTTCCTTGTCCCCCTAGGTTGCCATTGTGTCAGGGATTCTGAGTTTGACCCTTGGCGCTTGATGACCCACAAGTATAGGGGACCAATCTAGTCCTTTCGATAAGTAAGCGTGTCGAACCCAACGAGGAGCAGAAGGATTTGACAAGTGGTTTTCGGCAAGGAAATATCTGCAAGCACTGAAATTATCGGTAACAAGTGATTTTGTGGTGAGATGATTCGTAGCAAGCAACAAGTAACAAAAGTAGCAATGGTGCAGCAAAGTGGCCCAATCCCTTTTGTAGCAAGGGACAAGCCTGGACAAAGTCTTATAGGAGGAAAAATTCTCCAGAGGACACACGGGAATTTCTGTCATGCTAGTTTTCATCATGTTCATAGGATTCGTGTTCGTTACTTTGATAGTTTGATATGTGGGTCGACCGGCGCTTGGGTACTGCCCTTACTTGGACAAGCATCCCACTTATGATTAACCCCTCTCGCAAGCATCCACAACTATGAAAGAAGAATTAAGACAAAGTCTAACCATAGCGTTAAACTAGTGGATCCAAATAAGCCCCTTACGAAGCAACGCATAAACTAGGGTTTAAGGTTCTGTCACTCTAGCAACCCATCATCTACTTAGTACTTCCCAATGCCTTCTTCTAGGCCCAAATAATGGTGAAGTGTTATGTAGTCGACGTTCACATAACACCACTAGAGGAAAAACAACATACAACACATCAAAATATGGAACGAATACCAAATTCACATGACTACTATTAGCATGACTTATCCCATGTCCTTAGGAACAAAAGTAACTACTCACAAAGCATAATCATATTCATGACCAGAGAGGTAATGAGTAGCATCAAAGATCTGAACATAAACCCTTCCACCAAATAATCCAACTAGCATCAACTACAAAGAGTAATTAACACTACTAGCAACCTTACAAGTACCAATCGGAGTCAGGAGATGGAGATTGGTTACAAGTGATGAACTACGGTTTGGAGATGATATGGTGCTGATGAAGATTTTGATGGTGATGAGCCCCCTCCGATGAGAGGAGTGTTGGTGATGATGATGGCAACGATTTCCCCCTCCGGGAGAGAAGTTTTCCCCGACAGGATCGTCCTGCCGGAGCTCTAGATTGGTTCTACTCAAGTTCCGCCTCGTAGCAGCGGCGAATCCTCCAAAAAGCCTCCTCCTTATTTTTTTCCGGATGAAACCCTTCATATAGCAGAAGTGGGGGGCCAGAGGGCCAGCTGGGTGCCCACAAGCCCCCTAGGCGTGGCCAGGGGGGTGGTCGTGCCTAGCAGGCTTGTGGCCACCTGCTGGCACCCCTGTGGCGCTTCTTCGGCCCAGTATTTTTTATAAATTCGGAAAAAAATCCTCGTTGATTTTTACGGCGTTTGGAGTTGCCCAGAATAGGTATCTCAAACTTGCTCCAATTTCAGGCGAGAATTCTAGTTGCCGGTATTCTCCCTCTTCAAGTAAACCTTGCAAAATAAGAGAGAAAAGGCATAAGTATTGTACCGTGAAGTGGAATAACATCCCAAGTAGCGATAAATATCAACATCAAAGCATGATGCAAAATTGACGTATCAACCCCCCCCCCCAAGCTTAGACCTCGCTTGTCCTCAAGAGAAAGCCAAGCTCAATAAATATGTCCACATGTTTAGGGAGGGAGGTGTCTACAAAACAAAATACGAACATGCATGCATCATGATCATGATCAGAACAGCAATACCAACCTATAATCTCTCATGCTAAAGTGACAATTCCTTCAAAAAGCAATGCATGGGTCAAGAACCTTACCGAGAAGTAACAACCGATAGCCTTTAGTCATTGAAGCAATTGCAATTTATCACACCAGTAGAAAGAGTCAAATAAGAGCTTGTAAAGCAAATCCACATACTCAATCATCTTTTTGTTCTCTACAATTGCTACAACTCACGGGGTAGTCATGAGATCAAAGTTTCAGCTGGACACACAGAAAGATAGGGGCTTATAGTTTCGCCTCCCAACTGCTTACCTCATGGGTAACGTCAACAATAATAATTCATGAATGCTTACCTCCAAGTTGACATATGAATATAGATCTTTCCCCAGCATATGACGTTAGCCAAGATAAGGGCGAAACAAGGAATTGGTTAAGATCACCATGACTCTTTCAAGGGCAAAAAGTAAAGGTACAAGATAGGCCCTTCACAGAGGGAAGCAAAGGCTGTCATGCGCTTTTGAGGTTTGGATGCGTGTCCTCTTAGTGCGGAGGAATGTCACTTTATATTGCCTCCTGTGATAAAGAACTTTATTATCCAGTCTGTTGCTTTTATGTCTTCCTCATCACAGGTTCGTACAAAGCTTATTTTCCACATACTAATAGATCATACATATTATGGAGAAATTTTTATTGCTTGCACCGATGACAACTTACTTGAGGGATCTTATTCAATCCATAGGTAGGTATGGTGGACTCTCATGGCAAAACTGGGTTGAAGGTTTATGGATGCACAAGTAGTATCTCTACTTGGTGCGGGTGTTTTGGCTAATATGAGGTGGAAGCAATCGTAACATGCCAAGGGATCTCTAATCATATAACATTCTTCGGAACCAAGAAAACACAATTCATTATGTTGTCTTCCTTGTCCAACATCTACTTCTAGGCATGCAATAGTTTGGTGAGTGTTCACAATCAAAGATGGTGTCAAAGATGATATATTTATATGTGAACCTCTCCTTCTTTGTCACTTCCTATTAATTGCAATAATGACCAAGGTCTTCATTTGTATACCCTCAACAAGTTTCAATCAACATTCTTTTTATATGTGAAGCCATCACGTCCCATAAGATCATTACATGATATTTCATGCTTTTGTTCCTATCTCACTCTTTTGATCATGGCAAGAGGCAAAGTCCTCAACTAAGACACTCTTTATTATATAGCTCACGAGCTCGAATACATCGGGCGTGACACAAAGAAAAACTCAAGACTAAAACACTAAGAATTTTGAACTACTAGAGAAAAAGAAAACTGAAAAGGAACAAACTTAAACAAAGGTAAAGGCAAAAGATGTGATGGTGATACGATACCGGGGCAACTCCCCCAAGCTTGGCAAAACCAAGGGGATTGCCCATACCCATGCTCAGTTGTCTTCCTTTGGAGGTGATGGTGATGGAGTTGTTGCAGAGGTCTTGAGCTTGTTTAATTTCCACTTGAGCATAAAATTCTGCTCCCTCAAATCATCATTTTCCTTTTCAAGCTTCAACACCCTCTGGCATAATTCCTGCTTACTCTCCTGCAAGAAATGAGAAGGGATAAACAAATTCTTAGGCTTCTTCCTTGAGTCAGCGAGGCTCGACTTCTTGAAATCCACATGCGTATGTCCAGGTTGAGGTAGAGGAGCCTCCTCTTCATCGGAACTTGTTTGCTTCTTCCCCTTGGGATCATAATCTTCTTCCTCATCAGTGGTCCAGCCATAAGGATCCAAGTCCCCATAGACCATGGGTTTAGCGAGGTAATCAGCCACATAGCTCTCCACTCTGAATCCTGAGATGACATCTTGACCTAAATCTGAGCAGAAAACAGGCCCGAAACGAAAAAGAGGAAATCCGCGTGATACGAGGGTCAAACCTTACGAGAGAATATGTATTGATTTTTTCTAGACTAGAACGAGTACTCCACACGAAAACAGAGTCCGGGAGGCACACGAGGTGGTCACAAGCCCCCAGGCGCGGCCAGGGGGAGGGCCCGCGCCTGGCAGGCTTGTCGCCTCCTCACGCGCTTTCCGGACTACTTCCAATTTTTCTATTTTATCAAATATTCCAAAACAGAGAAAAATTCCTACTGGAAAAGTTTTGGAATCTGTTTTCTTACCGAATTACATACCTCTTCGTTTTCGGAGTCTGAAACAGGCTGATAAATATCCCTTAGGTATTGTTTCGGAGTTATGGTATTGATAATATTGCTTTCAACATTTATGGGAGTACCTGAGATATAATGCTTGATTCTCTGCCCATTTACATCTATCGGACAATTACCTTCCGTATTGTTGATCTTGATAGCACCGGAACGATATACTTCCTCAACAATATAGGGACCTTCCCATTTAGAGAGAAGCTTGCTTGCAAAAAATATTAAAAAAGAATTAAATAACAAGACATAATCACCTACATTGAACTCACGCTTTTGTATCCTTTTGTAATGCCACCTCTTAACCTTTTCTTTCAACAATTTGGCATTCTCATATGCGTGAGTTCTTCACTCATCAAGTGATCTAATATCAAATAACCTCTTCTCACTAGCAAGTTTGAAATCAAAGTTGAGCTCTTTGATTGCCCAATAAGATTTATGCTCTAGCTCAAGAGGTAAATGACATGCTTTGTCGTACACCATTTTGTACGGAGACATGCCCATGGGATTCTTATAGGCAGTTCTATAAGCCCACAGTGCATCATCGAGCTTCTTAGACCAATTCTTTCTAGACCTGTTGATAGTCTTTTGCGGAATTAGCTTAATCTCTCCATTGCTTAGCTCTACTTGACCACTCGACTGGGGGTCATAAGGAGACGCAATTCTATGGTTGACATCGTACTTAGCAAGCGCTTTACGGAAAGCACCATGAATGAAGTGTGAACCACCGTCGGTCATTAGATATCTAGGGACTCCAAATCTAGGGAAGATAACTTCTTTAAGCATCCTGATATAAGTGTTGTCATCAGCACTACTAGTGGGGATAGCTTCAACCCACTTAGTGACGTAATCAACAGCAACTAGGATATGACTATACCCGTTGGATTTTGGAAAAGGTCCCATATAATCAAAGCCCCAAACATCAAATGGTTCAATGACTAGTGAATAGTTCATAGGCATTTCCTGACGTTTACCGATGTTACCTACTCTTTGACATTCGTCACAAGACAAGACAAACTTACGAGCATCCTTGAAGAGAGTGGGCCAATAGAAACCTGATTGCAATACCTTGTGTGCAATTCTAGCTCCCGCATGGTGTCCTCTGTAGGCCTCGGAGTGACACTTCTGTAGGATCTGTCCCTATTCATGTTCAGGTACACAAAGTCTAATAACACCATCTACTCCTTCCTTATAAAGGTGAGGATCATCCCAGAAGTAATGTCTCAAGTCAAAGAAGAATTTCTTCTTTTGCTGGTATGTGAAACTAGGTGGTATATATTTGGCAACAATATAGTTTGCATAATCAGCATACCACGGTGCACTATGTGAAGTATTGATGACATTCAGTTGCTCATCGGGAAAGCTATCATCAATAGGTTGTGGGTCATCAAGAACGTTCTCCAACCTAGACAAGTTATCTGCTACGGGGTTGTCAGCACCCTTCCTGTCGACAACATGTAAATCAAATTCTTGTAGCAAGAGAACCCATCTGATGAATCTAGGTTTAGTGTCTTTCTTCTCCATGAGGTAGTTAACAGCAGCGTGATCAGTGTGAATAGTGACTTTGGAATCAACTATGTAAGACCTGAACTTTTCACATGCAAACACGAGTGCTAAAAATTCCTTCTCCGTAGTAGCATAGTTTCTTTCAGCATTGTCTAGAGTTTTACTAGCATAGTGAATAACATTCAACTTCTTATCAACTCTTTGCCCTCGGACAGCTCCAACAGCATTATCACTAGGATCACACATGATTTCGAAAGGGAAGTTCCAATTAGGTGGTTGAACAATAGGTGCAGTTATCAAAGCCCTCTTAAGTATTTCGAAGGCTTCCTCACAATAATCGTCAAAAACAAAAGGAATATCCTTTTGCAAGAGATTGGTAAGAGGCCTAGAAATCTTAGAGAAGTCTTTAATGAACCTTCTATAGAAACCAGCATGACCAAGGAAACTTCTTATACCTTTGATATCTGTGGGGTATGGCATTTTCTCGATTGCATCAACCTTAGCCTTATCGACTTCAATACCTCTTTCAGAAATTTTATGTCCTAAGACGATGCCTTCATTAACAATAAAGTGGCACTTCTCCCAATTCAAGACAAGATTGGTGTCTTTACATCTCTGCCATACTCGATCAAGGTTGCTGAGGCAATCATCAAAGGAAGACCCGTAAACGGAGAAGTCATCCATGAAAACCTCAACAATCTTTTCAGAAAAGTCAGAGAATATAGCCATCATACATCTTTGAAAGGTGGCAGGTGCATTACATAAGCCAAAAGGCATACGTCTATAAGAAAAGGTATCGAAAGGGCAGGTGAAAGTGGTTTTCTCCTGATCAGATTGTGCAACTAGTATTTGGGAGAAACCAGAATAACCGTCTAGAAAGCAGAAGTGTGTGTGTTTAGACAGACTTTCTAGCATTTGGTCGATAAAAGGCAAAGGGTAATGATCTTTCCTAGTGGCTTTATTCAATTTCCTAAAATTGATCACCATCCTATAGCCAGTAATAATCCTCTGTGGGATCAATTCATCCTTATCATTAGGGACAACGGTAATGCCTCCCTTCTTCGGGACGCAATGCACCGGACTCACCCAATCACTATGAGCAACAGGATAGATAATACCCGCTTCCACGAGCTTTAGTATTTATTTTCTTACTACTTCTTCCATCTTAGGATTTAACCTCCTTTGATGATGAGCAACTAGTTTGACATCAGGATCGGTTTTAATCTTGTGCTGGCATAGAGTGGGACTAATTCCCTTAAGATCATCAAGAGTATATCCAATCGAAGCACGGTGCTTCCTCAGAGTTTTTAGTAACTTCTTTTCTTCATGCTCTGAGAGGCTACCACTAATAATAACATGATATATCTCTTTTTCATCAAGATAAGCATACTTAAGAGTATCAGGCAACTGTTTAAGCTTGAACATAGGATCACCCTTTGGTGGGGGTGGATCCCCAAGCAGTTCAACAGGCAAGTTATTCTTAAGAATAGGATATTGTTCTAAGACAACTCTATCTATCTCATCCCTTTCATCCATATGCATATAATTTTCATGCTCAAGCAAGTATTGCTCTAAGGGATCAGTAGGAGGCACGACCAAGAAGCTAAGGCAATAGTTTCATCCTTACTAGGCAGCTCTTTTGTATGAGGTTGTCTACCAAGGTTGGAGAAATTGAACTCATGTGACACACCTTCAAAGCCAACAGTGACAGTTTCCTTCTCACAGTCAATATGAGCATTGACGGTATGGATGAAGGGTCTGCCAAATATGATGGGACAAAAGCTATCTTGTGTGGTAGCAAGAACGAGGAAATCAGCAGGATACTTCGTTTTACCACACAAGACTTCAACATCCCTGACAATTCCCACAGGGCAGATAGTATCTCTATTGGCAAGCTGAATAGTGACATCAATAGGCTCTATCTCAACAGCTCCAATCTCATCTTTGATTTCATCATATAAGGATTGAGGTATTGCACTAACACTAGCACCCACGTCACATAAACCGTGATAGCAATGATCTCCTATCTTAACAGAAACAACACGCGTGCCAACAACATGCCTATGTTTGTCTCTAGCGTGAGGTTTAGAAATTCTAGCAGCATCTTCACACAAGTGAATATTATGTCCCTCAACATCGTTGGACAGAAGATCTTTGATAATAGCAATGCTAGGTTCAACTCTAATTTTCTCAGCAGGTGTAGGTGTTCTAATGTAGCCTCTACGTATCACAGTTGAAGCTTTAGAATGATCCTTTATCCTAACAGGGAAAGGTGATTTCTCAAAGTAAGCACTCGGAACAATAGGATCATTATAGGCAATGACTTTCTCTTCAACTGGATTGGGTTTAACTACATTGACTTCTAAAGGAGGATGATATTTAAACCACTTCTCTTTGGGGAGATCAATATGAGCAACAAATGATTCACACAATGAAGCTACTATCTCAGAGTGAAGTCCATACTTAGCGCTAAAACCACTAAAGGTATTTGTTTCAACAAAGGATTTAACGCAATCAAACTTGAAATTCATACCTGACTCCTTGCCTTCTTCAAGCTCCCAATCTTCAGAGTTGCGTTTAATTCTCTCAAATAAATTCCATTTGAAGTCAATATCTCTCTTCATAAAAGAACCGTCACAAGAAGTGTCAAGCATGGTGCGATCATCATGAGAAAGCCGAGCATAGAAGTTCTGAATGATAATTTCTCTCGAGAGCTCATGGTTGGGGCATGAATATAACATTGATTTAAGCCTCCCCCAAGCTTGAGCAATGCTTTCTCTGTCACGAGGCCAAAAATTATAAATATAATTCCGACCACGATGTACTAAATGCATAGGGTAAAACTTTTGATGAAATTCCAATTTCAACCGATTGTAGTTCCATGATCCAGTATCATCACATAGCCTATACCATGTAAACGCCTTATCCTTCAAAGATAAAGGAAAGACCATCTTTTTGACCTCATCCTCGGGCAAACCTGCAAGCTTAAATAAACCACAAACTTCATGTACATAGATTAGATGCAAGTCTGGATGTGATGTTTCATCTCCTGTAAAAGGATTAGCCAGTAGTTTCTCAAGCATACCAGAAGGAAATTCAAAGCAAATATTTTCAGTAGGTGCCG
Organism: Hordeum vulgare subsp. vulgare; assembly: GCF_904849725.1. Taxonomy (NCBI): domain Eukaryota; kingdom Viridiplantae; phylum Streptophyta; class Magnoliopsida; order Poales; family Poaceae; genus Hordeum; species Hordeum vulgare. The sequence continues at coordinate 116,024,894 of NC_058518.1, read as the reverse complement.
CAGGTTGAGGAGCAACTATTTGTGCTTCCGTTCGAGGTGAAGATACCCCGAACAAGCCCTCAAAGGATTAGTTTCCATAGTGACAAGTAACAATAAATTTAGCCACACTATATGAATGTTTCCTTACCAAGTTCCACTTACCAAAGGCGCTTCACTCCCTGGAAACGGCGCCAGAAAAGATTCTTGATGACCCACAAGTATAGGGGATCAATCATAGTCCTTTCGATAAGTAATAGTGTCGAACTCAACGAGGAGCAGAAGGATCTGACAAGTGGTTTTGAGCAAGGAAATATATGCAAGCACTGAAATTATCGGTAACAAGTGATTGTGTGGTGAGATGATTCTTAGCAAGCAACAAGTAACAAGAGTAGAAACGGTGCAGCAAAGTGTCCCAATCCCTTTTGTAGCAAGGGACAAGCCTGGACAAAGTCTTATAGGAGGAAAAAACGTTCCCGAGGACACACAAGAATTTCTGTCATGCTAGTTTTCATCATGTTCATATGATTCGCGTTCGTTACTTTGATAGTTTTATATGTGGGTGGACCGTCGCTTGGGTACTGCCCTTACTTGGACAAGCATCCCACTTATGATTAACCCCTCTCGCAAGCAACTGCAACTACGAAAGAAGAATTAAGACAAAATCTAACCCGAGCATTAAACTAGTGGATCCAAATCATCCCCTTACGAAGCAACACATAAACTAGGGTTTAAGCTTCTGTCACTCTAGCAACCCATCATCTACTTACTACTTCCCAATGCCTTCCTCTAGGCCCAAATAATGGTGAAGTGTTATGTAGTCGACGTTCACATAACACCACTAGAGGAAAAACAAAATACAACACATCACAATATCGAACGAATACCAAATTCACATGACTACTATTAGCATGACTTATCCCATGTCCTCAGGAAAAAAAGTAACTACTCACAAAGCATAATCATATTCATGACCAGATAGGTAATGAGTAGCTTCAAGGATCTGAACATAAACTCTTCCACCAAATAATCCAACTAGCATCAACTACAAAGAGTAATTGACACTACTAGCAACCTTACAAGTACCAATCGGAGTCGGGAGACGGAGATGAGATGGTGCTGATGAACATGTTGATGGTGATGAGTCCCCTCCGATGAGAGGAGTGTTGGTGATGACGATGGTTACGATTTCCCCCTCCGGGAGGGAAGTTTTCCCCGTCATGCTCGTCCTGCCGGAGCTCTAGATTGGTTCTGCTCAAGTTCCGCCTCGTGGCGGCGGCGAATCCTCCGAAAAGCCTCCTCCTGATTTTTTTCCGGACGAAACCCTTCGTATAGCAGAAGAGGGGGGCTAGAGGGCCAGCTGGGTGCCCACAAGCCCCTAGGCGCGGCCAGGGGGTGGCCGCGCCTAGCAGGCTTGTGGCCACCTGCTAGCGCCCCTCTGGCGCTTCTTCGGCCCAGTATTTTTTATAAATTCGGAAAAAAATCCTCGTTGATTTTTACGGCGTTTGGAGTTGCGCAGAATAGGTATCTCAAACTTGCTACAATTTTAGGCCAGAATTCCAGCTGCCGGCATTCTGCCTCTTCATGTAAACCTTGCAAAATAAGAGAGAAAAGGCATAAGTATTGTACCGTGAAGTGGAATAACAGTCCAAGAAGCGATAAATATCAACATGAAAGCATGATGCAAAATGGATGTATCAACGCTATCACCTTGATTACCCTTATTGGTCTCGTCATCGTCTGAACTAGCGTCCTTCGTGCCATCTGACTCGACATATCTGTTGAAAGTATCCATTAACTGGCCCATGTCATGTACCTTTCGCTTCAACCGTCCAAGCTTCAAGACTAGCGACTGAAAATGTCAGTTCTTCTCTAAGATCAGAACAGCCTGGGTGGCAGTGATACCATCTGATAATGAATGATTTCTACAACCTAACATGTCCAGTAGCGAGCCGACTCGTTGATGCGTTGAACAGAGTGTTGTAGATCCACAATCGTCATTGGGCGTTTGCAGATTCCTCAGAAATTTTTAATGAACCACTCTTTTAATTCTACCCAAGTGTTGATGGAATTGGGTGGTAGGTTTTTTGAACTATGTTCGTGCCGGCACTTCCAGCATCATCGTAAGGTACTTGGCACACACCGTATCACTAGCATCAAGCATGTCCATAGCGAGCTCGTAACTCTCAATCCACGCGGCCGGCTCAAGATCCGCCGTGTAATTAGGAACCTTGCGAGGGCCCTTGAAGTCCTTTGGCATGTGCTCATGCGTGGGCGTCGGCTGAGGGTAAGTGGGAACCACCTGAGCCGCCAGTGCCGCTGCCACATTTGCTTCCGCCTGACGAGTGGCATGGGTCGTGTTCATGAGAGTATGTGCATTCGACATCGGGGGCTCGGGCGAGTTACCTTGAGGCTGCTGTCGGCGACCGCTGCTGGAAACTGCCGGAGACTCCTCATGGTGACTCTTGGTGCGGCTGGCATGCGGCATGGAGTGGAAACGACCACGGCTGTAAGAAATTGGGCCTGTTGAACCACTGCAGTCTTCAGCATCTCGATGGCGTTCCTGGCGTCCACCTCGACCGGGGTGTTTCCATGGATTGGGAGCGACTCCATGTTACGTGTGGCAGCCAGCATATTATCAACAGGGTTGGAGAAGTGGCCCTGCAGCATCCAAAACCACTCAGTGAGCGACTCGGCCGGTGGAGGATGAGCCAGCTCGGTCTGCCGGTATGTCTGTCAGGGGGGTCCCGCTCCACGCCCAACCTACGTCGACTGTCAACCAAGCGAGCCGAGTCAAGATTTGCCGGAAGCCAAGTTTGATGTCTCCTCTAGTGTACCGCATCAGAGGCATTTCGGCGATGCTCCAGCTACCAAGCCTCGGCCTTCAAGCGCTCCGACTTATCATTGATTCGAGCCTGCAGTCCTGTTATCCAGGTGTTTCCCATGTCAATCTCCCGCTGTACTTTTGCCATCTCCTCACGAAGCTTTGTTAACTCTGTGTTGATATCCTCCTGATTCTCGGCTGTAACTGGAGTTGTTGCAAGTTTTGTCATCTCCCCCATCAAATTCATCATGGCTTGAGCCAGCGTCTTGCCACACCCACGGGCTCCATTGGAGTGGTTGCTCCAGGCAGATCCTGAGCCGGCACGGCCCCTACCGTGTAGATGGTGACCTGGCTAGGCGGCTCTTGCAGTTTTTCGGAGATTTCTACCTCACGGAGGCCCTTGAGCCTCCCATAATAGAGAGGGCAGATCGACTTCGTGTCCCCCATGGATGACTCGCCATCATAGTTAACAGGGGTATCTCCACCGGCCACCGGCTCATCTGGGACGATGATTCCTTGCGTGAAGCTGACGAAGATGCGAAGCCGCGTGATTTGACGCTGGCGGGTTGAGTGAGCCGAGCCGGATCGACGATGTCGGTGCATATGTCCGGCTTGGGGATAGACGCGCCGATTTTGGTGGTGAAGACGTGCATCTTGCGGAAGGTGATCCGGTAACCATACTTGATTGAATACGCCTTGGGACCCCAGCTCGAATTGTTGATGTAGCGCTTTCCACAGTGGCTCTTGGCCATCATACCAACCGCGTAGCTCCCGAACCCTGGAAGGGCTCCCATTGAGAAATCAACTCTATCATGTGTGGGCCCCATGGTGGGCACCAATTATCGTGGCTTTGTCACGACAGATATCCTCGTGAAAGGACTTAGTGATGATGCCATCGCAACTATGTGGCGACTCAAAGGGGTTGATCGGGAACGAGAGACGAGTTTACCCAGGTTCGGTCCCTCCGATGGAGGTAAAATCCTACGTCCTTCTTTGACTGTATTGATGATGAAATCAATTTCAAGGGTGCGGAATCGCCTAACCTAGCAATCGATAGATTGTAACTTAACCCTATCAACCTCACGGGCTTGCGTTTATATACAGGTCAAGACCCAGGATTTTATAAGATACCGGTCGTGCTATGATTCGTGACCTAGCACATCTCTAACTCGCCTTGCCTTTCAAGCAAGGATATATTCTGCCAACCTTCTACCTCATGGGCCTTGTTCCACCATCTTCGTAATAGAGAGCCGCCACACGACTTATTGGATCTGGCCGCCTTGCATCTTTGGTCTTGTATGCCAAGGCCCATCTTGCATACAATCGTAAGGCGCCATAATCATGACCCGGCCCCATAGGGCGGGTTATACGGCGGGGTAATCTCCCCAACAACTATCATGAAAGGCGAGCTACATTGGCGGAGCAGTACTTGTGTGTTCCAGAGATGTGTCTTTCCTGAAGAGGGGCAATAAACTCTAACTGAAAATCAGGCTGGTGATTGTGGGCATCACGCCGACTCAAGATCTTTGGTAGCAAAGCTTTTTGACATAGGTTTTATTGGTTGACGGCTCATGCAGATGCGGAAGCTCTTGTGCGCAAATGCGGTGGCTTTCAAAAATTTGCGCGGCAAGCTCACATACCAGCTCAAGAATTGTGCATGATCCCATTCACGTGGTCGTTCCTAGTCTGGGTCCTGATATGGTTTGACCATTCAAAATGTCACCAAATAAAAAGACCCACTTGGTCAAGTAAGGGCAGTACCCAAGCGTCGGTCCAAATATGAAAGTCGAACTATCAAAGTAACGAACGTGAATCATATGAACATGATGATACTAGCATGACAGAAATTCCCATGTGTCCTCGGGAGCGTTTTTCCTCCTATAAGACTTTGTCCAGGCTTATCCCATGCTACAAAAGGGATTGGGCCACTTTGCTGCACCGTTTCTACTTTTGTTACTTGTTGCTCGCTACGAATCATCTCACCACACAATCACTTGTTACTGACAATTTCAGCGCTTGCGGATATTTCCTTGCTGAAAAGCACTTGTCAGTTCCTTCTGTTCCTCGTTGGGTTCGACACTCTTACTTATCGAAAGGACTATGATTGATCCCCTATACTTGTGGGTCATCAAGACTCTTTTCTGGTGTCGTTGCCGGGGAATGAAGCACCTTTGGTAAGGAAACATTCATATAGTGTGCTGAAATTTATTGTCACTTGTCACTATGGATACTAATCCTTTGAGGGTCTTGTTCTGGGTATCTTCACCTCGAACGGAAGCACAAAGAGTTGCTCCTCAACCTGCTGCACCTACTGAAAATATTTGCTTTGAATTTCCTTCGGGTATGCTTGAGAAACTGCTGGCTAATCCTTTTACAGGAGATGGAACATCATATCCAGACTTGCATCTAATCTATGTAGATGAAGTTTGTTGTCTATTTAAGCTTGCAGGTTTGCCCGAGGATGAGGTCAAGAAGAGGGTCTCTCCTTTATCTTTGAAGGATAAGGCGTTGACATGGTATAGGCTATGTGATGATACTGGCTCATGGGACTACAATCGGTTGAAATTGGAATTTCATCAAAAGTTGTATCCTATGCATTTAGTACATCGTGATCGGAATTATATTTATAATTTTTGGCCTCGTGACAGAGAAAGAATCGCTCAAGCTTGGGGGAGGCTTAAATCAATGCTATATTCGTGCCCCAATCATGAGCTCTCGAGAGAAATTATCATTCAGAACTTCTATGCCCGGCTTTCTCATGATGATCGCACCATGCTTGACACTTCTTGTACCGGTTCTTTTATGAAGAGAGATATTGACTTCAAATGGAATTTATTGGAGAGAATTAAATGCAACTCTGAAGATTGGGAGATTGAAGAAGGTAAGGAGTCAGGTATGAATTTCAAGTTTGATTGCGTTAAATCCTTTGTTGAGACAAATACCTTGAGTGATTTTAGCGCTAAGTATGGACTTGACTCTGAGATAGTAGCTTCATTGTGTGAATCTTTCGCTGCTCATATTGATCTCCCCAAAGAGAAGTGGTTTAAATATCATCCTCCTTTAGAAGTCAATTTAGGTAAAACCACTCCAGTTGAAGAGAAAATCATTGCCTATAATGATCTTGTTGTTCCTAGTGCTTACATTGAGAAACCACCTTTCCCTGTTAGGATAAAGGATCATTCTAAAGCTTCAACTGTGATACGTAGAGGCTATATTAGAACACCTACACCCGCTGAGAAAATTAGAGTTGAACCTAGCGTTGCTATTATCAAAGATCTTCTGTCCGACGATGTTGAGGGACATAATATTCACTTCTGTGAAGATGCTGCTAGAATTGCTAAACGTGACGTTAGAGACAAACATAGGCATGTTGTTGGCATGCCTGTTGTTTCTGTTAAGATAGGAGATCATTGTTATCATGGCTTATGTGACGTGGGTGCTAGTGTTAGTGCAGTACCTCAATCCTTAAATGATGAAATCAAAGATGAGATTGCACCTGTTGCGATAGAGCCTATTGATGTCACTATTCAGCTTGCGAATAGAGATACTATCTGCCATATGGGAATTGTTAGGGATGTTTAAGTCTTATGTGGTAAAACAAAGTATCCTGCTGATTTCCTCGTTCTTGCTACCGCACAAGATAGCTTTTGTCCCATCATATTTGGTAGACCTTTTCTCAATACTGTCAATGCTCATATTGATTGTGAGAAGCAAACTGTCACTGTTGGCTTTGAAGGTGTGTCACATGAGTTCAATTTCTCTAAGTTTGGTAGACAACCTCATAAAAAGAGTTTCCTAGTAGGGATGAAACTATTGCCTTAGTTTCTATTGCCGTGCCTCCTACTGATCCCTTAGAGAAATACTTGCTTGAGCATGAAAATGATATGCATATGGATGAAAGGGATGAGATAGATAGATTTGTCTTAGAACAATATCCTATCCTTAAGAATAACTTGCCTGTTGAACTGCTTGGGGATCCACCCCCACCAAAGGGTGATCCTGTGTTCGAGCTTAAACAGTTGCCTGATACTCTTAAGTATGCTTATCTTGATGAAAAAGTGATATATCCTCTTATAATTAATGCTAGCCTCTAAGAGCCTGAAGAAGTGAAGTTACTAAAAACTCTGAGGAAGCACCGTGCTGCTATTGGATATACTCTTGATGATCTTAAGGGCATTAGTCCTACTGTATTTCAACACAAGATTAAAATTGATCCTGATTTCAAACCAGATGCTAATCATCAAAGGAGATTAAATCCTAAGATGAAAGAAGTAGTGAGAAAAGAAATACTGAAGCTCCTGGAAGCAGGTATCATCTATCCTGTTGCTCATAGTGATTGGGTGAATCCGTTGCATTGCGTCCATAAGAAGGGAGGCATTACCGTTGTCCCTAATGATAAGGATGAATTGATCCCACAGAGGATTATTACTGGCTATAGGATGGTGATCGATTTTAGGAAATTGAATAAAGCCACTAGGAAAGATCATTACCCTATGCCTTTTATCAACCAAATGCTAGAAAGACTGTCTAAACACACACACTTCTACTTTCTATACGGATATTCTGGTTTCTCCCAAATACCAGTTGCACAATCTGATCAGGAGAAGACCACTTTCACCTGCCCTTTCGGTACCTTTGCTTATAGACGTATGCCTTTGGCTTATGTAATGCACCTGCCACCTTTCAAAGATGTATGATGGCTATATTCTCTCACTTTTGTGAAAAGATTGTCGAGGTTTTCATGGATGACTTCTCCATTTACGAGTCTTCCTTTGATGATTGCCTCAGCAACCTTGATCGAGTCTTGCAGAGATGTAAAGAAACCAATCTTGTTTTGAATTGGGAGAAGTGCCACTTTATGGTTAATGAAGGCATCGTCTTAGGAGATAAAATTTCTGAAAGAGGTATTGAAGTCGATAAGGCTAAGGTTGATGCAATCAAGAAAATGCCATACCCCACAGATATCAAAGGGATAAGAAGTTTTCGTGGTCATGCTGGTTTCTATAGAAGGTTCATTAAAGATTTCTCTAAGATTTCTAGGCCTCTTACCAATCTCTTGCAAAAGGATATCCCTTTTGTCTTTGACGATGATTGTGAGGAAGCCTTCAAAACTTAAGAGGGCTTTGATAACTGCACCTATTGTTCAACCACCTGATTGGAACTTGCCTTTTGAGATCATGTGTGATGCTAGCGATTATGTTGTTTGTGCTATTCTACGGCAAAGGGTCGATAAGAAGTTGAATGTTATTCACTACTCTAGTAAATCTCTAGACAGTGCCCAGAGAAAGTATGCTACTACGGAGAAGGAATTTTTAGCGATCATGTTTGCATGTGAAAAGTTCAGGTCTTACATAGTTGATTCCAAAGTCACTATTCGCACTGATCATGCTGATATTAAGTACCTAATGGAGAAGAAGGATGCTAAACCTAGACTTATCAGATGGGTTCTCTTGCTACAAGAATTTGATTTGCACGTTGTCGAAAGGAAGGGTGCTGAAAACCCTGTAGCAGATAACTTGTCTAGGTTGGAGAACGTTCTTGATGACCCACAACGTATTGATGATAGCGTTCCTGATGTGAAATTGAATGTCATCAATGCTTCGCGTAGTGCACCGTAGTATGTTGATTATGCAAACTATATCGTTGCCAAATATATACCACCTAGTTTCACGTACCAGCAAAAGAAGAAATTCTTCTTTGACTTGAGACACTACTTTTGGGATGATCCTCACCTTTATAAGGAAGGAGTAGATGGTGTTATTATATGTTGTGTACCTGAACATGAAAAGGGACAGATCCTACAGAAGTGTCACTCTGAGGCCTACGGAGGACACCTTGCGGGAGATAGAACTGCACACAAGGTATTGCAATCAGGTTTCTATTGGCCCACTCTCTTCAAGGATGTATGTAAGTTTGTTTTGTCTTGTGAAGAATGTCAAAGAGTAGGTAATATCGGCAAACATTAGGAAATGCCTATGAACTATTCACTTGTCATTGAACCATTTGATGTTTGGCGCTTTGATTATATGGGACCTTTTCCAAAATCCAATGGGTGTACTCACATCTTAGTTGTTGTTGATTACGTCACTAAGTGGGTAGAAGCTATCCCCACTAGTAGTGTTCATCACAACACCTCTATCAAGATGCTGAAAGAAATTATCTTCCCTAGATTTGGGGTCCCTAGATATCTAATGACCGACGGTGGTTCACACTTCATTCATGGTACTTTCCATAAAATGCTTGCTAAGTACGATGTCAACCATAGAATTGCGTCTCCCTATCACCCTCAGTCAAGTGGTCAAGTAGAGCTAAGTAATAGATAGATTAAACTGATTCTGCAAAAGACTGTCAACAGGTCTAAAAATAATTGGTCTAAGAAGCTCGATGATGCACTGTGGGCTTATAGAACTGCCTATAAGAACCCCATGGGCATGTCTCCGTACAAAATGGTGTATGGGAAAGCATGTCACTTACCTCTTGAGCTAGAGCACAAAGCTTATTGGGCAATCAAAGAGCTGAACTTTGATTTCAAACTTGCCGGTGAGAAGAAGTTATTTGATATTAGCTCGCTTGATGAGTGGAGAACTCAGGCATATGAGAATGCCATGCTTTTCAAAGAGAAGGTTAAGAGGTGGCATGACAAGAGGATACAAAAGCGTGAGTTCAATGTAGGTGATTATGTCTTACTATATAACTCCCGTTTAAGATTCTTTGTAGGCAAACTTCTCTCTAAATGGGAAGGTCCCTATGTTGTTGAGGAAGTATATCGTTCCGGTGCTATCAAGATCAACAACACGGAAGGTAATTGTCCGAGAGTGGTAAATGGGCAGAGAATCAATCATTATATCTCAGGTACTCTCATAAATGTTGAAAGCAATATCATCAATACCATAACTCCGGAGCAATACCTAAGGGATGTTTATCAGCCTGTTTCAGACTCCGAAAACGAAGAGGTATGTCTTTGGTAAGAAAACAGAGTCCAAAACTTTTCTAGTAGGAAATTTTCTCTGTTTTGGAATATTTGAAAAAAATGCAAAAATTGGAAGCAGTCCGGAAAGTGCGCGAGGAGGCGACAAGCCTGCACGACGCGGACCCACCCTCTGGCTGCGCCGTGAGGGCTTGTGGCCACCTCGTGCGCCTCCCGGACTCCGTTTTTGTGCGGGGTACTCCTTCTGGTCTAAAAAAATCATTATATATACTTCCGTTTGGTCTCACCCCTGCATCACGCAGATTTCCTCTGTTTTTCGTTTCGAGCACGTTTCTGTTGCAGATCTAGATCGCTATGACTTCCCCAAAATCTCTGAAGGACACGATCTTCGAGAAGGTCATCAATCCCTACCTCACAGAAGTGCTACAACACCCTCAATCTATCGAGATGTGTGAGGGGACGTTGCACATCAGTGATGTTGAGGGGCCTAAGAAGACCGGAAGCATGGAGACGAGGCTCGAAGCAATGGAGCAACAAGTCTTCAAGTGCCAAGGGATGGTGGAGCGTGGACTCAACGCCAACCACATGATGATCATGGAGTTCACCAACAAGCACAGGATTGATGCCAATGACATTGGGAAGAACCTCTCGAGGCTCTATGACAAGATTGATCAACTCCAGGCCCAGATCTATGACCTGCAGAACCAAAACTGTGAGTATGAGTATAGATTTAAATCAATACGGTTGGCTGCAGATTTGAGGATTCCGTAGACTCGTTCATCTTGCCATGATGGAGCACCTATGCCTTGGAAGACGGAGGATCAAACTCATGTTGCAACAACTCCACCTTCACCTCCAAAGAAAGACAACTGAGCATTGGTATGGGAATCCCCTTGGCTTGTGCCAAGCTTGGGGGAGTTGCCCCGGTATCGTATCACCATCACATCTTTTGCCTTTACCTTTGTTTTAGTTTGTTCCTTTTCAGTTTTCTCTTTCTCTAGTAGTTTAAAAGTCTTAGTGTTTTAGTCTTGAGTTTTTCTTTGTGTCATCCCCGATGTATTCGAACTCGTGAGCCAGATAATAAAGAGTGTCTTAGTTGAAGGGCTTTGCCTCTTGCCATGATCAAAAGAGTGAGAATAGAACAAAAGCATGAAAGATCATGTAACGATCTTATGGGAAGTGATGGCTTCATATATAAAAAGAATGATGATTGAAACTTGTTGCAATTAATAGGTAGTAATAAAGAAGGAGAGGTTCACATATAAATATATCATCTACGACACCATCTATGATTGTGAACACTCACTAAACTATTGCATGCCTAGAAGTAGATGTTGGAAAAGGAAGACAACGTAATGATTTGTGTTTGCTTGCCTCTGAGCAACGTTATATGATTAGATATCCCTTAGCATGTGACGATTGCTTCCACCTCATATTAGCCAAACCTCCCGCACCAAGTAGATATACTACTTGTGCATCCATAAACCTTCAAACCAGTTTTGCCATGAGAGTCCACCATACCTACCTATGGATTGAATAAGATCCCTCAAGTAAGTTGTCATCGGTGCAAGCAATAAAAATTGCTCTCTAATATGTATGATTTATTAGTGTGTGGAAAATAAGCTTTATACGAACGTGTGATGAGGAAGGCATAAAAGTGACAGACTGCATAATAAAGTTCTTTATCACAGGAGGCAATATAAAGTGACGTTCCTCTGCACTAAGAGGACACACATCAAAACCTCAAAAGCGTATGACAACCTATTCTTCCCTCTGCGATCTTGTACCTTTACTTTTTGCCCTTGAAAGAGTCATGGTGATCTTCACCAATTCCCTTTTTCGCCTTTATCTTGGCTATCGTCATATGCTTGGGAAAGATCTATATTCATATGTCAACTTGGAGGTAAGTATTCATGAATTATTATTATGGACTTTACCCTTGAGGTAAGCAGTTGGGAGGCAAAACTATAAGCCCCTATCTTTCTCTATGTCCAGCTGAAATTTGATCTCATGAGTACCACGTCAGTTGTAGCAATTGTGGAGAACGAAAGAATGATTGAGTATGTGGATTTGCATTACAAGCTCTTATTTGACTCTTTCTCATGTTGTGATAAATTGCAATTGCTTCAATGACTCAAGGCTATCGGTTGTTACTTCTCGGTAAAGTTCTTGATCCATGCTTTACTTTGTGAAGGAATTATCACTTTAGCATGAGAGACTATATGTTGGTATTGTTGTTCTGATCTTGATCATGATGCATGCATGTTTGTATCTTGTTTTGTCGACACCTCTCTCCCTAAACATGTGGACATATTTATTGAGATAGGCTTTAGCTTGAGGACAAGCAAGGTCTAAGCTTGGGGGAGTTGATACGTCCATTTTACATCATGTTTTCATGTTGATATTTATCGCTTGTTTGGCTGTTATTTCACTTCACGGTACAATTCTTATGCCTTTTCTCTCTTATTTTGCAAGATTTACAAGAAGAGGGAGAATGCCGGCAACTGGAATTCTGGCCTGAAAGTGGAGCAAAGTTGAGATACCTATTCTACGCAACTCCAAACGCCATAAAAATCAACGAGGATTTTTTTCCTGATTTATCAAAAATACTGGGCCGAAGAAATGCCAGAGGGGCACCAGGGGGTGCCCACAAGCCTGCACGGTGCGGCCACCCCCCCCAGGCCGCGCTATGAGGGCTTGTGGGCAGCCCACTGGCCCACTGGCCCCCCTCTTTTTCTATATGAAGGGTTCCGTCTAGGAAAAAAAATCAAGGAGGAGCTTTTTCGTGGTTTCGCCGCCGCCACGAGGCGGAACTTGAGCAGAACCAATCTAGAGCTCCGGCAGGACAATCCTGCAGGGGAAACTTCCCTCCCGGAGGGGGAAATCGTCGCCATCGTCATCACCAACACTCCTCAAGTCGGAGGGGACTCGTCACCATCAACATCTTCATCAGCACCATCTCATCTCCAAACCCTAGTTCATCACTTGTAACCAATCTCCGTCTTGCGACTCCGATTGGTACTTGTAAGATTGCTAGTAGTGTTGATTACTCTTTTTAGTTGATGCTAGTTGGATTACTTTTTGGAAGAGTTTATGTTCAGATCCTTGATGCTACTTATTACCTCTTTGGTCATGAATATGATTATGCTTTGTGAGTAGTTACTTTTGTTCCTGAGGACATGGGATAAGTCATGCTAATAGTAGTCATGTGAATTTGGTATTCGTTCGATATTTTGATGTGTTGTATGTTGTTTTTCCTCTAGTGGTGTTATGTGAACGTCGACTACATAACACTTCACCATTATTTGGGCCTGTAGGAAGGCATTGGGAAGTAGTAAGTAGATGATGGGTTGCTAGAGCGATAGAAGCTTAAACCCTAGTTTATGCGTTGCTTTGTAAGGGGCTGATTTGGATCCACTAGTTTAATGCTATGGTTAGACTTTGTCTTAATTCTTCTTTTGTAGTTGCGGATGCTAGCGAGAGGGGTTAATCATAAGTGGGATGCTTGTCCAAGTAAGGGCAGTACCCAAGCGCTGGTCCACCCACATATCAAACTATCAAAGTAACGAACGCGAAAATCATATGAACATGATGAAACTAGCATGACAGAAATTCCCGTGTGTCCTCGGGAGCGTTTTTCCTCCTATAAGACTTTGTCCAGGCTTGTCCCTTTCTACAAAAGGGATTGGGCCACTTTGCTGCACCGTTGCTACTTTTGTTACTTGTTGCTCGCTACGAATCATCTCACCACACAATTACTTGTTACCTAAAATTTCAGTGCTTGCAGATATTTCCTTGCTGAAAACCACTTGTTAGATCCTTCTGCTCCTCATTGGGTTCAACAATCCTACTTATCAAAAGGACTACGATTGATCCCCCATACTTGTGGGTCATCAGTTAGCAATTCTGCACCCTTGTAATCGAGATTCCCATCAATACAAACAGCAAGCAGGATGTAGGCTTTTATCTCCATTGGAGGGGCCTAACCTAGGTAAATCCGCCTCTCGTTTCCCAATCAACCCCTTCGAGTAGCCACACCGCGACAATATCCTCACCACTAAGTCCGTTCATGAGGACATCTGCCATGACAAAACCATGAAAAACCCCATCCAAGCAACCACCTAGGTGTGATGGCTCCTAGACTTAGTCCTTTCGCTAGGACATTTGTCATGACAAAACCACGACAGGACCCACATCAACTTGATGGGCATCCTTGGAGTTGAAGTAGCACTTGATGAAGTCGATCTCGTTGTGGCCTTGGGAACCCACTTGACCATTGCTTGAGGTTCTTCTTCAAATGAGACAATCTCTTCTTGAAGCTTTCCCTTGCCTTTTAGCTTGTGGTCCTGTGGTGGAAGATCATCTTGATCTTCTTTGGCCTTAAAGAGAGTAAAATCATACTTGTCCGTTTGGGAAACAAACTTCATCTTTGGTTATTGATCTTCTTCCCGTTCAACTCCATTGGCATTGAAGTTCCGTTCAAAACAAACACCTTGGTTTTTGTGGTGCCATCCTTTGTTGTGTACAATCTCCTCAAATTGTTTGCTTCTCACAAGAGTGTTGTAGATATATTTCTCTATAATTCATTTCAACAAATCGTTTGCTTTCTCAATTGTAACTTGGTTGATAGAATCATTAGTGGAATCAATAGAAATACTAGGAGCAACATCTTTAGAATTGGCATTCTTATTGTTGTTACTAGATGAAGAACCTTGCTTGCATTTTTTACAAGTTTGCTTAGATTTGACCTATAGCACAAAAGAAAGCAAGAGTAATCATTTGGGAAGATAAGAAGAACTCTTCTCTCAAAGATCATCATTGATAGATTTAAGAAACTCATGCTCTTGCTCTAAATTTACCGAAACGGAGTTTATCTTGTCATCGGTCTTAGAATCTCTCTATGATCTTCTTGAGTAGATTCATGATCTAACCTAAGAGTGTTTAATTCTTTAGTTAAGCGCTCAATCTCCTTCTTGGCATCATTAAACGATTCATATTGACTAGCATGATTATTATCAAGTTCATTTTGACTAACATCACTAGTTTTATCAAAGAGAATATCATCATCTCCTAGTAATTCATCCTCATCAATATTAAAGTCAATGTATTCCGGGCGTGATACCTTGGAGACTTTAGCCATGAAGCAACTTCCAATCCCTTCATTTGATGAATCAAATAAATCATAGGAGCTGTAGGATATGAGTGCTAGTCCGACAACACCTTCATCTTGACTATAGTTGGAGTTGGAGTGGTAACTTATCTAGTATTGGTTGTCGGATTTAGAGCCGTAAACCCACTCACCAACATGATCTTGATGTACTCTTCTTGTATACCTCTTGGTGTACTTGTCCTTCTTCTTTGAGTCATTGCTTCTTCGGGAGCGTCTTTGTTCATATTGATCTTCTATACTCCTTCTCTCTCTTCGAGGTGACTCATCTCTTGAGCTTCTTCTCCCAGGTGAATCATATCTCCATTTGGAAGGGGTTGTGCACTCATTGGAAATGTATCCGGGCCTTCCACAATTGTAGCAATTTCGTTCATGACTAGAAGAACGCTTTTCTTCGTATCTTGAGTTGGAGCTTCTATCTTTGCCTCTATTCTTGTAGAAGTTGTTGTATTTCTTAACCATGAGGATTATCTCTTCATTGGTAAAAATATTGTCACATGAAGTTACGGGAGTATCATTTGTGTCTTTGTAGGCACCTCTTGACTTGTTGTGAAGCTCATCTTTGTCCTTGACTGACATTTCACGAGGAACAATCCTTCCAATGACTTTCGTGGTCTTGAGGTCTTTCTAGTTTGGCATCATTTGGATCAGTGTGCACATGATATCATAAATTCCATCCAAGCCTCTAAGTATCTTCTTGATGATGAATTTGTGGGCCACCTCTTTGCTTCCCAAGCTGGCAATCTCATTGTTGATGAGGCCAAGCTTAGAGTTCATTTCTGTGACTCCTTCGCCATCTTTCATCTTGAACTTGTCAATGTGAACTTCAAGAACATCCAATTTAGATTCTGTGACGGATTCGGTTCCTTCGTGCATATAAACTAAAGCATCCCAAATTTACTTTTCATTTTCAATACAGCTTATCTGGTTGAATTCTTCGGGGCAAAAACAGTTGGATAGAATGTCCCATGCTTGAGCATTGTGTTGCAATATCTTCAGTTCTTCTCATGCCGCTTCACGTTCTGGTTCCTTTCCATCACCAAAGAATTCACCTTGCAAGCCAACATGAATAACATCCCAAATAGCGGGGTTATGACCAAGAATATACATTTCGGTTTTACGCTTCCAACTAGCAAAGTTTTTACCATCAAAATATGGACCTCTGTGATGGCAATTTCCCTCACTAGACACCATTCCCTCCTAGGTAGTGAAACTAATGCAATGGAGACTAATGCTCTGATACCTTTGGTAGGATGAAAAGTATGTCTAGAGGGGGGTTATTAGACTACTTAACCAAATAAAAACTTAACCTTTTCCCAATTTTATCGGTTGGCAAGTTTTAGCAATTTTACCAAATCTAGCACAGCCTACACATGCAAGTATACGTGTATAGCACCAAAAATTAAAAACATGCAAGCATTAGAAGAGGGTAGGGATAGAAATGGAAAACGCAATGAACACACATATCTTTTTGGCATGGATTTGATATGTGGTGCTCGTCCATGTTGATGCGGACCTGACCCCACGAAGGGTAACAAATGCACGAGTCCATAGAGGGATGAACCCACGAGGGGTCCATGAAGAAGCAACCTGGTCTATTTCACCATGGCGTACATCCACGAAGGACTAGCCTCAATCAGGGTAGATCTTCGCGAGGTAGGTGATCTCCTTGCCCTTAAAAACTTCTTGTTTCAACTCCACATGATTTGGAGGCTCCCAAGCGATAGCTAACCAATCTAGGAGACACCACTATCCAAACGGTAATAGATATGGTATGGATGATGAACTCCTTGCTCTACTACTTCAAAAGATAGTCTCGTCAACACCCAATCACTTTCTCATAGAATTTGGCTTTGTAGAAGAGATTGATTGGGTGGAAAGCAACTTGGGAGGCTAAAAATCAAGAATCATATAGTTGAAGTGTAAGATGTCGATCTCAACACATGAGTAGCTGGTTCTCTCTCTCAGAAAATGAATGGTAGAAGAGTATGCTTCTTCTGAGTGCTCTCCCTACGAATGAGAGGGATGTGGAGAGGTATATATAGACTTCTCCAAAAATCCAACTATTACAACATTATTACCCAACTTTGTGGAACACAAGTAAAAACTCGGTTCTATCGACTAGCGCAAAATGTCCTAACTTTTTGTGTTTCAGTAGACCGAAAGATAACATCTCGGTGGGACTATTCGTTTGGCCTAGGTAGTTGCACTAACTTGGTGGCACCAAAATGCAAAACTCATAAATTCTGATTTTTGACAATTAGATACCAGCAAGGTGGTCACTGATTTTCGGTTGTATCAAAGGAAATCTCAGTTGTACCGAGTTGCTAGGGTGTAGCTTGGGTTCTGTCTAGGGTGGAACTCGTCAAGGCTGAGAGAGATTGAATTTTATATTTGTGTTTTGGACAGAAAATTTTGTGGGAGTTTGACTAAGGTTTTTGGTGGCTAATCTCTAAGTACTTTGAGCAACCGGATCATTATCAATACCTCATCCCCTCTTAATAGTATTGTCTTTCCTGTAGACTCAATTGTCTTTTCTCACATAAGATAAAATGTAGATTCTTCACGCTCTTGTCAAATGATATTCCTTGCATCTAGGGAATCCTCCTCACAATCCTAGACAATCCATTCATTGAACTTTTCCAGAAATATACTTGATAGGCTCTTAGGTCAATGGACTATATGTTACTATTAATTACCAAAACCACCTAGGGAGAAGTTGTGCTTTCAGGTTGTTAAGAGGGTGAGCAAAGGTTGTGCACATACATGAAATTGTCAGGAATATTTATCTTCTTCATGAATGCACTGTGGGTGTTGGAGACAAGGTTATCCATGTGGAACCCCAATCGGATTGCAAACATTTTAGCAACGATCTTGGCGATGACATGAATTAAGCTAATGTGTCTGACATCAGAGATGCCCTCCATCCCTTCCTTCTTGGGGAACAAAGAAATGTTGGAGGAGTTTGACCGTTGGAGGTTAGAAGTTTACACGGGGGCCAAAACAGTTCATTATGCAAATAATGATACGTCTCCAACGTATCTATAATTTTTTATTGTTCCATGTTGATATATTATCATTCTAGAATACTTCTGGGGTATTTATTTACCAATTTATATTATTTTTTAGCACTAACCTATTGACACAGTGCCCATTGCCAGATGTTGTTTTCTGCTTGTTTTTCACTTTTCACGTTTTCCATACCAAACGAAGTCCAACTACCCTAAAACTTTTTGGTGCTTTTTTTGGACCAAAAGAAAACCAACGAGCATCGAAAGACGGCTGGAGGCCTCACGAGGGGCCCACAATCCAACAGGGCGCAGCCTAGGGGGGTCACACCCTGATGGCTTGTGCCTCCCTTGTGTTCCTTCCGACTCCGTTCTTTGGCTTACAAATTCTCACCTACCCTTAAACCACCAGAGGGAGTCCCAAAACAATTTTTACGCCGCCGCAAGTCTCTGTTCCTACGAGAGGCCATTTGGTGCTCCGTTCTGGCACCCTGTTGGGGGGGGGGTTGATCACGGAGAGCCTCTTTATCAACCATTTTGCCCTCACGATGAGGTGTGGGTACTTCACCTTATGTCTACGGGACCATACTCAGTACCTATATGGCAATCTCTCTCTCTCTCTCTTTGATTGTCAATACAATGATCATCGCCTATTCGCTTTGATCCATATGATGTAATTCCTTTTCTGCGTGCGTTTGTTGGGTTCCGATGATTTGTGTGTTTATGTTCAGATTATTCATGATAAATATTGGAGTCTCCTCTTAATACTTATATGATTCTTATGTGCATGATTATGATAGCTTCATAATTCTCTCTGATCTATTATAATAGTTTTACCAAATAGATCGATATTTCTTCAGTGAGATGTGCATTGTGGTAGGTTCAACCTAGCGGATTTCTATACCCAGTGACAAAGGGGACAAGATGCATCTTTGTGTTGCTACTACTAAGCCTAAAACGATGGGGTTTATTCATATTTCTTGAGTTTACTTTTTCTACATCATGCCATCCTTCTCCATGCATTACTCAGCTTTACTTAATACTCTAGATGCATGCTGGATAGCGGTCGATGAGTGGAGTAATAGTAATAGGTGCTGCCAGGAGTCGGCCTATTTTTTTATGGACGTGATGCCTATATACATATGATCATTGCCGTGAATATTGCTTAACTACCCGCTTTTCTATCAATTGCCCAACAGTAATTTTTTACCCACCGTATGCTATTTTTGATGAGAGTTGCCATTAGGAAAAGCTATGGCCCCTGGGTCTACTCAAAACATATTGATAGAACTTTCATTACCTTGGTTTCATTTAATTTTTTTTATTATATCTTGCTATCTACAATTATCTACACACCTCACTTGCTTGCAAATAATAAGACAAGAGGATTGACAACCCTCTTGCCCGCGTTGGGTGCAACTTGTTTGTTCTTTTGTGTCCATCCGATGAAGACGGTTATGGTTGATATTCCTATTGGTTTGATAAACCTCAGTTCCATAAATGACGGAAATAATTACCCACATTGTGCTACGATAACCCGTTCCTCTTCACGGAAAACCCAACGCAAATGACAAGTATCACGAAGGATTTCTGGCACCGTTGTTGGGGAATATCATCACCAACTACCAAGTAACCCACACAAAATTTCATCGACTTGTTCCTCTTTTTATTTGCTTGTATATTTAGTTTGTATCATAAAAAATAAAAATACAAAAATATTTATCTTTGCTTGTTTTGCTTGTCGCTAGATTGCATCTTCCTTCTCTAGTGTAATTATTTGATGTCATGACTACCTTCACTACTTATATGCCTCTTCCTCCTTACTTTGGAGAGGGTTCCTCAAGCTTGGATATTAAGAAAGTAGGTGATGACTATCTCAAGGAATCTTGGGACAGACTACTAACAAAACAAGCTAGATCTAATCCTAAGAGTCATATTAATTTGCTTCTGAGAAGTTTTTATGTTGGTTTATCTCTTTCCCATAGACGTGTCTTGGATTCTATGTTCGAAAAAGATTTTCTTAGAAACAATGATTTTGACACTTATGATAACATGAAAAATATATTTGGGCGACCTAAAATAGAAACCATTGAATTGGCTATACTAGTGTGACATCGCCAAACTAAGCTAATCCAAGAGGCTAGAACTAGTATTGAGTCTAATATTAGGGGGTGTTCAACTCTACCTCTAAGATCAACGGAAATGTCATGCTATGCAATAGAAGGCTTTATACCATGGAACAAAATCTTGATGTTCTTTGTGCTAGGGAAAACAAGGTTAGGAATGAGATTACACCCATTATGAACAAAGATGACAACACTTGAAACTATGCAATATGCCTAGCTAGGGGCATAAAACAATAGCGCTTCTTGGGAGGCAACCCAATAGTTCTTTTTACTTTTTCTTCATACTTTCTGTTAGTATGTGATAACATGATTATTTACTCTGTATTTATGGCATTTTATGTTTCCATTAGTGTTTGTGCTAAGTAAAGCCTTTGGGATGATTTGCATGATGAGTAGAATTGATACGGTGCAAAAACAAAAACTTTGATGTCAAGTGCAGAATTTCTATGATTTTACAGGAAAGTATTTTAAGCTGAATGTTTTAAACAATATTTCTATAAAAATTCCTCAGATCATCCTAATTTTTTATAATTTTTCGAGTTACATAAGTATAGATTCATTACAAATTACTATAGACTATTCTGTTTTAGTCAGATTCTCATTTTGCATGTGTAGTTTGCTTGTTTTGATGATGCCATGGATAGTATGGGGGGTATAAGACAAAGTAGATTTAGGATACAGTACCCAATGCTAAAATAAAATAATAATCAACTTGTAAAATTACATGAAAGTATTTGATATGTTGCTTATACTAATGGATCTCACAATGTTTTGTTGAGTTTTATGTGATTGAAGTTTTCAAGTTTTGGGTATTGTCCCGATGGACAAATTATTGAGGAGCTGCAAAAGCCTAAGCTTGGGGATTCCCAAGGCACCCCAAGGTAATATTATAGGAATACTTGAGCATCTATGGTTGGGGATGCCCCGAAAGGCATCCCCCCTTTTTGTCTCAACCCATCGGTATGTTACTTGGAGCTATATTTTTATTCATCACATGATATGAGTTTTGCTTGGAGCGTCTTCTGCTTTTGTTTGATTTTAATTTAAGTTTACCATAATCATTGTTTGTTGTACACACCTATTTGAGATAGATACCATGTCATCACAATTTGTTAGAATACTCTATGTGCTTCACTTATATCTTTTGAGCTTAGCAGTTGCTCTAGTACTTCACTTATATGTTTTTTTAGCACGGTGGTGTGTAGATTCTATAGAAATATTATTCTCTAGTTCTTCACTTATATTTTTTCAGATCTGGACAAATAGTGATGGTAATTTGCATGGGTCATAAGACTAGATGAAAAATAGTGACTATTCAATGAGTGATAATTAAAACCATCATGTAGCACATATAGAGAAATTGTGGGTTAATGATATTGATGTGGTGATATGAAAAAGGTGTGAGTGCATTATTATTAATTCATATAGGTGTCAATATTAAGAGATGTTAAACTTATTTTTCATCTAAAAAATTAATAAGGCATGGTGATTATGTCTCAGCATTTCTATTCCTCGTTGAAATCATAGTGTTATTTTGAGTCGGAGTCACACGATGGTTAATTCCTAGCAACCCTCTCCCTCAGGGCATGCGAGTAGTATTTTTTGTGATAAAACTAATATAACTTTGCAATAAGAATATGTTTTCTTCATGAATAGTGTGACACCATGGACATACGCAATCTCACCTCCTCATATTTGCTTGCCTCTGCGGTACCGTGCATCACCCGTTCTCACGTTGAGTATCGGTGCAACTTTTGCCGGTGCATCCAAACCCCATGACTGTTGGAATTATGCCCTAGAGGCAATAATAAATATAGTTATTATTATAATTCCTGTATCAAGATAATCGTTTATTATCCATGCTATAATTGTATTGAATGAAGACTCATTTACATGTGTGGATACATAGACAAAACACCGTCCCTAGCAAGCCTCTAGTTGGCTAGCCAGTTGATCAAAGATAGTCAGTGTCTTCTGATTATGAACAAGGTGTTGTTGCTTGATAACGGGATCACGTCATTAGGAGAATCACGTGATGGACTAGACCCAAACTAATAGACGTAGCATGTTGATCGTGTCATTTTGTTGCTACTGTTTTCTGCGTGTCAAATATTTATTCCTAAGACCATGAGATCATATAACTCACTGACACCGGAGGAATGCTTTGTGTGTATCAAACGTCGCAACATAACTGGGTGACTATAAAGATGCTCTACAGGTATCTCCGAAGGTGTTAGTTGAGTTAGTATGGATCAAGACTGGGATTTGTCGCTCCGTGTGAACGGAGAGGTATCTCGGGGCCCACTCGGTAATACAACGTCACACACAAGCCTTGCAAGCAATGTAACTTAGTGTAAGTTGCGGGATCTTGTATTACGGAACGAGTAAAGTGACTTTCCGGTAAACGAGATTGAAATAGGTATACGAATACCGACGATCGAATCTTAGGCAAGTAA
This sequence comes from Hordeum vulgare subsp. vulgare, assembly GCF_904849725.1. NCBI lineage: Eukaryota > Viridiplantae > Streptophyta > Magnoliopsida > Poales > Poaceae > Hordeum > Hordeum vulgare. The sequence goes on along the minus strand of NC_058518.1, from coordinate 116,002,409 downwards.
CATACCGAAGGACAAAGGGAATGACATACGGGATTATATGAATCCTTGGCACTGAGGTTCAAACGATAAGATCTTCGTAGAATATGTAGGATCCAATATGGGCATCCAGGTCCCGCTATTGGATATTGACCGAGGAGTCTCTCGGGTCATGTCTACATAGTTCTCGAACCCGCAGGGTCTGCACACTTAAGGTTCGACGTTGTTTTATGCGTATTTGAGTTATATGGTTGGTTACCGAATGTTCTTCGGAGTCCCGGACGAGATCACGGATGTCACGAGGGTTTCCGGAATAGTCCGGAAACGAAGATTGATATATAGGATGACCTCATTTGATTACCGGAAGGTTTTCGGAGTTACCGGGAATGTACCGGGAATGGTGAATGGGTTCCGGGAGTTCACCGGGGGGGGGGGGCAACCCACCCCGGGGAAGCCCATAGGCCTTGAGGGTGGCGCACCAGCCCTTAGTGGGCTGGTGGGACAGCCCAAAAGGGCTCTATGCGCCAAGAAGAGAAAATCAAGAGAAAAAAAAGGAGGAGGTGGGAAGGAAGGGGGACTCCCTCCCACCAAACCAAGTCCAACTCGGTTTGGGGGGGAGTCCTCCCCCCTTGGACTCGGCCGACCCCCTTGGGGCTCCTTGAGCCCCAAGGAAAGGTCCCCTCCCTCCCACCTATATATACGGAGGTTTTAGGGCTGATTTGAGACGACTTTTCCACGGCAGCCCGACCACATACCTCCATGGTTTTTCCTCTAGATCGCGTTTCTGCGGAGCTCGGGCGGAGCCCTGCTGAGACAAGGTCATCACCAACCTCCAGAGCGCCGTCACGCTGCCGGAGAACTCTTCTACCTCTCCGTCTCTCTTGCTGGATCAAGAAGGCCGAGATCATCGTCGAGCTGTACGTGTGCTGAACGCGGAGGTGCCGTCTGTTCGGTACTGGATCGTGGGACTGATCGCGGGATTGTTCGCGGGGCGGATCGAGGGACGTGAGGACATTCCACTACATCAACCGCGTTCACTAACGCTTCTGTTGTACGATCTACAAGGGTACGTAGATCACTCATCCCTCTCGTGGATGGATATCACCATGATAGGTCTTCGTGCGCGTAGGAAAACTTTTGTGTCCCATGCGACGTTCTCCAACAATGACATGACATGCTCTGTTGCACATAAACCCTTTTATACTCTCCTCAAAACAGCCACCAAACCTACCTATCATGGAATTTCCATAGCCATTCCGAGATATATTGCCATGCAAATGCCATCGTCACTTCACATGACTAGCTCGTTCATCATCATAATGACTTGCATGATCATATAGAGCTCACATAGTGTTTGTGGCAAAGCCACCGTTCACCATATTTTTGATAGATGTAACGCTAGGTCTTTGCACATCCTGGTACACTGCTAGTGGCATTCATTCATAGTCATATCTTCTTATCAGTTTTCATACTGAGTTGTAATTAAATAAGAGCGTGATGATCATTACTATTAGAGCATTGTCTTAGTGACGAAATAAAAATGTGGGAGGCCAAATGATCCCACCATAAAATGAACGTATCTACAATTTTTGATTGTTCCATGCTGATATATTATCTGTCACAGCCCAAGTTTACATTCCTTGTCATTGCATATTCATGCATGCATTTTTATTTTTATTTTTATTTTGAAATGGGGATGATCTAAAAATGGGGATAATCAAACCCTAGCCCCAAATGAAACGCAAATAGGTTCAACAAAGATTATTTTCAATGAACCCAAAATGGTTTTCAAAATGTTCATATTTTCTCATAAATGTTGGCAACAACATTGCAGTGATGCCTTTCATTTTTAAAACAATTTTGACATTTTAATTAATCTTCAAAACTCACAAAGTTGGATAAAGCAATTAGCTATAAATGTTTTAGGTATTTCAAAAATGCAAAAAATTTCTGTGGAGTTTGGAAATATTCCAAATATACCCCATATTTATTTCTAGGGTTTACAAATTGGTTTGTTATTTTATTAAATTTAAACACAAATGTCAGAATTAGAAAACAAAAAAGAATCAAAAGAAAAAAGGTGGAAAACCCTTACCTGTCGCCAGGCTCGAGCCTAGCCCACCAACGCCTCCCCTGCTTGTCGTCTTCCCTAAGCAGCTCTATGGCAGCAGCGCGGCAGCTACGGCCACCTCCTGCTTCCACCTCGTGTTGCCTCCCCGTCCTCATCCTCCACACCAGGAGACGCACCTAGACCCCCTCGAGCTTATCCCCCTCTCTGGTCTCTTCCCCATCTCTCTGCTTCTCCCTCCCCCACGGATCCCTGCGAGGCCGTTGCCGCCATCCATCGCAGCCGTAGCCTCCGGCCTCCCCTCGCCTCCTCGAGAAGACCAGAAGGACCGCCTTGTTGCCCTGCTCCTCCTCGCCACTAGAATCGGGCCCGAGAGCCTCGGAGCGCCGCCACCGCAGCTGTTTTATTCTCCGGACACCGGAGCTTCTCGGCGTCGATTCACCGGCTAGAGGATGACCCCGACCTCCCCATCACCGCAAATGGAACCGTCGTGACCTCGTCGTCATTTCCCCTCTAGCTACCACCAAAAGAAGCCACGCAACCCCAGGAACCCATTCCCCTCCGTCGCTCCTTTGGTCATCAGCGTCGACCTCACAGGCCTGAGCAACTGCCATGTGGGCCCGGTCGGTCAGGGATTAGTTTAGACCCTAATTAACCACTAATTAGCCCCCTTACACACTAATAGTGGGCCCCAATGCACATAAATGATAAATTAGGATTAATTTAACCATGTTAGCTATCTGTGACACTGACGTGTGGCCCCCACACGTCAGGTTTGACCTGACCCAGGTCAGTTGACCTGCTGACCTCATCCTGACGTCACGCTGACGTAGTAAAGCTTTTCTGAAAATAACATAAATCAAAAATGAATTATAAATTCCAGAAAATGCTGTAAATTTTAAAAAACATAGAAAAGAAAATATAACTCCAAATTAAATAAATAATATATCAAAAATGATCAAAACAATTCAAGGAATGTGATTATGGCATTTTCATACATGTTTGAGAAAGTTAACATCACCAAGTAGGCAAAATGATGATTAGGGTAAATTTGATAAATAGTTTGAAATTGGAATTTCGTATATATTTGAATTCCACTTCAATTAATAAGACCAAACATTGAGGTAGGAAACTCAGTACTTCAATATGCCATCTTCATGCATGATAAAACAAGTTATGCCTCAGCATCTGATCGAATCAATTAAAAGGGTATCTGAAAATACCTTGTTTGAAGTGATATTTGAATTCTAATTTAAACCAGCTTCAACTTAAAAAATGGTAGCTACATTAGCCCTGCCACTTCTCAATTTCATATCATGATCATGCATCATAGTGTTGCATTTCCGTGAAGTAAATATTGTTCTTTCTTGTTTGCCGGTGTTGTTCCCTCTCGGTAGACGATGGTTCCGATGATGTGATCGTTGACACTGATGAAGACTCATTGCTATCTTCAGAACTGTCAGGCAAGCAAACCCCTTGAGCATATTGATATAAACCCAATCTCTTGCTCCTGCTCTCTTCTATTGTATTAGGACAAACACGATTCAACTGTTACATGTTCTCGGCAGTTGAACCCTTTCCTCTTCATGACCTAATTTTTCCACAGTAAATAGTTGAAACCACTTAGCATGAGTAGCAACTGCTTGAGCCTTGTTGTTCTTACTCGTCCATGCTTGCTTACAATGCTTGCTATGCTTAGAGTCGTGTCGGGTCTGATCCATCTGGATGATGAATCGGAATGGTTGTGTTCATGTCCTATAGTGTGATAGTAAAGGTGTGAATCCGATTTGGTAAAGGTAGCGATGAGAGGCCATGTAGGAGTACATGGTGGGTTGTCTCATTGGGACCGTCCTTAAGAACTGAGTTATGTGTATGTTATCTAAGACAAGATAATACCACGCATTGGAATGCTTATTAATCGCCTAGATCTCTGTCCAAGAGTTGCAACGAGTTTCTGGTGTTTGTAGGAAAAGTGTTGGCGGCCTTGTTTAGGTCTTCCCGACGGGGTAGGCTTCTTTGCAGTAGATACACAGTGGCATGGTGTACCAAGTGGCACCTGGATGGTGGGCTTGGGAACCCTGCACACATCGTTTGGGGCCGTTAAGGAAACTTCGGCCGGACTTCCTTGCGGGTTCAGTCTGAAATAGGCGATAAACCTAGACTAGGGTCTTGTGTGGTTAATGGTTGTGGCCGACACCCACGCGAGTCCTTCCGCTTGAAGGTTGCCGAGATGTATGACGTGCATATGGTGCTAAGTGGTGAGAGCATGTGTGAAGAAGTATACCCCTGCAGGGTGAATTAATCTGTTCAAATAGCCGTGTCCTCGGATATGGACTACTTGGAAACATCACGTGGTACATAGGCAATTTAAATTGATACTCTAAAATATGCAAGATAAGTGTGAGTTCTACGGATGGCCTTCTCGTAGGGAGACGAGAGTGGATCCATGGTGATGTATTGATTGGTGAACATGTGGACTCGTGTGCGCTATCCCACCTGAAAGAAAGAACTTGTAGTCGTAGTACAGGTTAGCCAAGAGTCAAAGCTGGCTTGCTGCAATCAATCCCCACAATCCTTTCATTGATACTGATGCATATGTAGATAGTTCTGATGTAAGTCTTGCTGAGTACCTTTGTACTCACGGTTTCTTTATTTATGTTTTTGCAGAGAAGATTTTAGTCTCATTAAAGGTTTCTACACGATGTGTTCGATGTTGACCGGTATAGCTTGGGAATCCCAGACAGAGGTATGGTTCCTTTGGTAGGGTCGTGGTAGCTTTTCAGGCTCCTCCATCCATTTTTAATAGATGTGTGTACCCAGACATGTTTTGCTTCCGCTTGATGTTTGTATGACTTGAGTGTTGGTTCACGAGACCCCTGTTTGTAATATCATACTATGTTGACTCTTATGAGTCTTTAATAAAATCTTGAGTCATAGAGTTATGTTGTGATGCCATGTTGTATCTACACATATCGTCCATATTGTGTGTATGTTATGAAATGCATTATATGCGTGGGATTCGACACCTAGTTGTGTGCCTTTAGTAGTACTCTTTACGGGGAAATGCCTCTTTGTGCTTCCACCGAGCTTTGGTAGCTTGCTACTGCTCCGAGCACATTGATTGAACGGCATGTATCCTTCTTTGCTGATGTGTCTGTCCCTTCGGGGAAATGTCACGCGGTGTAATGGAGTCCTTGTAGCTTGCTACGACTCGTCTACACACGTTGATGACCGACACCTGCTTTGCTGGGTTATGTATGCATGTCCCTGTACGGATGTACCACTTGGGTTTATAACTAGTCATGTCCACCCGGGTTCTTTGTCGTTTGAATGCTAGCGACACATTCATATATGTGAGCCAAAAGACGCAGACGGACCCGACCAAGGTAAGGTGGTTGTCGTGCAGCTTACCGTGCGTGAGGTCGCAAAGTGATGTGATGTGTTATAGGCTGGGTTCTTATGACTTAGGATCGGGATCCTGACAGCTTTGGTATCAGAGGTTGGCTGCATGTAGGATAACCAAGCCAAACTGGTCGATGTTGAGTCTAGCAACTCTTTATTTATATAAGGGAATTGTTTGTGGAAGGGAACGTAAGGCTCTTTTTACTCCTTTCATTGTGTCATTCTTATTCTGAGTCACCCTCTTCTTTATTCTATCGGCTTTAAGAATTAGGCTTTCTCATCTATCTATTAGGATGACGAGTTACTATGCCGGAGATTTATAGGAAAGTTGTTGTCTTCAAGGATCAATGTCTCCATAAGAATTCAGTTGTTATGTTGTCAGTTTTCTTGCAGGTTGCCTCATATTTCATGCCCGTACAGCTGTTATACTGTCCGAGTTTTCCAAAGTTTCTAAACAATCTGGTGCAATTGCAAATTCCTTCCTCTTATTTCCAATGTCTTTTGGCCGGACAAAGCACACTAATTATTGTGTTGAGGCACTCTATTACCTCTACGTTTTGTTGAAGTATTAGGAAACCATGTTACCTGTGAAAACTACCCAATAGTCTAGATGTGTTCTATGTTCCAGTGTGATAATTCTAGCCATCATTTTCGAAAAAACATCCCGTGATGTTATTTAGCTAGTAGGTATTCTATTTATGGTTTCTTGAACCGAAGGATCATTCTGCTCATTGCTCCTTTAGAATGATTAGTAACCTTGTTGTAGTTTCCAAGGTTCTTGGTATATCATTCTTCCAATACCATGGATCATCTCTGTCAGAAGTTCTTCATGAACTAAAGATCATAACAAGAGTGCTCGTGATGAGTTCTCTACTCCATATTGTGATTATGCCAATTCTCCCCTTCTGCATGGGTTATCTGGAAGAATTATGTTGAACTCGTTCGACATGCTAATCTATGCATCCACAACTTAAAAAAATCATGTGGTCTTGAGTTCGTCCTATCTAGTTGTTTTCTGACCTTAATTTATGAGAGGATAGTTAAGAGTAGTTGTGCATCCATGTCATCGATGCCTATTATTCCTGTGGTCTATCAAGTTGTTCTATTTCAAAATGAGTGGGAGAAGCAAACTCTAGTACCACATCCATTTCTTGGATTGGGTAGAAGTAGTTGTATTCCACAGATCGAAATGCCAATCTAGCTTCTGCTCTGTTCTATCTTGGAGTATTACCCTCTTTTGTCAAGAATGTCATGAGAATTGCACCATCTCTTATGAGCTCTTGATGTAGTGATACTTTTCGCTATCATTATTCATCCCTTGGATTCCGTGTTGGTTGTAACCGGAATATCGACAAGTGAACCATGATGTGTGAAATCAATACTCCTAGCAATGTTATTGCTTGGTAGCTAATGGACAATAATTGCACTCTTATGGTGATGGTGATTGAATCGTCATCCTAAGATTGACCATGTTACCTAGTCCATTTTTAATGGTGCACTTTTCAATCAATGAGCTAGGATTGTGTCAATCCTTCGCTTTTTTATCATATCATCTTGCCCTGAAAAACGACATTGTTCCCGAGCCTAATAACATATCGGTGGTTCGTGATTTTCCGAATATCTTCTCGAAAATATTACCAGGTTGTTTCCTGACTGTTATGATAGAGCTCGTGATCAAGTTGGTTTCCCTATAAGCCACCCTTCTCCAAGAATCCGTGTTGGATACCCCTGAAACTAGTTGGTTAAGCTAAACAACAACTTGGAGAGTTGGAAGATAAAAGCTTCGCCTAAATTTAGTTTATATTAAAGGGATGTCTTTTCTGTTGTATGAGTCTTTAAGAAAGATGATATTGTCATCAGTTGATTCGTGTGATCAATTGTTGCATATATTATCTTGTCCAAATTTGATTTGAGTATGGGCTATTGTCAAATCAAACTCAGAGCCAAAGATTTTCATAACGGTGTCTTACTCGTGGATTTCCTTGAGCATACACCATTATATTCTTTGATCTGACCAATGCTATTATCTTGCTCACATAGTTATAGAAATCCATTTATATCGGTATCTTGGTGAATTTTTGTTGAGCCCATCGGCAACATTTTCATTTGTTCCATGATTTATGTTGGACATTAAGCTAGTGCTGGAAACTTTGTAGACATTGTTTTCATGTATATTCATTAAGTATAAGTTAGGTGTAAGAAGTGACTTCCTCTCCATTCACGTGTAATTGGTGCAAGTTACCGACGTGAATTCGAGAAAAGTTATTTTGCTTCCTCTGGAATCATCCCAAGCCAGTCATGCACGTGCGAAGTATTCTATGGTCCGAGAGATTAGCTACCTCCATTACATATGTATTTCCTAGCACACCAAGCCACTAATTGATTTGTTCAAGGAAAAGAAGTTAAGTGTTATTCCCGAAGGGTCCATACGGACTTGCACATGGCTTCGTTATCCGCAATGACGGTTCCCAAACCAGAACTCGGTAGTGTTTTGTTGTAAGATTTATATGTGTTCACATTTGTCTTGGACACTGTGATCAGGTGTGTCTTGCAATCCAGCTCATATTTTGGAGTTGGCCTCCGTAGATCATCTTCTGAGAATCTCGCAACTTTATCTCGACGAGTCGTGTTGTAGACCTTCTCTTTCAGACATGTTGAGCCTGAAACATCATGTCACCAACCAGAGCTGAATCTCAGGCAGTTATAATGGTTGGAACTTTTCCCAAGAATTATAATATTGGTCTCTCTATAACCCGGTAAAGTTATGTCGTGGCTAACACACCTATCCGAAAGACTTAATATTATAATATCTCGCATCAGCAATCCTAGCCATCTCCCCGTGAGGACTTTGTATGACTTATTTTGGAAGTTGTTCCTCATGGACCCCTTCGTGCCCCAAAGTCCGACCTTTACTTGATGTTCTAGATACCAAGAAGTTGAGTTACTCTATTGCATTAAGGAGAACATTAGAAGCGAAGTGCTAAATGTCTCTCGGTCGATCATCCAGATATCGTTTCCTTGGCATAGCTCAGGTGAATCTGAGAAAATGTTGTCCTCCTTTGCATCTGCATTCTCTACCATTATTCATCATGGTAGTATGTGTGTCACCAAGATCTTGGCATGGATATTGGTAAAACCTTGATGGATATGGAAATGCTCAAGTTCTTGAGAGCACACTCAGACACTAGGTTATATCCTCGATATCAATTGGAATGTGCCTTCTGTTTGCCGAGTTGTCCTATAACTCTAGTTTCTTTTCAAACTGAGTATGCCATTCTTTCAAATTCCTTCAAAAAATCAGTTGTGATTTTCCTTACCTTGGTATGAAGAGTTTCAATGATCTTTAGATCAAAAGTAATTCTTTTTGCCACTTAAGGGAATAACTCTGCGAGTCGTCTACTAAGGTGCCCCGCTATGGTACGATGGGCAACTTAGCTCCTCGCTACTTTGAAACCTTGTCCCCATCTCTTTTAAGTGTGGAATTGTTGCCTATCAATTGAACCTCTATCATATGCCTCATTTCCTCATCCCTGTTATGTGTATGGTGTCTCAGCTCAAGGGACGTTCCTACGTCTCATTCTATGAGTTGATCGTGAGTTGCTTGATCTTCGAGGAGATGGAATCTGGTAGAGTCTTCCTGTTCTTTTGTTGTCATGTTAGATGAAGACCTCGAAGACAAAGATGTCAAGATCAACATGATGCAATGAATCAACATATTCGAGAAGGGCAATTGGATCATGAAGATTATGGTAGTTTAGTGTCCCCTCTTCTTCTTCCCGACTACACTTGAATCTAGGGACGAGATTCTTGTTTAGTGGGGGTGAGTTGTCACAGCCCAAGTTTACCTTGCTTGCCGTTGCATATTCATGCATGCATTTTTATTTTTATTTTGATTTTGAAATGGGGATGATAAAAAATGGGGATAATCAAACCCTAGCCCCAAATAAAATTCAAATAGGTTCAACAAAGATTATTTTCAATGAACCCAAAATGGTTTTCAAAATGTTCATATTTTCTGATAAATGTTGGAAACAACATTTCAGTGATGACTTTCATTTTTAAAACAATTTTGAAATTTTAATTAATCTTCGAAAGTAACAAAGTTGGATAAAGCAATTAGCTATAAATGTTTTAGGTATTTCAAAAATGCTGAAATTTTCTGTGTAGTTTGGAAATATTCCAAATATACCCCATATTTATTTCTAGGGTTTTACAAATTGGTTTGTTATTTTATTAAATTCAAACACAAATGTCAGAATTAGAAAACAAAAAAGAATCAAAATAAAAAATGTAGAAAACCCTTACCTGTCGCGAAGCTCTAGCCCAGCCCACCAGCGCCTCCCCTGCTCATCGTCTTCCCCGAGCAGCTGCTTGGCAGCAGCGCAGCAACCACGGCCTCCTCCTGCTTCCACCTCTTGCTGCCTCCCCGTCCTCATCCTCCTCACCAGGAGACGCACCTAGACCCCCTCGAGCTTATCCCCCTCTCTGGTCTCTTCCCCATCTCTCTGCTTCTCCCTCCCCCATGGATCCCAGCGAGGTCGTCGTCGCCGTCCGTCGTGGCCGTACCCTCCGGCCTCCCCTCGCCTCCTCGAGAAGACCAGAAGGACCGCCTCATCGCTCTACTCCTCCTCGCCACTGGAATCGGGCCCAGGAACCTCGGAGCGCCTCCACTGCCGGCGTTTTATTCTCCGGCCACAGCTTCCCAACGTCGATTCGCCGGCTAGAGGACGACCCCGACCTCCCCATCACCGCAAATGGAACCGCCGTGAGCTCATCGTCATTTCCCCTCTCCTACCACGCACTCCCGAACCCCGTAGCCCCGTTCCCCGCCACGGCCAAACCCCGCCGCCGCTTGGGCTCGTCGCCGGCGTACCTCTGGTGCCCCTCCGGCCACCTAGCTGCCACCAAAAGAAGCCACGCAACCCCAGGAACCCATTCCACCCATCCGTGCCTTGAATGGATGTCGATGCCGCGATTTCGGTGAGCCTCCGTCGCTCTGTTGGTCACCATGTGGCCCTGGTCGGTCAGGGATTAGTTTAGACCCTAACTAACAACTAATTAGCCCCCTTACACACTGACAGTGGGCCCCAACATGCATAAATTAAGTTAACCCTGTTAGTTAACTGTGACACTAACGTGTGGCCCAACATCACGTTTGACCTGGCCGAGGTTAGTTGACCTGCTGACCTCATCTTCACGTCAGGCTGACGCGGTAAAGCTTTTCTGGAAATAAAATAAATAAAAAATGAATTATAAATTCCAGAAAATGCTGTAAACTTTCAAAAATCATATAAAATAAAATATAACTCCAAATTAAATAAAAAAGATCAGAAAAATTCAAGGAATCAGATTATGGCATTTTCATGCATATTTGAGAAAGTTAACATCACCAATTAGGCAAAACTAGTCGTCAACCCGTGCATTCGCACAGGCTAGTTTGGTAACCTACAATGGGATGAAGTTCTCAGACTACCTTTCATTTACTACGAGTATGGAAATGTATCCTAAATTTTGATTGGAACAAATATTCAAGTCTTATCATAGTTCAAATTTAAATGTTCAAATAATAGTATAGCAAATGACGCATACACTCCGATATTCTCTATCAACATAAAAATGATATGATTCAATCTCCCCTAATCTTGCTATACAATTCCTTCAACACTTTGAATTTATTTTCTTCTCCAATTGTTCATTCACTTGACAACTATTTGGGCCCGTCCTCTAGAGTCATTAAGAATTTACTTCATATATAAGATTAAAGAGCCTCACGGAATCAACAACAAAAACAATTAGGCCCTTTTACATAGATGAGGAATACATGCACACATGAGAGTCCATTTTTATTACTTTTTTTTTGTTCCATACTTTTCACACAAAAGACAAAAGGCTAGACTCCAACTGATATAATCATGCACAGAAAAAATAGTCATTGGGTTGAGCTTCTGTAGATCTTTCGATGGATATTCTTTTGGGCATATCCTTTGCTTCAATCATATCCTAATGTATTGATCTAAATATATTCACCTTTATTATATTAGTCATTTCCTAAATGTAAAAGTACTAATATGTTAACACATATGAGCTGTTTGGATGGCAGCTGATGCTCACATTACCAGAATATGGGGTTGACCACCAGCGTTGGTGCCTTTGGCTGGCAGCTAAATTTTTTAACGCGCACCAGAAACAAATGTCGCTAGTTCATTTCCGGCGCCAATGCTGGGTTGTTCATGGCGGCAAATTTTATCATCACTGTATTGGCTCGCCTGCGATTTTGCGTGGCTGGCCTAGGTACCATCCAAATGTTGCCATAGCCAATTTAAACTGTTTGGGACTCTATTTTTAATTCACAAGAACTTTGACTAATATGGTATATACAAAACATTATTGGAATACATACTGTATTTAGGGAAATACAGATACAATATTTTATTTACTGAAATACTGATACGATATTGTATTTACCATAATACCCATACAATATTTACCTAAAATTGTATTTATCAAATCAAACAAACTAACACACATGCCTCATTATCCATTATCTACCACCCAATATAGGTGTGGCTACAAACTAATATGCAGATAATTCCTAAGGTGGTAGTTTGCCGAGTTCTTATTTTCCGGAACTCGAGAAAATGACTATTTAAATGTTTGTCGAGTGCCCGATTGTAAGAACTCGGCAAAGTTGATGGTTGTTCACGTCCGTCTAGCCGAGTAATTTTTTCCAAGAACAGAACTCGACAAACACAATGTCGAGTTGTTTCTAGGATTTGCCGAGTATTCTGGAAACTCGGCAAATTCGGCGATTATGGTTGTTACATGGCATTAACAAAAAACCTTATCACGATAATGTCCTAGAAAATGAACAGTACAAAATAAGTAAATATCGTTTTGAATATAGATTGTTCTTATGTACATGTTTAGTTTTCTTGCTTCCATGTAAGATTGACCTTTATAACTTAGTAGTCTGGAATTCGTTTCCGTCCAATAATCTGATTATGCAGTAAAGTCTCGATCGAAACATGTCTAACATAACCGTCCTCTCTAAACAAACATGCATTTATCATATTTTCAAGAAATATGAACTTACAAAGGTTATAGTTCATGGAGTAATGCCACATCTAATTGTTGCTCATTAACAATAAAAATTGAGTACCCTAACAACCAGAAAAAATAGTTGAGAGAAGATAGTCAACTGTAACCTTGGACGCATTAGGCAATGTGAAGTCTTTGCAGACCGGATGAGATATATGATTCATGCATGGCCTATTCTGCAAGGCGGGGTTGTGATAGCTCCACTCTAATTAAGTCTTGGGCATTCAGAAACGGTTAACTAGAATACCGCCAGTACCGCGATCTGAGTGGCTTTTGTTGTTAAGGTAAAAAAAATATTTAGATGCAGAGTCTATTCATTGAACATGAACATTTTCTTTCTTGCATATAATAACCTCTACCCAACAGTTATGCTACCCTGGGAAATAATTGATTGGTTGCATATTATGTTGCATATTATGCATGGAACCTGGAAAAAAAGTTGAATCCATTCAAATTCTGATAATACGCATGAAATCAGGCCCAAAATCAAATGTGATAACAAAATGCACATATAGGATAGGACGTAAAAAGCACAGTCAAAGTATAAAAGATCACAAAAACAAACTGGATTAAAAGATATGTTTTTTATTTGTACCATGGGCATCGGTAGTTCCTTGATGGAGAACTTTATGGGCTGGATTTAATAATCTTGGATTCAGAGGTCCGTAAGATCAAGGGAGACACCGATCTTATCAATAGAATTGGATATTTTATGCTATGTTTCAGAGATGACGAATAAGGGAGAGGTTCAAGGGATACTGGTGGTAAAAAATATGAAAAACCGAGACAAAAAAAGAGCTCATATGTTCCATAAAAATATGAAACTTGGTCAAAGTATAAAACATCACAAAAACAAACTGGATTAAAACATAGGTTTTTTATTTGTACCATGGGCATCGGTAGTTCCTTGATGGAGAACTTTATGGGCTGGATTGAATAATCTTGGATTCAGAGGTCCGTATGATCAAGGGAGACACCGATCTTATCAATAGAATTGGATATTTTATGCTATGTGTCAGAGATGACGAATAAGGGAGAGGTTCAAGGGATACTGGTGGTAAAAATTATGAAAAACCGAGACAAAAAAAGAGAGCTCATATGTGCCATAAAAATATGAAACTTGTTTACTTGAGCAAATCTCCATGTTAAATATCATAGAGAGATGCATGTTAAAAAGTTATTGTAATTATATACAGTAAGAATAATATATCATACTACCTCAGATCAAAATCAGACCATTTGCCCCATGCTGAGCTTGTCGCCTCGTCCTTAGCCGCGATGGTGACGCGGCCAAGAAGATCTTCCCATATGTATCATGGTTGTGTAGTCTAGATAGTGCTCGCGTGAACACACTGCATGGAGAGAAGACACATTGTGTTCATCTAATCAAGAGGATGGGCAGGGCGATGTTTCAAATATTACCCAGTGCATAATCAAAGGTCCACTTTGTCGCCCAATTTTATATAGTGTGTGAAGGCAGCCAGTTATATAATCAACTGATGATGTTTATCTTGTACATGCAAATCTGGCTTCCCTATTTGCCGCTGGATATAACACACTGTGATCTCTTCGTCACATGCAAAACACAAAAAGAGGCAGAGGCTGATGCCTAATTGCACCGGGAGGAAGAGACCAAGGCCTACCCGTCTTGATCTGGTGCTGTGGTGCAGATAGATTCCGTCGGGAGATGTGATTTGCACCTAGATCAAACAGGTCGCCGATGAAAGGAAAGACATGTCACTTGAACATGCCTACCACCTGCCCCCTAAGATTGGCACCAGGTCGCCATGAAAGGGGCGATGGAGGCCTAGTCCAAGAACTCTACATCAGGGATTAACTGGAGACGATCGCTTGAGATGTCAATCTTTTTGGTAAGGTAGGGAAAATAGATGACGACCCTGTTAGTTTTGGAAGAGGCCGATCTGGTTGGTTTTTTTTATAGCTGAGTCTGATGGAAATAATTTATGGTTATAGATTTTTTTCTATGATTCATTGAGTCTTAAGTAACATGGAGATTTTGTTACGTATAGACTCGGTCAGGTTGGCAGTCTTTCCCACCGCAATAGTAATTTTGAAAGAGGCCGGTCCTCGGTGTAATTAACATGCACACTTGGAAATATATATTACGTGTAGTTTGGGTCAGGTTGGCTCAGTTTCCACCGCAATAGTAACATAGTTTTTTTTAGGTTCAATAGTAACATAAGTTGAACGGAAAAAATGACTTATGTTAAGATTGGATCTACACCGTAATAATTCGGTCCCACCAGATGGACGGCTTGTAAAATCTAATTAACGTGGGATTTTTTAGAGACTCTCTAATTAGTATAAGTATAGATGATGATTAGGGTAAATTTAACAAATAGTTTGGAATTCGAATTTGGTATATATTTGAATTCCACTTCAATTAATAAGACCAAACATTGAGCTAGGAAACTCAGTACTTCAATATGCCATCTTCATGCATGATAAAACAAGTTATGCCTGAGCATCACGTCGAATCAATTAAAAGGGTATCTGAAAAATACCTTGTTTGAAGTGATATTTGAATTCTAATTCAAACCAGCTTCAACTTAAGAAATGGTAGCTACATTAACCTTGCCACTTCTCATTTTCATATCGTGATTATGAACCATAGTGTTGCATTTCCGTGAAGTAAATATTGTTCTTTCTTGTTTGTCGGTGTTGTTCCCTCTCAGTAGACGATGGTTCCGATGATGTGATCATTGACACTGTTGAAGACTCATTGCTATCTTCAGAACTGTCAGGCAAGCAAACCCCCTTGAGCATATTGATATAAACCCACTCTCTCGATCCTGCTCTCTTCTATTGCATTAGGACAAACATGATTAAACTGTTACATGTTCTCGGTAGTTGAACCCTTTCCTCTGCATGACCTGATTTTGCCACAGTAAATAGTGGAAACCACTTAGCATGAGTGCAACTGCTTGAGCCTTGTTGTGCTTACTCATCCATGCTTGCTTACAATGCCTGCTATGCTTAGAGTCGTGTCGGGTCTGATCCATCTGGATGATGAATCGAAATGGTTGTGTTTATGTCCTAGAGTGTGAGAGTAAAGGTGTGAATCCTATTTGGTAAAGGTAGCGATGAGAGGCCATGTAGGAGTACATGGTGGGTTGTCTCATTGGGACCATCCTTAAGAACTGATTTTGGTGTATGTTATCGAAGACAAGAAACTACCACGCATTGGAATGCTTAAGTGCCCCTCTCGGCTTATTAATCGCCTAGATCTTTGTCCAGGAGTTACAACTAGTTTATGGTGTTTGTAGGAAAAGTGCTGGAGGATGTGTTTAGCTCTGCCCGACGGGGTAGGCTTCTCTACGGTAGATACACAGTGGCACGGTGTACCAAGTAGCACCCAGATGGTGGGCTTGGGAACTTCTGGTGCAAAAAAAGATCTTCCAACGGCGCCAGAAACAAGCGTGCTGACGGTAGACTATTCTTGTCTTCATACTCCTCAGCAACGGCACCAGGAATCCTTCTGCTACGGCTACGCCTTTAAGGACTTCCTTGGCAAATATGCAAAGGATTCTGCCGTGGCCATGGAGCCTTGCGTTGGTGTTCCCTCAAAGCGGAAAGGTTGATGTAGCACAGCAGTGGTAAGTATTTCCCTCAGATTTGAGAACCAAGGTATCGAACCAGTGAAGGAATATCACAAGTACCTGCACAAACACAAAGAACTTGCACCCAAGGCTATGAAGGGGTTTTCAATCCCTTATAGATTGTTTGCCAAGTGAGAACTGAAAGCAACAAAGTAACAAAGCAAAGTAAAAAACGAAGGTGGAAACGATAGATGTGAATAGACCCAGGGGCCGTAGTGTTCACTAGTGGCTTCTGTCATGAAAGCAAGTACACGGTGGGTGAACGAATTACTGTCGAGCAATTGATAGAACCGCGCAAAGTCATGGCGTCATCTATGTCAATGATTATATCTATAGGTATCACGTCCAAAACAAGTAGACCGATACTTTCTGCATCTACTACTATTACTCCACATGTCGACCGCTATCCAGCATGCATCTAGTGTATTAAGTACAAAATAACAGAGTAACGCCTTAAGCAAGATGACATGATGTAGGTGGACAATCTCATATCTATGATAAAAGCCCATCTTGTTACCCTTGATGGCAACAACACGATGCGTGCCTTGCTGCCCCTTCTGTCACTGGGAAAGGTCACCACACGGTATGAACCCAAAACCAAGCACTTCTCCCATTGCAAGAATCATAGATCTAGTTGGCCAAACAAAACCCAAGACTCGGAGAGACTTACAAGGATATCAAATCAGGCATATAAGAAATCAACAAAAACACAAATATATATCATAGATAATCTGATCACAAATCCACAATTCATCGGATCTCGACAAACACACCGCCAAAGAGGATTACATTGGATAGATCTCCATGAAGATCACGGAGAACTTTGTATTGAAGATCCAAGAGAGAGAAAAAGCCATCTAGCTAATAACTGCGGACCTGTAGGTCTGAAGTGAACTACTCACGAGTTATTGGAGGGGCCATGATGATGATGATGAAGCCCTCCAACTCCAAAGTCTCCTCCGGCAGGGCACCTGGAAGGGTCTCCAGATGAGATCTCGCGAAAACGGAAGCTTGCAGCGGCGAAAAAGTGTTTTCGTGGATGCCCTAATTTTTTCTAGATTTTTAGGGAATTTATAGGCCAAAGACCTAGGGCAGGGGAGCGCCAGGGGGGCCACAAGCTTGGTTGCCGCGGCCTCCCCCCTGGCCGCGGAAACAGGGCTTGTGGGCTCCCTGTGGGCCCACTTGCTTGGCCCTCAAGCCTCCCGATCTTCTTCCGTTCTCGAAAAATTTATTTCGGGGATTTTATTCCGTTTGGACTCCGTTCCAAAATCAGATATGAAAAGAGTCAAAAACACAGAAAAACAGGAACTTGCACTTGGCATTGAGTTAATAAGATAGTCCCAAAAAAGATATAAAAGGTAAACAAAACATCCAAAGTTGACAAGATAACAGCGTGAAACCATCAAAAATTATGGATACGTTTGAGACGTATCAAGCATCCCCAAGCTTAACTCCTGCTCGTCCTCGAGTAGGGAAGTGATAAAGAATGAATTTTTGATGCTTTTATGCTACCTAGCATAGATGTCCTTTGTAACTCCTCTTATGTGACGTGAATGTTCAGATCCTTTGTAACAATAGTTTGCTATTGACATGGAAACAATAATAATTCAAGCAAACTAGCAAGGTAATCATGAACTTTCAAAATAACAAGGCAAAAAGAAAGTTATCTCTACAAAATCATATAGTCTGGCTATGCTCTATCATCATTGCACAACGAATTTAAATCATGCACAACCCCGGTATTGGCCAAGTAATTGTTTTCATACCTTTACTTTCTCAAACTTTTTCAACTCTCATGCAATACATGAGCGTGAGCCATGGTTTTAGCACTATAAGTGGTGTGGGGTGTGGTGGAGGTTGCAAGACAAACAAAGAGAAGATGGTCACATTGACTAGGCATATCAATGATCTATGGAGATGGTCATCAATAGATATCAACGTGAATGAGTAGGGATTGCCATACAAATGATGCACTAGAGCTAAGAGTATGTGAAAGCTCTTAAAGAAAACTAGTGGGTGTGCATCCAACTTGCTTGCTCATGATGACCTAAGGCAATTTTGAGGAAGCCTGTCATTGGAACATACAAGCCAAGTTATATAATGAAAATTTCCCACTAGCTATATGGTGGTGACAGAACGAGAGACTCTCAATCATGAAGATCATGGTGCTTAATATGCACAAGTGTGGAAAGATGGTAGCATTGTCCCTTCTCTCTTTTTCTTTTTTCTTTTTTGAATGGGCTCTTTGGCCTCTTTTTTTTTGGTGGGCATCTTTGGCCTCTTTTATTTCCTCACATGGGACAGTGCTCCATCAATAATGATCATCACACTTACAACTCAAAACTTAGAGCAACGATGACTCTATATGGAATGCCTTCGGTAGTGTACCGTGACAATGATCTAGCATGGCATAGACATTAATGGAAACATCATGCTAGCTATCTTACGATCATGAAATGGCAATGTAGAAGTGGTGGCACATGTCCTGGTGGTAGTTGCATGGCAATATATCTCGGAATGACTTTGAAAAAGCCATAGTAGGTAGGTATGGTGGTTGTTTTGAGGGAGGCTAATGGTGGGTTTTGTGCACCGGCGAAAGTTGCACGACACTAACGAAGATAGTGATGGTGGAAGGTGAAAGTGCATCTAAACCATGGACTCAACATTAGTCATGAAGAACTCATATACTTGTTGCAAAAAAATTATTAGTAATCGAAACAAAGCATTCAACGCATACTCCTAGGGGAAGGGTTGGTAGGTATAAACTATAGCGCGATCCCGACCGCCACACAAAGGATGACAATAAATAGACTAATCATGCTCAGACTTGATCACATAGCGGTTCACCATACGTGCATGCTATGGGAATCACTAACTTCAACACAAGTATTTCTAGATCCACAACACTTTACTAATATAACTTCAATATTACCATAACCACTACTCAAAACTAGTTGAGATGAATCAAACTTCTCTAACTATTCAATGCACATGAAGGTGGAAGTTTTCATATCCCTTTGGATAACTACCCCTTTTGAGACTACTTTCATAGCATAGATCAGCTACCAAGCCACGCACCCCCGTGCTCTAAAAGATATAAGTGAAGCACATAGAGCAAAATCAACTAGCTCAAAAGATATAAGTGAAGCACATGTGAGCTGAATTGTCTAACCAAAGGATATAAGTGAAGCTCGACAAAATCACGGTGAGTGCATGTCTCTCTCTCTAGGTGTGCAGCAAGGATGATTGTGACACGACAAAAATAAAAGACTCCTACGATAAAAGACGCTCCAAGCAAAAACACATAACATGTGGTGAATAAAAATATAGCCCCAAGTAACGTTACCGATGGATTGAAGACGAAAGAGGGGATGCCTTCCCGGGGCATCCCCAAGCTTAGGTTTTTACGGCATCCTTGAATCATCTTGGGGTGCCTTGGGAATCCACAAGCTTGAGGTCTTGCCACTCTTTATCTTTTTGTCCATAAGAACTTCACCCAAAACTTGAAAACTTCACAACACGAAACTTAAACAGAAACTCGTCATAACATTAGTATAAGAAAGCAAACCACCACTTCCTTAGGTATTGTAGCAAACTTAAATTCTACTTATGTTGATGTTGGGTTAATGTATTTTCAATCTTCCATGGCTAATACCCCCCGATACTATCCATAGTTTCATCAAAATAAGCAACCAACACAACAAAAACAGAATCTGTTAACAGCAGAGCAGTCTGTAGCAATCTGTATACTTCGTATACTTCTCGTACTTCAAAAATTCTGAAAACTTATGACAGACTGAATAATTTGCGTACCAATCAGAAGAAAAAAGAATCAACTCAAAACCTCTTACAGAAAAAAAATGAAAACTATTTTCGTGAGCAGAAAGTTTCTGTCTTTTCCAGCATGACCAAACGATCATCCCCAAGATTAATCATAACGGTTTTGCTTGGCACAAACGCAAAAAGAGACACAAAAAACACAATCATAACAGAATTATGAAAGTGTGGAAAACACAAAACAAAAAGAAAAAGGATAATTTGTTGGGTTGCCTCCCAACAAGCGCTATTGTTTAACGTCCTTAGCTAGGCATTCAATGATGCTCTCACAAAAGGCAAGAATTGATGCACAACGAGAGCATCCTAAAGTATGTGAAAATCACATTTAAGTCTAACATACTTCCTATGCATAGGCATTTTATAGAAAAACAAATTGTCAAGACAACCAATAGCTGCCGTATGCAAGGAAGAAGAAAGTGACAAGAGCAATCTCAACATCACGGGAGGTGATTTAGTGATATGAAAGTTTCTACCACCATATTTCCCTCTCTCATAATAATTACATGTGGGATCATATTCGAATTCAACAATGTAACTATCACATAGGATATTCTTTTCATGATCCACATGCATGCAAAGTTGACGCTCTTCAAAAATAGTGGGATTATCATCAACTAAAGTCATGAGTTCTCCAATCCCACTTTCAATATAGTTGCAAATATCATAATCATCATGGGGCTTGAACAAATTTTCAAGATCATAAGAAAGATCATCACCCCAATCATGATTATTGCAACAAGTAGGGGACAAAGCAAAACTAGCATCCCCAAGCTTAGGGTTTTGCATATTTTTAGCATGATTGCCACTAATAGGATTTATAGTGAAACCATTGCAATCATGCTTTTCATTCAAGGAGCCCTCGTGAATCACTTCATAAGTTTCTTCATCACGATTTTTAGATTCACGCATCTCAAGCAAAACTCCATAAAGATAGTCAAGTGCACTCAATTCACTAGCAATTGGTTCCACATAAGTGGATCTCTTAAAGAGATTAGCAAGTGGATGAGGATCCATATCACTAGATTTTCAGCAAGCGAAGATGCAAGCATATTGAAGGCACATAGCACACAAGCAACGGAAAGGCAAATGAGAGAAAAGGGTGAACGAAAAAGGCAAACGAAAAAGGATAAGGAGAAAGGCAAATGAAAACGGCAAATGTGAAGCGGAGGAGAAGAAAATGAGAGGCAACTGGCTAAAAAGGTAAATGCAAGAAATGAGTTTGTGAGACCTACTTGGATAGATCTCTCCTTCCCCGGCAACGGCGCCAGAAATACTTCTGTTGGTGCACCAAAAGACCTTCCAACGGCACCAGAAACAAGCGTGCTGACGGGAGACTATTATTATCTTGATACTCCTCAGCAATGGCACCAGGAATCCTTCTGCTACGGCTACGCCTTTAGGGACTTCCTTGGCAAATATGCAAAGGATTCCCCCATGGCCTTGGAGCCTTGCGTTGTTGTTCCCTCGAAGCGGAAAGGGTGATGTAGCACAGCGGTGGTAAGTATTTCCCTCAGTTTTGAGAACCAAGGTATCGAACCAATGAAGGAATATCACAAGTACCTGCACAAACACAAAGAGCTTGCACCCAACGCTATGAAGGGGTTGTCAATCCGTTATAGATTGTTTGCCAAGTGAGAACTGAAAGCAACAAAGTAACAAAGCAAAGTAAAAATGAAGGTGGAAACGATAGATGTGAATAGACCTGGGGCCGTAGTGTTTACTAGTGGCTTCTCTCATGAAAGCAAGTAGACGGTGGGTGAACGAATTACTGTCGAGCAATTGATAGAACCGCGCAAAGTTGTGGCGTCATCTATGGCAATGATTATATCTATAGGCATCACGTCCAAAACAAGTAAACCGATACTTTCTACATCTACTACTATTACTCCACACGTCGACCGCTATCCAGCATGCATCTAGTGTATTAAGTCCAAAAGAACAGAGTAACGCCTTAAGCAAGATGACATGATGTAGATGGAAAATCTCATATCTACGATAAAAGCCCATCTTGTTACCCTTGATGGCAACAACACGATGCGTGCCTTGCTGCCCCTTCTGTCACTGGGAAAGGTCACCACACGGTATGAACCCAAAACCAAGCACTTCTCCCATTGCAAGAATCATAGATCTAGTTGGCCAAACAAAACCCAAGACTCGGAGAGACTTACAAGGATATCAAATCATGCATATAAGAAATTAGCAAAGACTCAAATACATATCATAGATAATCTGATCACAAATCCACAATTCGTCGCATCTCGACAAACACACCGCCAAAGAGGATTACATCGGATAGATCTCCATGAAGATCCTAGAGAACTTTGTATTGAAGATCCAAGAGAGAGAAGAAGCCATCTAGCTAATATCTACGGACCCGTAGGTCTGAAGTGAACTACTCATGAGTCATTGGAGGGGCGATGATGACGATGAAGAAGCCCTCCAACTCCAAAGTCCCCTCCGGCAGGGCACCGGGAAGGGTCTCCAGATGAGATCTCGCGGAAACGGAAGCTTGCGGCGGCGGAAAAGTGTTTTCGTGGATGGCATGATTTTTTATGGATTTTTAGGGAATTTATAGGCCAAAGACCTAGGGTAGGGGAGCGCCAGGGGGAAAAGTGCTTGGTTGTCGCGGCCTCCCCCTGGCCGCGGCAACAGGGCTTGTGGGCTCCCTGTGGGCCACTTGCTTGGCCCTCAAGCCTCCCGATCTTCTTCCGTTCTGGAAAAATTTATTTCGGGGATTTTATTCCGTGTGGAGTTCGTTCCAAAATCAGATCTGAAGAGAGTCAAAAACACAGAAAAAACAGGAACTGGCACATGGCACTGAGTTAATAAGTTAGACCCAAAAATATATAAAAGGTAAACAAAACATCCAAGGTTGACAAGATAAAAGCGTGAAACCATCAAAAAGTATAGATACGTTTGAGACGTATCAGGAACCTTGTGCACATCGTTTGGGGCCATTAAGGAACTTCAGCCGGACTTCCTTGCGGGTTCAGTCTCAAATAGGCGATATGTCACATCCCTGACCCCTTAAGCAAGTTAGTCTTGTGCTCATGTCTTCTTTGCATTGCATCTAAGAAATTGTCAACAAGAACAAGAAAGTGGCAAAGCAAAAACTCAAAACCCTAGCCATTACTTTAAATAAAGGAAATCTCAAACTAGTCAAAATCAATGAATCCAAAATGGCCTCAAGAAAAGTTCAAACTTTCTGATAAATCATGAAAGTAAATGAGCAATGAAGAAAGCATTTTTCTTGACACTTTAAGCATTTTAAATAAGTGCTAAAAGCTACTGGTTTCAAATTTTAAAATTGAAATTAGAAACTTTAAACTTTCAAAAATGTTGAAAACTTTAGGAATGGTTGGAAATATTCCAACAAATATTCTAGGGTGCTTAACATAGTTCTTACAATTTGTTTGGGAACTGAAATAAATAGCAAATCAATGTCAGAAATTAAAACAGAAATAAAACAGAAGGAAATGGAAAAGAGGTTACCTGTCGCCTATAGCCTGGCCCAGCCCATCTAAGCCCTGTCGTCTTCCTCCCGCCAGTAGGCAGCAGGAGGTGGCCGCCGCGTTCTCCGGTGCGGCCACGCACCTGTGCGCCTGCCTGGTCGCCGCCTCGTGCTGGCAAGGCCGGGGATAAGCTCCCCAAGGCCGCCCCTATCCATTCCCAGCGTCAGTTCCTCCCCTCCTCTCGGATCTCCCCTCCTTCCTTCTGCCGCCATTGGAGCCCGAGCAAAGCTCGAGCTCGTCGTCGTTCTAGCCGTCCTTCCTTCCTTCTGAGCCACGCTTTAGCTCCGCCGCAACCCCCTGAAGCTTCCTAGCCACGAGCCCGACGCCTAGATGCAGTGAATCGACGCGCAGCAGTCGTCTTCTTCCTCGGGTCACCGAAGATCGCCGCTGTCGTTCTCCCTCTCCAGGCCGTCCCCGAGCAGACTAGCGCCACCACTGCACTCCACGTGAGCATGCGGTCTTTTCCCCTAAGTTTCCCCCGTCGATCCCCTCCTCTAGCCCTAGTTTCACCGGAGCCCGACAAGGACCGCCGCTGCAGCTCGTCGCCGGTAACCCTCCGGTGAAGTGCTGGTCCGTTTGAGGCTACCGACAGCCTCAGGACGTCGTGTAGGTGCGTTAGGTGCCCAACCCCGAGCGTTTTGACCCCGTATCCGATGGCCACGACGATGACTGAACTTGGTCGCCGCCAAGCTCGTCGCCGGCGTTGATTCCGGCCACCCCAGCCCCTGGGGCTTGTCCCATCGTGCGCGCCATCGAGTGGTCGTTCCTTCCATGGTCTCAGCCGTGCGATTGGCCCTCTGTGCGCCATTTCCGAGCCCCCCCCCCTGAGGTTCTGATGCTCGCCGGAGGCTCCCCGCCGGCGAGGACGACCTCGCCGCCGGCCTGAGCCACTGACTGGTGGGGCCAGCCTCTGGCATGTTTAAAGTTAATAAAAATAAATCAAATAAGTTAATCAGTCACTGACATGTGGGTCCAGTAAGGTTAATCAGTTAATTAAGTTTAAACTTGATCTAAAATTGACCAGAGAGACTGACCAGTGGGTCCTACTGGTCAGGTTTGACTTTCAACAGCCAGATGGACGTGCTGATGTCATGCTGATGCAATAAAAGTATTTTCCAGTATAAAAAAAATTCCAGAAACGTTTAAAACTTCAAAAATTCATAGAAATTAATCTGTAACTCCAATGAAAATAATTTATATATGAAAAAGTATCAGAAAAATTCAAGGAATCTGAATATGCTATTTTCATTCATGTTTGAAAAAGTTACAGAACCCAAACATGTAGATTAATGAATAAGCCAATTCTTATAAATACTTTATAAAAGGAATTTGGAAAATATTCAAATTTCATCATGAATGTCATGATCACACACTGTCCTAATTACAAATCGGTACCCTAACATGACATCTCATGCATGTTAACATCAAGTTGATCTGAGCATCAGGTCGAATCAATTAAATCGGTATTCGAGAATACCTCGTTTGAATTGATATTTGAAGGTGATTCAAATCAACTTCAAACCTAACACATGTTGATTTTAATAGTTTGTCACCTTGCATTCTCATGCCATGCTCATGCATCATCTTGTTTGCATATGATTGTTATTGATTGTTGCCATTCATTTCGGTAGGCTCCGCACCCCCGGATTCCACCGAATATCCGTGTGACGGATATTGTCCCTCCTCTGAGCAACAAGGCAAGCAACCATTTTTGATCATCCCGATAAATCCCATGTTCTTGCTCCTGCACTTATTTATTGCATTAGGATCAAATGCTTCAACTGCTTTTGCCACGATTAGTTGAACCCACTACCTTTGCATGACCTAACCTTGTCACAGTAAATAGCCGAACCTTGCAACCTAGCATACCTGGTAGTTGCTTGAGCCTTGATGTGCCTTATCCTTCTATGCATGCTATGCTTAGAGTTGTGTATGGTCTGTCATCTGGGAGATGAGCAGAATTGTGAGAATGTGTTCGGTAAGCAAAAGGTTGTGTGTTGAACCTGATTTGGTAAAGGTACCGGTGAAAGGCTGTGTAGGAGTACATGGCGGGTTGTTTCATTGGAACCGTCCTTAGGAACTGAGTTCCGTGTATGTAATCCAAGACTAGATACTACCACACGTTAGGATACTTAATTGACCGTCTCGACTTATTAATCGCTTAGTACTCGGTCCAGGAGTTGCAAGTAGTTTCTGGTGTTTATAGTAATGCTGGACGCCGTGCATAGTGCTGACCTGAGAGGTGGGCCGTGATGCGGTAGGCAGTGGCACGGTGTACCAAGTGGCACCCGGATGGTGGGCTTGGGAACCCTGCGCACATCGTTTGAGGCCGTGGCGGAAACCTCGGCCGGACTTCCGTACGGATTACTCTCAGATAGGCGATAAACCTGGACTAGGTACTAGCGTGGTTAACGGTCGTGGCCGACTCCCTCGCTGGGCTTCCGCTTGAAGGTTGCCGAGGTGCATGACGTGCACATGGCGATAAGTGGCGAGAGCGTGTGTGACGAAGTACACCCCTGCAGGGTTATGATCTATTCGAATAGCCGCGTCCGCGGATATGGACTACTTGGAGACATATGTTGTTCATAGATAACTTCAATGGCTACTCATAAAATTGCCAAGATAAGCATGAGTGTCGTGGATGTCATTTCCGTATGGAGATGGAATGATTCCACGATAGTGTATTGTTGTGGTGTTAGTGGACTCGTGTGCGAGAAATCAAGTTGTCAAAATTATTTAAAAATGCAAGTTGTCTAGCCACGAGTCAAATGCTGGCTTTCCGCATGAAACCCCACAATACCTTTTGATACCTTGCATGAGTAGTTAGTTATCCTAAAGTCTTGCTGAGTACCTTCGTACTCATGTTTGCTTAATAAATGTTGCAGAGGTTGCTAATGACCCTAATGGAGGGTTTTTCGTAGACATCGACGACGATGAGTAGCTGGTGTCCCAGCTACGATCTGGCCCTACGTTGGATCTGTAGTATAGTCAGGCCATGTGCCGTCTAGTTGCCATGTCTGTACTCAGACAGTTTTAAACTCTTCCGCTGGCTTGTAATTGAATGACTGCTATTATGGGTCGTGAGACCCTTAATGTGTAATATTATGTGTGTGGCTCTTCCGACCCTCTTAAATAAAGCTTGTATGTTTATGGTTATGTTGTGATGCCATCGATGTATCTATACATATCGGTATGCCATGCGTACGTGTGTCGTGCTTGATATGTATGGGGTTCGATTACCTAGTCGTGAACTTTAGTAGCACTCCTTACAAGGAAATGCCCCTTTGTGATCCAATGGGCCTTGGTAGTTTGCTACTGCTCCGGACACATTGGTTGACCGACATGTGTCCTTCTTAGCTGCTGTGTCTGTCCCCTCTGGGGAAATGTCATGGGATGTAATGGAGTCCTTGTAGCTTGCTATGACTCGTCTACATTCGCTGATGACCGACACCTGCTTTGTTGGGTCATGTATGCCTGTCCTTGTACGGTACTGCCACTTTGGTTTATGACTAGACATGTCGATCCGGGTTCTTTGACATTGGAATGCTAGCGACACTATTGCATACGTGAGTCAAAAGACACAAACGGTCCCGGCTAAGGTAAGGCTGTAGCCGTGGAGTTAACCGTGCGTGAGACCGCAAAGGGATGCGATGTGTTACAGGCTGGATTCCTATGGCCTAGGATCGGGGTCCCGACAGCGTTGGTATCAGACCCTGACTGACTGTAGGATTACTAAGCCAAACTGGTCGAAGTTGAGTCTAGAATTGCTTTAGTTATATATAAGGGAATTGTTTGTGGGAGGGAACGTAAGACTCTTGTTCTCTTCTCAAGTTATTCTATTCTGGTCATCCTCGTCTTTTCTGCGGGAATTAAGGACTAGGTTACTCATCTTCTTCTAGGCTCGTGTTTCTGATCGGTAGATTATAGGACTACGAGTCAAGAGATATTGGGTTTCCGTCATTCCTGGGAAAAAGAGGTAAGTTTGATGATCAGAGAGTGGAACTTGATAGTTGAGTGGTTACGCTATTCCATTTTGGGTTGTCTCAAAATTTGGTTTTGAGCATTTACAGCCGTTATGCTGCCCAATTTTGCATTCAGAGGTCTAATGCTTTTGCATTACTCTCTATTTACAGATGCCTGGCCGTCCTTCTTGTTAGGTGGTACGTCTGACCAGGTGCATTGATGTACCGGGTCATACGGCCATGCTGGTCAGGGTGATGTCGGTGTGCGGTTACCGCTGGTACCCCGAGTACATAGTGGAGGAACAGTACCGAGACTTCAACCAGAGCCAGTACATCTGCACTGTTAGGGTATTTCCAGACTACCCTGGAGCTGAGAAGCCAATCCATTGGTCCTATGGGTTGGGAGTCACTGTTGACATGGCAGTACAGGATGATGCCTATTCAATGCTGACCATTATGAGAGCGAGACATGCACTGCTGCAGAATTCAGAGTTCTGCTATGTTCCGGCCTCTCAGCCTAGTGAAGAGGGATACCTCAGTGGAGTCTATTTTGATTCTTCTATGGAGGATCCACTACTGCCGTCCACTGTTGAGATGCTAGAGAATAGAGACAGGGATGCTCGTGCTCTCCGCATGGAGCTTTATGCTACCCGTGCCCGTCTGTGGACGGCTTTGACGCAGCTGACACCGGTAGTCCAGACAGGGTATGGAGATATGGAGATGCTGAACCCTGTTAGGACCCATCTTCCGGCTCACGTTGACTGGCCAGCTATAGGAGGAGTCACACCTCTTCGGGGACCCCTCTTACCACCAGTCAGGGGACCAAGGCCACATCCGTGTCCTTATGGATCCCAGGGATCTCAGGCAAGAGTGTTTCCTGATCCGCAGGTTGAGCTTCCAGGTCATGGAGGTAATCTCTATGAGATGTTCTATGCGGATGCCTGAGCTGTGAGCGGAAGGATAGCATGGTAGTAGCCGTACGTTCACAGTCCTGCGTGACTTGTGAAGTATGCCGGTGATGTGAAATGAATTCCAGAGGCCTAGATAAATAATGTATAGGAAGCTTGTAGGCTTCTGATGAGTAGTTTCATAATTTCAGTAGTTTGCTCTTCGGTTAAGGTTGTACTGAACTATGTAAGGGTGTGTATGAACCATGGTGTATATATAGAAGTTGCTTGTTACCATGCTGTTCGGATATTCATTTCCGCATTCCGTGTGTTCAGTACATTCTTAATCCATAGCTAGTATTGATATGATATTGGTCTAAGCTGTGAGTTTGTTTGTCAGGATGGTGTTCACCAGGTTGAACCGTGCCCCTGCTCATGAGCAAGGCGAGGGTAGTCAAGCGTCGCAGGAAGACCTGCCTCACCCGCCTTCTCTGGTGGAAGTGATGCTTGAGGCAGAGAGAAATAAAAGGGAGACCAACCGCCTGCTAGAGCGTATTGAGCAGAATACGGCTCGTCAGCATAGGAATGCTCCAGTGTCCCTTAATGACTTTGTGAAGCTGAATCCTCCAAAGTTTCATCATTCCGTCGATCCCCTCGACGCTGATGACTGGTTGTGCAGCATCTCACGCAAGATTCGCTCTGCGAATGTGTCTGAGGCCGACAAGGTGACCTTTGCGGCGTATTTCCTGGAAGGACCCGCCAATCTGTGGTGGGAGAATTTTGAAGCTATGCGTCCCGCTGAACCAGTAGCCACATGGGCAGACTTTAGTGCAGCTTTTCGTCTGCACCATATTCCAGAGGGCCTGATGGACAGAAAGAGAGAGGAGTTTTGTGCCTTCACTCAGGGCAAGTTGTCTGTGGATGCCTATAGCCGCGAGTTCGGTAATATCGCCGGCTATGCAACAGAGGAGGTGTCTACCGACGCCAAGAAGCAAGCAAGATTCCGTAAGGGTCTGAGCCCTGAGCTCCGTCGTGACCTGCGCCTCCATGAGTGTGCAAGCTTTCAAGCCCTGGTCAACAAGGCGATCAGTGCCAAGACTGGTCATACCGACTTCGAAGCCACAAGGAAGCACTCCCGTGACTTTGGCTCGTCTTCTGGTTCCGCGTTTCCCAAACATAGGCTGTGGGTTCCGAACAGTTCTCTGCCGCCAAGATATACTCCGAGGCCATCCTACGTGGCGCCGCAGACGAATAAGGCCAACCCTCCAGCAAAAGCTTATGGTGGTCCAGCTAGTAATGCTGCATGACGTGCCAACCAAGTGATATGCTACAAGTGTGGAGAACTAGGGCACTATTCCCGTGAGTGTCCTCAGAATGTGGGTGCCAAGCAACCCGGAAAGTCCGTCGGGAAGGCCAAGTCGGGCAAAGCTTACTATGTGAAGCCAACTCCTGCACGTGGCCATGTGAACTATGTGTCAGCAGAAGAAGCTGCAGAGGATCCCGACGTCATGCTGGGTACGCTTCTTGTTAATCATCACCCAGCGTCCGTTCTCTTTGACACTGGGTCTTCTCATTCCTTCATTTCAGAAAATTATGCACAGTTGCATAACATGTCTTTTTGTGATATGCCAATCCCATTGGTTGTCCAAACCCCTGGTAGTAAATGGCAAACCTCTAGGATAACCTATGACAATGAAATTCTAGTAGACAGGCTAGTTTTTCTAGCCTCATTGATAGCATTGAAATCTTCGGATATTAATATCATCTTGGGCATGGACTGGATGTCAGCTCACTATGCCAAGATTGATACTCATTCTAGAAATGTCCAGCTTACCCATCCCTCTGGTGAGATAGTAAATGTCTCTACTCGAGTTGCCAAATGCCAACTCTATTCCTTGAATGCCAACCCTCTTCCGGAACTTGAAGACATTCCGGTAGTCCGTGACATCCCGGATGTTTTTCCAGAGGAACTGCCAGGAATTCCACCTGACAGAGATGTAGAGTTCGTGATAGATCTTGTTCTGGGAACTGTCCCAATAGCCAGAAGACCATATAAGATGGCACCCCTGGAGCTAGCCGAACTTAAGAAGCAACTAGATGAGGCCTTGAACAAAGGTTTCATTCGTCCTAGCTCTTCTCCTTGGGCTTGTCCCGTCCTCTTCGTCAAGAAGAAAGACGGAACGGATCGGATGGTTGTAGATTATCGACCACTTAATCTGGTCACCATAAAGAACAAGTATCCGCTCCCCAGGATCAACGATCTAAACGATTAGCTCGCTCGATCCTCAGTCTTCTCCAAAATGGATTTGAGGTTGGGATACCATCAAATCAAGATCAAGAACGGGGACATTCCAAAAACGGCTTTTGTTACTCGTTATGGCCAATACGAGTACACCGTCATGTCCTTCGGTTTAACCAATGCCCCAGCCACCTTCTCTCGACTGATGAATTCAATCTTCATGGAGTATTTGGATAAATTCGTCGTGGTATACCTCGATGATATCCTCATCTACTCGAAGAATGAACAAGAACATGCCGAGCATCTAAGGCTGGTATTGATGAAACTTCGAGAGCATCGCCTTTATGCCAAATTTTCAAAATGTGAATTCTGGTTACCAGAAGTGACCTATCTGGGTCACGTAATCTCTGGTAAGGGTATTGCTGTCAATCCCGAGAGAGTTCAAGCTGTCCTTGATTGGACTCAACCTGAATCGGTTAAGCAAGTTAGGAGTTTTCTTGGTCTAGCGAGCTATTGTCGCCGCTTCGTCGAAAATTTCTCCAAGGTTGCAAAGCCTCTAACTGAACTCCTCAAGAAAGATAAAAGGTTCA
Organism: Hordeum vulgare subsp. vulgare; assembly: GCF_904849725.1. Lineage (NCBI taxonomy): Eukaryota > Viridiplantae > Streptophyta > Magnoliopsida > Poales > Poaceae > Hordeum > Hordeum vulgare. The sequence goes on along the minus strand of NC_058518.1, from coordinate 115,971,218 downwards.
AGTGGACACCATAGTGTGAGCATAGTTTTCAGGAACTGAAAAGACGCCTGACTTCCGCACCTGTGTTGCTACCACCAGATTTTTCTAAGGACTTTGTTATCTACTGCGACGCTTCGCGACAAGGATTAGGTTGCATTCTCATGCAAGATCGTCATGTGATCGCATACGCATCTCGACAGTTGCGTCCACATGAGGATAATTATCCCACACATGACCTTGAGCTTGCAGCTGTGGTCCATGCTCTAAAAACCTGGCGACATTACCTTCTGGGTAATCGTTGAGAAATATTCACTAACCACCAAAGTCTGAAATATATCTTCACCCAACCAGATTTGAATCTCAGGCAAAGACGGTGGGTTGGGTTGATCTCGGATTATGACTTAGGGATAACTTACACCCCGGGGAAGGCCAATGTTATGGCCGATGCACTGAGTCGTAAAGCTTATTGTAACAATTTGATGCTACAACAAGGTCAACCACATCTCTATGAGGACTTTCGGAAGCTGAATCTTCATATTGTTCCTCAAGGATTCCTTTCTACCCTCGTGGCGAAGCCTACTCTTAGGGATCAAATCATAGCCGTGCACGCCTATGATAAAGGTATATCCCGGATCAAGGAGAATATTGCTAGCGGTAACGCTAGGGATTTCTCCATCAATGAGAAAGGTGTTGTGTTCTTTCAGATCCGTTTAGTGGTTCCCAAGAGCAAACGTCTGCGGCAATTGATCCTTAAGGAGGCTCATGATTCTCCTCTCACCATTCATCCCGGTAGTACTAAGATGTATCAGGACCTACGCCAGAGGTTGTGGTGGACTAGGATGAAGAGAGAAATTGCTGAGTTCGTTGCAAACTGCGACGTTTGTCATCGAGTTAAGGGAGAACATCAAAGGCCTGCTGGCACCCTTCAACCTCTAGCTATTCCTGAATGGAAATGGGATAAAGTTAGCATGGATTTTATTACCGGATTTCCCAAGACCAAGAAAGGAAATAATGCTATCTTTGTGGTCATTGACCGTCTTTCCAAAGTGGCTCATTTTCTTCCTGTTCGTGAGAGTATAACAGCTAGCCAGCTAGCAGAGTTATATATATCCCGAATAGTGTCTCTTCATGGTGTTCCCCTGGAGATTAACTCGGACCGTGGTAGTATCTTTACTTCTCGCTTCTGGGAAAGTTTTCAGAATGCCATGGGGACTCACTTATCTTTTAGCACTGCTTTCCATCCCCAATCAAGTGGTCAAGTAGAAAGAGTGAATCAAATCCTAGAAGATATGCTCCGAGCTTGTGTTATTTCATTCGGTATGAATTGGGAGAAGTGCCTTCCATTCGCCGAATTCGCTTATAACAATAGTTACCAATCAAGCTTGGGCAAAGCCCCTTTTGAAGTTCTCTATGGACGAAGATGTCGGACACCTCTTAATTGGTCAGAAACCAGAGAGAGGCAACTCTTTGGCCCGGATATGATCCAGGATGCAGAAGAGCAGGTTCGCATCATTCGTGAAAAGTTGAAAACAGCCCAGTCTCGTCAAAAGAGCCAATATGATCGTCATCATAAGGTTGTGACCTTTGAAGTTGACGAGAAGGCTTACCTTCGGGTTACACCTTTGAAGGGTACCCATCGTTTCGGTATCAAGGGCAAATTGGCTCCTCGTTACATTGGTCCTTTTCGCATTCTTGCCAAATGAGGAGAAGTTGCCAACCAGTTGGAACTTCCTCCGCATCTTTCCAAGTTTCATGATGTTTTCCACGTCTCGCAACTCAGGCGTTGCTTTTCGGATCCTATCCGTGAAGTGGACCACGAAACGCTTGATCTCCAAGATAACCTTTCATACCGAGAATACCCCGTGCGTATTCTTGATCAAGCTGAGCGTACCACTCGACGTTGAAACCTCAAGTTTCTTAAAGTTCAATGGTCAAATTATTCTGAAAAGGAGGCAACTTGGGAAAGAGAGGATCCTCTCCGACTTGAATATCCTGCGTTGTTATTCCTGACGACTTCTAAATCTCGGGACGAGATTCTTTTGAGTGGGGTGAGTTGTCACATCCCTGACCCCTTAAGCAAGTTAGTCTTGTGCTCATGTCTTCTTTGCATTGCATCTAAGAAATTGTCAACAAGAACAAGAAAGTGGCAAAGGAAAAACTCAAAACCCTAGCCATTACTTTAAATAAAGGAAATCTCAAACTAGTCAAAATCAATGAATCCAAAATGGCCTCAAGAAAAGTTCAAACTTTCTCATAAATCATGAAAGTAAATGAGCAATGAAGAAAGCATTTTTCTTGACACTTTAAGCATTTTAAATAAGTGCTAAAAGCTACTAGTTTCAAATTTTAAAATTGAAATCAGAAACTTTAAACTTTCAAAAATGTTGAAAACTTTAGGAATGGTTGGAAATATTCCAACAAATATTCTAGGGTGCTTAACATAGTTCTTACAATTTGTTTGGGAACTGAAATAAATAGCAAATCAATGTCAGAAATTAAAACAGAAATAAAACAGAAGGAAATGGAAAAGAGGTTACCTGTCGCCTATAGCCTGGCCCAGCCCATCTAAGCCCTGTCGTCTTCCTCCCGCCAGTAGGCAGCAGGAGGTGGCCGCCGCGTTCTCCGGTGCGGCCACGCACCTGTGCGCCTGCCTGGTCGCCGCCTCGTGCTGGCAAGGCCGGGGATAAGCTCCCCAAGGCCGCCCCTATCCATTCCCAGCGTCAGTTCCTCCCCTCCTCTCGGATCTCCCCTCCTTCCTTCTGCCGCCATTGGAGCCCGAGCAAAGCTCGAGCTCGTCGTCGTTCTAGCCGTCCTTCCTTCCTTCTGAGCCACGCTTTAGCTCCGCCGCAACCCCCTGAAGCTTCCTAGCCACGAGCCCGACGCCTAGATGCAGTGAATCGACGCGCAGCAGTCGTCTTCTTCCTCGGGTCACCGAAGATCGCCGCTGTCGTTCTCCCTCTCCAGGCCGTCCCCGAGCAGACTAGCGCCACCACTGCACTCCACGTGAGCATGCGGTCTTTTCCCCTAAGTTTCCCCCGTCGATCCCCTCCTCTAGCCCTAGTTTCACCGGAGCCCGACAAGGACCGCCGCTGCAGCTCGTCGCCGGTAACCCTCCGGTGAAGTGCTGGTCCGTTTGAGGCTACCGACAGCCTCAGGACGTCGTGTAGGTGCGTTAGGTGCCCAACCCCGAGCGTTTTGACCCCGTATCCGATGGCCACGACGATGACTGAACTTGGTCGCCGCCAAGCTCGTCGCCGGCGTTGATTCCGGCCACCCCAGCCCCTGGGGCTTGTCCCATCGTGCGCGCCATCGAGTGGTCGTTCCTTCCATGGTCTCAGCCGTGCGATTGGCCCTCTGTGCGCCATTTCCGAGCCCCCCCCCCCCCCGAGGTTCTGATGCTCGCCGGAAGCTCCCCGCCGGCGAGGACGACCTCGCCGCCGGTGGATCTCGGCTGGCCTAAGCCACTAACTGGTGGGGCCAGCCTCTGGCAAGTTTAAAGTTAATAAAAATAAATCAAATAAGTTAATCAGTCACTGACATGTGGGTCCAGTAAGGTTAATCAGTTAATTAAGTTTAAACTTAATCTAAAATTGACCAGAGAGACTGACCAGTGGGTCCCACTAGTCAGGTTTGACTTTCAACGGCCAGATGGACCTGCTGATGTCATGCTGATGCAATAAAAGTATTTTCCAGTATAAAAAAAATTCCAGAAACGTTTAAAACTTCAAAAATTCATAGAAATTAATCAGTAACTCCAATGAAAATAATTGATATATGAAAAAGTATCAGAAAAATTCAAGGAATCTGAATATGCTATTTTCATTCATGTTTGAAAAAGTTACAGAACCCAAACATGTAGATTAATGAATAAGCCAATTCTTATAAATACTTTATAAAAGGAATTTGGAAAATATTCAAATTTCATCATGAATGTCAAGATCACACACTGTCCTAATTACAAATCAGTACCCTAACATGACATCTCATGCATGTTAACAACAAGTTGATCTGAGCATCAGGTCGAATCAATTAAATCGGTATTCGAGAATACCTCGTTTGAATTGATATTTGAAGGTGATTCAAATCAACTTCAAACCTAACACATGTTGATTTTAATAGTTTGTCACCTTGCATTCTCATGCCATGCTCATGCATCATCTTGTTTGCATATGATTGTTATTGATTGTTGCCATTCATTTCGGTAGGCTCCGCACCCCCGGATTCCACCGAATATCCGTCTGACGGATATTGTCCCTCCTCTGAGCAACAAGGCAAGCAACCATTTTTGATCATCCCGATAAATCCCATGTTCTTGCTCCTGCACTTATTTATTGCATTAGGATCAAATGCTTCAACTGTTTTTTCCACGATTAGTTGAACCCACTTCCTTTGCATGACCTAACCTTGTCACAGTAAATAGCCGAACCTTGCAACCTAGCATACCTGGTAGTTGCTTGAGCCTTGATGTGCCTTATCCTGCTATGCATGCTATGCTTAGAGTTGTGTATGGTCTGTCATCTGGGAGATGAACAGAATTGTGAGAATGTGTTCGGTAAGCAAAAGGTTGTGTGTTGAACCCGATTTGGTAAAGGTACCGGTGAAAGGCTGTGTAGGAGTACATGGCGGGTTGTTTCATTGGAACCGTCCTTAGGAACTGAGTTCCGTGTATGTAATCCAAGACTAGATACTACCACACGTTGGGATACTTAATTGACCCTCTCGACTTATTAATCGCTTAGTACTCGATCCAGGAGTTGCAAGTAGTTTCTCGTGTTTATAGTAATGCTGGAGGTCGTGCATGGTGCTGACCTGAGAGGTGGGCCGTGATGCGGTAGGCAGTGGCACGGTGTACCAAGTGGCACCCGGATGGTGGGCTTGGGAACCCTGCGCACATTGTTTGAGGCCGTGGCGGAAACCTCGGCCGGACTTCCGTACGGATTACTCTCAGATAGGCGATAAACCTGGACTAGGTACTAGCGTGGTTAACGGTCGTGGCTGACTCCCTCGCTAGGCTTCCGCTCGAAGGTTGCCGAGGTGCATGACGTGCACATGGCGATAAGTGGCGAGAGCGTGTGTGATGAAGTACACCCCTGCAGGGTTATGATCTATTCGAATAGCCGCGTCCGCGGATATGGACTACTTGGAGACATATGTTCTTCATAGATAACTTCAATGGCTACTCATAAAATTGCCAAGATAAGCGTGAGTGTCGTGGATGGCATTTCCGTATGGAGACGGAATGATTCCACGATAGTGTATTGTTGTGGTGTTAGTGGACTCGTGTGTGAGAAATCAAGTTGTCAAAATTATTTAAAAATGCAAGTTGTCTAGCCACGAGTCAAATGCTGGCTTTCCGCATGAAACCCCACAATACCTTTTGATACCTTGCATGAGTAGTTAGTTATCCTAAAGTCTTGCTGAGTACCTTCGTCCTCATGTTTGCTTAATAAATGTTGCAGAGGTTGCTAATGACCCTAATGGAGGGTTTTTCGTAGACATCGACGACGACGAGTAGCTGGTGTCCCAGCTACGATCTGGCCCTACGTTGGATCTGTAGTATAGTCAGGCCCTGTGCCGTCTAGTTGCCCTGTCTGTACACAGACATTTTTAAACTCTTCCGCTGGCTTGTAATTGAATGACTGCTATTATGGGTCGTGATACCCTTAATGTGTAATATTATGTGTGTGGCTCTTCCGACCCTCTTAAATAAAGCTTGTATGTTTATGGTTATGTTGTGATTCCATCGATGTATCTATACATATCGGTATGCCATGCGTACGTGTGTCGTGCTTGATATGTATGGGGTTCGATTAGCTAGTCGTGAACTTTAGTAGCACTCCTTACAAGGAAATGCCCCTTTGTGATCCAATGGGCCTTGGTAGTTCGCTACTGCTCCGGGCACATTGGTTGACCGGCATGTGTCCTTCTTAGCTGTGTGTCTGTCCCCTCTGGGGAAATGCCACGCGATGTAATGGAGTCCTTGTAGCTTGCTACGACTCGTCTACATTCGCTGATGACCGACACCTGCTTTGTTGGGTCATGTATGTCTGTCCTTGTACGGTACTGCCACTTTGGTTTATGACTAGACATGTCGATCCGGGTTCTTTGACATTGGAATGCTAGCGACACTATTGCATACGTGAGTCAAAAGACGCAAACGGTCCCGGCTAAGGTATGGCTGGAGTCGTGGAGTTAACCATGCGTGAGACCGCAAAGGGATGCGATGTGTTACAGGCTGGATTCCTATGGCCTAGGATCGGGGTCCCGACACGATAAACCTGGAGTAGGGTCTTGTGTGGTTAACGGTCGTGGCCGACACCCACGCCAGTGCTTCCGCTTGAAGGTTACCGAGATGCATGACGTGCATATGGTGCTAAGTGGTGAGAGCATGTGTGAAGAAGTATACCCCTGCAGGGTGAATTAATCTGTTCGAATAGCCGCATCCTCAGATATGGACTAATTGGAAACATTACGTGGTACATAGACAATTTAAATGGATACTCTAAAATATGCAAGATAAGTGTGAGTGCTATGGATGGCCTTCTCGTAGGGAGACGAGAGTGGATCCATGGTGGTATATTGATTGGTGAATATGTGGACTCGTGTGCGCTATCCCACCTCAAAGAAAGAACTTGTAGTCGTAGTATAGGTAGGCCAAGAGTCAAAGCTGGCTTGCTACAATCAAACCCCACAATCCTTTCATCGATACTGATGCATATGTAGATAGTTCAGATGTAAGTATTGCTGAGTACCTTTGTACTCACGGTTGCTTTTTTATGTTTTCGCAGACAAGATTTTAGTCTCATTAAAGGTTTCTACACGATGTGTTTGATGTTGACCGGTATAGCTTGGGAATCCCAGACAGAGGTTTGGTTCCTTTGGTAGGGTCGTGGTCACTTTTCACGCTCTTCCAGCCATTTTTAATAAATGTGTGTACCCATACATGTTTTGCTTCCGCTTGATGTTTGTATGAATTGAGTGTCGGTTCACGAGACCCCCGTTTGTAATATCATACTATATTGACTCTTATGAGTCTTTAATAAAAGCTTGAGCCATAGAGTTATGTTGTGATGCCATGTTGTATCCTTACATATTGTGCATATTGTGTGTATATTATGAAATTCATTATATGTGTGGGATTCGACACCTAGTTGTGTGCCTTTAGTAGTACTCTTTACGGGGAAATGCCTCTTTGTGCTTCCATCGAGCTTTGGTAGCTTGCTACTGCTCCGGGCACATTGATTGACCGGCATGTATCCTTCTTTGTTGTTGTGTTTGTCCCTTCGCGGAAATGTCACGCGGTGTAATGGAGTCTTTGTAGCTTGCTATGACTCGACTACACACGCTGATGACCGACACCTGCTTTGCTGGGTTATGTATGCATGTCCATGTATGGATGTACCACTTGGGTTTAAAACTAGTCATGTCGACCCGGGTTCTTTGTCGTTTGAATGCTAGCGACACATTCATATACGTGAGCCAAAAGACGCAAATGGTCCCGGCCAAGGTAAGGTGGCTGCCATGGAGTTTACCGTGCTTGTGGCTGCAAAGTGATGTGATGTGTTACGGGTTGGATTCTTATGACTTAGGATCGGCGTCCCGACATTATCATTCTCTAATACTTTTGGGGTATTTATTTACCAATTTATATTATTTTTGAGCACTAACCTATTGAACCAATGCCCGGTGCTAGATGTTGTTTCATGCGTGTTTTTCACTTTTCAGGTTTTCCATACCAAACGAAGTCTAATTACCCTGAAACTTTTTGGTGATCTTTTCTAGACCAAAAGAAGGCCAGCATCGTAAGAAGGCGCGAGGCCTAATGAGGGATCCACCAGCCAATTGGATGCGGCGTGGGGGCGCCCTGGTGGATTTTGCCTCCCTCGTGGCCCTCCCAACTCCGTTCTTTGGCTTATAAATTCTCATCTACCCTAAAAACACCAGAGGGAGTCCCAAAACACTTTTTACACCGCCACAAGTCTTTGTTCCAATGGGAAGTCATTTGGAGCTTTGTTCCAGCACCCTGTCAGAGGGGGGTCAATCACGCAGGGCCTCTTCATCAACCTAGATGCCCTCACGATGATGTGCAATTAGTTCACCACAAAACTATGGGTCCATAGTCAGTACCTAGATAGAAATCTACCTATTATTGATTTTCAATAAAATGATTATTACATTTCGCTTTGATCCATATGATGTAATTCCTTTTGTGCGGTGCGTTTGTTTGGATCTGATTGTGGGGACCCCGACTTACGAGTCGAGATCGCCCTGCTCAGTGATCCCAGAGATCAATCCTCACCGAACACAGATACCGAATAAGAGAGTCTTACATCCAAATACCGATTATTACAACACAAGACCGAACGGTGAGGTTCACAAGGCAGGGCCTAAGGCCAAATCACTCAAATACAACTAGAAGCGGAAATCAAAGGGGCTAAGCGGGTGCCCATGACATCAAGCCTACACCGACACGCATTCTGACTTGGAAGCGTCCTAGTTCGCAGGGGCATCTCTGAAGACATGCTCATCTCCAAACTCCGGTCCTTCCATGTCTGGTCAATAACATAACCAGTGGCAAGCCAATGAGTACCTTGAATGTACTCGCAAATAGCCCATGATGTGAACAATGAAAGTGAAGGATAACAATAACATGCATCTTTGGTGGAACTCCTCTTGGTGGAATGATCATGAATATGCATCAAATTAAAGAATTACTTTTGAAGAACAGATTACAGATATCAATATATCTGTCGAGGGCTGAACCATTCGGGCTCACCCTACATGCCAAGTCACCAAACTTGGCCATATTATCACTTTCATAACAACACCTTTTTCATCACCACACACACACACTTGGTTTACGCAGAAATAACTGGACGTAATTTAAGCACGACTACCCAACTGTCCTTGACTGTGGACATGGCTATTCGAATAGTTTTACACTCTGTAGAGGTAGTATGCTGGACCCACGAGATCCGGGAAACTTCCGTGTCATCCACCACTCGTTGTATATAACATACCCGAGGTAAGTCCCGATCAATGCCTTTCCCCTGACGATACTAGACAAAGAGGCCCACTCATTTGGTACCCAGCCCACATGTTGCACATCTTACGAGCACTGACTCTGGACAGTATCAACCATGCAGGGACAACGTTGTGCCTGGAACTCATAAAAATGGCATAGTCGTCCTACCTGGCACGACCCCATCACGAGAGTGACCACACATCACTCCCGCCACTAGTAATGTGGCTCTTTGCTAGCACCGACCAAAGTAAACAACATAGCCACATCCAATAAGGGGTAATGTGGTCGTACTAGGAAGGTTGGGACGGTCGACACATCATAAATCTAATCCCATTTCCGAAACCATACTCACACAAATACCGGGTGCACCACTTCACCAAGAGTGGCCACCTAACTCATCATCACCCTCGGGCATTAGTGGCACCCGACGGGGTTTTCATAAATCTTTGATTGATGTCAACAACATGCTCATGCTATTATTCTAGTATTACTTGTCATCATGATAATAGCGTGACCCTCAAGGGGTAGGATCAAGCTCAATGCATGTGCTCCGGAGGAGCCATCGGTAACATTACATCAAATGATTTACTGGCACTTATGATCATATGCAACGGGAATACTTGTTATCTTAACATGCATTATAACATATGATCAGTCATGGTCAAAGGGTTGCTTGCCTTGGTCAGCTAGGTATCCGGGGTATTCGAGGTCGTTGATATTTCTCAAACGTATCTATAATTTTTTATGGTTTCACGCTGTTATCTTGTCAAATTTGGATGTTTTGTTTACCTTTTATATCTTTTTGGGACTAACTTATTAATCCAGTGCCAAGTGCCAGTTCCTGTTTTTCTGTGTTTTTGACTCTTTTCAGATTTGATTTTGGAACGGAGTCCAAACGGAATAAAATCCCCGAAATAAAATTTTCCAGAACAGAAGAAGATCGGGAGGCTTGAGGGCCAAGGCAGGGGGGCCACAGGGAGCCCACAACCCCTGTTGACGCGGCCAGGGGGCCCGCGGCAACCAGGCTTGTGGCCTCCTTGGCGCTCCCCTGCCCTAGCTCTTTGCCCTATAAATTCCCTAAAAATCCAGAAAAAATCAGGGCATCCACGAAAACACTTTTTCGTCGCCGCAAGCTTCCGTTTCCGCGAGATCTCATCTGGAGACCCTTCTCGGTGCCCTGCCGGAGGGGACTTTGGAGTTGGAGGGCTTCTACATCAACATCATCACCTCTCCAACGACTCGTGAGTAGTCCACTTCAGACCTACGGGTCCGTAGTTAGTAGCTAGATGGCTTCTTCTCTCTCTTGGATCTTCAATACAAAGTTCTCCATGATCTTCATGGAGATCTGATACGTCTCAAACGTATCTAAAAATTTTGATGGTTTCACGCTGTTATCTTGTCAACTTTGGATGTTTTCTTTACCTTATATATCTTTTTTGGGACTAACTTATTAACTCAGTGCCAAGTGCCAGTTCCAGTTTTTTCTGTGTTTTTGACTCTTTTCAGATCTGATTTTGGAATGGAGTCCAAACGGAATGAAATCCCCGAAATAAATTTTCCAGAACGGAAGAAGATCGGGAGGCTTGAGGGCCAAGCAAGTGGGCCCACAGGGAGCCCAGAAGCCCTGTTGCCGCGGCGCGGGGGGAGACCGCGAGAACCAAGCTTGTGGCCCCCTAGCGCTCCCCTGCCCTGGGTCTTTGGCCTAAAAATTCCCTAAAAATCCAGAAAAAATGAGGGCATCCACGAAAACACTTTTCCGCCGCCGCAAGCTTCCGTTTCCGCGAGATCTCATCTGGAGACCCTTCCCGGTGCCCTGCCGGAGGGGACTTTGGAGTTGGAGGGCTTCATCTTCATCATCATCGCCCCTCCAATGACTCATGAGTAGTTCAATTCAGACCTTTGGGTCCGTAGTTATTAGCTAGATGGCTTCTTCTCTCTCTTGGATCTTCAATACAAAGTTCTCCATGATCTTCATGGAGATCTATCCGATGTAATCCTCTTTGGCGGTGTGTTTGTCGAGATCCGATGAATTGTGGATCTGTGATCAGATTATCTATGATATATATTTGAGTCTTTGCTGATTTCTTATATGCATAATTTGATAGGCTTGTAAGTCTCTTCGAGTCTTGGGTTTTGTTTGGCCAACTAGATCTATGATTCTTGCAATGGGAGAAGTGCTTGGTTTTGGGTTCATACCGTGTGGTGACCTTTCCCAATGACAGAAGGGGCAGCAAGCCACGCATCATGTTGTTGCCACCAAGGGTACCAAGATGGGCTTTTATCGTAGATATGAGATTGTCCATCTACATCATGTTATCTTGCTTAAGGCGTTACTCTGTTCTTTTGGACTTAATACACTAGATGCATGCTGGATAGCGGTCGACGTGTGGAGTAATAGTAGTAGATGCAGAAAGTATCGGTCTACTTGTTTTGGATGTGATGCCTATAGATATAATCATTGCCATAGATGATGTCACGACTTTGCACGGTTCTATCAATTGCTCGACAGTAATTCGTTGACCCACCGTCTACTTGCTTTCATGAGAGAACCCACTAGTGAACACTACGGCCCTCGGGTCTATTCACATCTATCGTTTCCACCTTCGTTTTTACTTTGGTTTGTTACTTTGTTGCTTTCAGTTCTCACTTGGCAAACAATCTACAAGGGATTGACAACCCCTTCATAGCGTTGGGTGCAAGCTCTTTGTGTTTGTGCAGGTACTTGTGATATTCCTTCACTGGTTCGATTCCTTGGTTCTCAAAACTGAGGGAAATACTTACCACCGCTGTGCTACATCACACTTTCCGCTTCGAGGGAATACCATAGCAAGGCTCCAAGGCATAGCCGTTGCTGAGGAGTATCACGACAAGAATAGTCTCCTGTCAGCACACTTGTTTCTGGCCCCGTTGGAAGGTCTTTTGTTGCAGTAGCAAGGTCTATCCGATGTAATCCTCTTTGGCGGTGTGATTGTCGAGATCCGATGAATCGTGGATTTGTGATCAGATTATCTATTAATTATATTTTAGTCTTTGCTGATTTCTTATATGCATGATTTGATATCCTTGTAAGTCTCTCTGAGTCTTGGGTTTTGTTTGGCCAACTAGATCTATGATTCTTGCAATGGGAGAAGTGCTTGGTTTTGGGTTCATACCGTGTGGTGACCTTTCCCAGTGACAGAAGGGGCAGCAAGGCACGCATCGTGTTGTTGCCATCAAGGGTAGCAAGATGGGCTTTTATCGGAGATATGAGATTGTCCATCTACATCATGTCATCTTGCTTAAGGCGTTACTCTGTTCTTTTGGACTTAATACACTAGATGCATGCTGGATAGCGGTCGACGTGTGGAGTAATAGTAGTAGATGCAGAAAGTATCGATCTACTTGTTTTGGACGTGATGCCTATAGATATAATCATTGCCTTAGATAACGTCACGACTTTGCGCGGTTCTATCAATTGCTTGACAGTAATTCGTTCACCCACCATCTACTTGCTTTCATGACAGAAGCCACTAGTGAACACTACGGCCCCCGGGTCTATTCACAACTATCGTTTCCACTTTCACTTTTACTTTGATTGTTTACTTTGTTGCTTTCAGTTCTCACTTTGCAAAAAATCTATAAGGGATTGACAACCCCTTCATAGCGTTGAGTGCAAGCTCTTTGTGTTTGTGTAGGTACTTGTGACTTGACGAGATTCTCCCACTCGATCGATACCTTGGTTCTCAAACTAAGGGAAATACTTACCGCCGCTGTGCTACATCACCCTTTACTCTTCAAGGGAACACCAACGCAAGGCTCCAAGGCCGCGGAGAAATCTGTTGCATATTTGCCAAGGAAGTCCCTAAAGGCGTAGCCGTAGCAGCAGGATTCCTGGCGCCGTACCAGGGAAGGTCTTTTGTCGCAGTAGCAAAAGGATTTCTGGCATCGTTGCCGGGGAGGAGAATCAAGTCAAGAATAGTCTCTCGTCAATGCGCTGATTTATGGCGCGGGGAGGAGAGATCAAGTAATCTATCCAAGCAGGTGTCACAAACTCATCTCTTGCATTTACCTTTTTTTTGCCAGTTGCCTCTCGTTTTCCTCTCCCCCACTTCACATTTGCCGTTTTCATTTGCCTTTCTCTCTTGCCGTTTTCATTTGCCTTTTTTGCCTTTCTCCTTTGCCGTTTTCTTTTGCCTTTGCCGGTTTTCTTGCTTGCTTGTGTGCTTGTTTGTTTGTTGAAGTCATCATGGCTGAAAACACCAAACTTTGCGACTTCTCGAGTACCAATAATAATGATTTTATTAGTACTCCGATTGCTCCCGCCACTAGTGCGGAATCGTATGAAATCAATGCAGCCTTGCTGAATCTTGTTATGAAAGAGAAATTCTCTGGCCTTCCTCGTGAAGATGTCGCATCCCATCTCAATACCTTCATTGAGCTTTGCGATATGCAAAAGAAAAGAGATGTGGATAATGACGTGATTAAGTTGAAGCTACTTCCTTTCTCGTTGCGAGATCGCGCAAAAACTTGGTTTTCTTCTTTGCCTAAAAATAGTATCGACTCTTGGGATAAGTGCAAAGATGCTTACATATCAAAGTATTTTCTGCCGGCTAATATTATCTCTCTATGTAACGATATCATGAATTTCAAGTAACTTGATCATGAACATGTTGCACAATCTTGGGAGAGGATGAAGTTAATGATTAGAAATTGTCCCGCTCATGGCTTGAGTTTGTGGATTATTATACAAATCTTTTACGTTGGTTTGAATTTTTCTTCTCGCAACATCTTGGACTCTGCCTTAGATGGAACGTTCATGGAAATCACGTTAGGATACGCTACAAAACTCCTAGACAATATCATGACCAACTACTCTCAGTGGCACACTGAAAGGTCACCTGCTAACAAAAAGGTACACGCTATAGAAGAAATTAACTCGCTTAGTGCTAAGATGGACGAGTTGATGAATTTGGTTGCAAGTAGAAATGCTCCTTTAGATCCTAAGGATATGCCACTCTCTTCTTTGATTGAGAGTAGCAACGCTAGTTTGGACGTTAATTTTGTTGGTAGGAACAATTTTGGCAACAACAATGCTTTTAGAGGAAACTATGTTCCTAGGCCTTTTCCTAGTAACTCCTCTAACAATTATGGCAATTCCTACAACAACACTTATGGAAATCATAACAAATTACCCCCTGATTTAGAGAGTAATATCAAAGAGTTCATCAACTCTCAAAATATTTTCAATGCGTCCATAGAGGAAAAACTACTCAAAATAGACGATTTGGCTAAAAGCGTTGATAGGATGTCTTGTGATATTGATGCTTTGAAAGTTAGATCTGCTCCTCCCAAGGTCAACTTGGATGAAACTTTAAAAGCTATGCGTGTCTCCATGAATGAGAGCAAAGAAAGAACTACCCAAATTCGCGCTAGGCATGAATGGTTTAAAAGGGTGCGTTCTAATGATGCAAATCGCGAAGATCTTAAAGTGCTTGGTGTGACTCCTCTTGAAACTTTGTTTTTGCGTGTCAAACCTATTGATGAAGGGGCTGGATATGAATCCACTTTGGTTGAAAAACGCCCCAATGATTCGGAGCCCACCTATCTTGGTGATAAAGGTGTGGAGAGTGGAGTAGAAGAAATAAAAAATTTGGGTAGTAATGGAACTCCCACTTTGGATTTCAAGGAATTCAATTATGATAGTTTCTCCTTGTTTGAATGCATTTCCTTGATGCAATCCATTGCGAACTCTCCACATGCTTATAGCCAAAGCAAAGCCTTTACCGCACATATCGTAGATGCTATGATGAAATCTCTTGAAGAGAAGCTCAAATTAGAAGTCTATATACCTAGAAAACTTCATGATGAGTGGGAACCTACTATCAAAATCAAGATCAAAACTATGAATGCAATGCTTTGTGTGATTTGGGTGCTAGTGTTTCCGCGATTCCAAAGTCTTTATGTGATATTCTTGGTTTTCATGAGATTGAAGAGTGTTATCTTAATTTGCATCTTGCGGATTCTACTGTCAAGAAACCCATGGGAAGGATAGATGATGTTCTTATTGTTGGAAATAAGAACTATGTACCTGTGGATTTCATTTTACTTGACATAGATTGCAATCCTTCATGTCCCATTATTCTTGGTAGACCTTTCCTAAGGATTATTGGTGCTATCATCAATATGAAGGAACGGAACATTAGATTTCAATTTCCCCTAAAGAAGGGCATGGAGCATTTTCCTAGAAAGAAAATAAGATTGCCTTATGAATCTATGATGAGTGCTACTTGTGGTTTGAGCACCAAAGATGACTATACATGATTCCATCACTTTTTGCCTAGCTAAGGGCGTTAAACAATAGCGCTTGTTGGGAGGCAACCCAACGAATCTATCCCTTTTCTTTCTGTTTTGTGTTTACCACAATTTCATAATTCTATTATGATTGTGTTTTGTGTGTTTCATTTTGCGTTTGTGCCAAGCAAAGCCGTTATGACTAGTCTTGGGGATGATCGTTTGGTCATGCTGGAAAAGACAGAAACTCCCTGCTCACGAAAAGAATTTTCAATTTTTTTCCGTAAGTGATTTTGAGTTGATTCTTCTTGATGCTGATTTATACACAAGTTCTTGATACTCTCGTAATGTTTCAGAATTTTTGAACTACCAGAAGTATACGAAGTATACAGATTGCTACAGACTAGTCTGCTGTTAACAAATTCTGTTTTTGTTAAGTTGGTTGCTTATTTTGATGAAACTATGGATAGTATCGGGGGTATTAGCCATGGAAGATTGGAAATACAATAACCCAACATCAACATGAGTAGAATTTAAGTTTGCTATAGGACCTAAGGAAGTGGTGGTTTGGTTTCTTATACTAATGTTATCACGAGTTTCTGTTTATGTTTCATGTTGTGAAGTTTTCATGTTTTGGGTGAAGTTCTTATGGACAAAAAGATAAAGAGTGGCAAGAGCTCAAGCTTGGGGATGCCCAAGGAACCCCAAGTTGATTCAAGGATGTCGTAAAAGCCTAAGCTTGGGGATGCCCCGGGAAGGCATCCCCTCTTTCGTCTTCAATCCATCGGTAACGTTACTTGGGGCTATATTTTTATTCACCACATGTTATGTGTTTTGCTTGGAGCGTCTTGTATGGTAGGAGTCTTTTATTTTTGTTGTGTCACAATCATCCTTGCTGCACACCTAGAGAGACAAACATGCACTCACCATGATTTTGTCGAGCTTCACTTATATCCTTTGGTTAGACAATTCAGCTCACATGTGTTTCACTTATATCTTTTGAGCTAGTTGCTTTTGCTCTATGTGCTTCACTTATATCTTTTAGAGCACGGAAGCGCGTGGCTTGGTAGTTGATCTATGGTTTCATAGTAGTCTCAAAAGGGGTAGCTATCCAAAGGGATATGAAAACTTCCACCTTCATGTGCATTGAATAGTTAGAGAAGTTTGATTCATCTCAATTAGTTTTGAGTTTTGGTTGTGGTAATATTGAAGTTATGATAGTAAGGTGTTGTGGATCTATAAATACTTTTGTTGAAGTTAGTGACTCCCGTAGCATGCACGCATGGTGAACCGCTATGTGATGAAGTCTGAGCATGATTAGTCTATTGATTGTCATCCATTGTGTGGCGGTCGGGATCGCGCGATGGTTTATACCTACCAACCCTTCCCCTAGGAGTATGCGTTGAATGCTTTGTTTCGATTACTACTAAAACTTTTTCAACAAGTATATGAGTTCTTCATGACTAATGTTGAGTCCATGGTTTAGATGCACTTTCACCTCCCACCATCACTATCTTCTTTAGTGTCGTGCAACTTTCGCCGGTGCACCAAACCCACCATTAGCCTCCCTCAAAACAGCCACAATACCTACCTACTATGGCTTTTTCAAAGCTATTCCGAGATATATTACCATGCAACTACCACCATGACATGTGCCAGCACTTCTACATTGCCATTGGATGATTGTAAGATAGCTAGCATGATGTTTCCATTAATGTCTATGGCATGCTAGATCATTGTCACGGTACACTACCGAAGGCATTCCATATAGAGTCGTCATTGCTCTAAGTTTTGAGTTGTAAGTGTGATGATCATCATTGATGGAGCATTGTCCCATGTGAGGAAATAAAAGAGGCCAGCGAAGCCCATATATAAAAATAGGCCAAAGATGCCCGCCAAAATAAAATAAAAAAATTAAAAAAAAATAGGCCAAAGAGCCCACCAAAAAAATGAGAGAAAAAGAGAGAAGGGACAATGCTACTATCTTTCCACACTTGTGCATATTAAGCACCATGATCTTCATGATTGAGAGTCTCTCATTTTTTCACCACCATATAGCTAGTGGGAAATTTTCATTATATAACTTGGCTTGTATATTCCAATGATAGGCTTCCACAAAATTGCCTTAGGTCTTCGTGAGCAAGCAAGTTGGATGCACACCCACTAGTTTTCTTTAAAGAGCTTTCACATACTCTTAGCTCTAGTGCATCAATTGTATGGCAATCCCTACTCATTCACGTTGATATCTATTGATGAGCATCTCCATAGCTCATTGATATGCCTAGTCAATCTGACCATCTTCTCCTTGTTTGCCTTGCAACCTCCACCACACTCCACACCACTTATAGTGCTAAAACCATGGCTCATGCTCATGTATTGCGTGAGAGTTTAAAAAGTTTGAGAAAGTAAAGGTGTGAAAACAATTACTTGGCCAATACCGGGGATGTGCATGATTTAAATTCGTTGTGCAAGGATGATAGAGCATAGCCAGACTATATGATTTTGTAGGAATAACTTTCTTTTGGCCTTGTTATTTTGAAAGTTCATGATTACCTTGCTAATTTGCTTGAATTATTATTGTTTCCACGTCAATAGCAAACTATTGTTTTGAATCTAATGGATCTGAACATTCACGTCACATAAGAGGAGTTACAAAGGACATCTATGCTAGGTAGCATGAAAGCATCAAAAATTCATTCTTTATCACTCCCCTACTCGAGGACGAGCAGGAGTTAAGCTTGGGGATGCTTGATACGTCTCAAACGTATCTATAATTTTTTATGGTTTCACGTTGTTATCTTGTCCACTTTGGATGTTTTGTTTACCTTTTATATCTTTTTTGGGACTAACTTATTAATCCAGTGCCAAGTGCCAGTTTCTGTTTTTTCTATGTTTTTTACTCTTTTCAGATCTGATTTTGGAAAGGAGTCCAAATGGAATAAAATCCCCGAAATAAATTTTTCCAGAACGGAAGAAGATCGGGAGGCTTGAGGGCCAAGGCAGGGGGCCCATAGGGAACCCACAAGCCCTGATGTCGCGGCCAGGGGGCCCGCGGCAACCAGGCTTGGGGCCTCCCTGGCGCTCCCCTACCCTAGCTCTTTGGCCTATAAATTCCCTAAAAATCTAGAAAAAATCAGGGCATCCACGAAAACACTTTTCGGCCACCGCAAGCTTCCGTTTCCACGAGATCTCATCTCGAGACCCTTCCCGGTGCCCTGCCGGAGGGGACTTTGGAGTTGGAGGGCTTCTTCATCATCATCATCGCCCCTCCAATGACTCGTGAGTAGTTCACTTCAGACCTACGGGTCCGTAGTTAGTAGCTAGATGGCTTCTTCTCTCTCTTGGTCTTCAATACAAAGTTCTCCATGATCTTCATGGAGATCTATCCGATGTAATCCTCTTTGGCGGTGTGTTTGTCGAGATCCGATGAATTGTGGATTTGTGATTAGATTATCTATGAATTATATTTGAGTCTTTGCTGATTTCTTATATGCATGATTTGTTATCCTTGTAAGTCTCTCCGAGTCTTGGGTTTTGTTTGGCCAACTAGATCTATGATTCTTGCAATGGGAGAAGTGGTTGGTTTTGGGTTCATACCGTGTGGTGACATTTCCTTGTGACAGAAGGGGCAGCAAGGCATGCATTGTGTTGTTGCCATCAAGGGTAACAAGATGGGCTTTTATCGTAGATATGAGATTGTCCATCTACATCATGTCATCTTGCTTAAGGCGTTACTCTGTTCTTTTGGACTTAATACACTAGATGCATGCTGGATAGCGGTCGACGTGTGGAGTAATAGTAGTAGATGCAGAAAGTATCGGTCTACTTGTTTTGGACGTGATGCCTATAGATATAATCATTGCCTTAGATAACGTCACGACTTTGCGCGGTTCTATCAATTGCTCGACAGTAATTCGTTCACCCACCGTCTACTTGCTTTCATGAGAGAAGCCACTAGTGAACACTACGCCCCCCGGGTCTATTCACAACTATCGTTTCCACTTTCACTTTTACTTTGCTTGTTTACTTTGTTGCTTTCAGTTCTCACTTTGGAAACAAACTATAAGGGATTGACAACCCCTTCATAGCGTTGGGTGCAAGCTCTTTGTGTTTGTGCAGGTACTTGTGACTTGACGAGATTCTCCCACTGGATCGATACCTTGGTTCTCAAACTGAGGAAAATACTTACCGCTGTTGTGCTACATCACCCTTTCCTCTTCAAGGGAACACCAATGCAAGGCTCCAAGGCCGCGGGGAAATCCTTTGCATATTTGCCAAGGAAGTCCCTAAAGGCGTAGCCGTAGCAGCAGGATTCCTGGTGCCGTACCAGGGAAGGTCTGTTGTCGCAGTAGCAGTCTTCCGCTCCGATTCCCTCGTCACACGGATTTTCTATCATCGATAAAACAATAAATAAGAAATAGCTCACACAGAAACAGATCACAAAGTCATTTAAAAATGTTCTTTATTACAGATAAATCTAAGTTTTCATTTTGAAAAAATATTTGCGTCAAATTCTCTTGACGGAACATTTTTAAAATTAACCAAACAGAAGCAAAACTATTCCAATTTAGTCCTTTTTATTTTTGTAAAACAGAATAGTTGCGGAAAAATTCATCCAATCATATTATTAAATACTTCATATTTTAGAAGAATAACAGTGGAAAAATTATATTTTTACACAAGTTAAATTTTTTTATAAAAATCTTAGAAATCAGGTTTTAAAAATAAAAGAAAACGGCCAAGTCCCTGGCTGGGAACTGGGCTGGCCCATGTCCAGCCGACAGCCTGCCCAAGCACGTGCACCGTCGGGTTTGAACCTGACGTGCGGGGCCCTGCGGTCAATGGTTGTGGACAGCGCGGGAAAGGAGGCTGGGCCACCGACATGTGGGGCACACCTGTCGGGGTCGTCTCCTACCTCTGGCCAGAGAGGAGGAGGAGCACGCCGGCGAGGCTGGCGATGCTCTCAAGCCCCAACAAGGATTGGAATGGGTTTGTCATGACGTCGCCTACCTGCTGGTGGTCGGAACAACTTCAGAGAGGCAGGGGTTCGCCGGCGACGAGGAGGCCATGGCGGAGGAGTTTTGGGAGGTGGTCGAGGAGGTGGCTAGACACACAGAAATGCTCGGGCGAGTTGGGGGAAAGCTTCATGGGGTTGAGGGCATCAGTTTGGTGGTCGAGGGGCGCAGGAGCCGTCGTGTAGCCGGAGATCGACCAAAGCTCCAAGGCGGAGGGGCCTCGTACGGTCTCGATCATCGGGGCTCTGCTGGTTTGCTGGGGTGGTTAGGGAGGTGCTAGTGGTCGTGGTGAAGCTATCTAAGGGGTGCTGGAGCGAGGGGGGCTATAAATAGGCCCGCGACGGTGAGCCGATTTAGGAGCGCCGGTGACTCACCGTGGCGCGCATGGGGGTGCAGAGAGGGGCTGGGGTCTAAACCATGGTCTCAGGACATGGTTTTGGACTGCCAGAACCATCTGCTGCAGAGGGAGAGAGGGAGGAGTCGAGCATCCGTGGTCGCGCAACCTTGGCCGGTTCTTGTGCGCGAGGGCATGCGTCACACGAGCTCTAGCGCAGGGAAGGAGGGGCCCTGAGGGTTGCTCGACACACAGGGGTTGTCGGGGAAGAGGTTGGATACCTCGGGGGAGGCAGGAACAGGCCGAGAGTGTCCCCCCACCTTGCTGGCTTTCTGTAGCACGCCCAGAGCACAGTTTTGGCATGACACGGCATGTTGGCGTGCTTTGAGGCAGTTTGGGCACGTCTAGCATGTCCTGGCACTGGCTGGGAGTGTGGCTAATCGTTTGGCTCTCGTGGGAGCTTCGGCTGGTCAAGGGAGACAAGAAATACTGGTGCTGTCAGCTTTGAACTGAAGCCTAAATTGGTGTTTTTGGCCTTTCCACTTTGAACCAGTGAGGGGCCAGTTGATTGGGGTTAGCTATGGATACTGGCCACCTAATCTATGAGTTTGGAGCGAATGGGTTGGATTTAGCTGTGGCTAAGGTGGCTTTTCCCTATCTGTCAAAAGTTGCTCGACAGTGGTTTGAGCGGGTTACACCCCACCACTAGGGCTACAACTTAACAGGTTTGGGTTTGGTGCTAAAACATGGGGTTTCGCCAAGTTTGAGCTCCATTGGACAAGTTTAGCTATGTAAACTTGAAAACACTTCAATTTGACCAGATTTGTCCCTTCCAAAGAGAGTGTTGGAAAACTAAGTCCCACAAATCCCATTTTTGGTGTGGAACCCTCATTTGAGGTATTAGGCACTCCTGCAAAGTTTTAGCATCATTGGATAAACTTTGCTATGTAGAGTTGCTCTAACTTCAATCTGGACAGAAGGGGTTTTGGGGTTATTTGGGGTCCTTAATCACCTTGGATCAAGATGAAACTTTATGTCGACACCAAATATGTCTTATGGATACTACTGGAATTTTCTAGGATTTTATTGAGAATATTTCCTTTGGAAATATTTCAAAAGGTCAAAACAGACAGAAATGGCTTCGAGGGTTTTATTCAAATAATTATAATATAAAATAGGGTTTAAAATCTCATGTATGGAAAACATATGTCCTTCTGATCATCTCCAAATTTAATCAGATTTTTCTAAGGCAGAAAAGTATTTTTCCATGTAGGAATACTAATTTTGGCCTCAAAATGGACATACAATTAAATTAGGGAAATAATTATAAAAAATATTATTTTTGTGGTTTCGGAATATAAGACAAGTTACTAATCAGATTGCCAACTTTGGGTATAAACACCTCTTGCCATCAAGGGCATGTAGTGCAACTCAAAGTAGGGTTTTTACCTTGATCAGAAACAAGTAAAGGTTTTTGAAAACAATTCAATATTGTAAAATGGGTTTTTATCATCTCATGATCACACACACAAGCATACAATGAAAATCATGGCACTCACATCATTATTTTTGAAAAGTTTTAACAAGCCCGGATTTTCACAATACAGAGAATGTGGTAGTAAAAAGAGGGTGTGACAGACCTATCCCCCTTACAAGAATCTCGTCCCTGAGATTCCTAGGCTAGGTGCTAAAAAGGTCTGGAAACTCAGATCGGAGATAGTCTTCACGCTCCCATGCTGCTTCTGCTTCAGTGTGGTTGCTCCACTGAACCTTGAAATACTTGATGGTGCGGCTTTTGGTGCAACGCTCAGCTTCATCCAGAATGCGGATCGGCTTCTTGCGGTAGGTGAGATCAGGCTGAAGGTCAATGGCCTGATGGTCAATGTCCTTGTAAAGATCGGGACGATTTGGCGCTTGAAGACACTTCCAAAGTTGTGACACGTGGAAGACATTGTGCACACCCGAAAGTTCCGGAGGTAGCTCCAACTGATAAGCAACTTCTCCACGCCTTGTCGTCATCTTAAAAGGTCCAATGAACCTTGGAGCGAGTTTCCCTTTAACATGGAAACGCTTGGTTCCCTTGAGAGGTGTGACACGAAGGTACACCAGGTCTCCGGGAATGAACTCCACATCCGTGTGGCAAGAATCTACATAGCTCTTTTGTCATGACTTGGCTGCCTTTAGGTTCTCTCGGACCAGTTGCACCTTCTCTTCTGCCTTGTGCAAAACTTCCGGCCCAAAAATCAGTCCTTCTCTGGTTTCGGACCAGTTGAGCGAGGTGCGGCACTTTCATCCGTACAACACTTCGAACGGGGCCATGTGGAGACTAGACTGGTAGCTGTTGTTGTACAAAAACTCAGCGAACGGCAGACAGTCTTCCCATTTGGCTCCATGCACCAAGACTCATGCACGGAGAATATCTTCGAGTATCTGATTTACTCTTTCCATTTGTCTGTCCGTTTGCGGGTGGAAAGTGGTGCTAAAAGAGAGCTTGGTACCGAGGGCTTCTCAGAACTTTTTCCAAAATCTTGAGGTGAACTGCATGCCTCGGTAAGATACAATCTCCTTGGGAACTCCATGAAGGCTTACAATACGCTCAATATAGAGACTAGCCAACTTGTTCCCATTATAAGTGGTGTTGACAGGAATGAAATGGGCCACTTTGGTCAAATGGTCGACAATAACCCATATAGAGTCATGGCCTCTGCTAGACCTTCGTAAGCCGGTAACAAAGTCCTTGCCTATCTTGTCCCACTTCCATTCTCACACTTTGAGAGGTTGTAGGAGTCCTGCAGGTCGCTGATGCTCAGCCTTGACTTGGTGCCACACGTCGCACTTGGCAACATAAGACGCTATTTCCCTCTTCATGCCATGCCACCAGAATCTTTCTCGGAGATCTTGATACATCTTGGTACCACCAGGGTGAATAGAGTATGGTGTATCATGTGCTTCCTGTAGGATCAAATCCTTGAGTTTAGCCTTGTTGGGTACACATAAACATTGCCCAAACCACACCACTCATTGTTCATCCACCGAGAATCCTGGGGCCTTGCCTTCTTGAATCTTCTTCCTGATGCCTTCAATGCTCTTATGACCCTTCTGGGCCTCCTTGATGTCGTCCACTAATACGTCTCAAACGTATCTAAATTTTCTGATGGTTTCACGCTGTTATCTTGTCATCTTTGGATGTTTTATGTACCTTTTATATCTTTTTTGGGACTAACTTATTAATTCAACGCCAAGTGTCAGTTCCTGTTTTTTCTATGTTTTTGACTCTTTTCAGATCTGATTTTGGAACGGAGCCCAAACGGAAGAAAAACCCCGAAATGTTTTTTTGTCGAATGGAAGAATATCACGGGGCCTTTGGGGGGAAGCCAGGTGGGCTCCAGGGAGCCCACAAGCCCCCACTCTACCACCAGGGGGAGGCGGCGGTGGCAGGGCTTGTGGCCTCCCTGGCCGCCCCCTGACCTAGATCTTTGGCCTATAAAGTCCCAAAAATATAGCTAAAAATAAGGGGAGCCTCAAAAATACTTTTCCGCCGCCGCAAGCTTCCGTTTCCGCGAGATCTCATCTGGAGACCCTTCCCGGCGCCCTCCGGAGGGGACTTTGGAGTTGGACGGCTTCTTCATCATCATCATCACCCCTCCAATGACTCGTGAGTAGTTCACCTCTTACCTACGGGTCTGTAGTTAGTAGCTAGATGGCTTCTTGTCTCTCTTGGATCTTCAATACAAAGTTCTCCATGATCTTCATGGAGATCTATCCGATGTAATCTTCTTTGGCGGTGTGTTTGTCGAGATCCGATGAATTGTGGATTTGTAATCAGATTATTTATGATATATATTTGAGTCTTTGCTGATTTCTTATACGCATGATTTGATATCCTTGTAAGTCTCTCTGAGTCTTGGGTTTTGTTTGGCCAACTAGATCTATGATTCTTGCCATGGGAGAAGTGCTTGGTTTTGGGTTCTATCATGTGGTGACCTTTCCAAGTGACAGTAGGGGCAGCAAGGCACACATCAAGTAGTTACCATCAAGGGTAAAAAGATGGGGTTTTTTATCATTGGTTTGAGATTATCCCTCTACATCATGTCATCTTGCTTAAGGCGTTACTCTGTTCTTATGGACTTAATACACTAGATGCATGCTGGATAGCGGTCGACGTGTGGACTAATAGTAGTAGATGCAGACAGTATCGGTCTACTTGTTTTGGACGTGATGCCTATAGATATAATCATTGCATAGATATCGTCACGACTTTGCGCGGTTCTATCAATTGCTCGACAGTAATTTGTTCACCCACCGCCTACTTGCTTTCATGAGAGAAGCCACTAGTAAACACTACGGCCCCCGGGTCTATTCACATCCATCGTTTACACCTCCGCTTTTACTTTGCTTTGTTACTTTGTTGCTTTCAGTTCTCACTTGGCAAACAATCTATAAGGGATTGACAACCCCTTCATAGCGTTGGGAGCAAGCTGTTGTGTTTGTGGAGGATCTTGAGATACTCCTCCACTGGATTGATACCTTGGTTCTCAAACTGAGGGAAATACTTACCTCCCCTGTGCTACATCACCCTTTCCGCTTCGAGGGAACACCAACGCAAGGCTCCAATGCCACGGGGGAAATCCTTTGCATACTTGCCTAGGAAGTCCCTTAAGGCGTAGCCGCAGCTGACGGATTCCTGGTGTCGTCGACACGATAATTTCTGGCGCCGTTGCAAGGGAAGCACAGCTGACATCAGAAGTATTTTTGGCGCCGTTGCTGGGGAGGAGAGATCAAGATCTATCCAAGTAGGTCTCACAAACTCATCTCTTGCATTTACTTTTGTTGCCAGTTGCCTCTCGTTTTCCTCTCCCCCACTTCACATTTGCCGTTTTCATTTGCCTTTCTCTTTTGCCTTTTTCGTTTGCCTTTTTCATTTGCCTTTTCGTTCGCCCTTTTTTCTCGCTTGCTTTCTGTTCACTTGTGTGCCATGTGCCTTCAATATGCTTGCATCTTCGCTTGCTGAAAATCTATTGATATGGATCCTCATCCACTAGCTAGTCTCTTTAAGAGACCCACTATTGTTGAACGAATTGCTAGTGAGTTGAGGACACTTGACTATCCTTATGGAGTTTTGCTTGAGAGGCGTGAATCTGAAAATTGTGTGGAAGAAAACTATAAAGTGATTCACGAGGGTTCTTTGGATGAAAAGCATGATTGCAATGGTTTCACTATAAATTCTATTAGTGATAATCATGCTAAAATTATGCAAAACCCTAAGCTTGGGGATGCTAGTCTTGCTATGACCACTATTTGTTGCAAAGATCATGATTGGGGTGATGATTTTTCTTTTGATCTTGAAAATTTGTTCAAGCCTCAAGATGAATATGATATTTGCAATATTATTGAAAGTGGGTTTGGAGAAGTCATGATTTTAGATGATAATCCCACTATTTTTGAAGAGCGTCAACTTTGCATGCATGTGGATCATGAAAAGAATATCCTATGTGATAGTTACATTGTTGAATTTGAATATGATCCCACATGTAATTGCTATGAGAGAGGAAAATATCGTGGTAGAAACTTTCATGTTACTAAGTCACCTCTCGTTATGTGGAGATTGCTATTGTCTCTTTCTTCTTCCTTGCATATGGCAACTATTGGTTGTCTTGACAATCTGTTTTCCTATAAAATTCCTATGCATAGGAAGTATGTTAGACTTACATGTGGTTTTCACATGCTTTAGGATGCTCTCGTTGTTCTTCAATTCTTGTCTTTTGTGAGAGCATCATTCAATGCCTAGCTAAGGGCGTTAAACAAAAGCGCTTGTTGGGAGTCAACCTAACGAATCTATCCTTTTTCTTTCTGTTTTGTGTTTTACACACTTTCATAATTCTGTTATGATTGTGTTTTTTGTGTTTCTTTTTGCGTTTGTGCCAAGCAAAACCGTTATGATTAGTCTTGGGGATGATCGTTTGGTCATGCTGAAAAAGACAGAAACTTTCTGCTCACGAAAAGAATTTTCATTTTGTTTCTGTAAGAGATTTTGAGTTGATTATTTTTGCTTCTGATTTCTACGCAAATTCTTCAGACTATCGAAAGTTTTCAGAATTTTTGAAGTACCAGAGGTATACGAAATATACAGATTTCTACAGACTGGTCTGCTGTTAACAGATTCTGTTTTTGTTGTGTTGGTTGCTTCTTTTGATGAAACTATGGATAGTATCGGGGGGTATTAGCCATGGAAGATTGAAAATACAGTAACCCAACATCAGCACAAGTAGAATTTAAGTTTGCTACAGTACCTAAGGAAGTGGTGGTTTGCTTTCTTGTACTAATGTTATCACGAGTTTTTGTTTTAGTTTCGTGTTGTGAAGTTTTCAAGTTTTGGGTGAAGTTCTTATGGACAAAAAGATAAAGAGTGGCAAGAGCTCAAGCTTGGGGATGCCCAAGGCACCCCAAGAGATTCAAGGATGACGTAAAAGTCTAAGCTTGGGGATGCCCAGGGAAGGCATCCCCTCTCTCGTCTTCAATCCATCGGTAACGTTACTTGGGGCTATATTTTTATTCACCACATGTTATGTGTTTTTGCTTGGAGCGTCTTGTATCGTAGGAGTCTTTTATTTTTGTTGTGTCACAATCATCCTTGCTGCACACCTAGAGAGAGACATGCACTCACCGTGATTTTGTCGAGCTTCACTTATATCTTTTGGTAGACAATTCAGCTCACATGTGCTTCACTTATATCTTTTGAGCAAGATACTTTTGCTCTATGTGCTTCACTTATATCTTTTAGAGCACAGCGGTGCGTGGCTTGGTAGTTGATCTATGCGTTGAAATTAGTCTCAAAAGGGGTAGTCATCCAAAGGGATACGAAAACTTCCACCTTCATGTGCATTGAATAGTTAGAGAAGCTTGATTCACCTCAATTAGTTTTGAGTTGTGGTTTTGGTAATATTGAAGTCATGCTAGTAAGGTGTTGTGGATCTAGAAATACTTGTGTTGAAGTTAGTGATTCCCGTAGCATGCACGTATGGTGAACCGCTATGTGATGAAATCTGAGCATGATTAGTATATTGATTGTCATCCTTTGCGTGGCGGTCGGGATCGTGCGATGGTTTATACCTACCAACCCTTCCCCTAGGAGTATGCGTTGAATGCTTTGTTTCGGTTACTAATAAAACTTTTGCAACAAGTATATGAGTTCTTCATGACTAATGTTAAGTCCATGGTTTAGATGCACTTTCACCTTCCACCATCACTATCTTCTTAGTGCTGTGCAACTTTCGCCGGTGCACAAAACCCACCATTAGCCTCCCTCAAAACAGCCACCATACCTACCTACTATGGCTTTTTCAAAGTCATTCCGAGATATATTGCCATGCAACTACCACCATGACATGTGCCACCACGTATACATTGCCATTGCATGATCCTAAGATAGCTAGCATGATGTTTCCAGTGATGTCTATGCCATGCTAGATCGTTGTCACGGTACATTACCGAAGGCATTCCATATAGAGTCTTTGTTGCTCTAAGTTTTGAGTTGAAAGTGTGATGATCATCATTAATGGAGCATTGTCCCATGTGAAGAAATAAAAGAGGCCAAAGAATCCCACCAAAATAAAAAAAATAAAAATAAAAGAAGAGGCCAATGAGACCACCAAAAACATAAAAATAAAATGAGAGAAAAGAGAGAAGGGACAATGCTACCACTTTTTCCACACTTGTGCATATTAAGCTCCATGATCTTCATGATTGAGAGTCTCTCGTTTTCTCACCACCATATAGCTAGTGGGAAATTTTCATTATATAACTTGGCTTGTATATTCCAATGATAGGCTTCCTCAAAATTGCCTTAGGTCTTCGTGAGCAAGCAAGTTGGATGCACACCCACTAGTTTTCTTTAAGAGCTTTCACATACTCGTAGCTCTAGTGCACCATTTGTATGGCAATCCCTACTCATTCACATTGATATCTATTGAAAAGAATCTCCATAACTCATTGATATGCCTAGTTAATGTGACTATCTTGTCTTTTTTTTGTCTTGCGACCTCCACCACATTCCACACCATCTATAGTGCTATAACCATGGCTCACGCTCATGTATTGGGTGAGAGTCGAAAAGGTTTGAGAAAGTAAAGGTGTGAAACAATTACTTGGCCAATACCGGGGTTGTGCATGATTTAAAATTCTTTGTGCAATGATAATAGAGCATAGCCAGACTATATGCTTTTGTAGGGATAACTTTCTTTTGGCCTTGTTATTTTGAAAGTTCATGAGTACCTTGCTAGTTTGCTTGAATTATTATTGTTTCCACGTCAATAGCAAACTATTGTTTTGAATTTAATGGATCTGAACAGTCACGTCACATAAGAAGAGTTACAAAGGACACCTATCCTAGGTAGCATGAAAGCATCAAAAATTCATTCTTTATCACTTCCCTACTCGAGGACGAGCAGGAGTTAAGCTTGGGGATGCTTGATATGTCTCAAACGTATCTATAATTTTTGATGGTTTCACGCTGTTATCTTGTCATCTTTGGATTTTTTTGTACCTTTTATATCTTTTTTGGGACTAAATTATTAATTCAGTGCCAAGTGCCAGTTCCTGTTTTTTCTATGTTTTTGACTCTTTTCAGATCTGATTTTGCAACGGAGTCCAAATGGAAGAAAAACCCCAAAATGATTTTTTTCCGAAAGGAAGAAGATCACGGGGCCTTTGGGCCAAGCCAGGTGGGATCCAGGGAGCCCACAAGCCCCCACTCCGCCACCAGGGGGGAGGCGGCGGTGGTAGGGCTTGTGGCCTCCCTGGCCGCCCCCTGACCTAGATCTTTGGCCTATAAATTCCCAAAAATATAGAAAAAAATAAGGGGAGCCTCGAAAATACTTTTCCGCCGCTGCAAGCTTCCGTTTCCGCGAGATCTCATCTGGAGACCCTTCCCAGCACCCTGCCGGAGGGGACTTTGGAGTTGGAGGGCTTCATCATCATCATCATCGCCCCTCCAATGACTCGTGAGTAGTTCACTTCAGACCTACGGGTCCGTAGTTAGTAGCTAGATGTCTTCTTCTCTCCCTTGGATCTTCAATACAAAGTTCTCCATGATCTTCATGAAGATCTATCCGATGTAATGTTTTTTGGCGGTGTGTTTGTCGAGATCCGATGAATTGTGGATTTGTGATCAGATTATCTATGATATACTTTTGAGTCTTTGCTGATTTCTTATATGCATGATTTGATATCCTTGTAAGTCTCTCCGAGTCTTGGGTTTTGTTTGGCCAACTAGATCTATGATTCTTGCAATGGGAGAAGTGCTTGGTTTTGGGTTCTACCATGTGGTGACCTTTCCTAGTGACAGTAGGGGCAGCAAGGCACACATCAAGTAGTTGCCATCAAAGGTAAAAAGATGGGGGTTTTATCATTGGTTTGAGATTATCCCTCTACATCATGTCATCTTGCTTAAGGCGTTACTTTGTTCTTATGGACTTAATACACTAGATGCATGCTGGATAGCGGTCGACGTGTGGAGTAATAGTAGTAGATGCAGACAATATCGGTCTACTTGTTTTGGACGTGATGCCTATAGATATAACCATTGCATAGATATCGTCACGACTTTGTGCGGTTCTATCAATTGCTCGACTGTAATTTGTTCACCCACCGTGTACTTGCTTTCATTAGAGAAGCCACTAGTAAACACTACGGCCCCCGGGTCTATTCACATCCATCGTTTACAGCTCCACTTTTACTTTGCTTTGTTACTTTGTTGCTTTCAGTTCTCACTTGGCAAACAATCTATAATGGATTGACAACCCCTTCATAGCATTGGGATCTTGAGATACTCCTCCACTGGATTGATACCTTGGTTCTCAAACTGAGGGAAATACTTACCACCGCTGTGCTACATCACCCTTTCCGCTTCGAGGGAACACTAACGCAAGGCTCCAAGGCCACGGGGGAAATCCTTTGCATACTTTCCTAGGAAGTCCCTTAAGGCGTAGCCGCAGCTGAAGGATTCCTGGTGCCGTCGACACGACAATTTCTGGCGCCGTTGCAAGGGAAGCACAGCTGACATCATCCACCAGCGTTGGTTTGAGTTCGAGGTTATCTAGGAATCCTGATTCCACTAGCTCCAACCCGAAGTTCTCTAATTCTTTATATAAGGGAGGTTGCCTTTCCTTGAGCATGACGTTCAAGGTCCTGTTCTTCCAGCTTAAGGCATCAACCACTACATTGGCCTTACCGGGGTGATATTGAATGCTGAGGCCATAGTCTTTGATTAACTCCAACCATCTTCGTTGCCTCATATTCAATTCCCTTTGGGTGAAGATATACTTCAGACTTTTGTGGTTAGTGTATATTTCACATTGCTTCCCCAGAAGGTAATGTCGCCATGTCTTCAGGGCATGCACTACTGCTGCCAACTCCAGATCATGGGTGGCATAGTTCTCCTCATGCAGGCGCAGTTGTCGTGACAGATACGCCATGACTCTGCCATCCTGCATTAGGACCCCAACGAGTCTGGTCCTAGAGGCATCACAATATATCACAAACTCCTTGCTGATATCTGGAGTGCCAATACAGGGGCGGTGGTTAATCTCTTCTTCAATTCTAGGAAGATCGCTTCACACTCCGGCGTCCATTCGAACTTCTTGCCTTTCTTCAAGAGCTGAGTCATGGGTCGAGCGATGCGGGAGAATCCTTCTACGAAATTGCGGTAATATCCCACGAGTCCGAGGATGCTTCTGACTTTCTTCACATCAATTGGCGATTCCTAGTTGGTTACCGTAGTAACATTGGAGGGATCAACTGCCAATCCGCTTTCTATCATGGTATGACCCAAGAATCCAACTTCGTTCAGCCAAAATTGGCAATTGTTGAACTTAGCATAAAGTGGTGCTCTCGAAGCTTCTCCAATACTAACCTCAAATGTTGCTTATGCTCTTCTTCGGACTTGGAAAAGATTAATATGTCGTCAATGAATACGACGACAAACTTGTCCAGGTATTCCATAAAGACCTTGTTCATGAGGTACATGAAGTAAGCTGGGGCATTAGTCAACCCAAAACACATGACAGTGCATTCATACAGACCATACCGGGTTACGGATGTAGTCTTGGGTATGTCCTCGGGTCGGATCTTCAGTTGGTAATATCCAGATCGGAGGTCGATCTTGGAGAATACCTTAGCTCCATTTAGCTGATCGAACAAGTCTTCAATCTTGGGGAATGGATACTTGTTCTTGATCGTGACCTCATTGTGAGAATGGTAATCGACGCAGAGTCTGATGGTTCCATCCTTCTTGGACACGAAGAGAATAGGTGATCCCCAAGGTGACGCACTCGGACGAATAAACCCTTTCCTGAGTTGCTCATCCAGTTGCTTATTCAATTTCGCTAGCTCTTCGGATCCCATCCTGTAAGACTTCTTATAGATAGGCCTCGATCCGGGCATGAGCTCAATGATGAACTCGATGTCTCGGTCAGGAGGCATCCCTGGTAGCTCATCAGGAAAGTCGTCCGGGTATTCACAGACTATTGGCACTCGATCGAGTTCTTCCTGTGAGAGGTTGTTAACCCGTGGTACTCGAGCGGGTACTAGCTCAGAGACATACTTGACTTTGACCCCTTGGTCGCTTGTCATGGTAATGGCCCTATTGGCACAGTCCAAGATGCTTTGAGGCTTGGCCAACCAATCCATGCCGAGAATTACTTCTAGGCCTTGCGACTTAAGCACAATGAGATCCGCTAAGAAGCTCGCCCCATTGATAACTATCCCGACCTTCCTACACCCTAGGCTGGTCCTCAAAACTGCTCCCGGGGTCTGAATCGCCATATGCCCATGAAGCAAGGTAGGTTCTAAACCACATTTTTCTGCAAACTTTTGCGTAACAAAAGAATGTGAAGCACCATAATCAAACAATATTGTTGCTGGGGTAGAGTTGACGAGGAACGTACCCAGAATGTAGTTAGGGTGTTCCTATGCCTCTTCTGCGGAAATATGATTAATCCGCCCCTTGCTGTGATACTGCAGATTGCGGGGAGCGTGATTCCTGCCAGGTGCCCCTTGGCCTGGATTTGGTGCATTGGGGTGCAGAGCATCGGGTTTCTTGTTGGGGCACTGCCTGGAATAGTGCAATGTTTGTCCACATTCGAAACAGGTAACTTGCGCTGGAAGATTGGTCTTGATTCCACCGTTGTTCGGCGGATTGCTTGCTGGCTTGGTGTTGACTTGCTGCTGAGGCTGGTAGTTCTCGCGAAATGTTGGATACTTGTACTGTTGCTGCTGATAGTTGGGTCTTGCTGGAGCTGTCTGTCATGGTCGTGGCTTCGTGTTACTCGGTCCTCCACTACCCATTAGCTTGCGCTTACGGATGTCGTCCATAGCACGACGCTTGTATTCCAACATAAGGGCCTTATTAACCATATCGCTGAAGGTCCGGCATACACAAACAACCAGCTCATACTGGAGTGACTATTGTAGTCCTTGCATAAAGCGTTCCACTTTGGCGGCCTTAGTGCTGACGTCCTCAGGCGTGTACCTTGACAGGAGGTTGAACTTTTGCAAATATTCCTTGACGGATCCACTGCCTTGCGTTAAGGCTCGGAATTCCCGCTTCTTAATGGTCATCATTCCGGGAGGAATGTGAGCCGCGCGGAATCCATCTTTGAACACAGCCCAAGTGATGACTTGCCCTGCTCGCATGATCTGAAATCCATCACACCAAGCTCTGGCTGTGCCTCCGAGACAGTAAAGGGTTTTTACCTTGATCAGAAACAAGTAAAGGTTTTTAAAAACAATTCAATATTGTAAAATGGGTTTTTATTATCTCATGATCACACACACAAGCACACAATGACAATCATGGCACTCACATCATTATTTTTGAAAAGTTTTAACAAGCCCAGATTTTCACAACACAGAGAATGTGGTTGTAAAAACAGGGTGTGACACTGGTGAATTGTGGGTTTATGTTCAGATTATTCACGATAAATATTTGAGTCTCCTCTGAATACTTATATGATTCTTATGTGCATGATTATGATAGCTTCATAGTTCTCTCTGATCTATTGAAATAGTTCGGCCAACTAGATCGATATTTCTTTGGTGAGAGAGGTGCACTGTGGTAAGTTCAACCTAGCAAATTTCTATATCTCAGTGACAGAAGCGGGCGAGATGCGTCTTTGTGTTGCTGCTACTAAGGATAAAACAATGGGGTTTATTCATATTGCTTGAGTTTACTTTGTCTACACCATTTCATCGTTCTCCATGCATTACTGTGGAGTTTTGGATGCATGCTAGATAGCGGTCGATGAGTGGAGTAATAGTAATAGGTGCAGGCAGGAGTCGGACTATTTCTGTATGGACATGATGCTTATATAAACATGATCATTACCGTGAATATCGCATAACTATCCGCTTTTTTGTCCATTGCCCAATAGTAATTTGTTTACCCAGTGTATGCTATTTTTCATGAGAGATGCCAATAGGGAAAGCTATGCCCCCCGGGTCTATTTAAAACATATTTATAAAACCTTCATTACCTTGCTGCCATTTACTTGTTTTTTATTTTATCTTGCTATCTACAATTATCTACACACCTCACTTACTTGCAAATAACAAGACAAGAGTATTGACAACCCTCTTGCCCGAGTTGGGTGCAAGTTGTTTGTTCTTTTATGTGGAGTCGCTAAAGACTGTCATGGTTAATATTCCTATTGGTTCGATAAACCTTGGTTTCATAATTGAGGGAAATACTTACCCACATTGTGTTGTGATAACTCGTTTCTCTTCACGGAAAACCCAACGTATTTCAAAAGTATCACACAACATCAACCTTAATGGTCTTCCAAGCTTTCTTGAAGAACGCCTATGTGAAGCCGTCAGGACCCGGAACCTTGTCATTAGGCATTTGTTTTATGATAGCATGCAGCTCATCATCCATAAAAGGGTTACCAAGCTCATGGAAGTTTAAATTATCCCAACTGAAGTCTTATTCTTTCCTAGAGCCCTAATCCAAGGTGTTGGAGAAGTATTTTGAAATAATGTCCTCTTTGTGCTCATGGTCAATGACCCAACCACCATCACGCTTAAGACGGTGAATGTGATTTTTTTCTTCTACGTGCATTCACCCTAGGATGGAAAAATTTCGTGTTGGCACCCCCTCCTTTAGGTTTCCAACTCACGAACATTTCTTCTTATGAGTGCGCTCCAGGACCGCCACACTAATTACCCGGCTCTCAAGTCTAGCACGAATATCCAAGTCCTGAGGATGGTCATAAGGGAAGCGTGTTGTTGGATTTTTGCTTAGGACGACAAGGCTCTTCTCCATTTAGAAAGATGGATACCAATCCTCTTGAGCTTCTCAAAAAGGACATGATAGGGATCATAGTAGCATGTGTCCTATTGTCAAGCACCTTTCAGCACATCTTGAAAACGTGGAAAGTCAGACAAAAATAGTAGAACTTCAGCATGCGTGGCTGTAGGAACGAAAGTATGTCTAGAGGGGGGTGATTAGACTACTTGACAAGATAAAAACTTAGCTTTTTCCTAATTTTTAGTGTGGGCTAGTTTTAGCAACTATGACTAGTCAATTATACCCTACACATGCACATCTAAAAGTATAGCAGCAAAAAGTAAAAAATGCAAGTGTAAGTATGGAAGGGTAGGGAGATCAAACGCATGAGGTTGACACGGCGATTTTTGGCATGAATCCGATAGGTGGCGCTATCATATGTCCATGTTAGTGAAGACTTCAACCCACTAAGGGTAACGCCTGCGAGAGTCCATGGAGGGATCCACCCACAAGGGGTCCACGAAGAAGCGGCATTGTCTATTCCACCATGGCTTCCATCCACAAAGGACTATCCTCACTCACGGTAGATCTTCATGAAGTAGGCGATCTCCTTGCCCTTACAAACATCTTCGTTCAACTTGACAACGCGAAGTAGGAGGCTCCCAAGCGACACCTAACCAATCTAGAAGGCACCACCCTCCAAAAGGTAATAGATGTGGTAGAATGATGAACTCCTTGCTCTTGTGCTTCTGAAGATAGTCTCCTCAGCACTCAATCACTCTCTATCTCATATTTGGCAGGGTTAGGAGAGATTGATCTTGTGTAAAGCAACTTGGGGAGCCTAGAAATCAAGGTTCAAATGGTGGGAATGGAATCTCTTGATATCAACACATGAGTAGGTGGCTCTCTCTCAGAAAAATGAATCTGGCAATGAAGTGTGTGTATTGGGTGCTTCCTCTCTGAGTGACAGGTGGGTGGAGGGGTATATATAGGCAGTACAGAAAATCCAACCATTACACCATAATTGACCAACTCAGTGACACCAAAGTTACAAACTCGGAGGTACCGACTTGCTCATAAGGTAGCAACTTTGAATCTCGGTGAAACCGATATACACAACTGGGTGGTACCGGAAAGGTGACTAACGGTCATATGACACAACTCGGTGACACCGATACTCAAACTCAGAAATTCCGATTTTGTGTACCGAGGCAACAGAAAGTTGGTCACCTAAAATTAGTAGCACCGATATAGTTTTGGTTGCACCGAAATGTAGGGTTTGGGTAGGATCTAAGTATGAAATCGGTAGGGCCGAGTGATAAATCTTAGTGGCACCGATTTTGGATATTTGTCTTGGGACAAATACATTTTGTGGAAGAGTGGTGAGTAGTTTTTGTAGCTAACTCTATGCACTTGAGCAACCAATTCATCATAACACCTCATCCCCTTTGAATAGTATTGGCTTTCCTATCGACTCAAATGTGATTTCTCTCAAAGTGTAAAATGAAGAGTCTTCTTGGTTGAAGCTTTAGCCAATCTTATTCCGTCCTTCATCAAAGGGGCATCTCCACTCAATCCTATAGCCAAAGCATCTTTGAACTTCTCCGAAATATACTTGGAAAAACTCACTAGTCCAATGATGCATATGTTGTGATTAATTACCAAAACCACCTTAGGGAGCAATTGTGCTTTCAGTCTCCCCCTTTTTGGTAATTGATGACAACATATAGATCAAAGCTTCAACAAAAGATATAATCAATGATTAGCATTGACGCTTTGAGAGGTATGTGAAAAACAAGAGCTCCCCCTAAATTTGTGCATTATTTTTGAATTTGGGTTTGAATGCAAATGCACAATCGATTATAAATATGGGTTACTCTTCCATGTCACATACAACTTGGCGGTGTGCATAAAAGATAATAATGAATAGCAAGGCACATAGCACCAAAAACAAGTGAATGATCATGATGTAGATAGCTCAAAGGTAATAACATAGGAGCATCAAACAATCAAAGCGTATGATAACACACAGCTAAGAAGATAATGTCATCCAAAAGACCAAACAAAGTTTTGAAACCAAATGAGAGCAAATAAAGTCAAAAGCTCTCCCTCTCTCGGAGCCCTATTGATCTATACACTTCTCCCCCTTTGGCAACAAGTACCAAAAAGTTCAGAGGTTTAATCTAAGTGTCTCTCTGGGTATGATCTCCTCCGGTAGGAGATGTTGGAGTAGACAAGAGAGCATCGACAAAGGCTTCGATTGATGTCGCTGGAGCAAGAGATGGAGGTGTAGACACTAGAGGTGGTCGAGCAGGAGCTGAAGCTTGAGCTGATAAAGACGGTCTATCTTCTAGTACTGGCACGGCTGCTAACCTGGTTTGGGTCGAGAAACGTGTGGTAGTACGAAGAGGTGAATCATCATCATCATCGTCATCATCATCATCATCTTCATCATTTGAGCGTGGAATCTGCGTTGGTTCAACTTCATACTAAAGCTGCTTGACTGTAGTAGTCAACTCCGCAACTTTCATATCCACGTGATGGAACTTTGTTTCCACAATCCTCTCTAGGCTCTTCTGGTTCAACATGATCTCAGAAATATTCTTCACCATCCCTTGCCTTGCAGACTCTGGACCTCTCATGTCAGAAGGTTTAGAGTACTCCTT
Source organism: Hordeum vulgare subsp. vulgare (assembly GCF_904849725.1). Classification (NCBI taxonomy): domain Eukaryota; kingdom Viridiplantae; phylum Streptophyta; class Magnoliopsida; order Poales; family Poaceae; genus Hordeum; species Hordeum vulgare. The sequence goes on along the minus strand of NC_058518.1, from coordinate 115,933,648 downwards.
CTTGGCAGATTTCTTGACAGCAGACTTCCCTTTCTGCTTTTGGAGAGCAAACTCAATAGGAACAAAGTCTGAATCTTCTTCATCAGAATTCAGTTTCCTTCTGGTCCTTGTAGCAGCCTTGGGCAAGCCATGGGAACTAGGGGTGCCTGGATCAGAAGGGGCCTCTCAAGAATAGTGCGTGAATCCATCTCAACACTGTCCTCAGTGAAGTTGTTTTGGCTATCATCAGATCCTCACATCTTTGCAAACCCAAGCAGACAAGCACACTAGCAAATCAGCACACAAGCAACCCTGTGAAATATATATAGAGGATAAGAAGGGTTGAGCATCAAAAAACACAGAATTTTGAAAATTTGAATTCAGAAACTTTGGGTATGATCTACTTTAGAATGAATATCGGTAGCACCGGGTTGGGTTTTTTGGAGTCACCGAGACTGACCACTTGCATAACAGAAACTTGGGAACTCTTTTCGACGTAACTGAAAAGAGCTACTCGGTTTCACCAAAGCTGTTCTCAGAAACCCTAAAACATAAATTGGTGGAACCAATTTTACCAACTCGGTATCACCGAGATGCATGTTGCGGGAGATCCGATCCAAAATTCCTTCATTCTCTAATCTGTGGAAACTTCTTGTGGAATAGGAAGATTTGCAAACTGTGGATTGTGGATGGGGAACCTAATGCACGAGGATCGGATTAAGGAGCATGGTAGGGTTCAGATTCATACCCTAATTCGGTGATGAACCTGCTAGGCGACGATGGTGGCGAAGATTCCATCGATGGCGGCGAATCTCAACGGCGGGGGTGCTCGGGGATGCAAAGGCGATGACCAAGGGTCCTTGTGGGGAAGCTTATGGTTTGGGACAGAATGTTTGAAGATTGAATTTTGAAATGCCGGATCCGCCAGGATATACACCCGTCACTATCGGTGTCACCGATCCGAAGATTTCGGTGCCACCGAGTTACACTATTGTGAGTTGACATGAAAAATCGGTGACGCCAAGATGGTAATATTGGTGGTAGCGAGATTGAAAACCTAGATCAATTTTGGAAATTCGGTGGAACCGAGATTGTGGGGTTGGTTACACCGAGATTCACAAAGAGGTTTTGGAGTGCAGCCTTTGTCGATACAGAACTCCGAGTGCTCCTTCACACAAAGGGATCGAGAAGTGCCTATTCAAGTTTTGTGATGAAGCATGAATAGAACTTGAGACGAGAAAGCATAGATAGCTATAGAAGAGTCCTAGGCATTCTTGTCTATCCAATTGGCAAAAGATAAACTAAAATCCAAATAGAAACAATTGAATGTCCTCGAATGAGAAAAGATATGCACACCAACATGCTCACACAATAAGATGTGAAATGAAATCATGATGAACACACAAACATCCTAGCATCTATCAAGCACTTGGGCGATGAGGAATTCATCAATATATAAGTATATTGACTTAGAAGTCAAGTAAGAATACTTGATCAAAGGTCATACTCACCGTTTAAGCACGGGTGGGGTTACCACTTTTACGTAAAGCATTAATGTGTTCATATCTTTAGGAGATGCTTATACTCAAGATTTAGAGTGAAGCTCCCCCTTGATATGACATCTGCCCTAAGAGGGACAAACTAACCTTGGGTTTTGTCGTAGAAGACTTCAAGTAGGTGAAGTAGTAGTGGATGCTCAATGTTGATGAAGATCATCTTGAGTTGGGAGCAATCCTTGTTGTTTCTTACTCATCTCACCTACATGGGTTAGTCCCAAAGCAAAAGGAACAAACACAAAGATATGTATGGACATGGAGTGAAGTACATGGGAGGTGATGTCCAAAGATGCTTTAATTACCTTGTCCCTTGCTCACCTTCAGGGAATGTGTGACTCATTGAACCAATGCATATGGTTGATGTTGATTGCATATAGTACTTGCCAAAACGAATGGGAGTGAAATTCATTGGCGGAGTCACCCCTCAAGAACTTTCTAGTTCTTCCTCTTGGGGACCCTCATCACTTTGATGGGAATCCTTGGAGTTGTGGTAGCACTATATGAGGTAGTACTAGAAGTGTCCTTGGGAATCCACTCAACCTTGGCTTGGGGTTCTTCTTCAAATGAGTCAATGTCCTCTTGAAGCTTTCCCTTGCCCTTGTGGTCTTGTGGTAGAAGGCCATCTTGTGAGCTTGTTCCCTTGGGAGGAGTACGATCATACTTCTCCTCTTGAGGAACAAACTTGGGAATGGGATATGGACCTTCTTCCCAAACATGTCTGTTGACGTTGAAGTAGCGAGCACCTTGCTTCTTCTGATGTCCTCCTTCGTTGCGCACAATTTCCACAAATTGCTTACTTCTGGAAAGACTCTTGAAGACACCTCTCTCTATAATCCCTTTCAATAAATCGTTTTGTTGATCAAGTGTAACTGGGCTAAGATAATCATTAGTGATCAAGAGAGCTACTATCAACAATATCATTTGAATTAGCTTTAGCATTCTCGTTACTAGATGAAGAAACTTTCTTGCCTTTGTTACTAGTGTTCTTAGGTTTGACTTGTGGAAAAAAAGTAGACAAGAGTAATCGTTTGGCTAGATAAGAGGAACTCTTATTTCTAAGATCATCATTGATTGCTTTTAGGAACTCATGTTGTTGCTCTAAATTTAGCTTCTCGAAGCGTAGCTTCTCATGAGTTCTTGCAAGATCTCTATGATCTTCTACAGTAGTTTCATGAGCTAACTTAAGAGTGTTTAATTATTTAGTTAGTCGTTCAATGTCTCTCTTATTATCATCATTTGATTTCTCTTGACTAGCACAAAAATTAGCAAGTTCATTTTCAATATTATCACTAGTCTTATCAAGGAGCAAGTCATCTTCTCCTAACAAGTCATCCTCATCACTATCAAAGTCAAAATACTCGGGGCGTCATACCTTGGGGCCTTTTGCCATGAAGCAATTTCCAATCCCTTAATCTGGTGAATCAAATATGTCCTAGGAGTTGGAGGAAACAAGTGCAATGCCGGCAACACCTTCATCTTGACTATAGTCAGAGTTGGAGTGATAGCTTCACTCAAATTGGTTGTCAGACTCGGAGCCAAAAATCCATTCACTAACATGAGCTTGATATCATATTCTAGTGCTACTCTTGGTGTATTTGTCCTTCTTCTCCGGTTCCCTGCCTCTTCGGGGGTGTCTTTGTCCATAATGATCTTCTCTACTCCTTCTCTCTCTGCAAGGTGACTCATCTCTTGAGCTTCGTCTTTGAGGTGACTCTTCTCTTCGTTTGTTGGTAGCGAGCACTCATTGGAGTAGTGTCTGGGCTTTCCACAGTTGTGGCAGTTTTGTTCAGGACTGGACGAACGCTTCTCGTCATGTCTTTTGCTTGAGCTTCTCTCTTTGCCTCTACTCTTGTAGAACTTCTTGAATTTTATGACCATGAGGGTTATCTCTTCATTGGTAACAAGGTTGTCACTTGAATTAGCGGGAGCATCGGCTGAAGCTTTGTAAGCACCGCTTGACTTCTTGTGCAACTCATCTTTGTCTTTGAGAGACATTTCATGAGAAACTATCCTTCCAATGACATTAGTAGGCTTGAGATCTTTGTATTTGGGCATTATTTGGATTGATGTGCACAAGGTGTCATATCTTCCATCGAAAGCTCTAAGTATCTTCTTGATGATGAATTTTTTGGTCATCTCTGTGCTTCCTAAGCCGGCAATCTCAATTGTGATGACAGGTAGCCTAGAGTACATTTCAGCGACTCCTTCACCATCCTTCATCTTGAACTTGTCAAGCTGACTTTGAAGCACATCCAACTTAGATTCTCTGACAGAATCGGTACCTTCGTGCATATAATTAAAGTATCCCAAATTTCCTTTGCATTCTCAAGGCGACTGATTTGTTGAATTCTTTGGGACATAGGCAATTGAATATGATGGCACAAGCTTGTCCATTAAATTGCAACATGTTCAATTATTCCTCTATCGCATCACGATTCGGTTATCTCCCTTCTCCGAAGAAATCACCTTGCACACCAACACGAATAATGCCCCAAACGGAAGGATTATAACCATGAACATGCATTTTCATTTTATGCTTCCAACTAGCAAAATTAGTGCCATCAAAGTATGTTGTGAAACCAATGCAATGGAGACCAAAGCTCTAGTACCACTTGTAGGATCGAAAGTATGTCTAGAGGGGGTGATTAGACTACTTGACGAGACAAAAACTTAGCCTTTTCCCAATTTTTAGTGTGGGTCAGTTTTAGCAACAATGACTAGTCAAGTACACCCCACACATGCACATCTAAGAGTATAGCACCAGAAAGTAAAACATGCAAGTGTAAAGTAAGGAAGAGTAAGGAGATAAAACGCATGAGCTTGAGACATCGATTTTTGGCATGGTTCCGATAGGTGGAGCTATTGTACGTCCATGTTAGTGGAGACTTCAACCCATGGAGGGTAATGGTTGCAAGAGTCCATGGAGGGATCCACCCACAAGGGGTCCACGAAGAAGCGGCCTTTCTCAAAATCCAACTGTTACACCATAATTGACAAACTCGGTGACACCGAAGTTACAAACTCGATGGTACCAACTTCCTCAAAAGGTAGCAACTTTGAATCTCGGTGAAACTGATATACACAACTCGGTGGCACCAAAAAGGTGACTGACGGTCAAATGAAACAAACCGGTGATACCGATACTCAAACTCGGAAATTCCGATTTTTTGTACTAAGGCAACTGAATGTTGGTCACCTAAACTCGGTAGCACCGATGCAGTTTTGGTGGCACTAAAAAGGTAGGGTTTGTCTAGGATGTGTCTAAGTGTGAAATTGCTTGGGCCGAATGATAAATCTTGGTGGCACCGATTTTCGATATTTGGCTTGGGACAGATATATTTTGTGGTAGAGTGCTGAGTATTTTTGGTGGCTAACTCTAAGCACTTGAGCAACCAATTCATCATAACACCTCATCCCCTTTTAATAGTATTGGCTTTCTTATGGACTCAATTGTGATTTCCCACAAAGTGTAAAATAAAGAGTATTCTTGCTTGAAGCCTTAGCCAATCTTACTCCTTCCTTCATCAAAGGGGCATCTCCACTCAATCCTATAGCAAAAGAATCTTTGAAGTTTTCTGAAATATACTTGGACAAACTCATTAGTCCAATGATGCATATGTTGTGATTAATTACCAAAATCACCTTAGGGAGCAATTGTGCTTTCAATGGCCTATGCGGACCACAGTCATCGGCGAGAAGGAGCGGGAAGTGGTCTGAATGCGACAAGGACAAAGCGTGCAACACATGGGTGCCAAAGTGAAGATCCCACTCGTTGTTGCAAAACAAATTGAGTCAAGTTTGCACAGAGTCGGGTTTTGCCGCGCATTACTCCAAGTGAAGCGTCTGTTATTGTCGTGGTTTTGTCACGACAGATGTCCTCGTGAAAGGACTTAGTACTGGAGCCATCGCACCTTGGTGGCGACTCAAAGGGGTTGAACAGGAGAGACACGGCGATTTACCCAGGTTCGACCCCTCGTGAGGAGGTAAAAGCCTACGTCCTGCTTTGAGTTGTATTGATGTGGTTTCGATTACAAGGAGGGCGTAACTTGCCAAACCTAGCACTCGATGATTTCTAACCCGCCCTCTGCTTCCCTGGGACTCGCCTTTATATACAGGTCGAATCCCTAGGGTTTACAAGGGTACTTTCCTTCCTACAAATCGTGACCTCTACGATCTCCAAGTCGCCATCTTCCAAAGCTTGGAGACCTTCCGGAAATTATAAACCGCCACACAACTTTCGGCCTTGCCAGGCCAAGGTCCAAACCACGCTCAGATGAATTGCCTGATTCGGTGACCCAGCCCAACTAGGGCGGGTTATTAACAGGTAATATCCCCAACATTAGGCCCCAGATTGACTTGGATTCTCTTCACGCCAATATTCTCGCTCAGTTAAAGGCGATTCATCCTTTATCCTTTTTTATACGTCAGAAACTTTAACCCGCCATCTGTCGTGGAAGAACTTAAATCGCCAAACCATTTCTCGTTGGCATCTTCTTGTCCCTTGAATTCCGGGAAGACTTACGTAATCCTAACGGATCCTTTGGTATTGTTATCCCAAAAATTTTGGAGCGCCATTATAGCGAATCTTTTTATCCTTCGGCGGTTCCCGCTCACGGCGCCTCGATTCGAGCGCCTGCCCTGTTAAATAGGTGGGGGACAGGACTGGCGCATTCCACCTACCAGTCTCGTCAATCTCCTCCCCATTATCGCAGGGAGGAACCCTTATTGCCTTCCGAGAGCTCCGCCGCCAACCGCAGTTCCTGTCGTCGCCCGAAAGCTTTGGCGCCGCCCAAAGATCTCGTCGCCGTCAAGCACCTTACCGCGGCCGAGCTGCTCGCCACCATCGACTATCTCACCACCGTCGACCACCTCGCTGTTGCTAGGCACTTCGTCGCCGCCGAAGATCTCCGCGTCCGATCGAGACTTTCGTGCCCCTCCAAAAGCCTTTGTCGCCGTCGACCACTTCCGGCCAAACCCATCAGGTTAGGTCACCGCCTACTTAAGAGAAGATCCCCATCCCTTCTCAAAGTTTCATCATTGCCATGTTCTTGATGCCTTCGCGAATATCTGTTACCTATCCTTGATTGGTTAGTATTGATGACGACGAGATAGCTAACGTCTCTAATACCTTCACTTATCCGCCCTTGATTTGGGTGTTTAGAGCAATATTTCATCAAACGAACAACATCATCTTATCTTGGTAGTAAGTTGTCGTATCCAGCCATTTTCCTCATGTATTTTCGGCTGTCCAGTAGATCCATAGTTTACCGCTCCTTGCGTAAAAGTTGTTTGTAGTCTTCACACTTCACCATTTTGAACAAATGTCTCCGACGTTTTAAGACACAACTCTTGTGAGTAGCCAAACTTCGTAAGTCGCCATAGCAACTCGACCCGGATCTTTATATGGCGGGTCAAGATTTTTCCTCAGTCCGTGGACAAATTACCTGGCGAGTCAAATGAACTTATTTCACCTCTTATGATAGATGTTCAAGCGTGTAAATTCACCCGTACTTTACTCCTTTGTAGCATGGGCACCGTCTTCAAAAGTGACTGGCTCCCTACCAAAGTCAACGATACCATACAAGCAGATTATGTGAAAATGGGCAATTTGGGCCCTCAGGATGTTATCGGTTGGCGTACCGGGTTCGGAGAGGATCTCCCCAACCCCAAAGAAGGGGAGATAGTCGTTTTCGTCGAACACCTTGAGCGTGGTTTTAAGCCGCCCGGATCAAACTTCCTTAGGGACGCCATGGCTTTCATGAACGTCCGCCTCCAGGATCCGGGGCCTAATTCGATAAGTAACCTATGCCAGTTCCAAGTGTTCTGTGAGGCTTACCTGCGGATGGAACCCTCAGTTCCCTTATTCTGGTACTTTTTCCACTTAAATCGCCAAACGGAATTTCACAATGGCCCCAGCATGGAACTTGGCGGTGTAAATGTTCAGCACCGCAGGGATAGCCTGTTTCGCTCACTCTCCATGCCAAGCCATCCCAAAGGCTGGGGCGAGTCTTGGTTCTATTGTCAAGAGGCCTCGCCTGCAGGCGAAAACAAGCTTCTGGGCTATACGGAAGATCACCTTCCAACGAATTTCAAGCTTCCGGAAAAGCTCACCGAAGAGGAGGAATCAGATTTTATCCCAGTATTGTTCGAATTAAGATCTTTGACAAACAACAACCTTACTGGGGTCGACTTGATCCCCTGCTGGGTTGAATGGCGCATCCTCCCTTTGAGTCACCGGGACGGGTTAATGTGCGAATTTGATGGCACCTTAGATCATCCTCAATGTTATTTCCGCATGGCTTTAACGGAAAACGATATTGTCACCATCATCAAGAAGCTGACCGGCGAGCCTGCGGGAAAATGCGGCCAAATCGGCCTCAAACCCTTGTGCAAAATTAATCCGGCGCACAAGGTAAGCATCTTTAACCCGCCCTTTGTTTTTACTTCTTATGTTTCATTCGAATTGTGGCCTTTTATAACATATGCCATTCCAAAAAGGTGATAAATTTTGGTCCAAGAAACCCAAAAAGCCAGCCATGAAGCAAGCTAAGCCGCCCTCAAAGAAGAAAACCAAGGGCAAGGGCAAAGCTGCTGTGGCCGAGCCATCCGAAGCCGATGAATCTCAAGTCGGCGACGCACCTTCAGAGGTAAAAACCTATCCTCCTTTCACTCGCTATCCGCTACTGTTAACTTTGTATTTATGTCTGTGCCTCTCTTGAATAGAATGAAGACAACGAAAGCCAGGAGGATTCTCTAGAGGTAATTTATGTTTCCTCCGATTCATCTCCTTCTCCACCTAAGCCCGCCACGCGAATTTGTGGGAAAGTTCCCTTCTCACATCCAAATGCTTGTTTGCACCCAAAATTTCTTCTGAAGAAAGCACAACATACTTCAAATCGGAAGACCCGAAGTCATTCCGGTGATCTGGTGTCCGGCTTACCAGCAAAGAACAAGAGGAAACCAAATGAGGTACCCATGAACAACACTTCTTCATGTTTCTTTGGATCGCATCTGTAACCCGCCTATATCTTTGACATATAATTCTTGCAGAATTCTCCTCCTACATCTGGCGACTCAGTAATGTCGACACTTCCGCCAATGATTCGTATCCCTGGGTAAGTCCTTTGATAATTTTACTTTGAATCTGAGGGTGATAAATTTTTAGTCCTTTAACGCGCCTCTCCCCTCTTTCAGGGCACAGGCGAAGAAGATGAAGACCAGCGGGTCAACTCCTATCATAATCTCAGAGCCCATCAAAGAGTTAGCACCGGTCCAAGATAACCCGGATCAAGACGAGCATGAGGATCAAATGGATCTTCCTAGTTCGCCCAAGGAAACAATGGATGCTCCCAAGCCGCCAAGTCCATTGACAACAGCAGAAGACCCGGACGCTGTAATTATCACTGGTACCAGCTTCTCTAAACCGGCCACAGCGGTTTTTTCAAAGCATGTACCATCATCCTCTCAAACCATTCCTGAGTCTGGACTCTCCAAAGCTAAGCTTTCTGAATATGAACATCTGGAATTCAAAGAACTTTGCTCTGGTTTTGCAAGTCGCCTGGAGGCGAGTTATGAGATGGAGAAAAGCCTGCTTCGGATGCTAAAAAATAAACACGAGGTAAGCTTTATTATATATTATATTATCCCCATTAACCCCCAAGTGCCGGGTCATCAGTAAAAAGATGAGCCGGGACTTGATTATTCAGAAAAACTCTCGACCAGTAACCCCCAAGGGTCGGGTCATCTGTAAAAAGATGAGCCGGGTCTTGATCACTTAGAAAAACTGTCGACCAATAACCCCCAAGGGCCAGGTCATCTGTAAAAAGATGAGTCGGGTCTTGATCACTTAGAAAAAATTGTCGACCAGTAACCCCCAAGGGCCGGGTCATCAGTAAAAAGATGAGTCGGGTCTTGATCACTTAGAAAAACTTTCGACCAATAACCCCCAAGGGTCGGGTCATCTGTAAAAAGATGAGCCAGGTCTTGATGCTGTATAATTTTGTCTGAAAAATTATACATTAGCCCCCAAGTGTCAGGGATATTGCTTGCAATAGTTCTGAGACTTGCCCCTTATCATGTACTTCAACAGGAAACTCTTATTCAAACTGAATCAGCACTTGGCGACTTGAAGAAAAACTTATCTGGTCATCAAGATGCCCGAACCAAATCGGAGGAGAAGTATCAACTGGTCTTAGCTGAGATGGAAAAACTAAAAGCCGATTTAAAAAGGGCTCAAGCTGACCAGGATGGTGCAACAAAACAAGCAGAGAAAGCTGAAGCCAAGCTGGCTACTGCGCAACAAGAGTTATTTGGCTTGAAACGTCATATCTCAAACATGGTGCAAGCCGTTTTTGGTAAAATACTCAAAACTTTGATCTTTGTTAAACCAATAACTCTTATCTTGAGTCGCTGATTATCATTACCCCTTGCACAGGTCCGAGAGCCGCCAACCTTCAGGATGATTACGTGCTGATGCTGAAGGCGATTTACACGCTGACAGCGCAGCTGTATACCGGCAGTGTACTAACTGTGAAAGTAGTGATGGGCGCCAAGGAGCCTATAACCTCCATAAAGAAAATGCTTGGCTGCCTATCCACGCTTCCTCCCCAGATTGGCGAGTTGACTCGGTCGGCCGCCCGGAAGGGAGTGCTGACTACATTAAGTCGCTACTTAGCGTATGCTCTAGAGATCAACCCGGAAGAAGTAGCGGCGGGCTTTCCTCAACTCAAGGATGACGGGTCAGAATTCGTCGAAGAGGACTATCAGCGTGTCGTCAAAGACTCCCGACTGGCAGCGACTCAACTTGCTGCAAGTATGGACTTATCAAAGTATCAGGCTACTTATGATAGCAAGAACAAGAAGGTCAACCCACCAGCCTTTGTGACGACCAGCTTAACTCCACGGCGACCCAAGAACCCTTTTGACTTGGACACAGATCTTTCATCGATCTTGAGCGATGAAGATGACTTTGCAGCTCTGGCCAAGTGTAACTGGGTACTGGGTGACTTGCAAATTGAGGTCGGCCAAAGCTCGCAGCAAAATGATCCAAGGGCGCCAGCTGAATAAACCTCATTGAGTTGGCCCTAAGAGCCATGTAATAGGTCTCCTTTAGGAATCGGTACTGCTTTTGTGATACTTTCGAAAAGAATCCTTATGTTGCCCTTAAGGCGATTTGAAATACTCGATCCGCCGTTTGAAAATTCTTTATAATGCTTAATCTGCCATGGATGAAGTGATTTTGATCATCAACCTGTTCTAAGCTTGAAAAACATATGTGAAATCAAATAAATAATACATGATAACAAATATTTTCAAGATGAATCAGAAAAAAGGTTTGGAAAACCTTGTGGCAGTGCCAGGAAGGAAAATAAAAAATAGCAATTTCGTCGGCTCATAAGGTCGCGACACGACGGGGCAAGTCAAAAAACTCAAGCGCCACCCTAGATGATGGTTTAGTCGGCTCATACGGTCGCGACAGGATGGGTGAGTCAAAAAACTCGAGCGCCACCCTAGATGATGGTTTCGTCGGCTCATTAGGTCGTGACAGGATGGGGCGAGTCAAAAAGCTCAAGCGCGCACCCTAGATGATGGTTTCGTCGGCTCATAAGGTCGCGACAGGATGGGGCGAGTCAGAAAGCTCAAGCGCGCACCCTAAATGATGGTTTCGTCGGCTCATAAGGTTGCGACAGGATGGGGCGAGTCAGAAAGCTCAAGCGCGCACCCTAAATGATGGTTTCGTCGGCTCATAAGGTCGCGACAGGATGGGGCAAGTCAAAAAGCTCAAGCGCGCACCCTAAATGATGGTTTCCTCGGCTCATAAGGTCACGACAGGATGGGGCGAGTCAGAAAACTCAAGCGTGCACCCTAAATGATGGTTTCGTCGGCTCATAAGGACGCGACGGGATGGGGCGAGTCAGAAAACTCAAGCGCACACCCTAAATGATTGTGTTGGCTCATAAGGTCGCGACAGGATGGGGCGAGTCAGAAAGCTCAAGTGCGCACCCTAAATGATGGTTTCGTCGGCTCATAAGGTCGCGACAGGATGGGGCCAGTCAGAAAACTCAAGCGCGCACCCTAAATGATTGTTTCGTCGGCTCATAAGGTCGCGACGGGATGTGGCGAGTCAGAAAACTCAAGCGCACACCCTAAATGATTTCGTCGGCTCATAAGGTCGCAACAGGATGACAAATTTTATCTCAATGAGGAAGCCCCCAAGTCGGGAAGCATTGTAATTTTATTACTTCATAATGAAAATGAAAAACTTACAAAATGCAGAGCTTAAGAGCTCAAGTGTAATAAGGCCGCAAGTGGGCAATATTCCAGGGGCGAGTTGACTCAGCCTCCGTGGTTGGCCGGTTAGGCCGGAGATCCACCAGATAATAAGAGTCGTTGCGAAGATTTTTGCTGACGACGAACGGTCCTTCCCATGGTGGTGACAACTTATGCATGCCAGCACGATCTTGTATCAACCGAAGAACTAAGTTGCCTGCCTGAAAGGTCCGGCTCTTAACCCGACGGTTGTGATAATGTCGTAGATCCTGTTGATAGATGGCCGACGGGCCGCAGCCAAGTCACGTGCCTCCTCTAAGGCGTCCTAGGAGTCTTGACGCGCCAGCTCATTGTCTTGCTCCACACATGCGGCGACTCTAGGCGAGTCATGCCTTATGTCAGCAGGAAGAACGGCTTCTGCTCCGTAGACCAAAAAGAAAGGGGTAAAACCCGTGGACCGGTTCGGGGTGGTCCGGATACTCCACAGTACTGAAGGCAATTCTTCGACCCAACATCCTGGGGTTTTCTCCAGGGGAACCAGGAGTCGGGGCTTAATTCCTCGTAAAACCTCTTGATTCGCCCGTTCCGCCTGCCCATTAGATTGTGGGTGAGCGACCGCAAAAACATCAAGCCGGATATGTTCTCGACGACAAAACTCCTGCATCGCCCCTTGGGACAGGTTAGTACCATTATCAATAATGATACTGTGTGGATATCCAAACCAGAAGATCAGCTTCTTCAAGAACTTGACCGCCGTCTCCGCATCGCAAGTTCCAATAGGTTCTGCCTCAACCCACTTGGTGAACTTACCAACCGCCACCAGCAAATGGGTTTTCTTGTTCGATGACATTTTAAAGGGGCCGACCATGTCTAACCCCCAGACCGCAAAAGGCCAAGTGACGAGAATCATTCTTAGTTCTTGAGCCGGCACATGAGCCTGTCGTCCATAACGCTGGCATCCCTCGCACCGACGAACTATATCTTTTGCATCTGCATGAGCCATCAACCAAAAGAAACCATGACGGAATGCTTTTGACACCAAAGAGCGTGACCCGGCATGATGCCCACAGTCTCCGGAATGAATGTCATTTAAGATTATGAATCCTTCTTCGGAGGAAACGCATCGTTGAAAAACTCCAGAGGCGCTCTGCTTATATAACTCGCCATTGATGATCACCATGGATTTGCTCCGCCGAACGATTTGACGGGCCGAAACTTCGTTTGTTGGTAACTCGCCTCGGGCGAGATAAGCCAGATAGGGAAGAACCCAATCGGGCGTGACGTGGAGAGCCGCCACGAGCTGAGACTCAGGATCTGGTATTGCCAACTCCTCCTCCGATGGTAAACTCACTGATGGTTTATGCAAAATATCTAGAAACACATTGGGAGGAACTGGCTTTCGCTGGGAACCAAGACGTGAAAGGGCATCAGCCGCCTCGTTGAGGCGTCGATCAATGTGGTCAACCTGATAACCATGAAAATGACCCGCCACGTCAGACACAGCTCTTCTATAAGCCGCCATCATGGGGTCCCGAGAATCCCAGGTACCTGAAGCTTGCTGCGCCACCAAATCAGAGTCGCCAAAACATCTGACTCGCGTTAGATTCATCTCCTTGGAGAGTCGCAAACCGTGAAGCAAAGCTTCGTATTCCGCAGCATTGTTAGTGCACGGAAACATGAGTCGGAGGACATAACAGAATTTATCTCCTTGAGAAGATACCAATACCACACCAGCCCCCGAGCCTTCCAGCTGTCTAGATCCATCAAAATAAATAGTCCAGTATGTAAGATCAGGCCTGTCCTCCGGAGCCTGGAACTCCATCCAGTCATTGACGAAATCAACTAAGGCCTGAGACTTGATGGCTGTGCGGGGGGTGTACCGCACGTGATGCGGCCCAAGTTCAATCGCCCACTTGGCAATCTGCCCTATTGCCTCCCGATTCTGGATGATGTCCCCAAGGGGGGCAGAGCTAACCACTGTGATAGGGTGTTCTTGGAAATAGTGTTTAAGTTTCCGACTCGCCATAAACACCCCATACACTAACTTCTGCCAATGCGGGTACCGTTGCTTGGAAAGGGTTAGCACTTCGCTGATAAAATATACCGGGCGTTGCACTAGGTACTCCTTCCCTTCATCCTTTCTTTCAACGACTACTGCCACACTTACTGCTTTGGAATTTGCCGCAATACACAGAAGCATGGGCTCTTTCTCAGTCGGGGCGGCCAGGACCGGCGGGCTAACCAATTAGTGTTTCAAGGCTTCGAGCGCCTCGTCTGCCTCATTTGTCCAAACAAACCGGTCAGATTTCTTCAGTAACTGATAAAGAGGAATCGCATTTTCACCCAGGCGACTTATGAAGCGACTTAGAGCCGCAATGCGACCCGCCAGTCGTTGAACTTGATTAACGTTTGCCGGCTTTCCAAGGGATGTAACTGCTTCGATTTTGTCTGGGTTAGCTTCAATGCCACGCTCAGACACCAAGAAGCCCAGAAATTTCCCTGCAGGAACACCAAAAACACACTTGGTGGGATTCAGCTTCATCTGATATACCCGCAGATTATCGGAAGTTTCCTTGAGATCCTCCAGTAGCGTCTCCCCCTGGCGGGTCTTGATCACAATATCGTCGACATAGGCGTGGACATTGCGACCGATTTGGCTGCGGAGGCAATTCTGGATGCAGCGCTGATAAGTCGCCCCGCACTCTTGAGTCCAAAAGGCATGGACACATAGCAAAAAGCCCCAAGGGGGGTTATAAAAGTTGTTTTCTCTTGATCCTCCACGGTCATCTTGATCTGGTGATACCCTGAGTAGGCGTCCAAAAAGCACAATCGTTCACATCCCGCCACCGAGACAATGATCTGGTCGATGCGGGGAAGAGCGAAAGGATCTTTCAGACAAGCTCTGTTGAGGTCCGTGTAATCAATGCACATACGGAAGGTACGGTTCTTCTTGAGGACCAAAACCGGGTTAGCCAGCCATTATGGGTGGAAAACTTCCACGATGAATCCGGTGGCTAAGAGACGGGCGACGTCTTCCCCGATCGCCTTGCATCGCTCCTCGTTAAACCTGCGAAGATACTGCTGGATGGGTTTTGCCTTTGGGTCAACATTAAGATGGTGCTCAGCGAATTCTCTCGGCACACCAGGCATGTCATAAGGTTTCCATGCGAAGATGTCCCGATTCTCACGGATGAATTCGATGAGCGCGCTTTCCTATTTGGGATCCAGACCCGTCCCGATGGTGAACTGCTTGGATGAATCGCCGGGAACGAAATTGATTGTTTTAGTGTCATCCGTTGGTTTGAACTTGAGGGGCGACTCAGCATCTGTCGTTGGCTTCTTTAGGGGTGACATGTCTGCCGGGTCAACATTGGCCCGATGGTGTTTGAGCTCCTCTGCAGCGCAGGCGACTTCTGCATAAGCCGCGTCCCCTTCTTCACGTTCCTTTGCAATCCTTCTATCCCCATCAACCGTGATGGGTCCCTTGGGACCGGGCATCTTGAGCTTAAGGTAAACATAGCACGGGCGAGCCATGAAACGGGCATAAGCCGGCCGCCCAAATAACGCATGGTAGGGGCTTTTCAATTTGACCACCTCGAATATAAGTGACTCGGACCTGTAATTCTGCGCCGTTCCAAACGCCATTGTGAGTCTGACTCGGCCTATGGGGTATGCCGACTTGCCCGGGACGATTTCGTGGAAAACCGTGGTTGAAGGCATCAGGTCCTTTTCCAATAGGTTCATCCTTTGGAAAGTGTCAAAGTACAAGATATTAATGTTGTTGCCACCATCTATTAGCACTTTGGACAGGGTGTAGCCCCCAACTTGGGGAGCCACGACCAACGCTAAATCACCAGGATTGTCAACTCTTGGCGAGTGATCCTCCCTACTCCATGATATGGTCTATTCTGACTAGTGGAGGTACCTGGGAAGCGCTGGCTCAGACACACTGTACGCCCGGTGACTCACCTTCTTATCACGTCTGCAAGCATTGGTGGTGAAAACATGATACTGCCCATTGCTTAACTGTTTGGGATTGTTGCGGAAACCTCCGTTGTCATCCTGACCCTGCGGAGCCCCCTGTGGGGGCGGCTGCTGAAAGGCTCCTGGCAGGTTATACCGCCGCTGGTGGTGCACCGGATACTGGCCGCTGCTTGGCTGCGGGCCTCCCTGAGCCCCCTATTCGGGAAAACCGCCAAAGGGGTTCTGTCATTGGTTGGGTGCAACAAACTGCTCCTGCCATTGGTCCGGGTCATCGTTTTGGCTTTTCTTAATCGCCTCCGCCCGAAACTCCCGCATTACGAAACAGTTCTCCCAGGAGTGAGTCGCCGGACCGTCTGCCGTGGCATGGTGTGGGCAAGGGCCCTTGAGTAACTCTTCATAGTTACGCGGCCTCTTTCCACTAAATCCCCTGTTTTTCTTCTGGCGTTGGTTGCCACTGTTGGTGTTGGTGTTGGCGACTAAATCCGAGGGTTCCTCTTGCTGCCTTCGCTTGCCATTGGCTCCTTGATTGTGGCGGTTATGTCCCTGGAACCGGGTATGATTTTTGGATGACTCGCCCTTCTTGGGCGAATTAGCTTTACCGTCCTCACCGGGATCTTTGGTGTCATCCGCTTCAGCGTACCTAGTGAGGGTGTCCATCAGCTCTCCCATGTCTTGGACCTTTCGCTTGAGTCGCCCCAATTTTTGTACCAAGGGTTCGTAATGGCAATTCTGCTCGAGGATCAACACAGCCTGAGCCGCCGTAATACCATCTGACGAATGGATAATTTCCGCAACCCGCCGTGACCAGTGGTGGGCCGACTCATCAAGGCGCTGAACGCAGTGCTGCAGATCAACGATCGTCATTGGACGTTTGCAGGTTCCTCGGAAGTTTTTGATGAATCGCTCTTTCAACTCGACCCAGGTCTGGATGGAGTTGGGAGGCAAGTTTTTCAACCAAGTACGTGCTGACCCCTCGGGCATCATCGTGAAGTATCTGGTGCAAACTGCCTCGTTTACGTCGAGTATGTCCATGGCGATTTCATAACTCTCGACCCACGATGCCGGCTCAAGGTCCTGGGTGTAGTTAGGCACCTTTCGTGGTCCCTTAAAATCTTTGGGCATTCTTTCGTTGCGAAGGGCGGGGGGCAAGCATGGCACCCCCACTCGCCTACCGCTCCCGACGAGAGGGGCCAGGGCGACTTGGATGTTTGGGAGATCCCGGACCGGCGGGTTCTGATGATTAGGCGGGTTGTCCTGAGGGACGGGTTGCGGCCCGCTGTTTACGGCGGGCTAGTCCTCTGGCCGACTCCTGGTGTAACTCGCCTGGGGAGTGGAATGCAGCCAATCTAGGCTACGTGAGAACTGGGCGTTTTGAACCACCGCCATATTCAACATCTCAATGGCGTTCCTTGCTTCTATCTCGGCAGGAGTGTTGCCATGAATCGGAAGAGATTCCAGATGGTGAGTTGCAACAAGGACGTTGTCCACCGGGTTGGAAAAGTGGCCTTGAGGCGTCCGGAATCGGGGAATGCGATCCTCAATTGTCTGAACCGGCGGGTTAGGCGGTTGACCCGGTCGTCCCCCTGGGGCGGCTCCCGCCCCAGGGGTTCGTGGAGTATCGAACAGGCTGGTCGGGTTGAGATCATGGGGCAGGCGACCTTGATGTCTCCGTTGATGGGCGGCGTCGGATGCGCGTTGGTGTCTTCCGAGCCGCCAGTTGTCAGTATTTAAGCGAATCCTTTCAGCCACAATTTGAGCTTGCCGAGTCTCGATCCTGGCGGACTCCACCTCGGCATCCCGATGAGCCTTTGCCACTGCCTCTCTGAGTTTCGCCAGCTCCGCATTTACCTCCTCCTGGTTTTCTGGTGTGAGGGGAGTCACCATCAGCCTTGTGATTTCCGCCGCTAATTCCACCAGGACAGCGGCCGGGCTTCTAGACGTCTCGCCGGTTCCATCGACTCCTGTAGGGTTTTGCGAGGGTTGAGTCGCCCCCACCATATAAATGGCGATCTGGCGGCGGGTTCGGTCAAGGACTTCGGGGTCCATGGCCAGAGACAAGCCCCCAAGGCAATCCCCATGTAGAGACCGGATTGAATCTGAATCGCCCATGGATGATTCGTCATCAGTGTTGACTGGTGTAGTTTCCTGGGACGCCGAGTGTTCTGGCTCCTCCGATCCCTGCGTGAACCCAACAAAGACCGGGCGAGTCAGATTTGGCGTCACTACTGGGTGGACGTACCTGGCCGGCTCGATGATGTCGGTGGAGATGTCCGGCTCAGGCACGGACGATCCGATCATGCCGATGAAGATGTTGATCTTGCCGAAGGGGACCCTGTAACTAGATTCGATCGAATCCGCCTCGGGCCCCCATTGCCGGTTGTCGATGTAGGTATTCCTGCGGCGGCTCTGGGTCATGAGCCCCGTCGCGTAACTCCCAAACCCTGGTAGGGTTCCCTTTGAGAACTCAACTCCACCGTGCGTAGGCCCCACGGTGGGCGCCAACTGTCGTGGTTTTGTCACGGCAGATGTCCTCGTGAAAGGACTTAGTACTGGAGCCATCGCACCTTGGTGGCGACTCAAAGGGGTTGAACAGGAGAGACACGGCGATTTACCCAGGTTCGGCCCCTCGTGAGGAGGTAAAAGCCTACGTCCTGCTTTGAGTTGTGTTGATGTGGTTTCGGTTACAAGGAGGGCGTAACTCGCCAAACCTAGCACTCGATGATTTCTAACCTGCCCTCTGCGTCCCTAGGACTCGCCTTTATATACAGGTCGAATCCCTAGGGTTTACAAGGGTACTTTCCTTCCTACAAATTGTGACCTCTCCGATCTCCAAGTCGCCATCTTCCAAAGCTTGGAGACCTTCCGGAAATTATAAACCGCCACACAACTATCGGCCTTGCCAGGCCAAGGTCCGAACAACGCTCAGATGAATCTCCTGATTCGGTGACCCGGCCCAACTAGGGCGGGTTATTAACAGGTAATATCCCCAACAGTTATGAAGGTGGATCTCCCACAGCTCACATGAATTTTGGGAAGAATTTGATGTGAGCTTACATACTCTGTGTAAGGTAAGGCCTGACTATTGGGGAACCTTGCATGGGAAACAAAAAAAATCCTATGCACACCTAGGATCTATCTATGGAGATGTATAGCTATGAGAGGGGAGTGCATCTACATACCCTTGTAGCTCGCTAAGAAGAAGCGCTAAGAAATGCGGTTTATGTAGTCGAATGTCTTCGCTATCCAATCACGATCTGTCCTGATCTACTACCGAACGAACCGCAGCTCCGTGTTCAGCACACATACGGCTCGATGACGTCTCCGCCTTCTCGATCCACCAAGTGTAGGCGGAGTAGTAGATAAGTTCTCTGGCAGCATGAGGACATGGTGATGGTGGTGGTGGTACAATCACAGCAAGGCTTTGCCAAGTGTTTGATGGGACGGAGGAGAAAACCATCTAGGGAGAGGGAGGGAGGGCACTACCAAGGCTTGGTGTATTGGCTGCCTCCCTATTCTCTCATATATATAGGGGAAGGGGTCACGGAGGCCAGCCTAGGGTTTTCCCTAGGAGGGGTGGCGGACAAGGTGGGCAGCCTTGACACCCAAGGCAAGGTGTGGCGCCCCACCTTGGGCTGCCCTAGCCCTTTGGCCACATGGGTCTTTTGTTGGGAGGGGCATCCAGCCCACCAGGGGCTGGTGCACCTCTCTCTCAGCCCATGGGGCCCTTCGACGCAGGTGGACCCTCCCAGTGGACCACCGAAACACTTACAACATCTCCGTCAGAAGACCATTAAGTCTCAAAACTTTTCCGAAAGTCGAATACCAACTTCCCATATATCAATATTTACCTCCGCACCATTCCGAAGATACTCATCGTTTCCAGGATATCATCCGGGACTCCGAACACCCTTCGGTAACCAACATATATAACTCATCAATATTATGTTGTCATCGAATGTTAAGCGTGCGGACCCTGTGGGTTCGAGAACTATGCAGGCATGACTAAGACACCTCTACGGTCAAGAACAAATAGCGGTACCTGGATGCCCATATTGGTTCCTTCATATTCCACGAAGATCTTTATCTGTCGAACCACGATGCCAAGGATTTAATCAATCCTATATGCAGTTTCATTTGTTCAGCGGTATGTTACTTGCCCGTGATTCCATCATCGACATCTCCATACCTAGTTCAATCTCGTTACCAACAAGTCTCTTTACCCGTTCCGTAATACAAGATCCCATGACTAACTCCTTAGTCACATTTCTTGCAAGCTTCTTGTGATGTTGTATTACCGAGTGGGCCCAGAGATACCTCCCCGTCACACGGAGTGAAAAATCCCAGTCTCGATCCATGCCAACCCAACATACACCCTCGGAGATACCTGTAGAGCATCTTTATAATCACCTAGTTACATTGTGACGTTTGATACACGCAAGGTTCCTCCAGTATGAGGGAGTTGCATGATCTCATGGTCTTAGGAACAGATAGTTGGCATGTAGAAAGTAATAGCAATAAACTTAATGATCCGATCTCATGCTATGCTTACGGTTGGGTCTTGTCCATCACATCATTCTCCTAATCATGTGATCCCGTTATGAAATGACAACTCGTGTCTATGGTTAGGAAACCTTAACCATGTTTGATCAACGAGCTAGTTTAGTAGAGGCTTACTAGGGACACGGTGTTGTCTATGTATCCACACATGTATCTAAATTTTCAATCAACACAATAATAGCATGGATAATAAACCATTATCATGAACAAGGAAATATGATGATAACTAATTTATTATTGCCTCTAGGGCATATTTACAACACTGACACAAGACTGGGATGTATTTAGGTGGAACCTTACTACATCAGGGTCTTTCATCGTAGACTCTTATGTACCATGCACTCACACATTCTGAGGTATCAGTGAGTAGTAATAAGAAAATTTGGAGGTCGAAGACTCCACTAAAAGTTAAAAAATCATGTGACATCTTCGTAAGGAAGTTATGCTAACCAAAGACAACCTCGCACGGTGCAATTGGCAAGGGAGTGAGAAGTGTTGTTTTTGTACTCATGATGAGACAATCACACACCTCTTTCTTTAGTGCAACTTGGCATGTTCTACGTGGTCAGTCATCCAAATAGTGTTAAACTGGTATGCGCCCATAAGTGTTGCCAATATTTTTAGTCATTGGTTGGACAGTATTTCGAATACATTCAAAATGCTAATAAGGACGGGAGCGTATGTCTTACTATGGTTGCTTTGACTATGTAGAAATGGTTTTATTTTTAATGATAAAAATGATTCTCCTCTATAGGTTATTTTCTGGTGTACGCACTCGCTTCGCACGTGGTCTACGCTACATCGCGTGGAGCTCCAACCACTATTCAAGGCGATGTGTACATGGTTGGAGCATGTGGTTATGGAGGTTTTTACCCAACATGGATGACAACATAACCTCCGGGTCGGTTCACCTCACCTTTGGACATATGCATAGTGTCGGTCTATATGACTCTACTTCGGCCGAATTCTCAGGGTTTTTCCAGGTGTAAAAGAGAGCTTATATTTCATTATCACAGAGTGGACTAATATGGTTGGCATGCTCGCCGGAAAAAAGAAGTCACCATGTATTCTAATGTAAGCTACCAACTCATGGGCCACCCTGTTACTCTCTCTACCTATCTAGACTAAATCTCCCACCATCTTGCTCTGCTAATCTCCTCAGAATTCTTCACAGTCAAGCTCTAGAAAATGCGGCCCTGAGATAAATTGGTTCGTCACCTCCAATGCAGCCAACAGGGCATGAGCCTTGGCTTCCTCGGAGTGAGTGCAAGGTGGGGTTCTGACTTCTCAGAGGGTTTTGTCCTAGACTTTTAGTGTTTGATAGTTATGCACAGGCTAGGTGTTACTCATAATATTTTGTATCAACTCGATTGTCATGAACACACCTTCCAGCGCACGTCTTTGTGGCATCAGCATGTTGTTTCATTCCTTCTATCAATACAAAGATACGCTAACTTGGCGTATTTGTGAAAAAAATGCCCTTTATCAAAAAAGAAACATAATCCTTGTATGTATTCGTGAAAAAAATTGCCCTTTATCAAAAAAGAAACATACTCCTTGTGATGGATAAGTCTCTGTACTACGGTCTTTGTGGGGCTGCAGCACATGACCTTTGTGGGACTGCAGCACATGGTCATTGTGGCTGTTATGGTAGAATCCTTGACCACCAAGAACTGGCAGTTACGATAGCATCTTAGACTAGCATGTTAGAGGCATCTTAGACTAGCATCTTAGCATATGATTGGCTAGCTAGCATCCTATAAATATGTATCCCAAACCCCTCAGGTTGGCATGGCATTATTGTAACAACCAAGATGCGGTCCTTTCCGATCTGGGGATCGAGGCCCCGAATTGGAAAGGAGCGCGTCTATGCATCTCACAAACAGGTAACACAGCACATACTTTATAATAATAGATAGACAATCAGGGGTTCAATTGCCTTCTCATAAATATATCAGAGTACATCAAGCATACAATCAAAGTAGTTCTGCTACGGACCACAAAACAAGAGAAATTTTCTATGCTACCCTGCCTGCTGGCCCACGATCACGACCACGCCTCAATCTTCTGGATAGTTCACATACAGGCGGTCGGTCTCCTCATCGTACTGCCAGGCCAGCTGCGTACCGTCGGGATCACCTGTCTCTGGGGTACCTAAACCTGTTGGTATTGTGGAGGAATCTGTGATCCACGGGGACTCAGCAATCTAAGACCTTGGTGCCAGAACTAGTCAAGTTATTAGGTAGGATAAGGTGAAGTGTTTAAGGTTGCAGCATCCTAAGCTTGATTTGGTGGCTACCTTACGCAGAGCATTTATGAAGGTGGTCTATACTAGCGACCGTGAATACTTGATCACTAAGTGATCCTGAACACCTACCTACGTCAATCATAACCCCACCGTGTTCCCGATCAAAGAGATATCTTCGAGGGGACAGTCACGGTTACGCACACGGTTGGCAGTTTTATTAGATTATGTTTAAGTTATCTAATATCGGATGTCGACAAAATATTCCAAGTTGCCACATAACCGCGAGCACGGCTTTCCGAAATATTAAAACATGCAGGGGTGCTCCAACTAGTCCATCACAAACATACACGGGCCGCAAAGTAATCCTCTATCACGAATCACGTGATCTTGTCGGATTCCTTAGAGGAAAACCTCAACTCTGGGGAGAACCAAAGCTTCACCGGGATTCCTATACGCAAGATATATCGCTAAGGTAAGGCAAGACTAGCAGGACCTCCCGTCGTCTCGACGACCCCGATAAGAGCCGCGTATCTCAATCTCAGGACACGACGGATGGAAAAGCCTACAGGAGCCAAACCTCAAGTTTCCCTGTGGTGGCCCCCGCAGTCTGTCCATTTTGGACAAACACTCATGAGGAGCACTGGCCCGGGTTGTTGATTAAGGATCCTCGGGGTGATCATTCCCTATGCAGATTATTATTAAGTGATTAGCAAATTAACACCAATGTTGGGTCCTGCCGGACAAGTCTTAACACTACGCGATTTATCGAGGGGGTCCCCATAACAACCCCGAACGTGTTAGGAGCGATCAATATGGAATCAAACACCGGTAGCCGGTAACTATGGCGGCAATAACAGAACAAAGCACCTGGCAAAAGGCTAGGCCTTCCGTCATTTACCAAGTATATAGGTGCAATTATTAAATAACAGAATTTAAGATAATGATATCAAGCTCATGTTGTCACATGAGTCAAAGCACCTGCATCTAGCAACGCTAACATTAGTAGTTGAGCAAAGCCTACTTAGTCAATCAAGTTTGCTAGGAAGGGATCAGTGTTTGGGTTCATAGCATATCAATAGGCAAATATTTCAGTGGTAGGCAGCGAGAATTTGACAAGGGAAACGTAAACTACCATAACAAGTCTAGAGATGGAATCAAGGTCATATCATCTTGCCTGTGAGATCCTGAGCTTGGAATGGTTCTTGTTCGTCATGCACGTACTCTTCGGACTCCACGTATTCGTTCTCCGATCCCGGTGCTACCCAACATAAGAATAACATCCAATGAACAACAGCACCTCGCGATGCAACAAGCACATGATGCATGAGATGAATATGAGCATGCATCACTATTTCTATCACTAGCACAAGCATAAGGAGTAAATACATGTTCCTGGACATAACTGCAAGCTAACCTATTTTTACATGCATGAGAATGACATGATCAGATGCGTCTCGTGAAAACGATGCAAAACCATTTAAAGAACATTACAATCGGAGCTACGGATCAACGGGAATCAACGAAACAAGATATGAAGCCCTACGTAACAAAATCATCCCCACACACTCAAATGGCACAAATCTGGTATTCCCAGGATGCCAAGACATAAAACAAACCAACATGAATGGGGTGGAGCAAATAAGAACACCACAACATCAACTAAGCACTCACAAACATCAAAATGTCAAAACTACACAATCTGCCATAAACTGCATCATAGCACTTTGTGAGCTTCATGCAAAGCACCTACAGCCACCCAAATATGACAAATAATATATGTGGCTGTAGATAGCCAAGAATAATACAGGCACAAGCAAGAATCACACAAAAATGAATTAAACACAGAAAGATACAAGGCTGTAAACTTACCCAAAAACATCAGTTTTCAGGGACTTAGTGAAAATTCCAGATTCTCTCTTTCTGTCTATGCTCTCAAGCATTTTGACAACAGCCAAAACTATATCTACCGGACTCCAAATGACATTACATTTTACAGGGATCTAGACAAACATATCAGGTCCAACTTTCTAGTTGAAAGATAAGGTTAGATCACAACACAATGACCAGCACAACCTCATCAACAGGAGAAGAAAATATAAACAGATTCTCAGACTTAGTGAAAATCTCAGATTTTCACTAATCTGGAATTTCATCCACATGCCTACTTTGAGTGGGCATAACTTGCACATATGGAATCCTAATCATGATATGAAACCAACATGAGGTAAAGGGGGTCACCCTCTACTACCACAACCAAGAACCAATTCCAAAGGCTCACCACAACTCATGCAACCAAGCTCCAAACATAGAAGAAAATGTAAATATGTCATCTCCAGAAAATGTTCCAATGGCAAAAATGATTTAACCATTGGATTCCTGGGATTTTTCTACCCCAAAACCATATATAAAACATATGCACTTGCTTGGAGCAAGTGAGCTCAAACTAGGAAGGAAAAACTACATAGAATCCAACATAGTGAATAGTGCAACATTTCATGCAACTCTCACTAGAACAACTATCACATAGCTATGCTCACGTGCACAAAGACAATATGTACATGAGGTTTTGGACCCCATGTTGGTGCCATGCACATCAACAACACAAACACTTCTCTCACTATATCACCCACACACACACATCATGCCCTCTCTCATATTTAACATGAGGAGGTGCACAAGTTGCAAATGGGGCTGTTTTCACCACACACATATCATCTTGACAACCTCATCACAAGCACATGACCCCAAGAACAACAATAGGGAAAAACTACCATGCAAGTAATATGGAAGCATCACTTACATGCACTTACTAGGAACCACATGTGTGTGCACCACCTACACACGCATCATCTCAACACACACATACACCTACTCATATGCATACCATCTAGTAGCCACCAAACCACCTACACATTCCACCATACCACTAATGCATTGCAGGAAAAATAAAATAGAAGCACTCATATTAATGCCATGATATAGGCACAAGGTGTAGCAAACAATGGCAAAGGGAAAAAATAAGTAAGAAGGAAAAAAAGAAAAGGGGCCGCCCTGGGATCGAACCCCAGTGCCCCTGGTGCACAGCAACAACACCAGCCACTAAGCTACTGTCATCGGCTCGACAGAGAAGGGAAGCAAGCAGGGTAACTTGTTCCCTGCTGCTACTGTGCAGGAGCAAAGCAAAACAATAAAAAGGGTGTCGAGGGGGATCGAACCCAGCACCTCCAACAGGCACAAGACGAGCAGTACCACTACGGTACGATACGATATCTGACAGAGAAGGTGCATCGAAACAGAAGAAGAACCCCCACTTCTACTCTGTTGCCGACGGCTTGCCGGAACAGGGGAGGGTTCTCGCCGGTGCTACAAGTTAAATCGAGCTTCGGCTCGTGGATGGGAGAATGCCCGCGCTCCCACGGTCCCATTCCTACACCTAGCTACGCCCGAAGGGCTCTACATCGACGTGCTCACGGTGAGCGGTGGCTCCAGTGACAGAAACACCGTGGGCTTCGAATACCCTGCTACTGCGCTCGATCTGAGGTAGGGAGGAGGGAGGAGAAGCACTACCTCACGTACGGGTCGAGGAGGAGGAGTCCCGTAGAGGAAGCAGTGGAAGAAGAGCGCGGTGTGGCGGAGCTCGTCGGAGAAGGTGCGCCTCCGGGAAGAAGAGGAAGCAGGGCCGGGGAGGACGATCCAGCGGCGGCAACGGGCTCCTGGAGATGCCCTCGAGTTGTTGGGGACCTTTGCCGAGGAGGAAGACGACGCAGGACAATGGCGACGACGAGCTTCACCCGTCGGCCATGGCGGATCCAGTTGCTCTTACCTTGCAGCATTGTTACAGAGAGGAGGGGGAAGGGATCTGGGTGGAGCGGCGGCGGGGAGGAACCCTAACAAGGCACGGACGCCAAGGGAGGTCTATATAGCGCGAGGGGAAAGCATGGGGCGTGCCGTCGGGCATGTGCGCGCGCTCTCTCCTCGGTGGAGCAGAGGGGAACGGGAGAGAGAGGATGACAAGTGGGACCTTGTGCCTCGCTGGAAAGGGGAGGAAGACGACGCCGTGCGCGGCTCCTGCGCGAGGGGGAGAGCACATGGGCTGCTTAAGTGGGAGCAAGCCCACTTAGGAGCGGCAGATAGAGGAAAAGAAAAAGGAATTCCTCATTCCCATTTACAGAAAACCACAGAAAGAAATTAAAGCACACAGTAAAACACTGGGGATAAAATCAAACAAAAATATCCCTTCGTCATAGAAAAATGTGACCTAATTGAATAAAATGCAATTTGATTTTTAGGGGCAAATGAATATTTACAAAACAACATTATGTGGGCTGTTTTGTATTTATTTTGCACCTTTTGAAAACCCCTTTTGAATCAGCAACTCCACTTTTCAAAATCACCACAATTCTGCTAACACAAGAGCATTTTTAAAAGAGAAAAGGAAGAAGAGATTTTTAACATAGAATAATTAGGGAGGGAGTGAAGATGGTTTGTTTTGAAAACTAAGCACTTGCTAACACATGCTTCACTCCACACAAGTCACACATCACATGATCACAAGTCTCCACACTAAGACAAGGCAAGGTATAGATGCAAGTCAAACAAGGCATGGCATGGCATGGATGCATGCATGCAAAAGAAGAACACAAATTCACACATGAAATCATAGACACAAAATGACATCATCATATCCATGACAAGGTGGACCCACATGCAATAGGTTCCAAATATGGCAATTACACACTTTGGGGCATTACAAACTCTCCCACACTACAAAGAAGATCTCGCCCTCGAGATCTAAGACTGAAAGAAATCGGGAAATTCGGAATGGAGGTGATCCTCGCGTTCCCAAGTCGCCTCTTTATTGGAATGGTGTGACCACTGCACTTTGAGAAATTTGGCAGTCTTGTTACGGGTCTTGCGCTCAGTCGCCTCGAGAACCGCAACTGGATGCTCACGATAAGAAAGGTCAGGCTGAAGGTTGATGTCTTGAAGATGCATAGTGCGCTCGGGGTTCTTGAAACACCTCCGAAGCTGAGAAACATGGAACACATCATGGACATTTGCAAAGTTTCACGGGAGCTCAAGCTGGTACGCAAGGTCGCCTCTCTTGCCGACCACTCTGAACGGACCAACGAAACGAGGCGCAAGCTTGCCTTTGACGCCAAAGCGCTGCATACCCTTCATCAGCGACACCTTGAGATAGACGAAGTCATCAAGCTCATAAGACATGTCACGGTGCTTGCTATCATAATAGCTCTTCTGACGGGACTGAGCTGCTCTGAGGTTGTCGCAAATGATCCGACACATCTCCTCAGCTTCTTCTATCATATCATTGCCAAGGATCTGACGCTCGCAGTCTCGGACCAGTTGAGCGGAGTACGACACTTCCTGCCATAGAGAATTTCAAACGGAGCATTGCCAGAACTAGCTTGATAACTCTTGTTATACGAGAACTCCGCGAAAGGCAGACAATCTTCCCACTTCATGAAAAAGAGATAACACAGGCTCTCAGCATATCCTCAAGAATTTGATTCACTCGCTCCACTTGACCACTAGTCTGAGGATGGAACGTTGTGCTGAAGTGGATCTTTGTGCTCATAGCAGACTGAAAGGAATCCCAAAACTTGGAAGTGAAAATACTTCCGTGATCTGAAGAGATCATCATAGGCACGCCGTGCAAAGAGACAATCCTGGAGGTGTATAACTCTGCCAGCTGAGCTGCTGAAATGGACTCCTTGACTGGAAGAAAATGAGCCACTTTACTCAACTTGTCGATGACGACGAAGATAGCATCATTACCCTTCTTGGACTTCGGAAACCCGGTGACGAAATCCATCTCAATGTGATCGAACTTCCACTCAGGAATCGGCAAAGGCTGCAAAAGGCCTGCTGGGAATTGATGTTCTGCTTTCACCCTTCGACATACATCACACTCGTTTACGAACTGAGCAATCTCATGCTTCATACGAGTCCACCAGAAGGTCTGCTTCAAGTCATGGTACATTTTGGAGCTACCAGGATGAATAGAGAGCAGAGAGTTATGAGCTTCCTCCATGATTACCTTCCTGAGATCACCTTTCGGGACGACAAAGCGATCCTCAAAAAACAATGTGTCCCTGGCATCAACAGTGAAGCACTTATACTTGGGGAGACTCTTTCCCACGCCAATCTTGACCTTCTTCACCATAGCGTCAATAAGTTGTGTTGCTCGGACCTGATCTTCCAAGGTAGGAGAGAGCTGAAGGTTTGCAAGAAATCCCTGAGGTACTAGCTGAAGGTTGAGCTTCCTGAAAGACTCACAAAGACCAGGCTGGAGAGGTTGCAGAATCAGACTGTTGCAATATGCCTTCCTGCTCAAAGCATCCGCCACGACATTAGCTTTGCCTGGCGTGTACTCAACACTCGGATTAAAACCCTGGAGCATTTCCACCCAACGTGTTTGCCGAAGATTCAAGTTAGGCTGAGTGAAGATGTACTTGAGACTCTTGTGATCGGTGAAAACTTCAACCTTACGTTCCAACAAGAGGTGTCTCCAAGTCATCAGAGCGTGTACCACAGCTGCTAGCTCAAGATCATGCACGGGATAGTTCTTCTCCGCTGGCTTCAACTGCGTGGAGGTATAAGCAACCACCTTCTTATCTTGCATCAGGACTGCACCAAGACCCTGGAGAGAAGCGTCGCAAAAGACCTGGTACGGCTTGGAATCATCCGGAGGAACCAAGACTGGAGTGGAGGTAAGCTTCTCTTTGAGTGTATCAAAGGCCAGCTGACACTCTGGAGACCAAGCATACTTAACACCCTTCTAAAGAAGACTTGAGAGCGGCTTGGCGATCTTGGAGAAGTTCTCAACGAACCTTCTGCAATATCCAGCAAGCTCGAGAAAGCTTCGAAGTTGCTTCACATTCTGCGGAGGCTCCCATTCAACAATGGCCTGAACTTTGGACGGTTCAACTTTAATGCCCTCGGCAGAGATAATGTGCCCAAGATAAACCACTTCTTTCAGCCAGAACTAGCACTTGGAAAACTTGGCATACAGCTTGTACTCTCTCAGTTTATCAAGCACCAACCTGAGATGTTCTTCATGTTCTTCCTGAGTTTCAGAAAATACTAGAATGTCGTCGAGATAGAGCAAGACAAAGTCATTCTTGAACGGAGAGAATATATAGCTCATCAATCGACAGAATGTCGGAGGAGCATTTGCCAGATAAAAAGACATGACCGTATACTCATACGAGCCAAAACTAGTCCTGAAGGCAGTCTTCGGAATATCTTCCTCGCGAATGCGAATTTGATGATAGCTCATCCTGAGATCAAGCTTGGAGAAGACCTTAGCACCTTTCAACTGTTAGAACAACTCAGTTATGTTCGAAAGTGGATATTTGTTCCTGATTGTCTTCTTATTCAATGGACGGTAATCGACACACAGCCGGTCCGTGCCATCCTTCTTCTTGACAAACAGAACTCCCCAGCCCCACGGAGACGAGCTCGGTCTGATCAAACCCAAACACTCCTGCTCATTGAGTTGCCTCTTAAGTTCCTTCAATTCTTCTGGACCCAGCTTGTACGGCCGTTTGCACACTCACTCTATGTCTGGCTCAAGCTCAATGACAAACTCAACTTCACGGTGCGGAGGCATGCCTGGCAGCTCTTCAGGAAACACATCTTCATATTCGCAGACCACTGGGACTTGCGAAATAGGATTGATCTCACCCTTTTCATTCAACGAGAACAAACAGATTGTATCATCGCGCGCCGCGAATATAATCACGTCCTCCGAAGAGTGGTTAAGCTTCACTTCTTTAGCCTCACAATCAATTGACACCTTGTTCATGGCCAACCAGTCCATACCAAGGATCAAATCAATGTCGGAATTGCCCAAGACAATAGGAGACGCCAGAAAAGCATAAGCACCCATCTTGACAGAAATATCAGGAACGAACAAACTAGAACTCAAATGCTTTGCAGGAGAAACGGCTGCCAATGGCTTAGGCAACTGCTCCTGACCCAGATTATGCTTGGATGCAAATGGATATGACACGAAGCAATGCGAAGCACCAGAATCAAATAGCACTTTAGCAGGAATATCACTGACGAGGAGGTTACCCATGATCACATCTGACGAGTTCTCTGCCTCAGATGCATTCACCATGTTGACTTGAGCTGATCTGGGGTTGAACTTGACAAGAGCGTTGCTTGGAGGTTTGCCTGGAGGAGGAGGAGGCACACGGAGCTCAGAAGTACACTTATTGGCATAGTGACCCTTGTGCCCACACTTGTGACAAGTGACATCTGCTGGCTTCCGGTACTGAGTCTGAGGAGGCCCTTGCTTCTGATGCTGGTATCTCTGCTGGAAGACAGGGTCGGGTGGGTGGGAAGAACCACGACCACCTGAGTGCTTGAGCTGCTGTGAGTGCCGAGGAGGAGGAGGAGAAACCCAAAACTTTTGTTGCTTCTGAACCACCTGAGTCGAGGAAGATCTGGAATATGTGAAGCGCTTCTTAGAATTCTCCACCCTGAGCAAGGCTGCCTCTGCCTTGAGAGCTAAGTTGTAGAACTTGTCGAACTCCTCAGGATCGTGCAAAGCGAGAGCTAACTGCAAATATTCTTTCAAGCCACCTCTGAACTGATAAATCTTGCTCTTCTAGTCAGGGATATCCTGCAGCGCGTAACGGGCCAGCTCGTGAAACTCAACGTTGTACTTGTACACGGAATTGTCACCCTGCTTCAAACGCCTGAACTTCTCACGCATATCCTCCACAAAACTGGAAGGGATGTAGTGGGACCTGAAGTCATGACAGAACTCATCCCAAGAAATCACCATGACGCCTCTGGAGTCTTTCAGCTGCTACCACCATATAGAAGCCTGCCTCTGCAACTGGAATGTTACAAACTTGACATAATCCTCCGGATGCACATTGCTACACTCGAAATGTTTGTTCATATAACGGATCCAATCTTCTGCATCAAATGGATGGTCGCACGAAGTGAACGTCTTTGGCTGGTTCGACAGGAACTGACCCAGACTCGCAAACTGATTTCCACCATGCTGAAAATTGCCTTGCTATTGGTTGGCTCTCTCTTGCAGCAACTGTCTCAGCATCTGGGTGTTTGCATTAGTAGGAGCCATCACCGCTTGCCAGGCCTCTGCAGGAGGAGGCGGCGGCGGCGGAGGGTTCTCCGGAGGAGGAGGTGGAGGCAGCATATCCTCATGCCCTGGGTTCTGACGAGTCGGTGGAGCCATCCTGAAGACGGACAGCATATTAGCCCACGGAATAATTGAAGATATTGCTGAATCAAAAGACAGGAATATCTGAACAGGAATAAGCAATGCACTCGAACAAATAGTAAGAATGCTTCCTCAAAGTGACGGGCGACAAAATTCCGATTAAGACCACTGCAAACAAGTATGAGCTAGAACTGCTCGGAACGAACATATGATCGAGATTTCCCCAACCTCAATCATGCATCTGTAGGAAAATAGTCCTATAAGATACTACTTGATATCCCACCTATGAATTCCCGAAATAACTGGTCATGTAGTCTGGTACACGGATACAAGGAGTATATCACACAACTCCTAAACTAACTCGTCACCTGTATCACATCCGTCAACACACAACCAGCATCTCGGACCTTCATCTACAACACACCCTCGTGATCACAATGATACTAAGCATGGCAGTACCCCCGAAGAATCTGCACCAGTACTGGGGACATCGGGGTTATCTCGCCACTACCAGTATTGAAGCAATAACGAACATCCTTCGTTCTTAGATACTCAGAAATCTGAATGATGGCGATGTGCACGAGAATCCCCTGGAGCTCAAATCCCCCGAAGAAACTCAAAGAAGACAGGAGGCACCAAGACAGGACTCCGTCACATCAAAATCATATAGATTTCACAAATACCCGCATGATCCTAAAATAAAATTTTGCGCGAGAAGAGGAGTAGAATTAAAGATTCCTAAGTCGGGAACCTCACCAGAGCATAGAAGAGGAGAAAAAAGAATCCTACTCTCCGATATAACTAAGACTCAAAACATTTTTTAGACTCGACTCGGCCAAGTACGATCACACAACGGCTCCTATGGTCGTAAGGCTCTGATTACCAACCTGTAACAACCAAGATGCGGTCCTTTCCGATCTAGGGATCGAGGCCCCGAATTGGAAAGGAGCGCATCTAAGCGTCTCGCAAACAGGTAACACAACACATACATTATAATAATAGATAGACAATCAGGGGTTCAATTGCCTGCTCATAAATATATCATAGTACATCACGCATACAATCAAAGTAGTTCCGCTACGGACTACAAAACAAGAGAAAATGGCTATGCTACCCTGTCTGCTAGCCCACGATCACGACCACGCCTCAATCTTCTGGATAGTTCACGTACAGGCCGTCGGTCTCCTTATCATACTGCCACGCCAGCTGCGTGCCGTCGAGATCACCTGTCTCTGGGGTACCTGAACCTGTTGGTATTGTGGAGGAATCTGTGATCCACGGGGACTCAGCAATCTAAGACCTTGGTGCCAGAACTAGTCAAGTTATTAGGTAGGATAAGGTGAAGTGTTTAAGGTTGCAGCATCCTAAGCTTGATTTGGTGGCTACCTTACGTAGAGCATTTATGAAGGTGGTCTATACTTGATCACTAAGTGATCCTGAACACCTACCTACGTCAATCATAAACCCACCATGTTCCCGATCGAAGAGAGATCTTCGAGGGGACAGTCACGGTTACGCACACGGTTGGCAGTTTTATTAGATTATGTTTAAGTTATCTAATACCGGATGTCAACAAAATATTCCAAGTTGCCACATAACCGTGGGCACGGCTTTCAAAAAGATTAAACCCTGCAGGGGTGCTCCAACTAGTCCATCACAAACGTACATGGGCCGCAAAGTAATCCTCTATCACGAATCACGTGATCTCGTCGGATTCCTTAGAGGAAAACCTCAACTCTGGGGAGAACCAAAGCTTCACCGGGATTCATATACGCAAGATATATCGCTAAGGTAAGGCAAGACTAGCAGGACCTCCCGTCATGTCAACGACCCCGATAAGAGCCGCGTATCTCAGTCTCAGGACACGACGGATGGAAAAGCCAACAGGAGCCAAACCTCAAGTTTCCCTATGGTCGCCCCCGCAGTCTGTCCATTTTGGACCAACACTCATGAGGAGCACTGGCCCGGGTTGTTGATTAAAGATCCTCGGGTGATCATTCCCTATGCAGATTATTATTAAGTGATTAGCAAATTAACACCAATGTTGGGTCGTGCCGGAGAAGTCTTAACACTATGCGATTTATCGAGGGGGTCCCCATAACAACCCCGAACGTGTTAGGAGCGATAAATATGGAATCAAACACCGGTAGCCGGTAACTATGGCGGCAATAACGGAACAAAGCACCCGAAAAAGGCTAGGCCTTCCGTCTTTACCAAGTATATAGGTGAAATAATTAAATAATAGAATTTAAGATAATGATATCAAGCTCATGTTGTCACATGAGTCAAAGCACCTGCATCTCTCCTGAGCTTAATTAAATAAGAGAATTTAAGATAATTAAATAACGCTAACATTAGTAGCTGAGCAAAGCCTACTTAGCCAATCAAGTTTGCTAGGAAGGGATCAGTGTTTGGGTTCATGGCATATCAAGAGGCAAATATTTCAGTGGTAGGCAGTGAGAATTTGACAAGGGAAACGTAAACTACCATAACAAGTCTAGAGATGGAATCAAGGTCATATCATCTTGCCTGTGAGATCCTGAGCTTGGAATGGTTCTTGTTCGTCATGCACGTACTCTCCGAACTCCACGTATTCGTTCTCCGATCCCGGTGCTACCCAACATAAGAATAACATCCAATGAACAACAGCACCTCACGATGCAACAAGCACATGATGCATGAGATGAATATGAGCATGCATCACTATTTCTATCACTAGCACAAGCATAAGGAGTAAATACATCTTCCTGGACATAACTGCAAGCTAACCTATTTTTACATGCATGAGAATGACATGATCAGATGCGTCTCGTGAAAACGATGCAAAACCATTTAAAGAACATTACAATCGGAGCAACGAATCAACGGGAATCGACAAAACAAGATATGAAGCCCTACGTAACAAAATCATCCCCACACACTCAAATGGCACAAATCTGGTATTCCCAGGTTGCCAAGACATAAAACAAACCAACATGAATGGGGTGGAGCAAATAAGAACACCACAACATCAACTAAGCACTCACAAACATCAAAATGTCAAAACTACACAATCTGCCATAAACTGCATCATAGCACTTTGTGAGCTTCATGCAAAGCACCTACAGCCACCCAAATATGACAAATAATATATGTGGCTGTATATAGCCAGGAATACTACAAGCACAAGCAAGAATCACACAAAAAGGAATTAAACACAGAAAGATACAAGGCTGTAAACTTGCCCAAAAACATCAGTTTTCAGGGACTTAGTGAAAATTCCAGATTCTCTCTTTCTGTCTATGCTCAAGCATTTTGACAGCAGCCAAAACTATATCTACAGGACTCCAAATGACATGAAATTTTACAAGGATCTAGACAAACATATCAGGTCCAACTTTCTAGTTGAAAGATAAGGTTAGATCACAACACAATGACCAGAACAACCTCATCAACAGGAGAAGAAAATATAAACAGATTCTCAGACTTAGTGAAAATCTCATCTAGAATTTCATCCACATGCCTACTTTTGAGTGGGCATAACTTGCACATATGGAATCCTAATCATGAGATGAAACCAACATGAGGTAAAGGGGGTCACCCTCTACTACCACAACCAAGAAACAATTCCAAAGGCTCACCACAACTCATGGAACCAAGCTCCAAACATAGAAGAAAATGTAAATATGTCATCTCCAGAAAATGTTCCAATGGCAAAAATGATTTAACCATTGGATTCCTGGGATTTTTCTACCCCAAAACCATATATAAAACATATGCACTTGCTTGGAGCAAGTGAGCTCAAACTAGGAAGGAAAAACTACATAGAATCCAACATAGTGAATAGTGCAACATTTCATGCAACTCTCACTAGAACAACTATCACATAGCTATGCTCATGTGCACAAAGACAATATGTACATGAGGGTTTGGACCCCATGTTGGTGTCATGCACATCAACAACACAAACACTTCTCTCAATATATCACCCACACACACACATCATGCCCTCTCTCATATTTAACATGAGGAGGTGCACAAGTTGCAAATGGGGCTGTTTTCACCACACACATATCATCTTGACAATCCTCATCACAAGCACATGACCCCAAGAACAACAATAGGGAAAAACTACCATGCAAGTAATATGGAAGCATCACTTACATGCACTTACTAGGAACCACATGTGTGTGCACCACCTACACACACATTATCTCAACACACACACACACACCTACTCATATGCATACCATCTAGTAGCCACCAAACCACCTACACATGCTAGCAAAGCAAAAGATTACTAACACATGCATATGATACATACAAACACATACATACATACACTAGCACCACCACACAAGGAAGACTCACCCCACTAATGCATTGCAGGAAAAATAAAATAGAAGCACTCATATTAATGCCATGATATAGGCACAAGGTGTAGCAAACAATGGCAAAGGGAAAAAAATAAGTAAGAAGGAAAAAAAGGGGCAGCCCTAGGATCGAACCCCAGTGCCCCTGGTGCACAGCAACAACACCAGCCACTACGCTACTGCCATCGGCTCGACAGAGAAGGGAAGCAAGCAGGGTAACTTGTTCCCTGCTGCTACTGTGCAGGAGCAAAGCAAAACAATAAAAAGGGTGCCGAGGGGATTGAACCCAGCACCTCCAACAGGCACAAGACGAGCAGTACCACTACGCTACGATACGATATCTGACAGAGAAGGTGAATCGAAACAGAAGAAGAACCCCAACTTCTACTCTGCTGCCGACGGCTTGCCGGAACAGGGGAGGGTTCTCGCCGGCGCTACAAGTTAAATCGAGCTTCGGCTCGTGGATGGGAGGATGCCCGCGCTCTCACGGTCCCATTCCTACACCTAGCTACGCCCGAAGGGCTCTAGATCGACGTGCTCAAGGTGCGCGGCGGCTCCGGCGACAGAGACACCGTGGGCTTCGAATACCCTGCTACGGTGCTCGATCTGAGGTAGGGAGGAGGGAGGAGAAGCACTACCTCACGTACAGGTCGAGGAGGAGGAGTCCCGTAGAGGAAGCAGTGGAAGAAGAGCGTGGTGTGGTGGAGCTCATCGGAGAAGGTGCGCCTCCGGGAAGAAGAGGAAGCAAGGCCGGGGAGGACGATCCACCGGCGGGAACGGGCTCCTGGAGATGCCCTTGAGCTGCTGGGACCTTCGCCGAGGAGGAAGACGACGCAGGACGATGGCGACGACGAGCTTCACCCGTCGGCCATGGCGGATCCGGTTGCTCTTACCTTGCAGCGTTGTTACAGAGAAGAGGGGGTAGGTATCTGGGTGGAGCGGCGGCGGGGAGGAACCCGAACAAGGCACGGATGCCAAGGGGGGTCTATATAGCGCGAGGGGAAAGTGTGGGGCGTGCCGTCGGGCATGTGCGCGCTCTCTCTCATCGGTGGAGAAGAGGGGAACGGGAGAGAGAGGATGACAAGTGGGACCCTCTGCCTCGCTGGAAAGGGGAGGAGGACGATGCCGTGCGCAGCTCCTACGCGAGGGGGAGAGCACATGGGCTGCTTAAGTGGGAGCAAGCCCACTTAGGAGCGGCAGATAGAGGAAAAGAAAAAGGAATTCCTCATTCCCATTTATAGAAAAACACAGAAAGAAATTAAAGCACAGAATAAAACAATGGGGATAAAATCAAACAAAAATATCCCCTGGTCATAGAAAAATGTGACCTAATTGAATAAAATGCAAAATGATTTTTAGGGGCAAATGAATATTTACAAAACAGCATTATGTGAGCTGTTTTGTATTTATTTTGCACCTTTTGAAAACCCCTTTTGAATCAGCAACTCCACTTTTCAAAATCACCACAATTCTGCTAACACAAGAGCATTTTTAAAAGAGGAAAGGAAGAAGAGATTTTTATCATAGAATAATTAGGGAGGGAGTGAAGATGGTTTGTTTTGAAAACTAAGCACTTGCTAACACATGCTTCACTCCACACAAGTCACACATCACATGATCACAAGTCTCCACACTAAGACAAGGCAAGGTATAGATGCAAGTCAAACAAGGCATGGCATGGCATGGATGCATGCATGCAAAAGAAGAACACAAATTGACACATGAAATCATAGACATAAAATGACATCATCATATCCATGAAAAGGTGGACCCACATGCAATAGGTTCCAAATATGGCAATTACACACTTGGGGCATTACAATTATGTGACAAATAAACCAACGAAAATTGTCCCTACTCTCCTAGTGTCATCTACACCTATTAATGCTCAGGATGAAAGGTATAACAAGTGGTATCAGAGCCTCATTGTCTTTCACCCTGAGCAATTTCTGCTCACCTCTCTCACCGGGAGCTGAGTTTCCTAAGCCACTAGCAGCAGTTTCTCCGACTACCCCTCGTTACCTCCCTCCCTCCGGACTGTCGAGCAGCAGCTCGTCAGAAGCAGCCTCTTCTTCACGCAATAGTCCCCCTGCAGCAAGCCATCTTTGTAGGTCGCTCTGAGCACATGACGCGGGCAGGAGGCCGAGCGCGCCGTGGTAGAGAAATGTGAGCGAGCAGCTGCAACAGCCACTATTGCGGTCGCAAGGGCGTCGAGGCTGGCTGCAGCAGAGTTGGCAGCAGCCAGAGCGGAGGTAGAAGCAGTAGTAGTGGAGGCAGCACGTGAGGCTATGGCGGATGACAAGGCACTCTGCGGCAGCTCCGGCAGCTCCAACGGCTCGGCGCCTGCGGATGACAGTGCCGATGCAGACAACGCCAATGCAACGCGAGAGCGAATGACGCAGTGGGTAGTCGAGCACGCCCGCACACATTGCGATGGCGCTCCAGGTGAAGGTGCACATGGCAATGGCGGCTACGAAGACTAGGACAACAGCCTCTACGAGGTCCCGACTGTGGTCAGGGATGTTCATCCCGGTGTTGGGTGGCCTACCCTCACCAAAACCAACTGCTGAAATCACAATTTCTCTCTAGGGTGGTTTTGATAATTGATCACAACGTATGCACCATTGGACTAATGTGTTTTCCAAGTATATTTCAAAAAAGTTCAAAAGATGCTATGGCTTAAGGTTTATGTGGCGATACCCCTGGATGCAAGAAAGGAATAATATTGGCTCAAGCATCAAGCTAGAAGAATCTTCATTTTATATTTGTGAGCAATCATTTTTGAGTCCATAGGAAAGCCAATACTATTAAAAGGGGGTGAGGTAGTAAAATGAACTGATTGCTCAAATGCTCAAAGTTAGCCAGCAAAACACTCAGTCATTTTTCCCACATATCCACTCTGTCAAGATCCACATACACAAATTGGGTGTCACCAACATTCCCATATCGGACCAACCGAGTTTGAACCTCACACAGAACCTTAGCCATTCCAACCAAATCGGTGCAACCGAAACTGCATCCGTGCTACCGAGTTCACTGTGACCAGCATTCTGTTGCCAAGATACAAAAAATCAGAATTTCCGAGTTTGAGTATGATGCCAACTGTTCTTCCCCTTTGCGACGGCACCAGAAGAATGCTGCTAGCACTCTCCGACAATCGAAACTAGAAGAATGTTGTTGACGGCCCACAAGCGCATGGGATCGCAGCAGTTTTCGAGGGTAGAGTATTCAACCCAAATTTGTTGGTACGCCTATAGGAGGTGAGAGGATACTCTCAAGTATTAGCAGCTGAATATGTCAGATTCAACCACACCTGAAAGATTAGTATCTGCAAGCAAAGTAGTAACAGCAAAGTAGTATGATAACAACGGTGTCAGAAACGATCTGTTGACAGCAGACTATTCCTAACGATTGTATCAATGGCGCCAAGTTGCCTCGTTGATGGAAACTGTCAGTTCCCGTCAACGACCAGTGAACCAAAATTGTAGCAGGTAGCAGTAGTGTAACGAGCAATAGCAGCGGCAAGGAAAAGCAGTAGTGACAGCAGTAGCAAGTAGCAACAGTAGCAAGCGACAGTAGTAGCAACAGTAGCAGCAGAGCAAGACAAGTAACAGCAGTAGCAATAGTAGTAGCAGCAGCAGAGCAAAACAAGTAACAGCAGTAGCAATGGTAGTAGCAACAGCAGTAGGACAAACTCGTAGGCAATGGGTCGGTGATTTGTTTGGATCATATTCATCATGCAACAGTTATAACACGGAGAGATATGTGGCTAGCTCCCGTTCGTCAATGTGGTGTAGGCATGCATTTCGTGTGTCGTCATACGTGCTTAGGGAAAAGAACTTGCATGACATCTATTGTACATCCCTCCCATGGCAGCGGGGTCCAAAAGGAAACTATGGGATTTAAGGTTTTCCTTTTAATAAAGAACCGGACCAACGCATTAGCACTTGGTGAACACATGAACTCCTCAAACTATGGTCATCACCGGGAGTGGTTCCGGTTATTGTCACTCCGGGGTTGCCGGATCATAACACATAGTAGGTAACTACAACTTGCAAGATCGGATCTAAAACACACATATATTGGTGACAACATAATAATTTCAGATCTGAAATCATGGCACTCGGGCCCTAGTGACAAGCATTAAGCATGGCAAAGTAGTAGCAACATCAATCTCAGAACATAGTGGATACTAGGGATCAATCCCCATCAAAACTAACTCGATTACATGATAGATCTCATCCTACTCATCACCGCCCAGCGAGCCTCCGAATAGATTACTCACGAACGACGAAGAGATTCATGGAATTGGAGAGCTAAGAAGGTTGATGATTACGATGGCGACGATTTCCCCTCTCCGGAGCGCAAGACGGTCTCCAGATCTGCCCTCTAGATGAAGAACAGCTGGTGGTGGTGGCTCCATACCGCAAACGCGATGAAAACTTCTCTTTTTATTTTTTCTAGGACAAAAGTGAACTTATAGACCTGAGGTTGGGGGCGGCAGAGCCGTGTGGGCCCCACAAGCCTGCCACTGCCACCAGGGGGTGGTGGCGGAGCCAGGACTTGTGGCCCACTGGCCCACCCCCTCACGTGGAACTTGGCGCAGATATTTTTCTTATTTTCCAAAACTGCTCCCCGTAAATTTTCAGGACGTTTGGAGAACTTTGATTTCTACACAAAAATAACACCAAGGCAATTCTGCTGAAAACGGCGTCAGTCCCGGTTAGTTCCATTCAACTCATGCAAATTAGAGTCCAAAACAAGGGCAAAAGAGTTTGGAAAAGTATATACGATGGAGACGTATGAGAGTATCGGTGCCACCGAGTTTGGCCATCTGACCGCTAATCACCTTTTCGGTGCCACCAAGTTCTATATATCGGTCTCACCGAGATTCAAAAGTTCACACTTTTAGTACTAGTCTGTACCACCGAGTTGTCCACTTTGGTGTCACCGAGTTTGCTATTTTTTTGTGTAACGGTTGGATTTTGGCTGCTACCTATATACTATACCCATTCACCCACCTATCATTCGTGGGAGAAGCACTCAGAACACAGACTTCGTTTCCAGATCCATTTTATGAGAGAGAACAACCTACTCATGTGTTGAGACCAAGGTATTACAATCCAATCATTTGAATATTCATCTCTAGCCTCCGCAAAGTTCTTTGCACCAAATCAACCTCTCCTACCCATGCATATTCTGTGAGAAAATGATTTGTGTTGAGGAGACTATATTTAGAATCACAAGAGCAAGGAGTTCAATTATCTACCCCATCTATTACCTTTTGGAGGGTGGTGCCTCCTAGATTGGTTAGGTGTCGCTTGGGAGCCTCCTACTTCGTGTTGTTGAGTTGATCCAAGATCTTTGTAAGGGCAAGGAGATCGCCTACTTCGTGAAGATGTACCGTGAGTGGGGCTAGTCCTGTGTGGACAGAAGTCGTGGTGGAATAGACAAGGTTGCTTCTTTGTGGACCCTCCATGGGTGGAGCCCTCTGTGGACTCTCGCAGTTGTTACCCTCCATGGGTTGAAGTCTCCACTAACATGGACGTACGATAGCGCCACCTATCAGAACCATGCCAAAAATCACCGTGTCAACCTCATGTGTTTAATCTCCCTACCTTACTCCTCTATTTACACTTGCATGTTTACTTTCCGTTGTTATACTATTAGAACCGCATGTGTAGGGTGTACTTTACTTGTTATAATTGTCGTAGCTGCCTCTCAAATAAAATTGGGAAAAGGAAAAAATGATCTTGTCAAGTAGTCTAATCACCCCCCCCCCTTAGACATACTTTCGATCCTACAAGTAGTATCAGAGCTTTGGTCTCCGTTTCATTGGTTTAGCAACCTAGGAGAGTATGGCATCTAGTGAGGGAAATTATCATCGTAGAGGTCCTTACTTCGATGGCGCTAGTTTTGCTAGTTGGAAGCATAAAATGAAAATGCACATACTTGGCTTTAATCCTCATGTTTGGGGTGTTATTCGTGTTGGTTGGTGTGCAAGGTAACTTCTTTGGAGAAGGGCATGAACCAGATCGTGATGCGACAACTGATGAACTGAAGATGCTGCAACTTAATTCTCAAGCCTGCGATATCATCTTCAATTGCCTTTTCCCCAAAGGATCCAACAAAATCAGTCGTCTTTAGAATGCAAAAGAAATTTGGGATACTTTGGTTGATATGCACGAAGGTACTGATTCGGTCAGAGAATCTAAGTTGAGTGTGCTTCAAAGTCAGCTTGACAAGTTCAAGATGAAGGATGGTGAAGGAGTCGCTGAAATGTACTCTAGGCTAGCTCTCATTACCAATGAGATTGCTGGCTTAGGCAGCGAAGAGATGAACTCATCGGGCTGGAGTAGCCCTGTCGCTGGAGCACACCGTAGCACCCTCGTCCTCACCGGAGCACCGCCGCAGGAGGAGCCGCCATCGCCGGATTTCGCGTAGCCGCCGCCATCGGAGTTCGTTCGAGCGCCACCGGAGCACCACCGGAGGAGCCATGCCAAGACAGACCTGTTTTTTCCTGCTACTCGTGGTGAGCACACAAACGCGATCCGTTTCAGCCGATCCTGACAAACACGTGGAGTTGCTACATTATCCGAATTAATCCTATTTTTGATCTGTTTTAGCTCGGGCAGATTCTCGATAAAAATTTAAAAGTGTTTAACTTTTTGCTCGTACCTTCGAATGAGGAAATTCTTTTTCCTGTGATCTTGTATTGACGAGTAGAACATGACAGTACCAATAGTTTCTAGGTTAGCGATATTTAAAATTTGAGTTGGCCTAGATTTAGTTTAAACTTTTCGGAGGCCATAATTTGCAAACCGTTCGTCCAATTTAGTTGTTTCTTTCTGCGTTATCGATACGCCCATTTTGCATGATGCTTTCATATTGATATTTATCGCTTCTTGGGTTGTTATTCCACTTCACGGTACAATACTTATGCCTTTTATCTCTTATTTTGCAAGGTTTACAAGAAGAGGGACAATGCCGACAACTGGAATTCTGGCCTAAAATTGGAGCAAGTTTGAGATACCTATTCTGCGCAACTCCAAACGCCGTAAAAATCAACGAGGATTTTTTTCGGATTTATAAAAAATACTGGGCCAAAGAAGCGCCAGAGGGGCGCCAACAGGTGGCCACAAGCCTGCTAGGCGCGGCCACCCCCCCCCCCCCCCCCCCCCCGCCCCCCGGTCACGCCTAGGGGGCTTGTGGGCACCCAGCTGGCCCTCTGGCCCCCCTCTTCTGCTATATGAAGGGTTTCGTCCGGAAAAAAAATCAAGAGGAGGCTTTTTCGTGGATTCGCCACCGCCACGAGGCGGAACTTGAGCAGAACCAATCTAGAGCTCCTGGAGGACGATCCTGCAGGGGAAACTTCCCTCCCGGAGGGGGAAATCGTCGCCATCGTCATCACCAACACTCCTCTCATCGGAGGGCACTCGTCAGCATCAACATCTTCATCAGCACCATCTCATCTCCAAACCCTAGTTCATCTCTTGTAACCAATCTCCGTCTCTCGACTCCCATTGGTACTTGTAAGGTTGCTAGTAGTGTTAATTACTCTTTGTAGTTGATGCTAGTTGGATTACTTGGTGGAAGAGTTTATGTTCAGATCCTTGATGCTACTCGTTACCTCTCTGGTCATGAATATGATTATGCTTTGTGAGTAGTTACTTTTGTTCCTGAGGACATGGGATAAGTCATGCTATAAGTAGTCATGTGAATTTGGTACTCGTTCGATATTTTGATGTGTTGTATGTTGTTTTTCCTCTAGTGGTGTTATGTGAACGTCGACTACATAACACTTCACCATTATTTGGGCCTATAGGAAGGCATTGGGAAGTAGTAAGTAGATGATGGGTTGCTAGAGTGACAGAAGCTTAAACCCTAGTTTATGCGTTGCTTCGTAAGGGGCTGATTTGGATCCACTAGTTTAATGCTATGGTTAGACT
The DNA here is from genome assembly GCF_904849725.1 of Hordeum vulgare subsp. vulgare. Classification (NCBI taxonomy): domain Eukaryota; kingdom Viridiplantae; phylum Streptophyta; class Magnoliopsida; order Poales; family Poaceae; genus Hordeum; species Hordeum vulgare. Next base: position 115,889,531 of record NC_058518.1, on the reverse strand, counting down.
TTGTCTTAATTCTTCTTTCGTAGTTGTGGATGCTTGCGAGAGGGGTTAATCATAAGTGGGATGCTTGTCCAAGTAAGGGCAGTACCCAAGCGCCGGTCCACCCGCATATCAAACTATCAAAGTAACGAACGCGAATCATATGAACATGATGAAAACTAGCATGACATAAATTCCCGTGTGTCCTCGGGAGCGTTTTTCCACCTATAAGACTTTGCCCAGGCTTGTCCCTTGCTACAAAAGGGATTGGGCCACTTTCTTGCATTGTTGGTACTTTTGTTATTTGTTGCTTGCTACGAATCATCTCACCACACAATCACTTGTTACCGATAATTTCAGTGCTTGCAGATATTTTCTTACTGAAAACCACTTGTCAGATCCTTCTGCTCCTTGTTGGGTTCGACACTCTTAATTATTGAAAGGACTACGATTGATCCCCTATACTTGTGGGTCATCAAGACTCTTTTCTGGCGCCGTTGCCGAGGAGAGAAGCGCCTTTGGTAAGTGGAATTTGGTAAGGAAACATGCATATAGTGTGCTGAAATTTATTGTCACTTGTCACTATGGATACTAATCCTTTGAGGGGCTTGTTCGGGGTATCTTCACCTCGAACGGAAGCACAAAGAGTTGCTCCTCAACCTTCTGCACCTACTGAAAATATTTTCTTTGAATTTCCTTCGGGTATGCTTGAGAAACTGCTCGCTAATCCTTTTACAGGAGATGGAGCATCACATCCAGACTTGCATCTAATCTATGTAGATGAATTTTGTGGTTTATTTAAGATGCAGGTTTGCCCGAGGATGAGGTCAATAAGAAGGTCTTTCCTTTATCTTTGAAGGGTAAGGCGTTGACATGGTATAGGCTATGTGATGATACTGGATCATGGAACTACAATCGGTTGAAATTGGAATTTCATCAAAAGTTTTATCCTATGCATTTAGTACATCGTGATCGGAATTATATTTATAATTTTTGGCCTCATGACAGAGAAAGCATCGCTCAAGCTTGGGGGAGGCTTAAATCAATGTTATATTCATGCCCCAACCATGAGCTCTCGAAAGAAATTATCATTCAGAACTTTTATGCTCGGCTTTCTCATGATGATCGCACCATGCTTGACACTTCTTGTGCCGGTTCTTTTATGAAGAGACATATTGACTTCAGATGGAATTTATTGGAGAGAATTAAATGCAACTTTGAAGATTGGGAGCTTGAAGAAGGTAAGGAGTCAGGTATGAATTTCAAGTTTGATTGTGTTAAATCCTTTGTTGAAACAAATACCTTTAGTGATTTTAGCGCTAAGTATGGACTTGACTCTGAGATAGTAGCTTCATTATGTGAATCATTTGCTGCTCATATTGATATCCCCAAAGAGAAGTGGTTTAAATATCATCCTCCTTTAGAAGTCAATGTAGTTAAACCTAATCCAGTTGAAGAGAAAGTCATTGCCTATAATGATCCTATTGTTCCCAGTGCTTACATTGAGAAACCACCTTTCCCTGTTAAGATAAAGGATCATTCTAAAGCTTCAACTGTGATACGTAGAGGCTACATTAGAACACCTACACCCCCTGAGCAAATTAGAGTTGAACCTAGCATTGCTATTATCAACGATCTCCTGTCTGATGATGTTGAGGGACATAATATTCACTTCTGTGAAGATGCTGCTAGAATTGCTAAACCTCACGCTAGAGAAAAACATAGGCATGTTGTTGGCACGCCTGTTGTTTCTGTTAAGATAGGAGATCATTGCTATCATGGTTTATGTGACGTGGGTGCTAGTGTTAGTGCAATACCTCAATCCTTATATGATGAAATCAAAGACGAGATTGCACCTGTTGAGATAGAAGCTATTGATGTCACTATTCAGCTTGCCAATAGATATACTATCTGCACCTGTTGAAGTCTTGTGTGGTAAAACGAAGTATCCTGCTGATTTCCTCGTGCTTGCTACCGCACAAGATAGCTTTTATCCCATCATATTTGGCAGACCTTTTCTCAATACCGTCAATGCTCATATTGACTTTGAGAAGCAAACTGTCACTGTTGGCTTTGAAGGTGTGTCACATGAGTTCAATTTCTCCAAGTTTGGTAGACAACCTCATGAAAAGGAGTTGCCTAGTAAGGATGAAACTATTGCCTTAGCTTCTATTGTCGTGCCTCCTACTGATCCCTTAGAGCAATACTTGCTTGAGCATGAAAATGATATGCATATGGATGAAAGGGATGAGATAGATAGAGTCTTCTTAGAACAATATCATATCCTTAAGAATAATTTGCCTGTTGAACTGCTTGGGGATCCACCCCCTCCAAAAGGTGATCCTGTGTTCGAGCTTAAACAGTTGCCTGATACTCTTAAGTATGCTTATCTTGATGAAAAAGAGATATATCATGTTATTATTAGTGCTAGCCTCTCAGAGCATGAAGAAAATAAGTTACTAAAAACTCTGAGAAAGCACCGTGCTACTATTGGATATACTCTTGATGATCTTAAGGGCATTAGTCCAACTCTATGCCAGCACAAGATTAAAACTGATCCTGATTTCAAACCAGTTGTTGATCATCAAAGGAGATTAAATCCTAAGATGAAAGAAGTAGTATGAAAAGAAATACTAAAGCTCCTGGAAGTGGGTATCATCTATCACGTTTCTCATAGTGATTGGGTGAGTCCGGTGCATTGCGTCCCTAAGAAGGGAGGCATTACCGTTGTCCCTAATGATAAGGATGAATTGATCCCACACAGGATTATTACTGGCTATAGGATGGTGATCGATTTTAGGAAATTGAAGAAGGCCACTAGGAAAGATCATTACCCTTTGCCTTTTATCGACCAAATGCTAGAAAGACTTTCTAAACACACACACTTCTGCTTTCTAGACAGTTATTCTAGTTTCTCCCAAATTCCAGTTGCACAATCTGATCAGGAGAAAACCACTTTCACCGGCCCTTTCAGTACCTTTGCTTATAGACGTATGCTTTTTGGCTTATGTAATGCACCTGCCACCTTTCAAAGATGTATGATGGTTATATTCTCTAACTTTTGTGAAAAGATTGTTGAGGTTTTCATGGATGACTTCTCCGTTTATGGGTCTTCCTTTGATGATTGCCTCAGCAACCTTGATCGAGTCTTGCAGAGATGTAAAGACACCAATCTTGTCTTGAATTGGGAGAAGTGCCACTTTATGGTTAATGAAGGCATCGTCTTAGGACATAAAATTTCTGAAAGAGGTATTGAAGTCGATAAGGCTAAGGTTGATGCGATCGAGAAAATGCCATACCCCATAGATATATAAGGTATAAAAAGTTTCCTTGGTCATGCTGGTTTCTATAGGAGATTCATTAAAGACTTCTCTAAGATTTCTAGGCCACTTACCAATCTCTTGCAAAAGGATATTCCTTTTGTTTTTGACGATGATTGTGAGGAAGCCTTTGAAATACTTAAGAAGGCCTTGATAACTGTGCCTATTGTTCAACCACCTGATTGGAACTTACCTTTTGGAATCATGTGTGATGCTAGGGATTATGTTGTTGGTGCTGTCCTAGGGCAAAGAGTTGATAAGAAGTTGAATGTTATTCACTATGCTAGTAAAACTCTAGATAGTGCCCAAAGAAACTATGCTACTACGGAGAAGGAATTTTTAGCAGTCGTGTTAGCATGTGAAAAGTTCAGGTCTTACATAGTTGATTCCAAAGTCACTATTCACACTGATCACGCTGCTATTAAGTACCTCATGGAGAAGAAGGACGCTAAACCTAGACTTATCATATGGGTTCTCTTGCTACAAGAATTTGATTTGCACGTTGTCGACAGGAAGGGTGCTGATAACCCAGTAGCACATAACTTGTCTAGGTTGGAGAACGTTCTTGATGACCCACAACCTATTGATGATAGCTTTCCCGATGAGCAACTGAATGTCATCAATACTTCACGTAGTGCTTCGTGGTATGCTGATTATGCAAACTATATCGTTGCCAAATATATACCACCTAATTTCACATACCAGCAAAAGAAGTTCTTCTTTGACTTGAGACATTACTTTTGGGATGATCCTCGCCTTTATATGGAAGGAGTAGAAGGTGTTATTAGATGTTGTGTACCTGAACATGAACAGGGACAGATCCTACAGAAGTGTCACTCCGAGGCCTACGGAGGACACCATGCGGGAGATAGACATGCACACAAGGTATTGCAATCAGGTTTCTATTGGCCCACTCTCTTCAAGGATGCCCGTAAGTTTGTCTTTTCTTGTGACGAATGTCAAAGAGTAGGTAACATCGGTAAACGTCAGGAAATGCCTATGAACTATTCACTTGTCATTGAACCATTTGATGTTTGGGGCTTTGATTATATGGGACCTTTTCCAAAATCCAACGGGTATACTCATATCCTAGTTGCTGTTGATTACGTCACTAACTGGGTGGAAGCTATCCCCACTAGTAGTGTTGATCACAACACATCAATTAGGATGCTTAAAGAAGTTATTTTCCCTAGATTTGGAGTCCCTAGATATCTAATGACCGATGGTGGTTCACATTTCATTCATGGTGCTTTCCGTAAAATGCTTACTAAGTACGATGTCAACCATAAAATTGCGTCTCCTTATCACCCCCAGTCCAGTGGTCAAGTAGAGCTAAGCAATAGAGAGATTAAACTAATTCTGCAAAAGACTATCAACAGGTCTAGAAAGAATTGGTCTAAGAAGCTCGATGATGCATTGTGGGCTTATAGAACTGCCTATAAGAATCCCATGGGCATGTCTCCGTACAAAATGGTGTACGGCAAAGCATGTCATTTACCTCTTGAGCTAGAGCATAAAGCTTATTGGGCAATCAAATAGCTCAACTTTGATTTCAAACTTGCGGGTGAGAAGAGGTTATTTGATATTAGCTCGCTTGATGAATGGATAACTCAGGCATATGAGAATGCCAAGTTGTTCGAACAAAAGGTTAAGATGTGGCATGATAAAAGAATACAAAAGCGTGAGTTCAATGTAGGTGATTATGTCTTGCTATATAATTCTCGTTTAAGATTTTTTGCGGGCAAGCTTCTCTCTAAATGGGAAGGTCCCTATATTGTTGAGGAAGTATATCGCTCCGGTGCTATCAAGATCAACAACATGGAAGGTAATTGTCCGAGAGTTGTAAATGCGCAGAGAATCAAGCATTATATCTCAGGTACTCCCATAAATGTTGAAAGCAATATCATCAATACCATAACTCCGGAAGAATACCTAAGGGATATTTATAAGCCTGTTTCAGACTCTGAAAACAAAGAGGTATGTGATTCGGTAAGAAAACAGACTCCAAAACATTTCCAGTAGGAATTTTTCTCCGTTTTGGAATATTTGAAAAAATAGAAAAATTGGAAGTAGTCCGGAAAGCGCGCGAGGAGGCGACAAGCCTGCCAGGCGCGGGCACACCCCCTGGCCGTGCTTGGGGGCTTGTGGCCACCTCGTGTGCCTCCCGGACTCCGTTTTCGTGCGGAGTACTCCTTCTGGTTTGGAAAAAATCAATATATATTCTCCCGTAAGGTCTGACCCATGTATCACGCAGATTTCCTCTATTCTCGTTTCGAGCCTGTTTTTTACCGCAGGTTTAGAGCAAGATGTCGTCCCAGGAATCTGTGGAGGAGAACAATCTCCCTCAAGTCTATGGAGAACTACATGCTAATCTGAAAAGGATGGAGGTCATGGAGCCAAGGAAAGGCTACCTAAAGAAACCAAGGGCAAAACTAAGGAGAAGAATCAGGCATGGGATGAAGCACAATCTGCGTTCAACAAGAAGTGGATTTCCTCCAACCCTACCTCCACCTGTTGTCTCCATCCTTGATTGAACTCTTGAGGTTTTGTGAAACAACTCGTGCTCACAATACATATCTCACTCGTGAAGTTGTTTTGCTGGAGAAACATATCACAGATCTCCAAGGTATAAATCAAAGATTGATGGCCCTCTTGGAATCAAAGGACAAAGCAACTCCATCACCATCACCTCCAAAGGAAGACAACTGAGTATGGGTATGGGCAATCCCCTTGCCTTTTGCCAAGCTTGGGGGAGTTTGCCGGTATCGTATCACCATCACATCTTTTGCCTTTACCTTTGTTTTACTTTGTTCCTTTTTAGTTTTCTTTTTCTCTACTAGTTTGAAAGTCTTAGTGTTTTAGTCTTGAGTTTTGCTTTGTGTCACCCCTGATGTATTCGAGCTCATGAGCCATATAATAAAGAGTGTCTTAGTTGAGGACTTTGCCTCTTGCCATGATCAAAAGAGTGAGAGAAGAACAAAAGCATGAAAGATCATGTAATGATCTTATGGGAAGTGATGGCTTCACATATAAAAAGAATGTTGATTGAAAATTGTTGAGGGTAGACAAACATAGACCTTGGTGATTGTTGCAATAATAGGAAGTGATAAAGAAGGAGAGGTTCACATATAAATATATCATCTTTGACACCATCTGTGATTGTGGACACTCACTAAACTATTGCATGCCTAGAAGTAGATGTTTGACAAGGAAGAAAACATAATGAATTATGTTTGCTTGGTTCCGAACAATGTTATATGATTAGAGATCCCTTGGCATGTGATGATTGCTTCCACCTCATATTAGCCAGAACTCCCGCACCAAGTAGAGATACTACTTGTGCATCCATAAACCTTCAACCCAGTTTTGCCATGAGAGTCCACCATACCTACCTATGGATTGAATAAGATCCCTCAAGTAAGTTGTCATCGGTGCAAGCAATAAAAATTGCTCCCTAATATGTATGATCTATTAGTGTGTGGAAAATAAGCTTTGTACGAACCTGTGATGAGGAAGACATAAAAGCGACAGACTGCATAATAAATTTCTTTATCACAGGAGGCAATATAAAGTGACGTTCCTCCGCACTAAGAGGACACGCATCCAAACCTCAAAAGCGCATGACAACCTCTGCTTCCCTCTGCGAAGGGCCTATCTTGTACCTTTACTTTTTGCCCTTGAAAGAGTCATGGTGATCTTCAGCAATTCCTTGTTTCGCCCTTATCTTGGCTAACGTCATATGCTGGGGAAAGATCTATATTCATATGTCAACTTGGAGGTAAGCATTCATGAATTATTATTGTTGACGTTACCCTTGAGGTAAGCAGTTGGGAGGCAAAACTATAAGCCCCTATCTTTCTCTGTGTCCAGCTGAAACTTTAATCTCATGAGTACCATGTGAGTTGTAGCAATTGTAGAGAACAAAAATATGATTGAGTATGTGGATTTGCTTTACAAGCTCTTATTTGACTCTTTCTGATGTTGTGATAAATTGCAGTTGCTTCAATGAATAAAGGCTATCGGTTGTAACTTCTCAGTAAGGTTCTTGATCCATGCTTTATTTTGTGAAGGAATTGTCACTTTACCATGAGAGATTATATGTTGGTATTGTTGTTCTGATCATGATCATGATGCATGCATGTTCGTATTTTGTTTTGTCGACACCTCTCTCCCTAAACATGTGGACATATTTATTGAGCTAGGCTTTCGCTAGAGGACAAGCGAGGTCTAAGCTTGGGGGAGTTGATACGTCCATTTTGCATCATGCTTTCATGTTGATATTTATCGCTTCTTGGGTTGTTATTCCACTTCACGGTACAATACTTATGCTTTTTCTCTCTTATTTTGCAAGGTTTACATGAAGAGGGAGAATGCCGGCAGCTGGAATTCTGGCCTGAAATTGAAGCAAGTTTGAGATACCTATTCTGCGCAACTCCAAACACCGTAAAAATCAACGACGATTTTTTTGAATTTATAAAAAATACTGGGCCGAAGAAGCGCTAGAGGGGCGCCAGCAGGTGGCCACAAGCCTGCTAGGCGCGGCCGCCCCCCTAGCCGCGCCTAGGGGGCTTGTGGGCACCCAGCTGGCCCTCTGGCCCGCTCTTCTGCTATATGAAGGGTTTCGTCCGGAAAAAAATCAAGAGGAGGCTTTTTCGTGGATTCGTCACCGCCACGAGGCAGAACTAGAGCAGAACCAATCTAGAGCTCATGCACGATGATCCTGCCGGGGAAACTTCCCTCCTGGAGGGGGAAATCGTCGCCATCGTTATCACCAACACTCCTCTCATCGGAGGGGACTCGTCACCATCAACATCTTCATCAGCACCATCTGATCTCCAAACCCAAGTTCATCTCTTATAACCAATCTCCGTCTCGGGACTCCGATTGGTACTTGTAAGGTTGCTAGTAGTGTTAATTACTCTTTGTAGTTGATGCTAGTTGGATTACTTGGTGGAAGAGTTTATGTTTAGATCCTTGATGCTACTCATTACCTCTTTGGTCATGAATATGATTATGCTTTGTGAGTAGTTACTTTTGTTCCTGAGGACATGGGATAAGTCATGCTATAAATAGTCATGTGAATTTGGTATTCGTTCGATATTCTGATGTGTTGTATGTTGTTTTTCCTCTAGTCGAGTTATGTGAACGTCGACTACATAACACTTCACCATTATTTGGGACTAGAGGAAGGCATTGGGAAGTAGTAAGTAGATGATGGGTTGCTAGAGTGACAGAAGCTTAAACCATAGTTTATGCGTTGCTTCGTAAGGGGCTGATTTGGATCCACTAGTTTAATGCTATGGTTAGACTTTGTCTTAATTCTTATTTCGTAGTTGCGCATGCTTGCGAGAGGGGTTAATCATAAGTGGGATGATTGTCCAAGTAAGGGCAGTACCCAAGCGCCGGTCCACCCACATATCAAACTATAAAAGTAACGAACGTGAATCATATGAACATGATGAAAACTAGCATGGCATAGATTCTCGTGTGTCCTCGGCAGCATTTTTCCTCCTATAAGACTTTGCCCAGGCTTGTCCCTTGATACAAAAGGGATTGGGCCACTTTGTTGCACCGTTGCTACTTTTGTTACTTGTTGCTTGCTACGAATCATCTCACCACACAATCACTTGTTACTGATAGTTTCAGTGCTTGTAGATATTTCCTTGCTGAAAAACACTTGTCAGATCCTTCTGCTCCTCCTTGGGTTCGACACTCTTACTTATCGAAAGGACTACGATTGATCCCCTATACTTGTGGGTCATCAGTTATCATCGTATCAGCATGTAGACGATTTATACATGCTACCATGCTATTGTTGTTTTGGTTTTAAAAATTGTTTTCTCGTTGTTGGTTTTATTTGGTGTTATGTGATTGTGGTGATTGATTGTTGTGATTGTTTGAAATGTGTAGATTGCCCGAAGTGCGACGCAAACTATTGTCACGAGTGTGACTTTTTGAACCAGAATCAAGGCAAGTCACAAGTTGATCATCCTTCACCTATTGTTTTATATGCATGCAGTATTATACCACCCTATGAAAGTATGCATGTATAGGAATATTATTAGTATGCTATGATATTGAGCTATATCCCCTCGTCAATGAAGATCGTGTTAGATATAGTTTTGCTATGCTATGTAGACGGGGATTGGTTCATGTATTCATTGAGATTATGTGAGGATTGCTACAAAATAAATTGCGTGGTAATTAAGTATATAATACACCTCTGGGCGGATATGGTATTGCTGGGTGGTTTCAAGAACATCATGGTTTCAACCCTCTGAATGTAAGTGGAATGTCGCCCAGGTTCAAAAAGATCAGACGAACTTAGTGACTAGTAGCTTCCGTGCGCAACCACTAGTTATATGGGCTCTGGCTTAGTTGAGTAGGTTGTGGAAACCTCGCCTGAGCAAATCTAGCACATGTAGATATGATAGGTGTACCAGCTTCCGCTGGGTGGAGGTGACTGCTTCTGAAAGACTTCGTCTCAATCTTCGGATTGGGTCTAGTTGGTAGAGTGTGCAAACCTCTGCAGAGTGTAAAAACTAATCATGATTAGTCGTGTCCCCGGTTATCGACAATTTTGAGCAACTAGGCCATTACAGTTGTTGGATGATCTTGGCAGATGAGACACTTAATAAAATTTGGTGGGAAACTTAATAAAGGTAATAGGTTGGAGTTGGAGATGCCAATTCAACCATATGCTAGTTAATTGCAGCAAACGGATTAAAACTTGACTATTAGGTAGTTGCGAGGATAAAAGCAGCTTTCTGCAAAATAACCACTAGCCTTTCCTTTGTTATACTATGCATGTACATGTAGGTGTGCTATATTATTCTTCCTATGTAACTTGCCAATACATTCAAAGTATTGACTTATATGGCTGCAACGTATCATGTTGTAGGATATTCACACGAGGAGTAAGGTACCGTTAGGGTCGCGAGTCTTCACTCAACATCGCCAATGGGCTATGATGGGACTCATCGTTATTATTCTGCTACTTTTCCGTTGTTTGATATAATGAATCTAGCTAAGTGTTATGCAGATTGTTATACTTTATAAATTCTGGATCATACGTTGTAATAAATGATGTACTTGTTTTTCCGGTATTCATCTATAATGTGTGTGCTAGCGAGTCGATCTAGGGACTAGCACAGTAAAGCACAGAGACTCAAATCCTTCGAGGTTTGGTCGTTTACAGATGGTATCAGATCAATGCCTTGACTGTAGGTCATGGCCCTAGAAAATGGATTGGGAAAGCCATAGGAGTGAAAATTTATTCTATAAACTTTGTCTACATCTTACTATTTCTTTAGGCAACCACTTTAGTATCTTGACCGGTCTAAGTAGGAACTAGAGTTGAGACCACCATTTATCTTTGCCTTTTGCGATATTATCGTGTTAGTGTATCCGATTATGCCCGCTTTGTGGTATGACGATACTAGGTTGCTTGCTTGATTGTTAGTTTGTTTGATTATTGTTATGTTTGTTAGTGTTATTTGTTATTGTGTTTTGTTGCCTCGTATATATTACCTTGATCATACTATGCATATGGGTAGAATATCTACATTCCTTAATTTAGACATATTATATCTATTTATCACCTAGTCTTGCCAACCAAAACCCTTATTATTCCTATTAGAGTGAGTTCCTGAGGAGCTGAGATGATAGCAGGTGTTGGTTGTCATCAGTTAAACTTGTATATTGGGAAGAACGTTTTCCCTACATATTTGATCATAATGAAGTCGCAAGGTCTGGATATTATTTTGGGTATGGATTGGATGATCAAATATCAGGGTGTCATTGATTGTGCTAGTCGGTCTATATCTCTGAATGCACCAGACGGGACGAGAATCAAATATGTATGTAAGTATCAACATAAGAGGATGCAGGTGAACTCTCTTAAGGGTGGTATCCTGGAAGAGGTGCCAGTTGTGAAGGATTATCCAGATGTGTTTCCAGAGGAGTTGCCAGGTATGCTACCAGATAGAGATATTGAGTTTCTTATTGATTCAATGCCTCGCACTGGGCCTATTGCAAAGAGACCATACAGAATGCCTCCTCAAGAGTTGGAGGAATTGAAGAAGCAGTTAAGGGAATAACATGCACAAATATTTATTCGCCCAAGTTCATCACCTTGGGAAGCCCCTGTTTTGTTTGTTGAGAAGAAGAATGGAACCTTGAGGATGTGTGTTGATTATCGTTCTCTGAATGAGGTAACCGTTAAGAATAAGTACCCTTTGCCTATGATAAATGATTTGTTTGACCAGTTGGAGGGAGCTACTGTGTTTTCTAAGATTGATCTTCGTTTGGGTATCATCAATTAAAGATTCGTGAGCAAGATATTCCAAAGACTGCTTTCACTACGAGGTATGGGTTGTATGAGTATACTGTTATGTCATTTGGATTGACTAATGCCCCTGCATACTTCATGAATATGATGAACAAGGTGTTTATGGAGTTCTTGGATAAATTTGTGGTTGTTTTCATTGATGATGTATTGGTGTTCTCCAAGAATAAGCAAGAGCATGAAGTGCATCTGCGTTTGGTATTGGAGAAACTGAGGGAGCACCAGTTGTATGCCAAGTTCAGTAAATGTGAGTTTTGGTTGGATGAGGTAGCAATCCTTGGCCATGTTATATCAGGTAATGGAGTTGCAATTGATCCATCCAAGGTTGTTGCTGTTATAGAGTGGGAGTCACCCACGTCAGTTGGTGAGACTCGCAACTTTTTGTGCTTGGCAGCTTATTACAGAAGGTTTATTGAGAATTTCTCAAAGATTGCAAAGCCTATGACTAAATTGTTTAAGAAGGGGAATAAGTTTGTTTGGACTGATGATTATGAAGCTAGCTTTCAGGAGTTGAAGCGGCGTTTAGTTACAACACCTGTCTTTACTCTGCCAGACATACATAAAGACTTCTAGGTACATTGTGATGCTTCTCGTCAGGGACTTGGGAGTGTTTTGATGCAGGAAGGTAGAGTTGTTTCTTATGCTTCACGCCACCTTAAGAATCATGAGCATAATTATCCTACACATGATTTGAAGTTAGCCTCAGTTGTGCATGCATTGAAAACCTGGAGGCATTATGTCGTTGGTAATCATTGTGATATATTTACTGATCATAAGAGCTTGAAGTACATTTTTACTCAAAGGGAGTTGAACCTCAGACAGAGAAGATGGTTGGAGCTTATTAATGATTATGATTTGAATGTGCAGTATCATCTTGGTAAGGCTAATGTTGTTGCTGATGCATTGAGTCCTAGGAGCCATGCTAATGAAATTAATATTGATGATAAGGCACCGGAGTTATGTGAGCAGTTTAGAAATCTCAGAATGGAGATGGTCCCTAGAGGCTATTTGGCAACACTTGAGGTAAGGCCTACTTTGCTTGACAGAACTAGAGAAGCTCAAAAGGATGATAAGTATATTTCTGAGATAAAGGAGAATGTGCTAAAAGGGAAGTTGAAAGGTTTCCATGAGGATGAACATGGAACCATATGGTTTGAGAAGCGTATTTGTGTACCTCAGGATGCAGAGATAAGAAAGTTGATTCTTCAAAAGGTGCATGATTCACCTTATTCTATTCACCCAGGTAATACTAAGATGTATTTGGATTTGAGGGAGAGATTTTGGTGGCCTAGCCTGAATAGGGAAATTGCTGGTTATATTGCAGTATGTGATGTGTGTCAGAGAGTTAAAGCAGAGCATCAAAAACCAGCAGGTTTGTTACAACCATTGCCTATACCTTATTGGAAGTGGGATGAGATTGGTATGGATTTCATCATAGAGTTACCCAGGACTCGATCGGGTTATGATTCTATTTGGGTAGTTGTTGATCGTTTGACTAAAGTTGCTCACTTCATCCCGATAAAGACTACCTATACCAGTGCTAAGCTAGCAAAGATTTATATGTCCAGAATTGTTTGTGTGCATGGAGTTCCAAGGAAGGTAGTGTTTGATAGATGTACTCAGTTCACTTCTAAATTTTGGCGTCAGTTGCATGAATCATTGGGTACTAGACTGGAGTTCAGTACAACATTCCATCCACACACAGATGGGCAGACAGAGAGGGTGAATTAGATTTCGAACGATATGCTGAGAGCTTGTGCTTTGGATTATGGGTCCAGTTGGGATGATAATTTACCGTAAGCAGAGTTCTCATATAATAACAGTTATCAGGCTGGTTTGCAGATGGCACTGTTTGAGTTTCTGTATGGTAGGAAGTGCAGGACACCACTGATGTGGGATGAGGTTGGTGAGCGTCAGTTCTTTGGACCAGACTTGATTAGAGATGTTGAGGAGAAAGTCAGGTTGGTTCGTGACAGGCTAAAGATAGCGTAGTCTAGACAGAAGAGTTATGTGGATGCTAAGCGTAAGGAGGTGACATGTGAGGTAGGAGACCGTGCATATCTTAGAGTTTCACCACTTCGTGCAATTAAGAGGTTTGGAATCAAAGGTAAGTTAGCACCACGCGTTGTGGGGCCTTACAGGATCTTGGAGCATAGAGGAGAGGTGGCTTATCAGCTGGAGTTGCCAGAAGCTTTGTCAGGAGTTCATAATGTTTTTCATGTATCCCAGCTGAAGAAGTGTCATGCAGAAATGGCACACGTTCCTTTGAGAGATAAAGTGCCACTTGAGGCAATTCAGTTGGAGACCGAGTTGACGTATGAGAAGAAACCTGTTAAGATTCTGGAGACAGCAGAGAGAGTTACTCGCACCAAGACAATAAGGTTATGCAAAGTTCAGTGAGATCATCATGCACAAGAAGAGGCTACATGGGAACGATAGGAGGATCTCAAGCAGGATCACCCACACCTATTTGCTAGCCAACCTGAATCTCGAAGGCGAGATTCATCTTAAGGGGGATAGGTTTGTGACATCCCAATTTTCTTAAATCGGTTTGTTAATAGATCATTCATATGCATCTCATATTTTTCTATGCATTATTTTGTTCTTGTGAAAATTCTATTCATTATGCAATTGAGGGCAATTTATATTGGAGTGGAGATAACATAACTTCTCCCCAGTCAAATAAAAAGTTCATAATGTTTAGAATAATATTTGGAGTCACCTGATTTAGTTTGGCAAATTTTACAAACTTCGATTTATTTTTAGTTGAGTTTTTCAATGCTCGTTGTGTGGCTTGTTGCATAAAAATTTATTTTCAAAATTTGCATTAGGTGGAACTAGGGTTCCTGTAGAATATATTAGTCACATATTTTTTCTGCTTTTATAGTATTTTAGGGTATATTTTTTGGTATTTTATTTTAGCTAGAAAATGTTTTTTTTGTTGCGTGGCTGTCAAAATAACAAAAAACAAAACCACCGAGCCAGGCCGACCCAGCGAGCCAGCTGGCCAGGCCAACTCAGCTCAGCCCACCGACCGGACCAGGTGCCCCATCGCCAGGATTCCATCGCCAGCGCCACGTGGACCCCGCAGCATCTCCTTCCCCGAGTCGAGGGGCGGAGCTGGACCAAATGTTACCCGATGCACCACTTTAAGGCATAAAAAATTCAAGTAACAGTGTATTGAATAAAGATGTGGTTCGTAGCTTCTAGCACACATTATTGGATATAGTAGAACACGGTTTGTAAATAAAATGTGGCCATCAAAATGCTTACAATAATGATAAACACATGGGACATAATTACCTCAAAAGGATGTCTTGCATTTCCAAATCCAAAAATACATCATCGGACAGCAAGGTTCAATAACCTACAAGATATAAATAGAATTTAACTTGTTAGTAGTACATAATAAAATATCCAAATGAAAGTGCTTAGATGGCTAAAAAAGAGTTACATTTAGTACTTCCTCCGTCACGGTTTATAAGGCGTGCATGGAAATTCTCTGGAACCTATGTGATTATTGATTGGTTGTGAGATGAGTTAAAAAATAGCATTCACACTACGCATGCATATAGAAGTAGTACAACAGAGTACTAATTAGCTCCTAGGACTAAATGCAATGCGCCTTAAACCAAGTCTATTGTAAAAATGCACATAAATTTAACCATGCCTTCTAAACTGTGACGGAGGGAGTACGTAGCTAATTTTTTGTGGCTACCGTCCCTAGATAAGAAACTAGAAAAACAATATGCCATATCTTCTCTTTGTTGTGTTCAAGCCAACTCTCAAATTCATCAAACCAACTAGGACTGTTTGCCCCCAAAATCCGAAGATTCAAAATCAATGCCTCTTGGCTAACAACGTTCACTCAACAAATATTTTCTTCTTACTGGATCTTTCAAATTAGGATGGTATTTTTCTATGAATAATCTCTTGCATGGATCATATTCAATCTTCTTTCCTCAATTTATGTCTTCCAAAACATTCTATGATGGCGTTTTTCTTTTGAGACGAAACCTGTCCATAGTATCTATATTTGACAAATACAAATTAAAAATGAAACATGAAAAGTTGAAGTTATAACCCTAGAAAATGCCCCACATAGTGATATGTTATAATGGCTACATGTTTATACATAGTTGTTGCAATTTGTACATTAAATTAGGATAATCAAAACAAAGAGTGAGGCACTTGATAATTATGCGGACATTTGTCATCTATTGACGCATGGGGACAAATTGGAAAGGTTGCAAAATTACAAAGCACCGGACCGGCCGACTGCGTCTAGGATCGCTCGTGTGTGTCGCGTCGTTGTTGTGTGAGGGTCCAGGCTGCGTGGCTTGCGGCATCCGGCGGTCGCGTTGCCACTGCCGCATGTATACGCGAAGGCGATGCATATAGTACTGATATGGAAGGCTGGCTTCGTACATTGCGTCTACAGAAATCAATCGATGGGTTGATTAGTTTTAGATCAATTTGTTTTTCTTTTTAGTGGAGGAGGCTGGATCGGTTAGGCAAACGAACCATCATGCTCGTGTGTGCGTGAATACAAGACTGTCCTGCTGTCGTGCATGCATACGTCAGATCGATCAAGCAAACTGCGTCCTGCTGAATTATGCCAGTGCAGAGGCGCAGGCGGAAAAAGGCCTACTCTAGAAGATCATAGGGAGCTAAATCATAAGTTAGCTCATGAGAAATCTGAGTTATCATGCTAGTCAAGAGAAATCGAATGATGATGATAAGAAATAAATTGAACGACTAACTTAAGAATTAAGAACTCTTAAGTTAGCTCATGAGACTACTCTAGAAGATCATAGAGAGCTTGCAAGAACCCATGAGAAGTTGCGCTTCAAGAAGCTCAACTTGGAGCAAGAGCATGTGTTCTTAAAAGCGATCAATGATGATCTTCGAAAGAAGAGTTCTTCTTATCTAGTCAAACTATTACTCTTGTCCAACTTTGTTCCATAAGTTAAACATAGAAACACTAGTAACAAAGGCAAGAAGGTTTCTTCATCTAGTAACAACCATGCTAAGGCTAAAACCAATAATGTTGTTGCTTGTATCTCTATTGATTCCACTACCGATTCTCTTAGCCAAGTTACACTTGAGCAAGAAAATGATCTATTGAAAGGGATTATAGAGAAAGGTGTCTTCAAGAGCCTTGCCGAAAGTGAACAATTCGAGGAAATTGTGCGCAAGCAAGGAGGACATCGGAAGAAACAATGTGTTGGCTACTTCAACGTCAATGGAGATGTTTGGGAAGAAGGTCCATATCCCACTCCTAAGTTTGCTCCCCAACAAGAGAAGTGTGATTGTAACAGCCCAGATGCTTTCGTTTCTATTTTGTAAGCCTTTCCTTTTGTGGCAACATTGTTGAACCTATGTTATGGAAGTGATGAGGTGATTGTCATTTTATGTGTTTGTCATTTCATGTGCATTTCATGCATCATATCATTTTTGTGTTAGTCTTAATCTTGTCTACCTTGGTGTTGTGAATTCATGTGGCTAGTGATGTTCTTGTGGAGTGTGGTGTGGGTGCAACTATGACCTCAAAACCTTAGTTGCACCATAGCCCAAAACCCCCTCTCATTTATATATTTTGAGTCATAATTAAGTTGTTGTTTTGGGGTTTTACAAATGTTCATATTCTTTGGAAATTCTTCTAATAATTGTGGATGACAAACCTCACTGATTTGAAATTATTTTCCTTTTTTTTAATTTAAACAGAGGCTTATTTAATAAAAAAAACAATTATTTTACTTAGCTATAAAATGCATCCTTTGATTTTTATAAATAGGGGGCTCTTTTATATCTACCAAAAGTATTATTTTCCCCTGTCAAAACCCTTCCTTTTAATTCTTTTCAACTGGTTTTGGTAGTAATTAGTTAGGGTATTTCTTTTAAATTTTAGAGGGAGTGTGAGAGCAGTTGGGCTCTCAGGCCCAACTCCTTTTTTCTTTCCCTGGCGCTAGGCCTAGCTCCTTCGCTCCCCCACGTAGCCCACCTTCCTCTCCTTTCTTCTCACGTCATTCCTTCTTTCTTCTTACCGAAAGACAGAGGAGGTGCGACAGCGCGTGAGAGGGAGCGCCAAAGTCGACGCCGTGAAGTTCACGGACGTCAAGGGCCTATTTAGCCTTGTCAGCCATGCCCTCCCTCCTCCTAGGGTTCCGCAACTCCCTCCTCGCTGCTGCCACTTTTCCCTCTTCCCATGTTCTTTTCTCTAGATAGATCTTAGAGAGAGAGAGGTGAGTTTCGGAGAGGGGCCAGGAGGTGCCTCACCATCGACGTCGTCGCCCTCGTCAAACGTCAACGCCTCCCGCTCAGGCAAGGATGTTCGCGTCGCCTTTGGCGATGCCTTTGTCCCATTCCCGTCGCTGGTGAGGCCGGAGCGCGTCCACAATGTCGGCCCCGACCTCGTCTCCGGCGAGCACCCGAAGCCCCGAGCCCTGCAGCAGCGCGCCATCGTCTTCCTCCTCCTCGCTCCGATCTCCTCTCCGGTTCCTTCGGTGAGCATCCCCCCGTCTTCGTGCGTTGTGTCCCGCGCTTGGTCGTCGTCGTAGTTCGCAGGTAGATGTCGAAGCCGCCGTCGTCGTCATGTCCAGGAGGGTGCAAGTCTGGGCTTTTGCCCCATAGTGTGCAGTCGTGCTAAGCCCCGGGAATGGAACTCCTGTGGGGTTTCGCAGCCGCGCCGCGCGCTGTCCTGCCTCGCCATGGCTGCAGCTGCCGCCGGCAGAGTCATCTCCTTCCTGTCGCCGAAGAGGGAGGTCCAGTGAGAGGTCAAGGGTCAAAAGGCCCCGAGCTCCCCTCCTATCAGATGCCTCGCCCGTAGCCTAGTGGTAGCGCGCCCGTGCTTCGGACGAGAAGGCGTGGGTTCGATCCCCCATCACGCCCCTTTTATTTTTAGTACTGTATGCAACTGTGTGTGTGGCTGTAGCATATGTAGAATAGTGTGTGTATATGACAGTGGGTGGACCCTTACCATGTATATATCTTTTCCCTAAGTTTTTCACTTTATGTTTTCATGCCCTGTTTAGAGCTTCATATTAGGTGGAGCTTTGATCTATTGTTGGTGATTCCTTGATGGAATGATAGTGGGTGAACCCCTCTACAAATTGGCGCAAATATGTTGCTCTTATGATTTTGCATGTGCTTATTACAACTTGTCAAAGTGAGCACTTGACTGGAAATGACAGATTTGTGAAAACCTATGAATTTCACTAAGTCTGGGAATCTAGAGTTATTTTCTTCCCCTGTTCTGATGTTCATATTTGCTCCTCCGTTGGGAATTAGCCCAAGCAACAAACTAATGTTTTTTTATAACAGCAACAAACTAATGTTTGGTTGTTGTTATGTTTGTCTAACTCTCTGTCAAATTTCATGATTAGGGACCTCCTGTAGATATCATTTTGGAGGCTGCCAAAATGCTTCAGAGCAGAAGCAGCTGGTGAAAATCTGTAATTTTCACTAAGTCCCAAGCTGTGATATTTTGTCCAAGTGAGAGGTTGTATATCTTGTGATGTGTGATTCCTTTGCCTTAGCTTCTTGTTAGAGGTTGTAATGCAGTTGGATGGCTTCAGCTTCATATCTTGTTTGAATTATTTAGAGGGTTGTAGCTGTTGTAGATCTTGTAGTCAAAGTGTTATGTTGCTGTTAAAAACAGATTGGTGTCAAATTGATTTTTGAGCTTGTGTGAGCTATGGTTGATGGTTTTGTGTGTTCTCAAACACCATTCCACTTGTATTTTGGTGCTTGTTCATTTGGCAACCTGGTTACACCTTTGAGTGCCCATATGAATTGTGTTTGTGGCTGTTTTGAACTCGTAGACCTTCGTAACTTGATTTGTAGTTTCCGGTTGATCCGAGACTCCGTTCGCGACGTACTTCATATGTTTTTGCATCGTTTTCTTGTGATGCATATTATTATTCCATGTTCATGCATGTAAAGATAAATTAACTTGAGGTTCTGTCCATAATATAAACAACTCAACTAATGCATGTGAAAGTGACTACAATAGTGGTGCATGCCTACTTCTTCACACATGCATCATATTGGTTGTTGCATTATGTTTTGCTGGTGTTTATTTGCTTTTATCTTATCTTGGGTAGCATCGGGAACGGAGAGCGAGTACGTAGATTCTGGAGAGTTCGTGCAGGAAGAACAAGAGCAGTTCGAGTCTGAAGAAATCACAGGCAAGATGACCATGACCTTGACACTGTTTCTAGCTTTGTTATGCTTAGAGTTTCTTTCCTTCGTTACATGCATGCTGCCTACCACATGATATATATGCCATCCGTCTTTGCCATGAAACCTCAAACACTTCCCTTTCCTAGCAAATACTGTTTGGCTAAGTAGGCTTGCTCAACCTCTAATGGATAGCATTGCTAGTTGCAAGTGCCAGTTGGTCCATGTGACAACATGGGCACATTGATATCATCATGTTTAATTGTTATTTTAATTAATGCACCTATATACTTGGTAAATAACGGAAGGCCTAGCCTTTTGCCGGGTGATTTGTTTCGTTGTTGCCGCCTTAGTTTCGGCTACCGGTGTTTTATTCCATAACTAGTCGCTCCTAACACGTTCGGGGTTGTTATGGGGACCCCGTTGGTAAATCGTATAGTGTTAAGGCTTGTCTGGCAGGACCCAACTTTGGTTTTAATTTTGCTAACAACTTAATAATAATGCATAGGGAATAGGTACCCCAGGGAAGTTAATCACCCCCCCCCCGGGGCCAGTGCTCGTCATGAGTGTTGGTGCATCCACCTAGCAGTCGGCGGTGCCACCTCGGGGAAAATCGAGTTGTTTGGTTACTGTCCACTATGCATAGACGGTTGTGTCCTGAGAACGAGATACGCGGCTCCTATCGGAATCGTTGACACACCGGGAGGTCTTGCCAGATTTGTCTTACCTTAGCGATATATCTTGCGCATTGGGATTCCGGTGAAACTTTGGGTCTCCTCAAAGTTGAGGTTTTCCTCCAAGGAAACCGACGAGATCACGAGTTCCGTGATAGAGGATTACTATGCGGCCTGTGGTAATTTGTGATGGACTAGTTGGAGCAGCCCTGCAGGGTTTAATCTTTCGGAAACCGTGTCCGCGGTTATGTGGCAAATATGGATATTTTGTTAACATCCGGTTCTAGACAACTAAAAGTAATTCTAATAAAACTGCCAACTGAGTGTGTAACCGTGACTGTCTCTTTCGGAGATCCTTCTCTGATCGAGAACACGGTGGGGTTATGTCTTATGTAAGTAGGTGTTCAGGATCACTTAGTGATAAATCTAGTCTTCGACCGACTTGCGTAGACCACCACATGATTACTCTAATCATTGTAAGGTCGCCACCATATATGCTTAGGTTGCTGCAAACCCACACACTTAACCTTCCTCACCCATTAACTCGGCTCGATTCGATACCAAGGTCATTCGGTTGTTTAGTCCTCGTGGCTCACGGTTTACGACAAACACCCACAGGTACAGGTACGCCTGATGCAGGAGATCCTGATGATAGCTAGTTGAAGTGGGAGTTCGATGAGGACTCTGGCAGACTGTACGTGACTTATCCGGAGGACTAGAGGCCGTGGTCGTGATTGTGGGGCCAGCATGCGGGATGTCAAAGCTTTATATGTTTTCTTATTGTCCGCAGCTGGACCATACCATGTTCTGAATAAGTTGCATGTATGACTATATGACTATGTTCTTATCAGATGGCAAGTGTATGCCCTACTTGTCACTCTTTCAGTTATGTAATGTTATGATTATCTTGCTTGCAAAACGTGTAGATGTTCCCCTTTCCCTTTTGAGGCCTCGCCCCCAAATAAGGAAAGGGCCGCATGTTAGTCATTACAGTGATCCCACTCCTCCCAAAGGAAAAAGCTCACAAGATGGCCTTCTACCACAATACCACAAAGGCAAGGGAAAGCTTCAAGATGACACTACTAGCTCTACCTCAACAAGTGCTACCATAACTCCAGGGATTCCCGTCAATTTGATATGGATCCCCAAGAGGAAGAACTAGGGAAGTTCTTGAGGGACGACTCTGCCAATGAAATTCACTCTCATTCATTTTGGCAAGAACTATATGCAATCAACCTCAACCATATACATTAGTTCAATGAGTCACACATTCCCTCAAAGGTAAGCAAGGAACAAGGTAATTAATGCATCTTTGGACATCATCCCATTTGTGTTTCACTCCATGTCCATAGATATCCTTGCATATGTTCCTCGTGCTTTGGGACTTACCCATGGAGGTGAGAAGAGTGTGAAAACAACAAGGATTGCTACCAACTCAAGATGATCTTCATCAACATTGAGCATCCACCACGACTTCACCTACTTGAAGTCTTTTACGACAAAACCCAAGGTTAGTTGATCCCTCTTAGTGGGGATGTCATATCAAGGGGGAGCTTTACTCTAAGACTTGAGTATAAGCATCTCCTAAGAATATGAACACAGTAATGTTTATGTAAAAGTGGTAACCCCACTTGTGCTAAATGATGAGTATGGCCTATGATCAAGTATTCTTACTTGGCTCCTATGTCAATATACACATATATAGATGACTTTGTCATCGCCCAAGTGCTTTATAGATGTTAGGATGTTTATGCATGTTCACCATGTTTTTCTCTATCATTCTTATTGTGTGATCATGTTGGTCTGCATGTGTTTGATCATTCGAGGACATTCAATTGTTGTTATTTGGCTCTTGATTTATCTTTTGCCAACTGAATGGACAAGAATGCCTAGGACCCTTCTCTAGCTATATATGTTATCTCATCTCAAGTTCTATTCATGCTTCATCACAAAAATTGAACAAGCACTTGTCGATCCCTCTGTGTGAAGGTGCACTCGGAGTTCCGAATCATTAATGGATGACCTCCAAAACCTCTATGTGAATTAACTCGGTGAAACCAACTTCAGAAACTCAGTTCCACCGAATGCCAGGGTTGATCTAGGTTTTCCATCTCGGTACCACCAGAATCACAAACTCGGTTCCACTGAGTTTCCCTGTCAGCTGACAGTAGAGGAACTCGGTGACATCGATTTCATAATCTCGGTGATACCAACAGCGAATGGTTATATATTCCAGCGGACCAAATCTTTGATTTTACTTCGTCAAAGCCGTTTCGTCCCAAAACCCTACACTGCCTCTGGACCCCTGGTCGTCGCCCTTGAGTTCCCGTGCATCTCCGCCGTTGGGAATCGCTGCCGCCGACGGATTCCTCATCGCTGTCGCCACCGTAGCCGGACCACCACCAAGTTAGGGTATGCTTCGGATCCCCTCTGCGTTCCTCCATCTGATTCTTACGCAATGGGAAGATTTATCCACAAGCCATCGTGTGCAACCACTCCATCCACCAGATGATTCCGTAGATTAGAGAACTAGGAAATTTGTAGGATTAACTGTCCGCAGACCCCATCTCGGTGCCTCCGAGTTGCAAAATTCAGTGCTATCAATTTTGAACCTTGGGTTGTTGAAAATGGACTCGGTGAGACCGAGTTGTCATTTTTGGTTCCACCAAAATGATGACCAAATTTCTGTTAAGGAGTTCATATGTGTAACGCCCAAGATGCGGTCCTATCCTTATTTTGGCGCGAGGGCCTCGACAGGGATAGAAATGCATCTCGTCGTTTCGCAAGAATGGATATCATTACAAGTACATGTACTAAAAGGATGAGTATAAGGAGTTGGCTTACACTCGCTACAAGCTACATCATAGTCACATCAGTACAATACATACAATCATCATGAAGAAGAGCAGGATCCGACTACAGATGAAAACAAATGATAAAAGAATGATGTCCATCCTTGCTATCCCAGGCGGTCGGCCTGGAACCCATCCCAGATCGACGAAGGAGAAGAAGAAGAAACTCCAAATGAAAAATCATCACGCTCACGTCAAAGTAACTCTTTACATGTACATGCAACTGGTGTTGTAGTAATATGTGAGCCACTGGGACTTAGCAATCTCATTTCCAAAGGTATCAAGACTAGCAAAGCTTAATGTGTGAGATATGGTTATGTGGTGCGGCTGCAGCAAGCGACTAAGCATTTATTTGAGGTGGCTAACTTACAAGTACAAGAATAAAATAGGGGGGTGATCTACGCATATCGGACGTGAACTAATAATGATCGAGAGAATGATCCTGAGCACCTACTTACATCAGACATAACCCCACCATATCCTCGATAGGAGAAGGAACTCACAAAAGAGACAATCGTGGTTATGCACTCAGTTGGCATATTTTAATTAAGATTACTTCAAGTTATCTAGAACTAGATGTTAAACAAAGTTTCCACGTTGCCACATAACCGCGGGCATGGCTTTTCGAAAGATTTAACCCTGCAGGGGTGCTCCAACTAGTCCATCACAAACTACCACAAGATGCGACGGAATAACCTCGACCAGGGAAACCCGTGATCTCCTCGGGTTCCTATTGGAAAACCTCAACCTCGAGATAACCCAAAGCATCCTCGGAATCTCTCTCACAAGACGCTCGAAAAAGGTAAAACAAGTCCAGCAAGGCCGCCCATGTCTTGACGATCCTGATAGGAGCCGCATATCTTGTTCTCAGGACACGATGGATAAGCACGCGTACAGTGTCCTGGTAGAAATCACCCAAGTTGCCCTCGGTTGGCCCCGCACAGTGCTCTATTTTGGACTAGCACCATCAGCACTGGCCCTCCCTGTATTATGTCGAATTACTCAGGTTCATGACGGCCTATGTTTTCAGTATTAACAAAGCTATTATGTTGTGCAAATATAGTACCAATGTTGGGCCTTGCCAGACGAGCTTTATACCAAAACGAAAGTCAAGGGGTCCCCATAACAACCCCAAGGACGTTAGGAGCGCTCAATTATGGAGCATAACACCGGTAGCCAAAACTAAGACGGCAAAGGTGGAGCAAAACACGAGGCTAGAAAGCTAAGCCTTCCACTTTTACCAAGTATATAGGTGCATTAATTTAAATAGCAATTAATATGGTGATATAACAAGGAACCCATGTTTTCACATGGAAGCAACTGCACCTACAACTTGGAACTCTAACACATTGTTAAGCAAGCAGTAACATAATCAATCAGTGGTTTGCTAGGTTGTAGAAAGGTTGAAGGTTTTAATGGCAATGTTGGGAGGCTGATATTTAACATGTGGTAGGCAACGAGACATAACGATAGAAACGAAACAACTAGCATGGCAATGATAGTAATGGTATCTAGGGAAATGATCATCTTTCCTGTAATCCCGCTTGGAAGAAGAATGACTTTGTGAAGCAGACGAACCGACGTAGTCGAACGGGTCCTCACATTCTGACACGCTTACGGAACTCTATCGAGACGAAGCAAACCGAAATCAAGAATCAACACACGATATTCACCACGGCACATGCACGACATGATGCAATTCACATATGATGCATGATCAGTTACAAATATGCAAGGCAGGGCATGACAATTCACACAATCAAACACTACACATTAAGTGAAGCTCAATATGCAACGAGTTGCACATTGACGAAACTCCACATTTAATTATTTAGTTCACTCTTGTTTATTTACACAGCAATATTAAATTTTGTTAAACATGGCAAGGGTGAAGCACAAATCAAACTACCTATCCAGGCATTTTAAATGAGGCCGGAAACGACATATAGCATCTTCGAACTGACCCCAGGCGTTAACTTTATAATCTGTTCAGATCTGTCCTCATCACATTTTATGTTTGTTAAACCGCAAAACAAAGTGATTCACATGATTCTACTCATCGTTCTAGTGCATTTACATATATGGATCATCTTCAACGGAGCTACGATTAATTAACTACGACCTAAACCATTTCTAACACGCCAACACGCAAACCAATGCAAACATCATGCTAAACAGGTTTACAT
This sequence comes from Hordeum vulgare subsp. vulgare, assembly GCF_904849725.1. Taxonomy (NCBI): domain Eukaryota; kingdom Viridiplantae; phylum Streptophyta; class Magnoliopsida; order Poales; family Poaceae; genus Hordeum; species Hordeum vulgare. The sequence goes on along the minus strand of NC_058518.1, from coordinate 115,863,995 downwards.
ATGCATGACAGCTGGAAAATATTAACCTACACAAAATTCTACACGTTCTACATATATAATTTGTCGTGATCCGATGCACGGTTTAAAACACTATGGCCGTTTGAAAATATGCTTTTTGTGTGAAAAAGAATTAAATTGCATGACGAAAAAATAACGCATGGGCCGAATCTGGTGCAATCGGGCCGAAACAGAGCATGGCGACGGATAGTTAAATCGCGCTCGGGGGCGCTGGATAGCAGCACGGGGGTTTCTCGCCAGAGGGCCACACGGGCTGGCTCAGTGAGGAGGGGTTGCGGCTGGGCCTGGATCTGCAGCTGGACCATGATGCCACTGCAGGGGTGGGCCGACCCACCTTGCATTCCATGGCGAGGCAGGGCACTCGGGCCTTCGAGCTCCTCCCGCGGGAAGCGAGCTCCACCGGCGGTTGGGTTGGCCGGTCGTCAGGGCGAGGTCCGGCGAAGGACGCGGCAGGGATGAGGGGAGGCGGAGCAGGGAGGTTACTCCCTCCGATCCAGATCGAGAGCGGTGGCTAGATCAAGAGCTGCATGAGGCACGGGCTCACGCGGGCGGCTGTGGGCGCAGGCGGGCCTGGGCGGGCCGGCCGTGGTCTCTCGCATGCCGCGATGGAGCAAGAAGCTGCTAGGTGACGGGAGGCTGGTAGTGGCGTGGATTTCGAGGAGGGGATAGGGTTTTCCATTAGGGGCAAGGTAGGGGTGTTCAAATAGGAAAGGGGGTAGGGTTAGGGATTTTTGCCCCCATTTCGACCGTGCGATCAAAATCGGACGGTCCCGGTCGCGAGCGGGGGCTAGGTGGGCTTAGTGGTTGTGTAGAGGGGGGTGTTGGGCTGAGATGATAGGGAAGTTTGCGGCCCGGCACGAGATTTTAAACACCGAAGAAATGTCCAACGATAAACCGATGACGGTGCCGCTACGGTCGACTATTCGGGTATCAAACTGACTCCGATCGGGACGAAATTTGGCAGTCAGTCTACCTACACTAAAATACGACCGCACGCTAAGTTTCAACCCAATCCGAGAATATTTTTCAGACACCTTTAAAAATAATATTTTAACGATGTTGTAGGCGCGTGCGTGTGTGGTTGGTCTCTAAACGCTCAACGACGAAACGGAGAGAACCGATAACTAATAATGGATGCAAGTTTTGAAAACTGACGGCAACGGAGTGCCCATGCAATGTGGATGACACAAACGATGCGATGATGAATGCGAAAACAATCTAGTCACACGACGACAACGGAATAAAGGGGGGATCTTCTGGACCGTCGGTCTTGGGCTCTCACAATATGTCTCGGTGACTCCGAAAGTTCAAACTCAGTTCCATCGATATGTGTTGTGCAGAAAGTTAAAACTAAGGATTTCTCTGTTCAAATTTTCAAAAACATCTAAATTTTGTGATGTTCATCCTTTATGTCTTTCCTATATCCACTTCACAGGTTTTGTTGTTTGCTGTTGAGTTTGTGCTTGCCTATCAGATATGTCTGGTTCAAAAGATAGTCAAAATGACTTTAGAGAGCAGAGTGTTGAGATGGACTCAGGCACTAGTCCAGAGAAGTATGACTCTGATCCTGGATCCTACAGCTCCCACGGTTTGCAAAGGCAGCCACCAGGCACAGGAAGAAATTGAATTCTGATGAAGAGGACACAGACTTCGTGCCAGAGGAAACTTCAGCTCCTTCAAAGGCTCCAAGGAAGACTGTTAGGAAAGTAACTGCTACCCCTGCTGATCTGAGAGCACCTGAATATGCCAGGAAGAGCACACCACTTTCCAGTGATGTACCGGCCAAGAAGGCTGGTGTGAAGAGCCCAGGAAGAGAACTGTTCATCTTGTTGGAAGAAAGACTTCAATGCATGAAGACCTAGAAGGTGCTCAGGAAGAAGATCCTCAGGAGATCCCAGTTCCTCCCAAGAAGAAGAAGCTTATGGCCGATGCTATGAAATCTGCTCCTAAGCCTCCTGCCAAAGCAAAGAAGGTTGTAGCTCCCAGAGCGACTACCAAGGACATACCTGCAGCTGCCAAGAGAAAAGGCCATGCATCCAGTGCCCATCCTGCAGAGGAGGTAGAAGATGAGAATGCGCCAATTCTCATGAAGCTCAGACCAACCCTGCCTATTCACAATGTTGTTCATCCAATAGCAGAAGATATGAAGAAGAGGAAGGATGTCATACTAAGAAAGTGGAGAGTTAATGATCCATATGCTGTCAGGAGAAGAACTACTATTGATCCAAGGTTTCACACCAAGGAACAACAAGATTTTTATGAGACTGTCCTATTTGACAAGAGTCCTGTTGTCAGTGATATGAGGTATGTCGACTGGGCATATATCAAGGAAAATGAGAATTTCTTTCCCCGTGTCCAAGAGAACTTCAGGTTAGTGGACATTGAAAAGTTTGTTGGCAAAGAGATGACCCCATGGAATGAAGAGCTGATCATGCAATTCTATGCAACTGTTCATTTCTATGATGATTCTTTAGTCTGCATGACTGATGGTCACAAGTATTAAGCCACAATTGATGAATGGGCTGCTATCATTGGTGCCCCCAAGGAGGAAGATCGAGATGTAGATGTGTATGCAGAAGCGAAGCAGAGTCACAACTCAATGGCCAATATGTACTAGACAATTCCACACAAGTACTTGGCTAGTCACAAGATGGGTTCAGTGTACTTTCTGCAAGCAGACATTCCTACTACAAACACTATCCTGAGATACACCATGTTGCCTAAATGAGGAGATGAAAAGATGATCAGAGGACATTCTATAAACCTGTTGCACCTGCTAGACACCCATACCAGATTCAGAGTGATAGATTTGATAATAGAGACTATCCGGAGGACTGCTGCGGATCAGAAGAGATCATGTAGATATGCTCCTTACATTCAAATGCTTATCAATGCCAAGCTAGGCAAGCATGCATATCTGCTTGATCGTCCCCATCTACCTCTTCAACCAGAGTTTGAAGACAATGGAGTGGTAATGGACGACAATGATCCCAACTCAGCTGCAGCAAGAATGGCTGCAGAGGCAGCAGAAGCTGAGGCTGCTAGAAATAGGCTACCACTAGCTCCATAGCTCATAACTCAAGCTGGGAAAATGGCATTTCTAGTTAGCTCTGTCCAAGGCGTGGAGAAGAACATCCAGCAGATCCTGCAAATTCAGAAAGGCCTTGAGAGAGTCGTGGAAACTAGGTTTCATGATATTAATGTGAAGGTTTCTGAGTTGACAACTATAGTCAAACATCTTCAACATGAAGTTGACTCAATGGAGATCCCATGCTCAGATGAGGAACATGAAGAAGATGATGATGAGGAGGAAGAGTATCCTCCTCCCACTAATACTCAGTTCAGCACCACGCCTAGGTCAGCTGATGTACCTGCTCAGGAGACAAGACACACATCTTCAGCACAAGCTTCAGCGCCAGCTCCAGCTTAAGCTCCTTCAGTATCAACTCCTCCTGCTCCAGGACATTCAGCAGAAGCCTTCGCGGCCGCTCTTCTGTCGACTCTGTCATCATCTGCCCATAGAGACGAGTAGTTCTATACTTTTGAACTTTTTGGTAACTTGTTGCCAAAGGGGGAGAAATGTATATATCATAGACTTCGTGTGAGATAGATTTTGACCTTATTTGCTCTCATTTGGTTTTAAAAACATTGGTCATTTGTATGACTTTATCCTATCTGTGTGATTGATCATACGTTTTATCTTCTTTGATGGTACACTATTATCTCTTAGCTATCTTAGTGATGATCATTCACTTATCTTGTTGGTGCCATGTGCATTGCTATTCATTCCTATTTTGTATGCGCACCACCAAGATGTATGTGACATGGAAGAGTGACCCATGATCCTAATCGATTGTGCATTTGCATTCAAATGCAAATTTTAAATAATGCACAAATTTAGGGGGAGCTCTTGCTTTTCAATACTTCTTAAAGCATTGATGCTAATCATTGATTATATCTGTTGTCGAAGCTTTGATCTATATGTTGTCATCAATTACCAAAGAGGGGGAGATTGAAAGCACAATTGCTCCCTAGTATGGTTTTGATAATTGATCACAACATATGCATGATTGGAATAATATGTTTTCCAAGTATATTTCAGAAAAACTTTAAAAGATGCTACAACTTAAGGTTTATGTGGAGATGCCCCTGGATGCAAGAAAGGAATAATATTGGCTCAAGCTTAAAGCTAGAATACTCTTCATTTTATATTTGTGAGAAATCACTTTTGAGCCCAGAAGAAAGCCAATACTATTAAATGGGGGTGAGGTAGTAAAATGAACTGATTGCTCAAATGCTCAAAGTTAGCCACCAAAACACTCAGTCATTTTTCCCACATATCCACTCTGTCAAGATCCACATACACAAATTTGGTGTCACCAACATTTCCATATCGGACCCATCGAGTTTGACCTCAGATAAAAACCCTAGCCATTCCCACAAAGTCGGTGCTACCGAGTTCAGTGTGACCAACATGAAAGTGCGTTATATCGACTAGAGGGGGGTGAATAGGAGATTTTTAGAATTTCATCACTGAGGAAATTCCTTTTGAGGAAATTCCTCACTGATGACTAACTTACAGCAGAAACAGTAAAGGATCAGACGTGCAAATGTTCCCACCAGCAGTATTTCAGAGTGAAGAATGTGAAAACAGATCACACAGTAAGCAGGCACGCAGAATACAAATGATGATTAACTATTGTGAAGAATTTGGGGTTGAGGAAATTCAGAGAAAGTCTTCAGCAAATTCTTCAAACAGTCACAGTGAAAGTCATCAACACATAATACAGGGAAAGTAAAGAGTTGAGGAATTAGAACCCGATTCTCAGAGACGACGGTCGTTGATGACCCAGTTCCAACTGTTGTGACAGTTGTACATCTGGTTTGGAGTGGCTTGGTATTGAAACCAAAGGACACCCAGTCCCGGGACACACAGTCCCTACCGTATTCTCCTTGAGCTAAGGACACACAGTCCTCGCCCAAAACTCGTGGTAAGTCTTCAGGGCAGACTTCCAAACCCTCACAAACTCGGTCACCCGGCGATCCACAATTGACTGCTGCATTGCTCTAGACCATGACGCCTAACCGTCTGGAGGATGCACAGTCCTCAAAGGTAAAAGGCTTCAGTCCCACACAAGAACAACTTCTTCAGTGATGCTCGATCACTAGGTTTGGTTTGTGGTTTCGGTGGGTGGTGTATTTCCTCACTGATGAATTACTCTCGAAGGCTCTGAGGAATTTGGGTTGCTCTTATGACAAGTGTCAGTTTCTAACGGAGCAGCCAACCAGCTAGTGGTTGTGGGGGGGGCTATTTATAGCCTGGGAGCATCCCGACATGATTTGACACTAATGCCCTTAAATAATATGACCGTTGGAGTGGATAAGACCAGTGACTTGGCGTGGTTATCGAAATGGTCGGGACCCTCAACTGTGAGAGTCCTCATGTCACTCATATTCCTCACTTGAGGCTTTTGGTAGGATTTGGCTTGGGTTGAGCATCATGAGGAAATCCATTCCATAGTGTTACTTTGACCCCCTTTAACAGTATGGTGTTCCTATTAATCAAATGCAAAGAAGGTAAAACAGAAAACGTAAATCTTCACGCTTCAATTTCTTCAGAATGTTTTTCTTCAGGAACCACCGGTCTTCTCAATATCAGTGTCTTCACAAGGAATATCAATTTCATCGCAGATTCCTCGCGATTCATTTCTTCAGCTTCAGACCAATTTCTTCAACTGAAGATATACATTTTTAGGGGTCGATATTCTTCAAATATCTCAAACTCCTCAATGACTTATAGATCCTGTGTATACTCACAAACACATTAGGTACTTAACCTATAAGTCTTCAAACCACCAAAAGCACTAAGGGGCACTAGATGCACTTACAATCTCCCCCTTTTTGGTGGTTGATGACAATTAGGTTAAGTCTTCAACAGGGATCAAAAATATGAAGTGTAAATACTCATTTGAGGAATTTGAAAACAAGATTCACAGAGACTCCCCCTGAAGATGTGCATACCTTGAGGATTTTTCTTTTATAGCAGATGCACATTGATGATTTATATCATGGAGATCTCCCCCTGAGTCATGTAAATCATGCATACATATAACATATCATATGAAGAAAATGAAGATGCATGATGGCAAATGGTATCTGACGAATTCCAGCATGCGTGCATTAAAACTTTGAGGAATAAGCATGCGACGAAAAACATTCAAAAGCGTCACAGTACTATCGGGCTTAAGTTACAACTCATTACATAAAAACTTCAGAAGAGTCAAGAGTTTGTAACTTAAATATAGTTCATAAGCCCCAAAAATATCCCGTTTGAAGACTAACTCTCAAGTTTCTCCCCCTTTGTCATCAAGTGACAAAAAGGGACAAACTGAGGACTAACGCCCGTGAAGACTTCATTTCTTTGCGGTTGATGAAGATCCGTGACGCTTCTTGGGTGTAGTCTTCTTCCTTGGGCCGGTTGCTGTGTCGAGTTGTTCCTCATCAGATTCGGCGGTGCGGAATGAAGAGAAGGAGCTGTCTTCAAGGTCTGGCACTGGAATGGGCCTGAACTTCTTCTTGGGAGGCCACGACCAATCAAAGTCCTTCTCAAAGTTCATTTCTTCAAGCTCAGTCTGGGTGGTCAGATGTGCAAGTGTATCCCAGGTGCGATCGAAAACCTCATGCAGATAGTGATGATTAATCTTCACAGAGTTCTGGGTTTCAGTGAGGGTTTTCAAAATGGCACCAAACTGGCGTTTGACCCATTTGTGGTTGTGATCCACCTTCTAATGAAGACTGAGGAGAAGCTCTCTGGTGGTCAGCACGCGAGGAGGAACTGGGCTTGGTGGACGAGTCTCAGTATCGTCCCATGAAGAATATGCATCTGGCTCTTTGAACTGACCATCAAGGGGCCTGCTGCCTTCTTCAATCACAGATTTTCCTTTTCCTTCGATGGGCTCGAAAGTCTTCTTATTTACCCGGATAGGAGGCATATAACCCATGTGATTCTGGAAATCAGCATGGAAGTTGATGCATGTCCTTGTCCTGATGAATCTCATGATCCATGGGGCATAAATCTTGTGATCAAAGGGGCACATGGCATTGTCGGCCAAAGTCCTCAAGAAGAAATCATGGATATTTATAGGAATACCGTGAATGATGTTGAAGAGGATATTCTTCATGAGGCCTACAACATCTTCTTCATCGTCATGGCATTTGATTGGCGCGAGCACACTGCAGAGAATGCGGTAGACAGACCGGGGTGTGTACTTGACCTCATGGACGAGGAATGTGGTTCTTGAGGGTTTTCCTGCAGCCAAAGGCTTCATGAGGACTTCCATCATTCCATTTGGCAGCTCAGGCTCACCATAAAGCTTCACTGCCCCGTCTGAGGGAATTGGTACGGGCAGTTCTCTGAGGAGTTCAGAAGCAGGAGCCTTGTAGTGAGTGTTTTGGGTCATCCAATCAAACACCCAAGTGTTGATGTCTTCAGGGTTGCCAGAGATGTGCAGAGTTGCATAGAACTGAAGAATAAGCTCACTATTCCAGTCTGATATGTCTGAGCACATAGGGAGCAAACCTGCATCATGGAGTGCCTAACTTGGCGGCAGAGGACGTCTACGGCGGCGGCGGACGTAGATGGTCCGACTCCGGCGTGATCCTGGCGACGAAAAGGTCGAGGTAGTGAAGCTCTTCCTCACCGGCGACAAGACTACCAGCGGTGGCGCTAGGGTTCGGTGGAGTGTTCTGTGGCAGGAGAGCGATGAGGCGAAGAAGAGGATACCGAGGGGGATAAGGACATATTTATATCCCGAAAGTTACTGTTTGGCGCGAAAGTTTCGGACCAAATAGCCCCTGCCTCTACGTCTCCGCAGGACACGTGTAGCTCCCGTACGATGCGGTGGAGATAGTGGAGATCGTGGTTATCCGATCGTGGGAAGTGGGGGTTCAGTTACTGTTCCTTTAAAGAAAACAATTTTTGAAGATTTGAGGATTTTCGTTACAAAATCATCAGCTGACAAGGATGCAGTGAGGATTTTGAACAAAGTTTCAAGTAGAATGCATATGAAGAATTGAATAGACTGGATAAGTATAGCATAGAGGGAAAGTAGGGTCCGATCACATTCACTAAGCAGAAACATCAACTTGAAGAAATAGCAATAAGTGAATGTTGTTGAGGACTAGAAATCACAGTCTACCTAGGCAAATGAAAGTCATCAAGTGTTTTTGAAGATTTTGTAATAGATCATCACAATGAAGAACAACTGTTTTGAAGAAAAATGCATTGTGAGGAAATTGATCATTTGAAGAAAATCAACTTGAGGAATTTCACATTGGGCGGTGGCGTTACCCACCATATAAGAATGTTGATTACAGACGCCGCGTACAATTGTCGTAGGGCCCTGAGAATCAATTTCTTCGTTAATTTCTTCACATTCCGAGTGGCTTTCTTCATTAGTTGAAGAAAATCGTTTCATCATGTGTTGCACATCTAAGTCATCAACTTTGCATAAGTGTTAGGATGTGTGCATGTTTTTACAAAACATTTGAAGACTCTAAGATATTTAGCTCACACCAAAACTTGCAAAATCTTTTCTCATCCAAGGGCTTAGTGAAGATATCAGCCAGTTGATCATCAGTCTTCACATGGTCGATGAGGATATTGCCCTTGAGGACATGGTCCCGAAGAAAATGATGACGAATCTGGATGTGCTTGGTCTTCGAGTGTTGTACTGGGTTATATGCAATCTTGATAGCACTCTCATTGTCACAGTAGAGAGGCACATTCTTCATGTTGATGCCATAGTCCTTGAGGGTTTTCTTCATCCATAGCAATTGAGCACAGCAAGAACTAACAGCAATGTACTCAGCTTCGGCAGTGGAGAGTGATACGCAGTTCTGCTTCTTTGAGGACCAGCAAACTAGTGATCTTCCGAGGAAATGGCATGTGCCAGAAGTTGACTTGCGATCCACACGGTCACCAGCATAGTCTGAATCAGAATACCCTACCACATGAAGATTGGAGCCCTTGGGATACCATAATCCTAGTGTTGGTGTGTGAGCTAAGTATCGAAGAATATGTTTCAAAGCCTTATGGTGTGATTCCTTCGGTTTTGCTTGAAAATGTGCACACATGCAAACACTAACCATTATATCTGGCCTAGATGCCCATAGATACAATAAGGAGCCAATCATAGAACGGTATACCTGCTCATCGAAATCTTTACCATTTTCATCAGTGTCGAGGTGACCGTTGGTAGGCATTGGAGTCTTGGCACCTTTGCATTCGTGCATGTCGAATTTCCTCAGAACATCCTTGAGGTATTTCTCCTGTGATATGAAGATTCCATTGCTTTGTTGACGAATTTGAAGACCTAAGAAGAATTTTAGCTCCCCCATCATGGACATCTGATATTCTTCACTCATCATGTAGGCAAATTCATCACTGTATCTTTTGTCAGTACAGCCAAATATGATATCATCAACATATATTTGACATACAAATAGCTCATTATCATAAGATTTTGTGAAAAGAGTTGGATCGAGTGAACCAGGTTTGAAGCCTTTCTTCATGAGGAATTCCTTCAATGTATCATACCATGCCCGAGGGGCTTGCTTGAGGCCATACAGAGCCTTTTTGAGTCTGAAGACTTTGTCTGGATTCTTTGGATCCTCAAAACCTGGGAGCTGAGCAACATATACTTCTTCCTCAAGCTTACCATTGAGGAATGCACTTTTCACATCCATTTGATATAAGGTGATGTTATGATGATTAGCATAAGCAAGTAGAATTCGAATAGCTTCAAGTCTAGCAACACGTGCAAAAGTTTCATCGAAATCTATTCCTTCAACCTGGGTGTAGCCTTGGGCTACAAGTCGTGCCTTGTTCCTCACCACTTGACCGTCCTCATCTTGCTTGTTTCGGAAAATCCACTTGGTGTCGATGATGTTATGCTTGCGAGGATCTGGTCGTTTGACGAGCTCCCATATGTCATTCAGCTTGAATTGAAGAAGTTCGTCTTGCATGGCTTGGATCCACTCCGGTTCCAGAAAAGCCTCAGCTACTTTTGAGGGTTCTGTGATGGATACAAAGGAAAAAATGCCCACAAAAGTTAACTAAGTGTGAAGCTTTTGAGCGAGTGAGAGGACCTGGCGCGTTGATGTCGTTGAGGATTTTGTCAAGTTCTACTTCGTTTGCAATCCTCGGATGAGCTGGTTGAGGATTTTGTTTGGGCTGAGGAAGTGGTGCTGTTGCAATTTCCTCAGGAGCATCTTCTTGGTTTTTATCAGCGATGGGGATCGTTTCTTCACGAATTTCCTCAATGGGGACAATGTCTTCAGTAGGCTTAAGCTTTATCGCTTCCTCAGGAGACAGCTTATCTGGATCAGAAGGCAATTGCTCTCTTTGCGAGCCATTAGTTTCATCGAACCGCACATCTACAGTCTCAACAACTTTGTTGTGATAGTTGTTGAAGACTATGTAGGTGTGTGAGTCCTTTCCATAACCGAGCATAAAACCTTCATGTGCCTTAGGTGCAAATTTTGAGCTATGGTGAGGATCTCTAATCCAGCATTTTGCACCGAAGACTTTGAAATAACTTACATTGGGTTTCTTGTCAGTGAGGAGTTCATATGAGGTTTTCTTGAGGAATTTGTGAAGATATACCCTGTTGATGATATGGCATGCAGTGTTGATTACTTCAGGCCAGAAGCGACGAGGAGTCTGATATTCTTCAAGCATAGTTCTTGCCATTTCAACCAGAGTCCTGTTCTTCCTTTCGACGACACCGTTCTGCTGAGGAGTATAAGGAGCAGACAATTCGTGAGTAATACCAAGTTCATCAAGATAATCATCAAGACCAATGTTTTTGAACTCAGTTCCATTATCACTCCTGATGTGTTTGATCTTGATGCCAAAGTTCGTCGAGGCCCTTGAAGAAAATCGTTTGAAGATTTCCTGCACCTCAGTTTTATATACTATGATATGCACCCAAGTATATCTGGAATAATCATCAACTATGACGAAGCCATATAAAGATGTTGCATTGGTTAGTGTGGCATAGTGAGTAGGTCCAAATAAATCCATATGAAGCAATTCGAATGGACGTGTAGTAGTCATGATGGTTTTAGAGGGATGCTTGGATCTGGTCATTTTCCCAGATTCACAAGCACCGCAGAGATGGTCCTTGAGGAATTTGACAGATTCGATGCCGATGACATGCTTCTTCTTTGCAAGCGTGTGCAAATTCCTAATGCCTGCATGACCTAGTCTTCGGTGCCACAGCCATCCTTCTGAGGTTTTTGCTAGTAAGCAAGTGGCTGGTTGAGGACCTGTAGAGAAATCAACAATGTACAAATCCCCTCTTCTTACACCTTCGAAGACTTTGGATCTGTCAGATTCCATGATGACTACACAACTATATCTACCAAAGATAACAATCATATCAAGATCACAAAGCATCAAAACTGACATGAGGTTAAAACCAAGGGATTCAACAAGCATCACTTTGTCCATATGCCTATCCTTGGAAATAGCTACTTTGCCAAGTCCCAATACCTTGCTTTTACCTTTGTCAGCATATGTGATTTGCTTCAGAGGTGATGGAGTTAGTGGCATATTCATCAGTAGGCTTTTATCACCAGTCATGTGATGTGTGCAGCCACTATCGATAACCCACTCAGTATTTTTGGGTTTGTCATCCTGCAGATGAATTAGTACAGCTTACCATCTCATATGCTTCAGATTTGAAGAATCTGATACTAATTTCATCAGTTCAGTAATTTCATCATAACAGAAATGTAAGGACGTGTGAAATATTTCTATTTCATCAATCATTAGCTTGCGTCCTATCAAGCATTTCCTCAGGTCTCCAGCAAATTCTTCAGATGATGATTTTCATCTGGAGACCTGACCTGCAGAAGTGATTAGTTTGATTTCTTCACCACCCACATCTGAAGGGGTGGCAAAGCGTTCATCATCCTGCGAGCACCATATGAGAAAGATGGCATTGAAGCTAATGCACTTCTCTTAACAGTAGGGGGGTTAAAGTACTCATATGAGTATGCAGAGAACTGGTGTGAGGATTTATGAACATAATGATTTGAGGAGTAACGCTCATATTCATATTCCTTGTAGTTTCCCTGCATGTTAGACGCATAAGCACGGGTACGAGCATAGTTTTGACCAGTTTAGGATTTTGATCCTCTTGAAAACTTTGGTCCTCCTGAGGAATTTGATCTGGGGTTCAGATTCTTCAGAGGTGGTGTCATGAGGACATTCACCTGAAGATTTTCAAGACAACTTTTGGGAACCCAGATTTTCCTCAGAGGAGGGCCATTCCTGCAGTTAGTTCCAACATATCGAGCAAATACTTCACCAGATTGGTTTTTGAACAGTTTATAGTTGGAATCAAATGACTCATCCGAGGAATATGATAATTCACATGAGAAGCCAGTTAGATTAGATGGATCAAAAGGAGGCCCAGTAGCAGCAACCCATGAGGTTTTGGGATACTGCTCAGGTTTCCAATAAGATCCATCAGCATTTAATTTCCTCTCAAAGGCATTTCCTTCTTTACTCGGGTTCCTGTTTAGGATCTGCTTTTTAAGCACATCACAAAGGGTTTGATGTCCTTTGAGGCTTTTGTACATGCCTGTCACGTACAACTCCTTCAACCCTGCATTTTCATCAGTAACATTTGTGTTTTCCTCAAGTGAGGAAATAGACACAACAGGTGCAGTTGAAGAATTTGTAGCATTTGATGATTCTGGTGAGGAACTAGCAGTTTCACGTTCAATGCATTTAAGACATGGAGGAATAAATTCAACTTGACTAGCGCTGATCTGTTGAGTTAGTAATGAATCATTTTCCATGCGAAGATCATCATGAGACATCCTCAGCTTCTTAAGATCAAGCTTCCTTTGAAGAAATTCGTAGGAAAGCTTCTCATGATCAGTGAGGAGTGTATCATAACGATCCTGAAGAATATCAAATCTAGACTGAAGATTTTTCATGTCATCAGCGAGGATTTGATTAAGATTCATTTCATCATTCAACAGATCATCACTTTTGTCTAGCAGTTTTTGAAGCTTTTCCACAGCAGTTTGTTGTTTAGTGGCAATGATGGCAAGTTTACTGTAACTGGGTTTTTTATAGTCATTAAGTTCATAGTCACTTGAATCAGAGGAGGAGGCATTATTTGATACCTTTGAACCTTTTGCCATGAAGCAATAGGTTGGAGCGATGTCATCAGCATAGTCATCAGTATGGATGGTGCAATCATTTTCTTCAAGATTAAAGATTGACTTGCTGACGAAATTGGTTGCTAGTGCAAGACTAGCCTGTCCGGATTCTGAGTCTTCTCCAGAGCCTTCTTCTTCATCACATTCCTCTGATTCTGCCTCGGAATCCATTTCCTTGCCAATAAGTGCCCGAGCCTTTCTGAAGCTAGTCTTCTTGTGTGAAGAGGACTTTGAAGATGAGGATTTTGAAGATTTCTTCTTCTTTTTCGAGTCATCAGAACTGTCATCCTTGTATTTCTTCTTCTTTGATTCCTTTCCCCAGCGGGGACAATCAGCAATGTAATGACCTGATTTCTTGCACTTGTGACAGGTCCGTTTCTTGTAGTCCTCAGATGCAGATTCTGATTTCCTCATGTCTCTTCTTGATGATTTACCGAACTGGCCTCGGCGTGTAAATTTCTAGAACTTCCTCACAAGCATTGCAAGCTCCTGTCCAAATTCTTCAGGGTCAAAACTGCTGTCATCTGTGTCTTCTTCTTCAGATGAGGAAATTGCTCTAGCCTTCAGTGCACGTGGTCTGGAATAGCTTTGTCCATATAGATCTCTCTTTTCTTCTTGCTGGAATTCATGAGTATTTAACCTTTCCAGAATATCAGCTGGATCTAGCATCTTGTAGTCTGGTCTTTCTTGAATCATCAGAACTAGAGTGTCAAATGAAGGATCCAAGGATCTCAGCAGTTTCTTCACAACTTCGTGATCATTGATGTCTCGAGATCCCAGTGCTTGCAGTTCATTTGATACATCAATGAGGCGATCAAAGGTGTCTTGGCAGCATTCATTGTCATGTCTCTGGAAGCGATTGAAGAGATTGCGAAGAATATCAACACGAGAGTCACACTCGGTTGATACTCCTTCATTTACCTTGCACAGTCTCTCCCAGATCAGTGTTGCAGAGCCCAAAGCACTTACTCTTCCAAACTGGCCAGGGCTCACATAGCCACAGATGATGTTCTTCGCTTGAGAATCAAGTTGCTTGAATTTCTTCACATCAGCTGCAGTGACACTGGCACAAATGATGGGGACGCCATTTTCCACAATATACCAGAGATCATTGTCAATAGCTTGTAGATGCAGTTGCATTTTGTTCTTCCAGAAAGGAAAGTTCTTCCCTTCGTAGGTAGGACATGGTGCAGTCACCTTGAAAATGCCTGCAGTCGACATAACTAAAACTCCAGGTGGTTAAACCAAAATCACACAGAACAAGGGCGTACCTTGCTCTGATACCAATTGAAAGTGTGTTATATCGACTAGAGGGGGTGAATAGGAGATTTTTAGAATTTCATCACTGAGGAAATTCCTTTTGAGCAAATTCCTCACTGATGACTAACTTACAGCGGAAACAGTAAAGGATCAGACGTGCAAATGTTCACACCAGCAGTATTTCAGAGTGAAGAATGTGAAAACAGATCGCACAGTAAGCAGGCACGCAGAATACAGATGATGATTAACTATTGTGAAGAATTTGGGGTTGAGGAAATTCAGAGAAAGTCTTCAGCAAATTCTTCAGACAGTCAGGGTGAAAGTCATCAACACATAATACAGGGAAAGTAAAGAGTTGAGGAATTAGAACCCGATTCTCAAAGACGATAATCGTTGATGACCCAGTTCCAACTGCTGTGACAGTTGTACATCTGGTTTGGAGCGGCTTGGTATTGAAACCAAAGGACACCCAGTCCCGGGACACACAGTCCCTACCGTATTCTCCTTGAGCTAAGGACACACAGTCCTCGCCCAACACTTGTGGTAAGTCTTCAGGGCAGACTTCCAAACCCTCACAAACTCGGTCACCCGGCGATCCACAATTGACTGCTGGATTGCTCTAGACCATGACGCCTAACCGTCTGGAGGATGCACAGTCCTCAAAGGTAAAAGGCTTCAGTCCCACACAAGAACAACTTCTTCAGTGATGCTCAATTACTAGGTTTGGTTTGTGGTTTCGGTGGGTGGTCTATTTCCTCACTGATGAATTACTCTCGAAGGCACTGAGGAATTTGGGTTGCTCTTATGACAAGTGTCAGTTTCTAACGGAGCAGCCAACCAGCTAGTGGTTGTGGGGGGCGGCTATTTATAGCCTGGGAGCATCCCGACATGATTTGACACTAATGCCCTTAAATAATATGACCGTTGGAGTGGATAAGACCAGTGACTTGGCGTGGTTATCGAAATGGTCGGGACCCTCAACTGTGAGAGTCCTCATGTCACTCATATTCCTCACTTGAGGCTTTTGGTAGGATTTGGCTTGGGTTGAGCATCATGAGGAAATCCATTCCATAGTGTTACTTTGACCCCCTTTAACAGTACGGTGTTCCTATTCATCAAATGCAAAGAAGGTAAAACATAAAACGTAAATCTTCACGCTTCAATTTCTTCAGAATGATTTTCTTTAGGAACCACCGGTCTTCTCAATATCAGTGTATTCACGAGGTATATCAATTTCATCGTAGATTCCTCGCGATTCATTTCTTCAGCTTCAGACCAATTTCTTCAACTGAAGATATACATTTTTAGGGGTCGATATTCTTCAAATGTCTCAAACTCCTCAATGACTTATAGATCCTGTGTATACTCACAAACACATTAGATACTTAACCTATAAGTCTTCAAACCACCAAAATCACTAAGGGGCACTAGATGCACTTACACAACATTCTGTTGCCAAGATACACAAAATCGGAATTTCCGAGTTTGAGTATCGGTGCCACCGAGTTTGGTCATCTGACCGTTAGTCACCTTTTTGGTGCCACCGATTTTCATATATCGGTCTCACCGAGATTCAAAAGTTCACACCTTTGTGCTAATCGGTACCATCGAGTTTTCAACTTTGGTGTCACCGAGTTTTCCCTTTTGTGTGTACGGTTGGATTTTGGTTGCTGCCTATATATACCCCTTCACCCACCTCTCATTCGTGGGAGAAGTACTCAGAATACACACTTCATTGCCAGATCCATTTTCTGAGAGAGAACCACCTACTCTTGTGTTGAGACCAAGATATTCCAATCCTATCATTTGAAACTTGATCTCTAGCCTCCCCAAACTGCTTTCCACCAAATCGACCTCTCCTACCCATGCATATTATGCGAGAGAGTGATTTGTGTTGAGGAGATTGTCTTTAGAAGCACAAGAGCAAGGAGTTCATTGATCTACCACATCTATTATCTTTTGGAGGGTGGTGCCTCCTAGATTGGTTAGGTGTCGTTTGGGAGCCTCCTACTTCGGGTTGTGGAGTTGAACCAAGATGTTTGTAAGGGCAGGGAGACCGCCTACTTCGTGAAGATCTACCGTGAGTAAGGCTAGTCCCCCTTGGACGGAAGCCGTGGTGGAATAGACAAGGCCGCTTCTTTGTGGACCCTCTGTGGGTGGACCCTCCGTGGACGCTTGCAGCCGTTACCCTCCGTGGGTTGAAGTCTCCACTAACATGGGCGTACGATAGCGCCACCTATCGGAACCATGCCAAAAATCGCCGTGTCAACCTTATGCGTTTGATCTCCCTGCCTTACTCCTCTACTTTACACTTTCATGTTTTACTTTCCGCTGCTATACTATTAGACTTGCATGTGTAGGGTGTACTTGACCTGTTATAAGTGTCGTAGCTGCCTCTCAAGTAAAATTGGGGAAAAGGAAAAAAACTTATCTTGTCAAGTAGTCTAATCACCCCCTCTAGACATACTTTCGATCCTACAGCGGAAGCCGTCGGTCTCCCACTTGCGGGTCTTTGGCTGCCTTCCATTCGCCAAGGAGCTCGGCCACCTCGGTAAGCTCGACGATAGGAGCACTCCAGGAGTTTTCATTGGCTACGCGAAGGGCTCAAAGGCCTATCGCATCCTCGACCCAAAGACACAACGTGTGCGCACGGCGCGAGATGTCGTGTTCAACGAAGGGCGAGGGTGGGAATGGGACAAGGCGGTGGACGATGGCTCGACGCCGACGTATGATGCCTTCATTGTCGAGTACGTTCACTTCAAGGAAGTCAGGGGAGCAAGCAGCTCCTCTTCGCCGAGCACGTCTACCCCAGCCCCCAAAACTCCATCGACCCCGGTACCTGCTACGTCGATGGCACCACAACCGGCGACGCCACATACTCCAGCTCCGGCAGTCACCCCTTCGGGATCATCTTCATCAGCACCAGCTCACGCCGAGCACAACCCGGTGGAGTTCGCTTCCCCACTCACTCACGACGAGGAGCGCATCGACACGTATCATGGCGGTGAACCGCTGCGGTATCGTACGATGGATAATCTACTCGACGACCAGCCGGTGCCGGGACTGGTGCCACGCGATGTGGTGGCGCGGCTACAACTCCCGTGTGAGGACGGCGAACCTCGATCCTTTGTAGAGGCCGAGAGAGAAGCGGCATGGCGCGCCGCGATGTAGTTGGAGATGGATGCGGTCGAGCAGAACCGCACATGGGATCTCGCTGACCTCCCTCGTGGTCGCCGTGCAATCACCCTTAAGTGGGTGTTCAAGCTGAAGAGGGATTGAGTCGGTGCCATCATCAAGCACAAGGCTCTCTTGGTGGCCCGAGGCTTCTTGCAGCAGGAAGGGGTCAACTTCAACGACGCTTTTGCTTCCGTGGCACAGATGGAGTTCATGCGACTTCTCCTTGCGCCAGCTGCCTAGGAGGGCTGGCGTGTCCATAACATGGATGTCAAGTCGGCATTCCTCAACGGCGACTTGAAGGAGGAAGTCTACGTGCATCAGCCGTCGGGATTTGCGATCCCCGACCAGGAGGGAAAGGTACTCCGCTTGCGTAAGGCTCTCTATGGCCTACGGCACGCACCTAGGGCGTGGAACCCGAAGCTAGACTCCACGCTAAAGAAGATGGGCTTCGAGCAAAGCCCGCATGAGGCGGTTGTCTACCGACGGGGTAGTGGAGGAAATGCCCTGCTGGTCTCTGTACTAGGATCTTTATGGAGCTGCAGCACATGACCTTTGTGGGGCTGCAGCACATGGTCCTTGTGGCTGTTAGGATAGAATCCTTGACAACCAAGGACTGGCAGTTAGGATAGCATCTTAGACTAACATCTTAGCAGCATCTTAGACTAGCATCTTAGACTAACATCTTAGACTTGCATCTTAGCATATGCTTGGCTAGCTAGCAGCCTATAAATATATATCTCCAACCCCTCAGATTGGCATGGCATTGTGTGAGAAATAAACCAACGAAAATTGTTCCAACTCTCTTGGTGTCATCTACAACTATTAGTGCTCGGGCTAAAAGGCCTAACACCTTGTATGTAAGCTTGAGCTGAAGGTGGATCTCCCGTGTGTGTTTGATTTAAACGCATGTAAGCTTGATCTGTAGGTGGCATATACTCCCCATTTAAAGCACACAGAGCCTTGGCTCAGTGGTTGGGCATGCGGTTGTGCAGCCTAAAGACCCAAATTCAATTCCTAAAATTGACAGGTGATGCACATAAGTTTTCCTCCATTTATTGAGGACCAAGTTTGATGTGTGGTGGAACTACTCATCAAGAAATATCTTGATACTCATTTAAAAACATTCTGAAGACCATGTTTATCTTGGTATTCATACTAATATGGTTGTATGCATCCTTAGTTGGTGCAGAGGCCGGGAAGTGAAATTCTCCCCATTTTAAAGCGCATTTGCAGACTGGCGTGGTCTTCACGACTTGGTTCATCTGGAAACACCTCCATCCACTGAGCCGTCGCCTCCTCCCGTAACCCTAGCCGCCGCCTCCTGTCGCCCCCCCCCCCCCCTTAACCCCCTCCCGTCGCCCCCGTGGGCGACCAGGGGGTAACCCTAGCCGCCGCCGTCGGTCCTCCCTCGCTCCTCCTTCATCCTCGCCGCCGTCAGCAGCGCCGTCGGGCGAAGCCTGGCCGGCAGGGGCGGCGGCGAGGATCCTCTCCCCTTCATGCGACATGGCTGGCGCGGGACGGTCGTTCGTGAGGAGGCGCCGGACTAGCGCGCGGTGCGGCGGCGCTGCATGTGGATCCTAGCAGCGGCGTGCGGAGCGCGTCGATGACTGGGGTTCGTTCTTGCGGCACGGTGTGGCGGCTGCGAGAGGGGCAAGACATGGTGGTCGCGTGCGTCGTCGAGTTCGGGCCAGATCCTTCTGGATCCGGCGCCCAGACGCCATCGGCCAGCGTAGGGTGGTGGTACTCGTCACTGCTCAGATTGGATCTTCATTGATCCAGATACCCGCGGTGTGCTTCTCTCCCGCGGTTTCCTGGCGTTGTCGGCGTGGCCGCGGATGAAGATGGTGGAGGAGATTCAGATAAGGCGAAACCCATTGGTCGGCCCTGGCCGGCTGCACCGACAACGATGCTCAAGGGCACCGTTTTTCTTCCTGGAGACGTCCGTCTACGTCTGCTCCTCCACTTCCTACCTCACTGCCTCTCGGGTGAAAACCCTAACTTCGGTGGGCGGCGGCGGCGTCCTTGACGTCGTGACCTTCCTGAAGGCGTCACCTTGATGTCTGAGTGGTGGTGGGCACTATGTGGGTCCTGGACAGTTGCTGGTGGTGGGCACTGCTTCGAGGGAAACCCTAAGATCTGACTTTCCAGATCGGACGATGGCGGTACAGCGGTGTCGTTTCTCTCTTAGGAGCATCGTTTGTGGAGCAGCGCTGGATGACAGAGGCAGGAGATGGAGCGGCTTCGTCTGGCCCGAAGATTTGGTGGAACTATCAAGTCATGCTTGGCCAACAGGTGCTACGCTGAGTCATGCCTGGTTGGTAGGTGCTACGCACGACAGTTCTTCCAAAATCTTCGTGTCTGGACGAATGAGCGCAGGGCGGTGGCGCTGTTTGGTGTCGTGGTGGCGTCAATCATCTTGCACGGAGCTTTCGGTGGAGATGTCAAGTCATGCCTGCCCGACAGGTGCTACGTTGTGTCATGCCTGGTCGGTAGGTGCTACGCACGACAGATCTTCCAGAATCTTCGCGTCTGGACTGACGAGCCGTGGTGGCGTCGACGGATGGACGGACTGGCAAGGATGATACGGATCTCTCTCCTGAAGATGGGTTAGCGGCCTGATGATGATAGCGGCATCTAAAACGTGTGCATGTGGTGTACGCTTTAGGTTTGCTGCACCAGTTGTGGGTTTCGATACGTTATGTGGATGTATTGATGACGGCAGCGGTTTTAGATATGGGGAGTGAAAGCACTCCACATTATCGAGTTTTGTAGGTGTGAGTGATGGCTTCGGATGGTTTGATGTATGTTCTTGTTAGACCTATGTTGAATAATTAATAAAGATGACCGTATGCATCAATTGATGCAGAGGCCGGGGTTTGAACCTCCTTTTTCAAAAAAAAAAAAAAAAGGTGGCATATACTCCCTTTGTGAATTAATATAAGATCCTTTAGATAGCTATTTTAGGGAGTACTTTTGTTTTGTTAGTTCAGTCAGCCGTAGCTGGTCCATTATACTCCGTATTTTAGTGGGTATGACAACATCCTTTTGTTTAGCATGCAACTGAATCTGCACTAGTAATTCTGACGCAACAAGGCGGGCATTCTCACGCAATTTCTGAATCAACGCTCGAAACATGTCAATCTCCATTCTGAAGTGCCTTCTGCATACAAGTCTTCATTTCCATTCAAAATTTCATTTACATGACGTGCACCTGTAAGTATTGAAGCGTAAATAGGTCCTCTTGACACGTCCACCAAATGAAATGAAATGAGGGTGCCAAACGAGCTGTAAATAAACTAAAGTCCCATGTTATGCATCTCCAAATCCAAGCTTCTTCGATCTCACAGTGGAATTGGATCCGGCTGGTACTTGAATTCAGGCAAATCCTGGAGCCTGCAAGGAAAATAAATGCCACGCATTTAATCATGTGCTTACTTGTCTGTTTGGTTAAGGGTTCCATCGTATATAAAAAGTAAACATACAGTGCCGTCGAAAACAGGTCTAAGAACAACAAAATAGCAAAATTCAAGGGCAATACGTTACACCTACCTTTGCCTGACTCTGAGGATACCAGTGCCGAGTTGCATGGGTATGCCCATGATGATGCATTCACTAACTCCCTCTATCTGATCCTCGCGACCAGTGTATGAAGCGTTGAAGAGATGCTCCGAAGCTCTCTCAAATGAAGACAGCATCAGCACGCTGCTTTTCATCTTTGCGATGCCGCTAGCCGTGATGCCCAAAATTTCACCCTGTGAAACCGGCAGCATATGTACATTTATTAGTCAGTCTTGAGGCAGATGGATGGATGATTAAAATGGTGATCAGTGTAAGATGACTCTACAAACCTTGTATGTCATCAGGTCTGCCAGAAGCATCATATGTCTCAGATCAATCATCATGTTGTTATTTTCAAAGGTATACTGAATTTCATCAATGATAGATCTCCTTGCAGCTTCAATTCCAAGTGTTTGGTTCACTTCCAATATGTGGTTACTTTTTGTTCTCTTAGCATCAACTCCAGGAGTACCCAAAACTTTCAGGAGGTTTGTTCTGCAATAAAGAATTGTTTCATGGCATATCATCATCTTAGACTAGCATCCAAGAAGTCACAGTGAGGCTTATAAACAATTTACAGAAGCAATAAATAAGAACCCTTACCCTTCAACCAACAAGTTGTATCTGTCGAAACTTCCATCGCGTCTTAAAACAGGGTTGACAACAGCTCTTTCAACAGTTGGAATGCCCTGAAGATCAGTAGGAAGGTCAGCTACATAACCATAATGGATGTCAGAAAATGTACAGCATACTTTTTTTTTACCTTCACAATTAGTTTTGGAAGCATCGATTTGAGATTGTGCAGCTCAAGCTGAAGTTTGGACTTGTCTGTTCCGGCTGGATATATTCTCAACTTGGTTTCATCGATGACACGAACATGCTGTAAATATGATATATCATAAATACAATTGCAGAGAAAATGATGGGCACATCACGCGACTTCGGAGCTTTGTTCATACCTCAGACTTCAACTTTGTTTTTGCATGATTTAGTATTGACAGCTGCACGGTGTCAGACGAGATTCCCATGTACCTTTCCATGCCCTGCGTATCGAGTTTAACAACCAAATATGGCTGGTTTGATTTTAAGACAATCTTTATGGCTGCTGCCACCTGTTGAACATAACAAGGTTTCTCGTCAAGTTGAGTGCTTCCTTACAAAAGTTATCTGTAATGTCGGGGTTTCAACCTCCTTTTTGAGGGAAGAAAATGTTCAACTCGAGTTACATATAGCATACGCAGATCTTTTTCTTTATTTTGAGCTCATGCAAAAAAAAAACATGACTACACAAACTAAAACATTGAATAATCTCAACTCAAACCAACATGTGTGAATTCATACACAATAATGCAAGATTGGTTATTAAACTAACTGTAAACATTATCCATACATAGCTAATAAAACATGTACACAGATATTTTTATAATATATTTTGCTAGACAGCCAAACAAAAAATCAAAGATTTTGTGCATCCACAGCAAAGTCCAAAGATTGGTGAAGTGCATGTATATTTAATTCCTGGGAGAATGTCAAATGACAATTCTTTGTAACTATGAATGCACTAAATTCATGTGACATGTTTAAGGCTCAACAGGCAAGTTCTAGACCATATATTGTTATGAAAACGATGGCTCCCGAGGCGAAAGGAGGGGCGATCTCGGAGGAGGCCACCGGGGCACTCTCCTTGGTCGTCAGAGAGCCGATCGGAGGGACCTCTCCGGCCACCGATGGATCGCTCGGAGTGGAGTCCGTTCAGCTGAGCGGCGAGTCTTTCATCTCAGAAGATGGGATCTGCAGGGATGCGCATCGGAACTGGACGGTGTCGTTCGTAGACACCTCCTCCGAGGAGCGAGTGCAGAGATCGGGATCCATCAAACTCCATCAGGTATCTCGCTGGATCACCATTAGGGATGAAGATAATGATATTCTTGCAGGCCGTTACTTGCAAGATGGGGAAACTCCGACGATCGGACAAACCATGGAGATAGATGGATTCAAGCTCATCGTTAGAGAACTCCATGAGGCTCATCAATGGGGTTTTCGCAATGGCAAGGTGAGTACTGACCTTATTTCTAGTTCCCCTCGGTTTGGAGGGCGATTTTGGGTCCTGGCAGATCAGGAATCGGAGGACGAGGTCGAAGAGATCGATTTCGAGGCATTTGATCTTTCAACTGCTGCAGCTAATGTTGTTCGTTTCGAGAATGGTTCCATCAGACAACAAGTTAAAACTATAGCTAGGGGCCCGAAGAAGGCTGTGTTGAAGCACACCGTTCGTCCATGGATTGGCCCCTTGCCAGCGGTGCAGCTTGCACCGATTACTCTTTCTGATTTCTTCCCGGCGGCAAGATGGTGCCTAGCCAAGGGAAGGAAGAAGAAAAACTTGGCAGGTCCGAAAATTGTGCCAACAGCGATGACCAAGCCGAGTTCTGCGCGATCTGACCACAGGGAGGCTTTTTTCAAATCGGTAACGGAGGCTGCTGGGTTCGTTTTCGAATCTGCCAAAGTTAACTATATTGGGTATAAGGCCCAGGAGGAAAGCCCTGTCGACAAGTCCAAGTCGGACAGCGTCTGTTCTGGGTATATGGCCCAGGCAACAGCTAAGTCGACGACAGATAATCCAGAGCGATCGACTGCTTCGGGCGATTTGCATCACGGGAACTATAGCGCCTGCACGAGGGCGCCTGAACCTAGGGTTCCTCGGCGACAGCACCGTGGATTCCCATCGTTGGGTTCTGGACGAGCTGCGCGGGTGCCGCCTCCTCCTTCCACTGCCGTGAGCATGGCAGGCAGGGGCAATGCCAGACCTCCACCGACTGCGCAGCCTCGACCTTCTGGGCAGGGGGATCGCCCCAACATTGCAAAGCAGCCTGCTGCTGCTCAGATGGCGCGCCCTCCCGGTGCAGCGCAGGCAGGTCGGCAGCTCGGCCCTCCCGGTCAGGTTGGGGAACCTGCAGATCAGCGGCCGCAGCAGCGCGGTCGTTGGGGCAGTGACGGCGGCAACGCCTATGGAGAGGGCCAGTTTCGCGGGCCAGCATCTTATGGTGGCGGCCGTGGGCATGCAGCTTCCAACAATGGACCTAACCAGTCTTTCACTGCACCGCCGGGGAATTTTGTGCCGGGGACGTCGGGACCTCCTCATCACAAGAGAGGGGGATTTCGACAGAATTGGGCGGGCAGAGGTGGAGGTAGGAAGCCAAGGCCTAATCTGCCTGTTCAAGAGCCGCCGGCAGATGATGTTGTTAGGGCGACTGTTCCAGAGAAGGTGGCGGCTGACCCGGTTATACCAAAACAAGCTCCTGTGGTTGCAAAAGGAGAGGGAGGTGATAGGCCCTCCAAGTGGGCACGCAAGAAAGAGAAGATGGTGTGTTATTGCTGCAGTGAGGCGGGGCACTTTGTGTCCGAGTGCAAGGCTGAGCTCTGTATGATTTGCCTTAAGCCGACGCATGGTGAGGCTAAGTGTCCTCTTACGGATGGGAGTATGCCGGTTGTGACCATCTATGGCGTATCCAGTCAAGAACTAATGTTCTTCGAGTCACCGGCGGCAACGGCAACACTTCACACACCGGATGCTGGTTTCACGGGCACGGTGACGGTGACTCGGGGAGTCTTGACTGTGGAGCAGGTGGTGCAACAGCTTAAGGAACTTGTTTCAGTAACTTTTCGGTGGGAACCGGTTTTGATTTCAGACAATGTCTTCAAGGTCGTTTTTCCTACCAAGGAGGACTTAGCTCGCTTGCTGAAGTTCGGTATGTGCAGAGTAGCTAGCACAAGTTGTGTTCTTGAGTTTGATGCCTGGAAGAGTGAGGAGCCGAAGGGCGTTCCTCTACCTCAGATTTGGGTGCACTTTGCAGGAGCTCCTACCAAGGCTATGAATGACTTTAGCGTTGTATGGAGTTTGGGTTCGCTTATTGGTAAAACAGAGGAGGTGGATATGGTGTTCACTAGAGCCAAAGGTATCGCGAGGATGCTTGTGAGTGTGCTAGATATTCAGATTATTCCAGATGAGGTCATTTGGACTTTTGAAGGGATGCGATACACGCTCCAGTTGGAAATAGAGAGTCCTACTCTTTTTGATTCACCGGTCACCGATGAAGACACCAATATGACCGATGGAGATGATGCAAATGGTGCTAAGGAGAATGGTAGTTCTTTTGAGCCAGGGCCTACTTTTTCTTCTCAGAAGAATGCACAACCCACTCAGGATATGCAACACTCAGGCACTGGTACAAATCACGGGGTTTCTGCTTCTGATCTGGATTTGCGGTTTGGATCTTTTAAATCTGCATCTGCGCCGGCAAAAGTCGGTTGGTCCTTGTACACGTCTTCGGGCATACAGGCGAGACTTCCGAGGTTCACGGGAAAGAATCCTCGGAACAACATAGGTATTCTGCAGTCTACTAATATGTTGCAACCGGTTTCTTTGGAGGCATATCTGGCAGATGCAAAGCTTGTTAGTAACCGACCTGAGAGTATGCAGTTGGATTTGGAGGCTCATCCAGAGAGGTGTCTTAGCGCGGTTGGAGATGCTCCAGTGAGGGAGTTAGGTGCTGGGGAGGTTCCCACTACCATGCATGATGTTGGTGCTGGGGAGGTTCCCACTACCGTGCATGGTGTTGCCCTTCCACCTGTTGCCGCTAGCTCCGACAGCATGGCTGCACCAGCACCAGTGCACTACCAGCGTGCTGCGACTGAGATGATGGACGTTGGGGCTTGCACGGGTGGGGATCCACATGAGCTCGACGCATCCTGCATGGCGGTGCGCGTAGACCATGCAACAGAGATTCGGGTCGATGTTGCGGCGCACTCCATTGCGGTGGCCGACAGCCAGGTGCACGTTGATGAACAGGCTTGCATGACCGTGCCTGCGCCGGACGTTGGAGGCGAGCTGGGAGCAGCGTTGGGGGAAGCCAACAATGGAGAGGCGAGTTTGGCCACAGATGGTGTTCTCACTGGGACAATTCGACATGCACTGGAAGAGGGTGCTGATTCTCGTACTGTTTCTGCGCCACGGCCTGTTGAGATCTCAGTTGATGAAGTCATAGCGTTTGGTGGAGTTCCAGATCCGATGGGTCCAGATAGACGGTCTAGTAATCGGGTACAATCCCAGCTAGACGTGGATGACTTGCAGATTGGCCGTGCTATGAGGGCGGCTAGAATGAAAGATGTTCAGAATTCGACAGGTATGTCCATTAATACTGAGCATTCTATTCTTCAATTTTCACCGCAAGACATTATAGATAATGCCACCTCTATGGGGGTCAACTTGGGTAGTACTAGCAAAGAAATTTCCAAATCTATTAATGACTTATTGGACTTAGAAGTTGATAGGGCTTTGGATATTATTCGAACCCTAGCTGCCATTAAACCAATGAATGATGAGGCAATATCTAACATGGGAGGTCTGAATTTACTATGTGATAATTTAGTCTCACCTGAGGATAGAGAGGAGTCTCAGGAGGGCGTGCAGATAGATCAGCAGCCCAATGCTACACTACATGAGGGTGCCGAAAATACGACTGGTTATATGGACCAGGATTATGTTTCTGAAAAGCCAAAACGCACTTATAAAAGGAGGGTCTATACTGTCTCTGCAATTCGTAGGAGTGCTAGATTCAAGACTGCTAAAAAATTCCATGATGAAATATGAAAGGAATGTTTTGGAACAGCAGAGATCTGAGAGACTTGGCTAAAATCCGGTTCCTTGCAGAAACTACGTTACATCATAGTCTTGACTTCATCGCGTTGATGGAGACGGGTCGGGATAATTTTACATCGCAATTTCTAAACTCTCTTTCGGGAGGTGTTGAATTTGATTGGCATTGTCTCCCCCCAAGAGGAAGATCCGGAGGGATCTTACTTGGTGTCCGGTGTCATACACTTCAAGTTCGAGAAGTAGTGCTTGGGGAGTTCTCGGTCAAATTTCGAATTAGAACCAAGGAAGATGGGTTCCAATGGGCTCTGGTTGCGGTTTATGGGGCCGCACAAACAGAGCAAAAGCCAGCTTTTCTGGCTGATTTGGTTCGAATTTGCGATGACACTTTACCACTAGTGGTAGGTGGTGATTTTAATATCATCAGGAGAGCTGATGAGAAGAACAATGATAACTTTGATGGCAGATGGCCTTTTATGTTCAACACAATTATAGAGAGTCTCAACCTACGGGAGATCGATCTCTCAGGTAGGAAATATACTTGGGCCAATTCTCTACCTAATCAAACTTTTGAAAAATTGGACAAGGTACTTACGAGTGTTGACTGGAAGAGAAGTTCCCGCTAGTCACAGTATGTGCACTTCAAAGGGCGATATCTGACCATACCCCTCTCCTACTAGATTCTGGCCAGGCCACTCACAAAGGGAGAAGTGATGCTTTCTCTTTTGAATCAAGCTGGTTCACACGTGAGGGGTTTGTCGACATGATTTCTAGGGAATGAACAAGCATGCGGGTGGGAACTCTAGTGTTGATGTCTGGCAAAATAAAATACGACATCTTAGACAATTCTTGAGAGGTTGGGCTAAGAATATATCTGGGGTCTATCGAGATGAGCAAGATAGACTGCTCAAACTTATAGATACTCTAGATCGTCAGGCAGAAACTCGCATGCTGGATGAACAAGAGAGGGCCTTAAAGTACGAAGTTGAACAAAGAGTTCGAGTCCTTCTTCGAGAAGAGGAAATGAAATGGGCTGTCAGAGCAAAAGTTAGGGCAATTGTCCAGGGGGATGATAACACTAAATTTTTCCATTTGATTGCAAATGGCAAACATCGGAAAAAGAGGATTATACAACTTGAGCAAGATGAGGGTACAATAGTAGGTCATGAGAATCTAAAGTTGTACATCACAAACTATTATAAAAGGTTGTTCGGTGCTCCGACTCATAGTTTTGTGTCTATGGACGAGCATCAGACCGCGGATATTCCTCAGATTGGACAGGCCGATAATGAGTGTTTATCTGCTCCATTCCTAGAGAAAGAGGTGCTACAGGCGATTCAGGGTATGAAAAACGGTAAAGCGCCGGGGCCAGATAGTTTTATAAGAGATGTTGGCATATTATTAAGAAAGATCTCTTGGCAATGTTTCACGATTTGTTCTCCGGGCACTTACAACTCTTTCATCTTAATTTTGGTACGATCACGTTGCTACCAAAAAAAGAGGGTGCTTAGCGTATTGAACAATTTCGCCCCATATGTCTGCTTAATGTTAGCTTCAAAGTTTTCACAAAGGTGGGGACAAATAGTTTAACTAAGATGGCACATTCTATGGTGCAATCTTCGCAGACGGCTTTCATGCCTGGTCGGAATATTCTCGAAGGGGTGGTTGTTCTCCATGAAACCCTTCACGAATTACATTCCAAGAAGCTTAACGGAGTCTTATTTAAGGTAGACTTCGAAAAGGCTTACGACAAAGTCAAATGGTCTTTCTTGCAACAAACTCTGCGCATGAAGGGGTTTTGCGAGATTTGGCGAAAGCATATCGATCGTTTTATACAAAAGGGTAGTGTCGGTATTAAAGTGAATGATGATGTAGGTCATTTCTTTCAGACACTAAAGGGTCTTAGGTAGGAAGATCCTATGTCACCTATTTTATTTAACATCGTAGCAGATATGTTAGCGCTCATGATCAGGAGGGCTAATGAAAAAGGGTTAGTAGGGGGACTAGTGCCACATCTAGTAGATGGGGGTGTTTCCATCCTACAATATGCGGATGACACAATCCTTTTCATGGAACACGATCTCAACAAAGCAAGAAACATGAAGTTAATATTATGCTTATTCGAACAACTATCTGGACTGAAAATTAACTTCTTTAAAAGTGAACTCTTTTGCTTTGGAGACGCAAAAGAAGAACAACTCACTTATAATCAACTATTTGGTTGCGAGAGTGGTTCGCTACCGTTTACGTACTTAGGGATCCCTATTCATCACCGAAAATTATCCATTAAGGAATGGAAGTGCATCGAGGATTGGTTTGAGAAAAAATTGAGCTGCTGGAAGGGCAAGCTATTATCCTACGGAGGACGATTGGTCTTAGTTAACTCAGTGTTGACAAGTATGCCAATGTTCCTTCTATCCTTTTTCGAAGTACCAGTTGGGGTGCGCAAAAGGTTGGATTTTTACCGATCAAGATTTTTCTGGCAGAGTGATGAGGTCAAGACCAAATATAGGCTGGCTCGATGGGATATTATTTGTAGACCCAAAGATCAGGGAGGTTGGGGATTGAAAACTTAGAGGTTAGGAACAGGTGTCTGCTCAGCAAGTGGCTTTTCAGGCTATCTGTGGAATCAGAAGGTATGTGGATACAAATTCTGAAGAACAAGTATCTACAGCAAAAAACCTTAGCTCAGGTTACTGTGGGACCTGGAGATTCACCTTTTTGGAAGGGTCTCATGAAGACAAAAATAGCCTTTTTTAACAGGACTAAATTCATCATCGGAAATGGTGAAGCTACTAGATTCTGGGAGGATATCTCGCTAGGTGACGAGCCTCTAGCCCTTCAATATCCGCAGCTGTATCACATTCCCCAACGCAGACAGACGACTGTTGCGGCAGTGTTACGTGAGATGCCTCTCAACATTCAGTTTCGCAGATCCTTGGTAGGAAATAGATGGGTCAGATGGCTACATCTAGTCAGAAGGCTAATGGATGTTAGTCTTTCTGATGATCCGGATAGGATTGTTTGGAAACTGACCTCCAATGGGACGTTTACCGTGAAATCAATGTATGACCATGTTATTGATAGTTCAGTTATTCCAAAATCTTCACATATTTGGAACGTTAAGGTTCCCCCTAAGTTAAAAATCTTTTTGTGGTTTGTCCACAAAGGAGTTGTTTTAACTAAGGATAACTTGGCCAAGCGAAATTGGAAAGGAAATCGGAGATGTAACTTCTGTCAAACATATGAAACTATCAAGCACCTCTTTCTGGACTGCCCTATGGCTAAAATATTATGGCGCTCAATCCATATAGCTTTTAACATCACCCCGCCGACTAGCATTAACATGTTATTTGGGACATGGCTTGACGGGGTTAATATCTCGTTCGCTAAGTTAATTCGAGTTGGAACTTCTGCACTTTTATGGGCTATATGGAATTGCAGAAATGACCTAGTTTTTAACAGAGAACAATCTATCAACTTTTTGCAGGTCATCTTCAGGGCTACCGCATTGATCCGCATGTGGTCCTTACTCACTCCTGTGGAAACCAGGGAGCCTTTGGTTACTGGGTGTGCCCGATGGAAGATGGTAGCTCAGGCTATCTTCAGCCGATATGGATGGCGACATGCTGATAGAATAGGGAATTAGTCAACTACTCCTATCCAGATATTCGGCTTAGGCGTTCATTGCCTTGTAATTTATTTTCCCTTTACTTTTCGACTTTGTACCTACTTCGGATCTTTTCAGTTATTAAATAAAATGGCTGTATGCATCACTCGATGCAGAGGCCGGGGCGAGGCCTCCTTTTCGAAAAGAAAAAAATGTGACATGTTTAACAATACCGAGAGCAAAATGCAAGCAGACAAACTTCCTTTAAGTGCATATACAAGTTCAAAAGAATATAATTATCTGAATAACTTACCTCACCCAGCACTACTTTCTCAATAGAACATTTCACTTTGGCTGCAAACAACTCATCCTGCTCAGACAGAAGTTCTGTAGTGATAATTGGTGTGCTTATCTTTTTAACAGCATTGATGATTTCCTTGATGCGGGGAACTCCAAGAGTAACATCTTTGTTATTCTTCGTTAAGGAAACAAATCTTTGAAGGATATTTAACTAGTATATTCAACATCCTATGTTTATATTTCTACATTTTGTATGCCATAGAACCCTATCATATCAATAGTAACCATAGAACTTTGTAACTATTATTGAAAGTTTTTTTCAACTCATTAGATAATATAAATCATAGTAGCCCCCTAATGATAAGTTTCAGAAAATAAAGTAAATGTTCTACTTGCGCATCGTTAACATGCCACAATAATAATACCATTTTCCTTAAATACAAAGTAAAGGAAGGATACTCATGCTAGCTACTCCTGCAAAATGGAAGGTTTTTAATGTCATTTGGGTCCCAGGCTCTCCAATACTCTGCGCCCCAATTGCCCCAATTGATGCTCCTGCTTCGATTATTTTTGAGTGATAACGAGATAAGCAAGTGTCCAAGAAAACCTGTGGTAGGAAAAAGGACATAATAATCATATAGCAGAACCACATAAGAACAAAATACATAAACAAACTGATAAAAAATCCTTGTACCCCCAGTTAATTTAAATTGTTCATCACAAGAATGCCACTGTTTCTACCCACAGGCTGACTTTCTTAGGGCTTTGATGTTTTTAGAAATGCAGTCACTTAATAACCACAACAATATACCGTTACCACAACAATCTACTTGATGGAACATTTTACTGCACGAAATTGGTCATTTCATCTTGCAGATACACAATCTTATGCGATGTGCCTACGATTACAGTAGTTTGGTAAAGCAATGATGATTTAGTACATGCAAGATTTATACACACCTGCAGTTGTTTCGCGGATACGCCAGAAATATCAGCAGCAATGCGTTCTTCAATGCTAGAGTCCCTCTTTCCCACACGATCTTCATCTAGTTGAAGCGCTCTCCTTGTGCTTCTAAGAATTTTGATACGGTCCTCAAAGAATTTTGTTAACATCTCTTTGAACTTATCGCTACAACCACCAGATGAGGCATCTTGTTCGGAGAGCTTATCATTAAACATTTGTAAGATTAACTCTGGAGATAACGTGTCATCTCCCCGTTGCGGACATGTAGCCTACAAAGTTAAATCGTCAACGATCAATGGTCAATGCACAAGGAACCCTTACCTCATTAACATAAGAAAGTATTCATGTATGTCAAACTAACCATGACTTTCCTATACAATTGATCCAAATTTAAGGGACGGCCACCTTTTCCTTCCATCTTTACAGGATCCATGCCATCGTCTCCATAGACAAACTGAACAATACCGCCGCTAGCGTTACGGACAGTCTGATCATAGAAAACTGACAGATCTTCGGGACATATATCCAGTTTCTGCTGTTTTGACCTATGATTACAAATTCAAACGAAAGGAACAACCATATATCAGATACCTACTAAAAACAAATCCAAAACTGATTCGGAATATCCAGTAGGCACATGGAGTCAACTGGCAATGCCTAACCGTTTACACCTCAAGACAAAATAAGACATGTCATAGTGGATCCACACCAAGTTAGTACAAAATAAAACATGTTGTAGTTCATCCATGTCTGTAAATAGGCCCTCGAATTGGTACAGTATCATAATTTCACATTGGTAGTCTATAGTAGGCTAGTAGCTAACAAGTACTCCCTCTGTAAAGAAATATAAGAGCATTTAGATCACTGAAGTAGTGATCTTAGTGATCTAAATGCTCTTATATTTCTTTACAGAGGGAGTAGTTGCTGAAGTCTCTTGTGTTAAACATGACATAGCCGTACGTATGCAGCAGGGTTGTAACATGATGGAGATTACTTATTTACTTGCGCATGTAGGTAGGTAGTTAGGAGATATCTCTTATCCCATGTAACTTAAACTCTATCTCTATCTCCTCCTTAACTTTCTCCTCAAGATGTAATCTCTACCAACTGTATGCACATCAGGGAGGTGCGCCCCTGTATATAACACGTACGGTGTCTGTTATGACCGGCTTGGCCTATGGCCGGCGTAGGCCCATTGGGCGTTAATATTAGCGGCTTGGCCCGCAAGTTATCTTAGGTAAATTACTTTAGGAAAGTTATCTTAGGCTCGAGTTATAAATACTAGTTGTAAGACATCAATTGGGATTAAGCAATAAAGATATTATCTTTTGTTGCCCGGCTCTCCAAGGAGCCGGAACCCTAGCCTCCGCCGCGCCTAACCCTAGCCGCGACGGCGCCATCTCGCCGGCGCGCCCGCTCCAGCCCTCGCTCCCCTCCTCCCTGCCCGTACAACCTACGTCGGAGGCCCGGTAGGAACCCTAGTCCTACCAATTTGGTATCCAGAGATTCCAGGCTGATCATGTCGCTCCCTCCACCACCGCCGCCGCTCAACACCACCACCGCCCCACTGCCGCAAACCACCACTACCGCCCCGCCGCCGCTGCCGCTCACGTCCGGGACCGCTCCCTCGCCAGTACCGATCATCACCGCGGAGGAGCCGCTCCCCATACTCTCGCCCGAGGCGATGTCGGGCACCCTGCGGGAGCTTGTCCAAGTGGTCCGAGGCATCAGCCTCTACCTCGCTGGGACCCCACCCCCGCCGCCGAGCGTCGCCCCCACTACCTACGGGCCGCCGTCGCTGCCGTGGGCCACCCCGGCCTTCCAGCCGCTCCACGGAGGGGCGCCGCCGCCGCCGCCACAGCTGCTGCTGCAGCACTACCACGCCGCGGGCACTCCCTGGCCGGTGTGGCCGGCCACCACCGCGCCGCGGGGGGGGCTGCCCCACCAGTCGCTACCGGCCACCACGGCGCAGGCTCCGGCGCCGCACCAGCAGCCGCCGCCGCCATCGACAGAAGCACCGCCAGCGCCCCGAACCACCGGTCGCCCCCTGCACCAGGTGCAGTTCCCGTCCTCGCCATCGCCGATCCCCGCGTGGGCAGCCGGATCATCTTCGGGTCCGATCTATACCCCGGCACCGGAACACCCGGCGCCCTCTCTGCCGTTCGAGCGGTCCTCCAGCTCGGCGCCCTATGGCCCGGAGTTTCCCGACCCGGCATACGCGCCGCCACCGACATCCGCGGCTCCCGGACACGGCGGGCCGACATCTCCTCGGTTCGCTAAGCAGAACTTCACCACTTACGACGGCGCGGAAGACCCCCTCAACTGGCTCAACCAGTGCGAGCAGTTCTTTCGGGGGCAGCGGACGCTCGCGTCGGATCGCACCTGGCTCACGTCCTATCATCTCCGTGGTACTGCCCAGACTTGGTACTACGCCCTCGAGCAGGACGAGGGCGGCATGCCACCGTGGGACCGATTTCGCGAGCTCTGCCTTCTCCGGTTTGGCCCCCCCATCCGTGGCAGCCCTCGGCCGCTTACCGTTTACCTCAACGGTCCAGGACTACGCCGACCGATTCCAAGCCCTGGCATGCCACGCGCCAGGCATATCCGCGTCTCAGCGCGCTGAGCTCTTTGTGGGTGGCCTACCGGACCATATTCGCGTGGATGTCGAGCTCCGGGAACCCCCCGACCTTCAGTCCGCCATGTACTATGCCCGGGCCTTCGAACAGCGGGCCCAGGCACTGCAGCAACCGCCCGGACGGGGCGGCCGCCAGCTCAGTCGACCCGCGCCGACCCTTCCCGCACCGGGCCGGCCTCCGCCAGCCGCAACGGCCGCACCTCCGGCCGCCACACGGACCTTCCGCAGGTTGTCTCCGGCCGAGCAGCAGGAGCGTCGACGTCAGGGTCTCTGCTTTAACTGCGATGAGCCCTACACGCCGACACATGTCTGCCCCCACCTCTTCTACTTGGAGACGGTCGACTACACCGAGGCGGACGAGACGAACGACGCACCAGACACGGCCGCAGATTCTACGGCGACGGCCTGCGTCGTCTCTCTCCACGCCCTCGCCGGCATCCGTCATGAGCGGACCATGTTGCTGCCCGTGACGATCCATGGCGAGCAGCTGGTGGCCCTGCTGGATACGGGCTCCACTCATAACTTCCTGCCCGAGGCAACCATGCGTCGTCTAGCTATTCCGACCACGGGCGGGGAGCGCCTTCGGATCACGGTGGCCAACGGTGACCGCCTCCAGTGTCATGGACTCGCCCGCGACGTTCCCATCACCATCGGGGGCGAGCACTTTTCCATTACCTGTGCCGGCATCGACCTCGGCTGTTTCGACTTCATCCTCGGTGTGGACTTTCTCCGGACCCTCGGGGCCATCGTGTGGGACTTCGACGCCCTCACGATGACATTCTGGCGGCTGGGACGCCAAATTCGGTGGGACGGCATTGGGGGCGCTTCGCCCGCCGTGCCACATCTTCAGCTAGCCGCCGCCTCCTCCGAGACCGAGCACCCTCTGCTGGATCCCCTTCTGCAGCAACATAGCGCCCTCTTCGACGAGCCGCGGGGACTCCCACCTGCTCGGGTATACGACCATCGCATTCACCTTGCTCCGGGCTCCACTCCCGTGGCGGTGTGACCTTACCGCTACCCTCAGCTGCAGAAGGATGAGTTGGAGAGACAGTGTGCCCTTATGCTCGCAACGGGCATCATCCGGATCTCGACGTCACCCTTCTCCGCGCCGGTCCTTCTCGTCCGCAAGACAGATGGCACGTGGCGTTTTTGCATCGACTACCGCAGCCTAAACGCGCTCACACTCAAGGACAAGTTTCCGATACCGGTGGTCGACGAGCTCTTGGATGAGCTTCATGGGGCGCGCTTCTTCACCAAACTCGATCTCCGGTCGGGCTATCACCAGGTGCGCATGCATCCGAACGACATCGCCAAGACGGCGTTTCGCACCCACCATGGCCACTTCGAGTTCTTGGTGATGCCTTTCGGCCTCGCCAATGCCCCGGCGACCTTCCAGGCCCTGATGAATGACATTCTGCGACCCTACTTACGGCGGTTTGTGCTTGTTTTCTTTGATGATATTCTTATCTTCAGCGCCACCTGGGCCGAGCACCTCCAGCATGTCGCCATCTTCTTCAACGAGCTTCGGGCGCACGACCTCCACCTCAAGCGCTCGAAGTGCTCGTTCGGGACACCTACTGTTGCCTACCTCGGCCATGTCATCTCGGCCGACGGGGTGGCTATGGACGCCGACAAGGTGGCAGCTGTCTCCGCCTGGCCGACGCCTCACTCGCCGCGGGCTCTCCGCGGGTTCCTCGGCCTCGCAGGATACTACCGGAAATTTATTCGGGAGTTCGGGCTCATCGCGGCACCTCTCACGCGGCTGCTCCGCCGCGATGCTTTCGCCTGGGACGACAAGGCGACAGCGGCATTCGAGGCCCTCAAAGGGGCCCTCACAACGGGTCCCGTCCTCCAGATGCCCGACTTCGACCGCCCGTTCGTGGTGGACTGTGACGCGTCGGGCGTGGGCTTCGGCGCCGTGCTTCATCAGGGCGAGGGGCCCATTGCTTTCTTCAGCCGGCCTTTTGCTCCGCGCCATCTTAAGCTGGCGGCGTACGAGCGGGAGCTCATTGGCCTGGTGCAGGCCGTGCGCCATTGGCGGCCGTACTTGTGGGGACGGGTGTTCCACATCCGTACGGACCATTACAGCTTGAAGTTCTTACTGGACCAACGACTGTCGACTGTGCCGCGGCACCAGTGGATCAGCAAGCTCTTCGGCTTCGACTTCTCCGTCGAGTATCGTCCGGGCCGCCTTAACACCGTGGCCGACGCGCTGTCCCGTCGCGACTCTGATCTCGCTCCTTCCACCGACGAGGTCGCTGGGGTGTCCCTGTGCATCCGATCCGGGCCGACGTTCGGCCTCTTCGCTGACATCCGCCGCGCAACTGCAACAGCCAACGACGCCGTTCTTCTCCAGCAGCAGCTCACGGCCGGTGACCTTGAGGAGCCCTGGCGCTTCACTGATGGACTGCTTCTCCATGGGCGCCGGATCTTTGTTCCGGCGCATGATGATCTCCGTCACCAGGTGCTCCAGCTCGCCCACTCGACAGGTCATGAGGGTGTGCAGAAAACCCTCCATCGTCTTCGCGCTGACTTCTACATCCCCGGCGATCGCGCACTCGTCCGCGACTGGGTTCGGTCTTGCCAGACATGCCAGCGCAACAAGACGGAGACCCTGAGACCGGCTGGGTTACTTCAGCCCTTGGAGGTGTCGTCTCAGGTTTGGGCGGATATTTCCATGGACTTCATCGAGGGCCTTCCCAAGGTGGGCGGCAAGTCGGTCATCCTTACGGTGGTCGACCGCTTTTCTAAGTATGCCCATTTCATCGCGCTCGGTCATCCGTACACGGCGGCGTCCGTGGCCCGGGCCTTCTTCGACGGCATCGTTCGCTTACACGGGTTTCCAGCTTCGATCGTCAGTGATCGGGACCCGGTGTTCACGGGCCATGTCTGGCGCGACCTCTTCAGGATGGCGGGCGTCCAGCTTCGCCTGAGTACGGCATTTCATCCTCAGACGGACGGTCAGTCCGAGGTGGTTAACAAGGTCATTGCCATGTATTTGCGTTGTGTGACAGGTGATCGGCCTCGAGCTTGGGTGGACTGGCTCTCTTGGGCGGAGTACTGCTACAACACCTCCTATCACTCCGCCCTTCGTGCCACGCCATTTGAGGTGGTATATGGTCGTCCGCCCCCGCCTATACTTCCGGTGGACCCGGCGACGGCTCGGACAGAGATTGCGGGTGACCTTATCCGCACCCGTGACGAGATGCTTGCTGAGGTCCGTTAGCGTCTCCTTCAGGCCCAGCAGCTGGCCAAGCACTACTACGACAATCACCATCGCGAGGCGGAATTCGCCGTGGGTGATTGGGTGTGGCTGCGTCTTCTCCACCGCTCTACGCAGTCACTCGACCCGCGCGTGAAGCGCAAGCTCGGCCCTCGCTACGCTGGACCCTTCCCTATCGTGGAGCGCATTGGGAAGGTGGCCTATCGTCTTCAGCTGCCAGACCACGCTCGTATCCACGACGTCTTCCATGTGGGGCTACTCAAGCCATTCCGTGGCGAGACACCGGCGGCCCTTCCGGCGCTTCCCCCAATCGCCGATGGTCGCATTCTTCCGAAACCAGCCAAGGTGTTGCAGGCACAGCTTCGACGTGGCGTGTGGTTCCTCCTCGTTCAGTGGACGGGTCTTTCGGAGGAGGAGGCTACGTGGGAGCAGCGTGAGGAATTCCGCCAACACTATCCAAACTTTCAGCTCGAGGACGAGCTGTTTGTGCAGGCGGGGAGAGATGTTATGACCGGCTTGGCCTATGGCCGGCGTAGGCCCATTGGGCGTTAATATTAGCGGCTTGGCCCGCAAGTTATCTTAGGTAAATTACTTTAGGAAAGTTATCTTAGGCTCGAGTTATAAATACTAGTTGTAAGACATCAATTGGGATTAAGCAATAAAGATATTATCTTCTGTTGCCCGGCTCTCCAAGGAGCCGGAACCCTAGCCTCCGCCGCGCCTAACCCTAGCCGCGACGGCGCCATCTCGTCGGCGCGCCCGCTCCAGCCATCGCTCCCCTCCTCCCTGCCCGTACAACCTACGTCGGAGGCCCGGTAGGAACCCTAGTCCTACCAGTGTCCCTCCAACGAGGTAAGACACTTTCCGCTCTCGCACATCTTGTAGTTGGTAGGTTGCTCAGATATCGAAAACAAAGTGTTGATGCATATGCTACTCTAGGTGTCAGTACTTTGATGTTTTATTTTCTTAGCTCCACCTTGCCTTTTGAGGGGGCTGGAAACCTGGGATTGCCCTTTCCCTTTAGGCCTTGTTTGGTTTGGCAGGGATTGACATGGATTAAGAATGATTGGCAGGGAATTGAGCTATCTTCCCTGCTAATCCCTCTTAATCCCTGCCAGACCTCCTCAACGAAACAACTAGTATGCTGAAAGGTTATGCTCTGGTCTTGTTTAACTTCCATAAACCAAGCTGCTAGGCTGGCTCAATTAGAAAAACTAGATTACAGACCAGTCATAGAGGAAACTAATGGTAAGGAAACACCCATTGATTGAACTGGGTAGCATAATACACAGCAAAGTACAAATTTAGCATCCATAACAAAAGAAGCTGAGATATAGTACAAATTTGGATAAATGCAAGTATGCAACCAAAAGATGGTCTAAGTTTAGACATACCGCTGTGTCAACAAGACCTTCTCGTCCACCCATCGTATGGAAGAAAAACTCGGTAGGAGTCAAACCGGTATAGAAGGAATTAGCAACAAAACCTTTCGCCTGCCAATGAATGACAAAATAATAACTTACCCTAAGACAACATACATTTGCATTGTAAAAATATGCTGATTTCATGCACTGATACGAATAAAATGGCAGTTAGAAGATAAAAAGTTTCTGCAACAAAGATAAATATACATGTAGAATAATTCAGACTACAAATGTCCTATCATGCAATAGCGTATGGAAAATACTACCACTACGGCAAAACAAATGGCAACATTCATAAATATCATCGAGAGAACACAACGTTTGAAAATATATCATCCAATGTACACGCCGTACAAGCCATCCTCAAAGTTAATGGGATATTTAAATTTATGCATCTTACTGTTGGTACAGAGCTAATCTTGACCTGAAAGTCCCCGTTCTACAAGATATCCACCATCCTCAACAAGCAAAGTTTTGCCTCACTATTCAGCAGAGTTTTAGGTGCCGTAGTATATGGCATATAAAAAGGAGCTGATATCAATTAAGGAGGCTCACTTGGAAGTTACAAAAACATCATAAGATGGCAGTGTGTGGTTTCAGTATGTTCATAACGTTTGCCGAACTTCTTTTATTGGAACAGAATTAGGGAGAGCCAACACAAGAAATGGTTGCCTGAGCAAATCGTGTTTTTAAGACCTGTTCTTACCGCAGGGGTCTTTGAATTAATAGGAAAGTGGGGAAGTGTTCGATCTATAAAACCGTTTGGGGCACGGCGTCCTCCAACTGATTGTTGTCCAACACATACAACCATCTGACTAATATTGATTGGAGAACCTTTAGATCCACACTGAGACATAATCAATGGGCTGTTCCTCCAGTGAAGCGTACTCATACAATCCTGAAAAATAAGTTCCAACTCAAGTCATTCGATACACAAATATGGTGAAGTCAAAATGGACATACTGGATTAGTCACTAGACTGAATCAATACATCCATCATATTTTTTCACTAAAACCTCACTTAAAATTAGGCTGGTGATGAGAACATCCATACAAGAGAATTTAACTCAGTAACACTGCATAGTTGTGATGATTTATCTCTAAAACGCACCTAAAGTGTGTTACGTTGTATTAGAGAAACCGCCAAATAAGGAGACAAGTACACAAAGCCACCCAAGTGACTGCAACCTAACATAAATGCTAGTAAAAAGCAAGCAAGGGAAAACAAAACTGTCTAGCTGATAAAAACAGAGAAACAGAGAACAAGGAGGTTTTCGCATAAAAAGGGAGGTATGAATTTCAGGAGGTCTGGCGTGTGAAAAGGTTGTGATAAACTGATAATTGTCAAAAAAAACTCCCTCTGTCTCAAAAAAAAAGTGTCGCTGATCTAGTACAAAATTAGTATTAATTTAGTACTAGATCCGCAACACTTATTTTGAGACGAAGGGAGTATAAGACTAAAAGGCAGTGTCAGGACCCAACGAAGAAGAAGAAGCAGCCATTCAAATTTGAAAGAGGGCGCCAAGCTTCAGCAACCATCCAACGCCTCAGAAGCTCCCGTACCGCTTCGTTTGTGCCAGATGTAACAGGCGGCGTTGATCTCCGATCCGATGGCTCCACTTCATTCATGCGTCGCTGTAGCCTTTCCGGCACCTGCGAGGAGCGCCGGCCACCTTTCTTACTGCCTTCCTTTAGTTTTTACCGCACTTTGTAAGGCTATAAAGCCATGGATCCTAGCTCGTGGAGCTCTTATCTTGTTGTTAGGGTTTCCCCCTTTGCGCCGCCAGTGTTCCTGGCTGGCTTAGGTGCCTCTGGATGTAAACTATTCTCGGCAATTTGCCTCTGAAATCCCCTCGAAGCACCTCTGAATCTACTCTGTATTCGTTCCTCGACCTTCAGGGTCTGACAGGCAGTCATCCTTCACTGACACTATTTTTTGAACTTGTATGCTATATGCAATACAACAAGAAGGATCAGATTCAGATTAGAGATAATTCACAAGGTAATTGGTTAACTTACATCTCCGGCCGTTTCTCTTAACTTATTTAGAACACAAGATATCTGAGACTCCAGTGTTTGAGCTCTGTTGCAACCAGGTTGCGGTATGAGGTCACCTTTGGAATATAGGGCAATAAGCTCATGGCATTTTTCATACCCTTCATCTATTGTTATTTTCTTTTTCTGATTTAAACTTCCTCCAGGTTGGACATCATCCACACCAATTGAGAAACCATGATTCCCTATAAATCTTGCACTGCAGGTGAAAAGTATGCAACATGGGTCAGAACAATATTTCATGCACTTGTTTTAGCGGGGAAAAAAATCATGTACTAATTTCACACAACAATTTGGCACCATCACGCAAGTGAGAAACTAAATTCAGAGCCTGACAAAATCCAATGAGATAGACAGATATATGAATAATTTAGGCAAAGTTTTCACCAAGCATGATCTCTGAAACCTAAATGAGAGATACAAGATGGATAGACAAGTTTATAGAAACCTAGATGGCCGCCGCAGCCCTAGTCCCATTCTCCTCTTCCTCCAAGACCCTCCTCTTCCCGCGACCCTAGCCGGCCACCGCCACCCTCCTCCCGATCTCTCGTTCCTCCGGGCTCCCGGAGGCTGCCGCCGAACAAGGCCACACGGCGTGTTAGACTGTATATATACTAGACATTGTATGCATCTTATATTGTACCCTTTGGTACTTCTATATAATGAGATAGCCACACCCCGTTTAGGGTGTCGAGCAGTTTTCCAAACATATGTTTTACATGGTATCAGTTTAGGGTTACGATGTCTTCCGCTGCCCCCATCGCCGCCGTCGCGCGCATCCACCGGTTTTTGCCGTCGCCCCCTCGTCGTCTTTCCTTGCCTCTCGGCCTCTTGCCGCGGCCTGGTGGCAAGCCCAGTCTCCTGGCGGCGTCCCTCCTGGCTCCCCGATTGGATCGGGAGCGCCGGGCGATCTGCCTCCGCCGATCTCCTCCGGCGGTCCGTCGCCCTCGACCAACACCACCGCGCCGCCGCCCTACTACGGTCCTGCACCCGTGTATGGCGCCTCTCCTGCACCGATCTACGGCGTGTCACACCCGTATGACGTCTCAGCGTCGGCCTACGGTGCTCCGTGGTATGGTGCCCCTACTTCAGCCTATGGCACCATGCCACCGCCGCCGTCCGCCTGGCCGGTGCCTTCCTACGCCGCGTCGCCCTTGCAACACTACGCGGCGCTGTCGCGCCCTCAACCCTATGCGGCACCGCCGCCTCCGCTGCCCCACGGGGCTGCGCCTACTATGCCGCCTGGGGCCCCGCTCGCATCTACCGGTGATGCCCCAGCTACCGCTCCTCATGGCGCCTACCCGCCGTCGCCGTACGTGCCTGGCTGTGGCGCACCTCTGGCGGTCGCCCCACACCTAGATATGGATCCATCAATGGGCCTCTACGCGCCGCCGACACATGCTCACGCTGATCCGGCTGCAACACCGTCGTCGTTCTACTTCTCGCACCTCCTTCCGGTGAAGCTCACGCCGGACAATTACCTGTCGTGGCGTGCTCGGGTGCTGTCTCTTCTCCGAAGCCGCTACTTGGAGGGTATGTTGATGGCTCCATCCCGTGCCCACCGCTGTATCATCCGGCATATCACGTGTGGGTGGCCCAAGATCAGGCAATCGTCTCCGCCATTCAGTCCTCGCTGGTCATCTTTGCTGTGACGTCTCGGGATGCCTGGACAGCGCTTCACAGCAGCTTCGCCTCTCAATCTCAGGCGCGTGCTCACTCTATACGCACCGAGTTGGGGGAGACCAAGCTTGTTGGCCTCAGCATCACGGACTACTTCAACAAGATGACAGGTCTCGCCGACACGTTGGCCTCGGTCGGTCAGCCGCTTGGGGATGAAGACTTCACCACTCATGTCCTCAATGGCCTTGATGATGACTACGACAATCTCATCGAGAACGTCCATGGTCGTGATGCGCCACTTCCGCCACGTG
The DNA here is from genome assembly GCF_904849725.1 of Hordeum vulgare subsp. vulgare. NCBI lineage: Eukaryota > Viridiplantae > Streptophyta > Magnoliopsida > Poales > Poaceae > Hordeum > Hordeum vulgare. Next base: position 115,820,948 of record NC_058518.1, on the reverse strand, counting down.
AGCTCTATGCGCGCCTCCTTGGCCGTGAACAGCGCATCAAGGCGCGCCGTGCCTCCCCGAGCTTCGTCTCTGCCAACGCCGCGACCCGCGGCAAATCCCAGAAGCCGTCGTCGTTTGGTGGGAAAGCGGCGGCTTCACCTCAGTAGGCTCCGCGGGGCGCCGCGCCATCCATTACCAGCGGTAGTCACCCACTTGCTTGTTGCCCCTGCTGCCGTGCTCGGCAGGCTTGCTAGCTGTGTGGCATTGAGCGCCATATTGCCTCCCGCTGTCATAGACGCTTCAAGCAGGATTTCCTTGGCCTGGGCAACAATGGCAAAGGGAATGATAAGCAGGCTGCCGCTGCGGTGACGAGTCATGAGCATGGGCGCACTCCGTCCTACTCCATTGATCCTACGTGGTATATGGACACGGGAGCTACAAACCACCTCACCAGCGAGATGGGCAAGCTCTCCACTCAGGAACCATATCGTGGTCAATATCAGGTGCACACCGCCAATGGAGCAGGTATGTGCATATCCCATGTTGGTCAGGCCTCACTTCTTGCACACAATTTTCGAAAACTGCATCTTTCCAATGTCCTTCGAGTTCCCTCTGCTACGCGTAGTTTGTTGTCTATTCCTCAACTTACTGATGATAATAATGTCCTTGCTGAGTTTCATCCTTTTCGTTTCTTTATCAAGGATCGGGACACGAGGTCCGTTCTGCTTAGCGGTCGTCTTCGCCATGGCCTGTATGCACTTGACGTGCCGCCCACACCTTCTACGCAGTTTTCTCCCCAGGCGTTCAGCGGTGTTTGTGTGTCGCCTACGCACTGGCATGCACGCCTTGGTCACCCTGCTGCTCCTATAGTTTGTCATGTGTTGCATCGTCGTGAACTACGAGTTGTGTCCAATAAAACTACTGAAACTATCTGTGATGCCTGTCAGCGGGGCAAGAGTCACCAACTTCCGTTTTCAGAGTCTAGTCGTGTTGTGAAACATCCTCTTGAACTTGTGTTTTCTGATGTATGGGGTCATGCCCAAACGTCTGTTAGTGGCCACAATTATTATGTCAGCTTTATTGATGCTTATAGTCGGTTTACTTGGCTGTATCTTATTAAGTGAAAGTCTGATGTGTTCGATGTTTTCATTCAGTTTCAAGCACACGTTGAGCGTCTCCTTAAGCAGAAAATTATTCATGTTCAATCCGACTGGGGGGTTGAATATCACAACCTCAATTCGTTTTTTAACAAACTTGGGATTTCGCACCGTGTGTCTTGTCCTCATACACATCAGTAGAATGGCACCGCTGAACGTAAGCATCATCATCTTGTAGAAACTGGCCTTACCTTGCTAGCTCATGCCTCCGTTCCGTTTCAGTTCTGGAGTAGTGCTTTTTCCACCGCCTATTTTTTGATAAATAGGCTTCCCTCACGACTTCTGAAAATGAAAACCCCGCTTGAACTCTTGCTCAATGAAACCCCAGACTACACATTCCTCAAAGTGTTTGGGTGTGCATGTTGGCCTCACCTGCGTCCATATAACAAGCGTAAGCTAGAGTTTCGGTCTAAAAAGTGTGTTTTCCTTGGGTATAGTTCCCTTCACAAAGGGTACAAGTGCCTACATGTTCCCACCAATCGCGTCTACATTTCTCGTGACGTTGTGTTAGATGAGAATGTGTTCCCCTTTCATGCACTTTCGAACGACTCTACCACTCCTACGCCACCTGTCCACTCAGTCATACCTTCGCCTGATCAATTTGTGGATGCTGCAAATGCTCCTGTATTGCTTCCTAATCATGCTGCAGGTATTGGATGCGGTGCTCACCTTGAGCTCCTCGATGAACAGGCGATGGATGAAGCTCAGGATCGGGACGTCGATCCCGTGCATGGGCCATGCATGACGGGTGGCGCCCGTCAGTCCGCTGCTGATATGCCCGTGGAGGCTGCACCCGCAGCTGCCCCGTGGGCGCCGGTCTCGCCCGACCCGGCGCCGGTCTCGCCCGGCCTGGTGGTCGCTTCGCCTTGGCCGGTTGCCATCTCGCTCGGCCTAGAGGCCGGTTCACCTGCACCGACAGACCCCGCCTCGGCTCCCAATGGGCCGGACTCACCGGGCCTTACGGCGCCTGCCTCCCCGACGCCAGGGAAGTCTAGCGCAAGCTCGCCGGGTGACTTGGCTTCGCCTCTGTCGCCTGCGCCAAGCTCGGAGTTGCCAGCACAGCCTGCCGCGATTGCCCTTCGTCCTCGAACACGCATCCAATCTGGTATTTTTTGTCTGAAGCAACGCAAAGACAGGACTGCTGCATGGCTCATGCTGCTGCTAATCCCACTGCCGAGCCTCGTCATTTTGAGGCTGCACTGGGCATTCCTCACTGGCGTGCTCCTATGGAACAAGAGTTTCAGGCTTTACTGAAGAATGACACATGGCAACTTGTTCCTCATGTATCTGGCGTCAACGTCATTGATTCCAAGTGGGTTTTTAAAGTCAAGAGACATGCTGACGGTTCTATTGAACGCTACAAGGCACGACTAGTTGCCAAGGGCTTCAAACAGAGGTATTGTCTTGATTATGAAGACATGATCAGTCCAGTTATCAAGCCTACTACCATTCGTTTGCTACTGTCTCTTGTTGTTACTCGAGGATGGTTCCTTCGTCAGCTCGATGTGCAGAACGCTTTCCTACATGGAATCCTGGAGGAGGAGGTTTATATGCGTCAGCCACCGGGGTTCGTTGATCCTGCACGTCCTCATCATCTTTGTCGTCTTGTTAAGGCACTTTATGGACTTAAACAGGCTCCTCGTGCGTGGCATGCACGCCTCGGCTCTGTTCTTCGGGCTCTTGGGTTTATTCCCTCCACTGCTGACACGTCCATGTTTCTCCTTCAGCGTCCTGAGGTTACGATGTATCTACTGGTTTATGTTGATGATATCATCCTTGTGAGTTCCTCAGATGCTGTTGCTGATTGCCTTGTGACTGCATTGAGTGGTGATTTTGCTGTCAAGGACTTAGGTGCTCTGCACTACTTCCTAAGTTTGGAGGTCTCATGGTCTTCTGCTGGGTTGACTCTCACTCAGAAGAAGTATTCTTTGGACTTGTTGCGTCGTGCTGGAATGCTAAAATGCAAACATGCTATCACTCCGATGTCTGCGACTGATCGGCTGTCTGCCCGTGATGGACACCCTCTTTCACCTGATGATGCTACTGAGTACCGTAGTCTCGTTGGTGGTCTGCAATATCTCACTATCACCAGACCATATGTCTCTTATGCAGTCAACCGTGTGTGTCAGTATCTCCATGCACCCAGGACATCTCATTGGTCAGCTGTGAAGCGTATTCTGCGTTATATCTGTCTCACTGCCTCGTACGGTTTGCTTCTTCAGCCTGCACCGTCTTGTGAGCTCTCAACTTTTTCAAATGCGGATTGGGTTGGTAGTCCTGATGACCGGCGATCCACGGGGGGCTATACATTATTCTTTGGTCCTAACTTGATCGCCTGGAATGCTCGCAAGAAAGCTACAGTATCTCGCAGCAGTACTGAAGCTGAATATAAGGCAGTTGCTGATGCGACTGCTGAGATCATATGGGTACAGTCCTTATTAAGAGAGTTGAGAGTCTCTCCAGGTCATCCTCCAGTTCTTTGGTGTGACAACATCGGTGCTACATATCTTTCATCTAATCCGGTGTTCCATGCTCGGACGAAACACACCGAGGTTGACTATCACTTTGTTCGGGAACGCGTTGCACAGAAGCTACTCTGTATCAAGTTCATCTCCTCAAAAGATCAACTTGCTGACATCTTCACAAAGCCTCTTCCACAACCACAATTTGTAGGCTGTAGGTGCAATCTTAACTTGCTTTGTACTTCAGGCCATAGTTAAGATTGAGGGAGGGTGTTAGATTGTATATATACATAGACTTTGTATACACCTTGTATTGTACCCTTTGGTAATTCTATATAATGAGATAGCCACACCCCGTTTAGGGTGTCGAGCAGCTTCCCAAACATACGTTTTACACGGCGCCCATGATGGGGCGGCGGGGATCTGATCCCCGGCGGTCTCATGGGCCACCGACGGGGGGATCCTCTCCGGGGAGGCGGGTGGTTGTCGCTGGACCACCGAGCGCGGCGGCCAGGGCGGAGTCCCCTGGTCGGATGGCGGTGGCGGTCCATCCGTCCATGGACGGAGGGTCAAGGGGGGTCGTCTCCGGCGTGCTCCCAAGTGATTATTGGTGGCCATGGATCTGATCCCCGCAGTGTGGCCCTTGACCAGCCAGCGGCGCGTGGAGGGATCGTTGAGGGGCGGCTGGAGGTCCTGTACCGTCATTTCGGTGGCTATATGCATCTTCACGGAGATGTTGGCTGGAGGGGCCAACAGGTGGTGCCGTGTTGCATCTACCACATGGACGACGGTGGGTCTCGATGGCGTGGCGTAGTGGAGTCTCGCGATGGATACATGTGGATGGACGCGTGAAGGATGGTGACCTCCTCTCGCGTCATGGTGGAGTGGATGGCAGTTGGGCCTGGCAACGTCAATGCGTTATCTCTCCTAAAGATGGGACGGCGGAAGATGACGGCGACGAATTCTAAAATATGTGCATGTGATGCATGTTAAAGATCTGTTAGACTGGTTGGTGCTCTCAGCTCACCATGGAGCGGCTTGACGAGGCCATCGGGTTAGATGGTGTATATGTTGGTGCAAGGTCACATTATCAAACGTCAGGAAGATGGTTTTGTGTTGATCCATGTATTTGTTCTGTCAGATTCTGTTAAATGATTTAACAAAGATGGCTACATACATCTTTGAATACAGAGGTCAGGGGTTTCAACCTCCTTTTCAATAAAAGAAAGAAGACAAGTTTAAATGCTAAAAGGGAGTAAAGAGGATGTCCTTCCATTCTCATTCTCCAATTGAGCAAGCACACAGGAGCAAATTATCGATATGGCACCAAATTATTAATAAGAAAGATAACGTGAACTGTACAAATCATAAAACAAGCCTCACCTAAACTTTGCCAACCGATTCATACAGCTCGCTGCAGCATGAGAATTATAATCTCTTATAAGAACAGAGAACATGCCCTCATTATTCCCATTACCTGGAGATTAAACATCAAATAAAACTTTGTTTGCTTCGAAATATGTCAAGAAATATCAAAATTAAAATATTAGCACAGGTAAACAGTGATTTTTACAAAAATGGATGACAAAAGGCACACATTTATTATATGCAGTTTATGGAGTGATTCATGAGACTAAAACATGTCAAGAGTTATGGCTGAATAACAAAATCCTTAAAAATAAGGAAATATTCAAAGAACGCAGTATACATTGTTCTAGAATCTAGATTGACCTGTATACAGGAGACAAATAATAAAATAGGTGCTCAGATACAATCATGCAATACTTTGTTTCAGACAGCTGATAACTTGGAATATATCAAACACATTCAAGGACACATCCTAAGCTTTCCCAAATTACATCCTAAACTTTGCATAGAATTTCCCGATTTAATTTGTAATAGGCAAAAGATTATCATTGCAGAGTTACGTCTAACTTTCTACAAAAGTAGAGCACAGTAAGGTGGACTAATCACAGGTTCGCTTCTTAAGCTGCTCAGGTAGGACGTGCATAGCTCATTTTACGAGGCAAGATGAAATGCTACCGTTCTAAAATCAAATAAATAATTTTCATTACTCAGGAATGTAAAACAATCCGAAGCATTATAATGAAAATGAAAAATACTGCTGTACAAACAGAACAGTTTATTAGGAAGATGCATACAAAACTACAATAGTAGTTCAGCCTTCTAACCCCAAGCAATGGTTCTTGAAATGAATCATGAAATCAGAAATCAAAATAAGATCATTAAAGGCATTTCTAGCAAAGTCATCACTAGTTTTCTCACCCAAAGTTTTCTTGCCAACTTGCCCACATAAAAGCTCACTGTTTCGGAAGTAGACAAAACCATCATTCGGACACATTGTCTCTTCCAAAACTGTAATCGCCTTTTTGTCACGTTCTTTAAGTTTCATGTAAATTTTCTCTTCAACGGTAAGATTCAGAAACACCTTTGTACACGCGTTAGGACGTACTAACACACTGAATAATTGCTTGCCAGTCCAAAGCTCAATAGGCTGCAAATTAAAAACAAGAACATGGACAAATTTTAGTAAGAAGACTAACATGGACAAATGTGCGTAAGAAAAAAAAGTATTTCACAGAGGGAAATGAAACTGATATTTGTTTGTTGTCTTTTGTTATGCATAAAAAAGGTATTAGCAGTTCGTCTTATAGACCAAACTAGTTCTATGATACATAGAGAACACACGAGCAAGGATGTCTCATTTCCCATATTAGTGTTTCACAAACATTCTAGATAATTTACCATGCATTTCCTCTTAACGACATCAGTGGGAGCACAAATAACACAACTTTTTACAGAACCAATTATATATTTTCAAGAAACATTAAATCGAGGATAACATGCAGGCACAGAAAAGTAGCTGAAAAATCTTACCTTAATTAAGGCTGGTGTTGGGAGATCGATATTTTCCATTGCATCACCAAGATATGAACACAAGAGAGTAAAATAAGACCTGTCATAGAAGGTATCTTTCCTTGTGACTAGAAAAGACGAGGTCAAAAAAAGACGAGGTCAAAAAGTCTTACGTGGAAGCAACCAGTATTTCCCCATTCTTAGGGGTACATAGATTATTCTGAACCTGCAAAAATAAATATTTGTTACCAAACTAGTTTTGTGCATCAAAAAGCATAACAAAAATGTTAAACTGTAGCAGAGAAGAGTTAGCAAGTACTACCCCCATAAGCATAAATGCTTCAGTACGAGCTTCCTCTGTCTGTGGGACGTGCAAATTCATCTCATCTCCATCAAAATCAGCATTATAAGGGTTACAAACAGACTCATTAAATCTTAATGTTCTCCAGGGCATTATCCTTGCCTGTATTTAAATACAAAAGTAATCAAAGGTTAGACAAATTATTTAGTTCAGCAAGTAATGGTGTGGTATGGAGCAATTTGTACCCTGTGTGACATAATTGACATTCTATGCAAGCTTGGTTGTCTGTTGAAGAGGACAATGTCTCCATCTTCTAAATGCCTTTCAACTATACAGCCATAATTCAAATCCCGTGCGGCGATCCTTCTATCAGCGTACTTCAAGTGCCTAAATGTAGTCCAGGGGAAAATATGAAAACTGCTTGTTGAAAAGAATCAGAATTTCAGAAAACAAATACATTTTTTTGCGAGAAAAAAAAACAAATACAACTTACAGCTTTGTTCCATCAGGTTGTATTATAAAATTTGCCCCTGGATGTTTATTTGGTCCATTTCGTATACATTGACGCAGCTTCTCTATGTTATAATATGAAACTCGTTCTGGATAAGTCAAGACTCGAGCCATCAAAACAGGAATAGCCACCTGAAATTCGATGTATGACATGAAAAATCAATTGGAGAGTGAAAATAAAGAAATCGATAACCTAGGGACAAGTACCTCTGTTATTTTCAAATTTGGGTCAGGAGATATGACAGTCCTCCCAGTGTACTCAGTACGTTTCCCAGACAAGTTCCCACGAAATCGACCCGTCTTCCCTTTGAGTCTTTGCATAAGACCACGATGTTGTGAATCAGAAAGACAGGGGGCATCACTATTGATATATTCAATAACTTGGAGTTGAAGGTCTTGCCAGGAATTCTTCAAAGAAACAAAGAAGAAAATTGAGCTCGAGTATCTCAACAGAAATGCCACTTTGATTAATCGAATATAAGTACTACCAGATTGAAAATGATCACAATGCAAATTGTGCAGCATAAATACAACATCAAATTACTTCTGAGTTTATATAATCTAATTAAGAATGTGTAGAATAACTTATCAATTGAATATCATAACTACAGAATCCTTAGAATCGTGATATTGATAATGCACAAGCCACCAGCCAATATAGGAAGAACAATAGGAAGTCATAAGTCGAACTTATCACTTCAAAATATTCAATTTGTTGCCACAATTTATCTATTTTTAACTCATACCTTGTATAAATCATTATATCCTGAACTGCACTTCATAAAATTGCTCATAAGAGAATGTTCAGAAAAACAAATGAAGAGCTCTGAGTTATCTTACAAAGCAATTCACGGGTGATTCGCCTTTATTAAGGGCCTCTTTAATGATTTGATTCGCAGCAACAATATTCTTCAATATGCAAGTAATACTATCTTCATTGCTGCAAGAAGCAAAGACATTAGTGGCATTTCAGTGGCACATGGCTATGCTGAAACACTATTATACAGAACAAACCTCATTGTACTACCACCAACAAAAACAGAAGGACGGATGGGCACAGGTGGCACTGCAATCTCTGTAATGATAAGTTTCTCAGATCTGTCACCAAGGTTCAGCAGTTCACAGTCCTGAAGTATGACAAAGCCAATCAAACAAACCTATGTTTGATAAATTGTGGTAATCTACTGAAAGTAACAAGTACTCCTGTAAGATGACAAACGACATCTACCTCGTCAGTCATTCTTGTGAAAAGAGCGAGGACTGTTTGAGGGTCTAACAGGTGAACAGAAGGAAATGATAGTTTTTCTTTCTTGTGTGATAAAGCAGACCGAAGTTCTTCTGTAGTTCCATCCAGAGTTTTGCTACAGTCATGAACAATTGCCAAGCCTCCTCTGTCCTTTGGCCCCTTCTTTGTTATACCTGTACATGCAACCCAAAATAGAAGGCTAAGTTGTAAGAGCTGTCAGGTCAGGTGTTCATTACTATGTACTAATTTTCAGGTAATGAGAAACATCAGAAAGAGAAAACAAGCATTAAAAGTAAGCTTGCCATTCATGTATCCACACCAGTGGCAACGGCATGGCCTGCATTTGTCCCTAACTTTACTCAGGATAGCGCTTTTGTGCAGTACTTCTGCTCTCGGATTCCTCATCTTCTTCAGAAACTCTTGGCGGTCTTTCTCTGAAAGAAGGACCCTGCTGCAGCGCTGTAAAGGCATCGTATCGTGCGGAGCGGTTAAGGAGAGGAATTTTTTTAACATGATCAGACATATAAGGGAGGAAAAAAGATTGCCTTGCATATGCACTTCAACACATTGACGATACTGTTGAAGAATCCGACGTTGAAAACCGGAAGTGCGAGCTTGATGTAACCGAAATGGCCTGGGCACTCGGTGTATGAACCGTGGCAAGTTGCACACTCCCCAAACTTGTTTGCAGCTCCCTGAAATTTGCCACGATACATCACAGAAATCTTCCATTAATCAACTTATTTTTTCACAAGGAAGACAAAAACTTGCTGAGATGTCATAACACGGGTCCAGCCCTCAGACTACAACCATACCACCACACCACACGTTTTGATCAGTAAGACAATGAATTGTACACACAAGACAGTGGAATTCTTTCACAGGAAGCAGCATATATAACACTGAATTGTTCAATTAGTCACAGGAACTCCAATACGGACTACATACGGAGCAAAATGAGTGAATCTACACTCTAAAATACGTCTATTTACATCCGTACGTGGTCACTATTGAAATCTCTAAAAGGATTTATATTTAGGAACGGAGGGAGTACTTTGTTTGCAGTTCCCTGAAATTTCTCAGGGTAAATCGCACGAACATTTCATTTAACTTATTTCAAAAAAGACGGCCTTTTACTGCGAAATACTGCGTGAAATGTCATAACATGAGCTGGCCCTCTAATTAAACCTATACCATAAATGCCACGAATTGATCAATCAGTAAAACATCATCTACATTATACACGGACACAAAAGGTGGCATGCCCTTCATCGCACGAACCAACAGAAATACATACACAGACGCCTCAACCAGCGGAAAGAGCAGTAGCATACCATCCGCGTGTCGAGCAAACCGCCGGGAATGGGCTTGCGGTCCTCGCCGTAGATCCGGCTAGTCCAAACCTGCGCCTCCGCGGACTTGCGGACCTCGCCGCCGGACAAGGTGCTGAACCGCATGCTCTTTCTGAAGAGACACAAATCGTCCGAACAAACAGCGGCAGAAGCGAAGACAAAAAATCCGTCAGTGAAATAAATCCTGTGAAATTGAAGCAAGCAAGCACGAAGCAGAAGCATCGATCCTTTTGGTTTGAGCGCATACGTACATCCTGTGGGTGCCGTCGTCATCGACGTACGGCTCCTTGGTGCACCGCAGCTTCTGCTCCACCCGTTGCTGCTGCCACCGCTCCGCCGCCATCCACCCGGCCTCGTCTCGTTTTTCGCTGGAATTCGTTGCCGCCAGCGGGGTGTGGGAGCGGGATGGGTGGCGCTAGGAGGGAGAGGCAACAGCGCTCGCCTGTGGAAGACTTAAATAGGTAGGAAAGAAATCTATATATGTTTAAAGGATTGTTTTCTACGGTTTTGATAAAGTCGGTGCCCGTCTTGGTTGGTTAGATGAGATGCTTTTCTTCTCACGGTGCTGAGGTACGGTGTTCGAACCCTGGTTTTGCCCTATCAACAGTGTAAATTATGTAAGACTAAATGAAATTACTATGGTGCCTTTTTCTTAAAGACCACTCAAAAATTGTATTCTTGCACATAACTCTCTTCCTCGTCAAATATGGATGTAGTTAGGGCATCTCACCCGTAAATCTTTTTTTAAGCTCATCTCACCCGTAAACCGGAACCATATCTGATAAGTGGTGACCCGATCTTCCTGGATGATGTCGATGATGAACTTGTGAGACGCTTTCAAACTCTCTTCTCTGGTTGTTTCTCATTGTTAATGTGACAGATTTTCAATCATATGAATATTCACAACATCACACGCTTGCATATGTAGCCCCTGACCATGAAGCGGTTCCGCGATCTCCCAATTCTTAATGAAACAACAAATAGCACTTGACTTTCAGTAGCAAATACACCCTATCAAAATAAATGTGATGTAGATAAATATTCATGATTGACGTAAAAGGAAATAAATGGTTTCAGAAGAATGCTTAAAGCAATCTAGTCTAGTATGGTTTAATCAAGATGTGGTCTAACCTAAAATCCAGGACTTACAAGGGTATATAAAGATCCGGAATGTCCAACCTAGTATTGGAGTCGAAATCAAACATATCTCTAACTTTTCCTAACTTAAACGACTCTATCTAGAGGCAGAAAACTACTCAGGTATTGTTTTGGTGGCTACGACCCAGTCTTCGCGAATCGGGGGTTGCGGGCATATGCTACTTACGATGGAGTTGTTGGATTCCCTCGAAGAGGAAGGATAATGTAGCACAACAACAACAAGTATTTCATTCAGTTAAGAACCAATGATTATCAAACCATCACTAGTGCAGAAAAGCCTAGCTATGACGTGGCAAAATGGCCTTGCTGACGTAGACACCCGACGCCACCAATATCGCGCCATTGTTAAAAACATCATTAACTTCCTCCTCAACCGGCGTCGCTTAGGCAGAGGTTTCCCCCTGCCCTGCGCCACCATCTAGAGGGAGTAGAGGTTCGACAACCTCATCAAGTTCTATCTTCCTCCCACTCAATTCTTTCGAGAGAAACTCCTTATCAAGAAAAGATCCGTTCTTAGCAACACATACTTCTCCCTCGAATTTGAGATAGAAGGTGTACCCAACTGTCTTCTTTGGGTAACCTATGAAGACGCACTTTTCCGCTTTGGGTTCCAGCTTTTCAGGCTGAAGCTTTTTGACATAAGCATCACATCCCCAAACTTTAAGAAACGACAACTTTGGTCTTTTGCCATACCACAGTTCATATGGTGTCGTCTCAACGGATTTTGATGGTGCCCTATTTAAAGTGAATGCAACTGTCTCTAATGCATAACCCCAAAACGATAACGGCAGATCGGTAAGAGACATCATAGATCGCACCATTTCTAAAAAGTACGATTACGACGTTCAGACACACCATTACGCTGTGGTGTTCCAGGCGGTGTCAACTGTGAAATAACTACACATTGTCTTAAGTGAGCACCAGACTTGAAACTCAGATATTCACCCCCATGATCAGAACGTAGGAACTTGATCTTCTTGTTACGATGATTTTCAACTTCACTCTGAAATTGCTTGAACTTCTCAAACGTTTCAGACTTGTGCTTCATCAAGTAGATATATCCATACCTACTCAAATCGTCAGTGAAGGTGAGAAAATAACGATATCCGCCGCGTGCCGCCACACTCATTGGACTGCACACATCGGTATGTATGATCTCCAACAAGTCACTTGCACGCTCCGTTGTTCCGGAGAACGGAGTCTTAGTCATCTTGCCCATCAGGCATGGTTCGCACGTGTCAAGTGATTCAAAATCAAGTGACTCCAAAAGCCCATCAGAATGGAGTTTCTTCATGCCCTTTACACCAATATGACCTAAGCGGCAGTGCCACAAAAACGTGGCGCTATCATTGTTATCTCTACATATTTTGGTCTCAATGTTATGTATATGTGTGTCATCACAACCAAGATTCAATGTGAACAATCCTCTCACATTGGGTGCATGACCATAGAAATAGAACAACCATTATGCTATGACTTAAACGAGTAACCGTCTCGCAATAAACAAGATCCAGATATAATGTTCATGCTTAACGCAAGCACTAAATAACAATTATTTAAGTTCATAACTAATACTGATGGTAACTGAAGTGAGACTGTGCCGACGGCGATTACATCAACCTTGGAACCATTTCCCACGCGCATCGTCACTTCATCCTTCGCCAACCTTCGTTTATTCCGCAGTTCCTCCTTCGAGTTGCAAATATGAGCAACAGAACCGGTATCAAATACCCAGGTACTACTACGAGAGTTGGTTAAGTACACATCAATAACATGTATATCGAATATACCTGATTTTTCCTTGGCTGCCTTCTTATCAGCCAAATACTTGAGGAAGTTGCACTTCCAGTGACCCATTCCCTTGCAATAATAACACTCTGTTTCAGGCTTAGGTCCAGCCTTGGGTTTCTTCATTGGATTGGCAACAGGCTTGCCGATCTTCTTGGAGTTACCCTTCTTGCCTTTTTCGTTTCTCTTGAAACCAGTGGTCTTATTGACCATCAACACTTGATGCTCTTTCCGGAGTTCTGACTCTGCGACTTTTAGCATCGCGAATAACTCGCCGCGGGACTTGTTCATCCCTTTCATGTTATAGTTCAACACAAAGCTCTTATAGCTAGGTGGCAATGATTGAAGAATTCTGTCAGTTATAGCCTCTTGGGGGAGTTCAATCCCCAGCTCAGCTAGACGGTTTGAGTACCCCAGACATTTTGAGCACATGTTCACTGATAGACGAATTCTCCTCCATCTTGCAAGCATAGAATTTATCGGAGGTCTCATACCTCTCGATCCGGGCGTTCTTCTGAAAGATAAACTTCAACTCCTGGAACATCTCATATGCTCCATGATGCTTAAAGCGACGTTGAAGTCCTGGTTCTAAGCCATACAAGACTGCACATTGAACTACTGAGTAGTCCTCCTTACGTGTTAACCAGGCGTTCAAAACATCTTGGCTAGACGTAGCGGGTGGTTCATCTCCTAGCGCAGCATTAAGGACATAATCCTTCTTCCCAGCTTGCAGGAGCAGCTTTAGATTACAAGCCCAGTCTACAAAGTAGCTCCATCATCTTTCAACTTAGTTTTCTCTAGGAACGTATTGAAATTCAGGGTTGCTACCGCGTGAGCCATTGATCTCCAACATAAATTATTGCAAAGTGGACTTAGACTATGTTTAAGATAATTAGAGTTTAACTAATCAAATTACTGATAAACTCCCACTCAAAAAGTACATCTCTCTAGTCATTTGAGTGGTACATGATCCAAATCCACTAACTCAAGTCTGATCATCACGTGAGTTGAGAATAGTTTCAGTGGTAAGCATTTCTATGCTAATCATATCAACTATACGATTCATGCTCGACCTTTCGGTCTCTTGTGTTCCGAGGCCATGTCTGCACATGCTAGGCTCGTCAAGTTTAACCCGAGTGTTCCGTGTGTGCAACTGTTTTGCACCCGTTGTATGTGAACATTGAGTCTATCACACCCGATCATCAAGTGGTGTCTCGAAACGACGAACTGTCGCAACGGTGCACAGTCGGGGAGAACACAATTTTATCTTGAAACTTTAGTGAGACATCACCTTATAATGCTACCGTCGTTCTAAGCAAAATAAGGTGCATAAAAGGATTAACATCACATGCAATTCATAAGTGACATAATATGGCCATCATCTTGTGCTTCTTGATCTCCATCACCAAAGCACCGACATGATCTACTTGTCACCGGTGCCACACCATGATCTCCATCATCATGATCTCCATCATCGTGTTGCCATCGAGGTTGTCGTGCTATCTATGCTATTACTACTAAAGCTACAACCTAACAATATAGTAAACGCATCTGCAAACACAAACGTTAGTTTAAAGACAACCCTATGGCTCCTGCCGGTTGTCGTAGCATCGACGTGCAAGTCGATATTAACTATTACAACATTATCATCTCATACGTCCAATATATCACATCACGTCATTGGCCATATCATATCACAAGCATACCCTGCAAAAACAAGTTAGACATCCTCTAATTTGTTGTTGCATGCTTTACATGGCTGCTATGTGTATCTAGTATGATCGCATCTTACTTACGCAAAAACCACAACGGAGATGTGCAAATTGCTATTTAACCTCTCTCCAAGGACCGCCTCAGTCAAAACCAATTCAACTAAAGTTTAAGAAACCGACACCCGCCAGTCATCTTTATGCAACGAGTTGCATGTCAGTGGATGAAACCAGTCTCTCGTAAGCGTATGAGTAATGTCGGTCGGGGACGCTTCAATCCAACAATACCACTGAATCAAGAAAATACTAAGGAGGGCAGCAAATCGAACATCAACGCCCACAAAACCTTTTGTGTTCTACTCGACATAACATCTACGCATGTGTAATGCCCCAAGTGTGGAACTTTCCCTTTTGGGTCCTGTTGTATGTGGGTCCACCCTGTCAGAGATATGTTGATGACACTTATGTCTATGTTTCCCTGTGCCACCCTGAGTTCATTGCATATCTTCCTTGCATGCATGCTTAGAACAACATATCATGTCATCTCATCTCCTTATTCTTGTGATTTCATGTGACTCTTACTCTCTGTTTATTAGCATGCATGCATCCATGCCATGTCATTCCTTGCCCTACCTTTTGTATGCATGTGATATTGATAGGTGTGAGGGTGTGGTTTGGTAATATTTTGATTGATGCCCATGTGATTATGGTGTGTGCAATGTAGGAGTGACTGCTAGTCATTTTAAGCTCTTGCTATTTAAACTCCTTTTCCCTTCTATTATTTCTTGTCAAAAATTCCTTCTTCCAAAGTGATTTTAAAAATGTTTGGTGGTTAGAGTAAATTGTGTTTATGAGGAGGTGAATTTTTGCTGATTTGTTCTTTGTCTTTAAAGGAGCAAATAAAGCCAAATAGTAAATAAATTACTGTTTTGCGTTTAATCCAAAATGGCTCCAAATATTTTATTTCGAATGTATTTGAGCAGGCCATAATTCCTTATGGCTAGGGGCTTTTTGCTTTGATTTTTTTACCCCAACAGGACTGCTATAGTTTTTAAATCCTATCTGAGTAGTTCATTCTTTTTAAAAAAATAGAAAACCAAACCCGTCTCAGTCTCGGCCTATCTATCGCCTTTGGCATCCGACACCACGGCCCAGCCCACTTCGCCCGGAGTCACGCGCGCGGGCGTCTTCCTCCTCCACTTTCCAGCGAGGTAGGCGGTCCCACCGGTCAGTCTCTCTCCTCTTCCCTCCCCGAGCCGAAGCTCCCCGCACATGGCACAGCGGTGCGCCCCTCGTTCCCCTCTCACCCTATAAAACCCCTTGGCGTCCGTGCCTTGGCTAGGGTTTCCCTGCCGCCGCCGCCACTCCACCAGATCCCTCCTTCCTCTCTCGATGCGGTGAGGTAGGCGCTGGTTCTGCCATGGCCGACGGGTGAAGGAGGTCACCGTCGACGCCGTGGTACCTTCTCCTGCGCATCAAGAGCTCCAAGAGCACGCGGGCTTCACCACGGGCTCGTTCCCGCCGCCAGATCGATGTTCCCGGCGCTGCTTCCTCTTCCTCCAGGAGCCCTTCTTCTCCGACGAGCTCCGCCGTGACGCGCTCTTCTTCGCGCTACTTCCCCTTCGGTTGCTCCCTCCTCGACTCGAGAACGAGGTAGCGCACCCCCTCCTTCCTCCCTGCCTCAGATCGGGCGCCGTAGCCGTAGGAATCGCCGGCGTGACGTCTCTTTCGCCGGAGCCGCAGGTCGCCGTGGCCACGTCTCGGTAGAGGCCTTCGTGCATAGCTAGGTGCGGGAATGGATTCGTGTGGACGAGGGCTTCCTCCCCTCCACGAATCGGAGACGGATTCGACCCGCATCACCGGCGAGGCACCTCCTCTGTTCCGGCCAGTCGACGGTAGCAGTAGTAGCTAGGGAGTGCTCTTCTGTTTTGCTGCGCATATATGTTCAGACAACGGTTCGTAGCGCAGTGGTAGAGTGTGTTTGTGCCTGATGGAGGGGCGCGGGTTCGATCCCCCCCTCGGCCTTTTTTTGGGGTTTTGCTAACTCAGTGCACAGAGATCTGTGTAGATGTTACCTTGCTCCTTTCCTCCACCCTGTCGATTAGACGACAGAGGCGTGGTGGTGTGTTGCTGCTGCTGGACACTAGGGGTGCTGGGTTCGATTCCCAGGGGGCCCTATTTCTTTTGCTACTCCTTTTTCTTTTTTCTTTTTCTGCTTATTAATTTCTGTTTCCTAACTCCTACACAAGTGGCTTGTCAGTTTTGTTATTTCTGTTTTTTTTAACTCCTTCACACATTGGTGATTGTTCCTGTTCCTGCTAGTATAGTGGAGTGGATATAGTTGTGAGTGTGTTTTGCACACTAGGAGGTGATAAATAGTATTGCTAAACTTGGGATGTTTATGGTGGTTGCACCTTAGGAAGAGGAATCAACCTTGATAAGGGGATGATGCTAGATGCCTTGACAATTGTGTGTGTAGTGTTTGGAGGTGATAAGTTGCACTAGCTAATCTTGTATAGCCCTAACTTTTGAACTTTGGTGTGGGCTAAGTTGAACTTGTAGTTTTAATTGTTTTGCATGGAAATACTGTGATGTGGGTGCCTCCCCCTCACCACATGTTTTGATATGATGTGATGTTCTAGGTGGCTCTATGTTAGCATGTGGAGGTGTGGTTCCTAGTTAAACTTGGGTAGATTGTTGTGGGGATTGCTCCTTGAGTATGACATGAATCCTAGAAAGATCCTAGGGGTGCTTGTGAGAGTGTGCACCATCACATGGCCATATGTGGGGGTGTGCATACCCTCTTGGTAACTTAGAGTTAATTTGTGTTGAGCTTGATGCTAGTGCTTGTGAGGAATTGTGTGTGTTGGTGTTGTTGATGTGCATGACACAAACATGGGGTTCAAACCCCCATGTCACTTTGTCATTGTGCACATAAGATTCACCTATGTATTTGTCATCTTAGAAGCATACCTTATGGAATTGCATTTGCACTTTGTTGAAAGTTTGGGCTTTGTTTCCTTGGTATAGATGGAGCCCAAGGGCATGGATCTTTGTGTGTTAGTAGTAGGGGTTTGTACTCAACACCATAGTGGTGTCAATCACCTCTTGGTGACATGGGTGTGCAAACTATGCCTAGACAAAGTGGGCATGTGGCTGGAAAATTCCAGATTTTTGAACTCTGAAAATTTCACTAAGTCTGGAATGCTGGAAACATTTTCTTCCCCTGTAGATAAGGATGTGCTGGTCATTCTGTTGAGAACTGGACTTAGTTAAGTGCCAGTGTTTTGAACCTGGTATGTTTGTGAAGCTTCCTGACAATTTTCAAGTCATTTGGAGTCCAGTAGCTTGTGTTTTGATTGCTGTCAAAAAGCTTCAGAACAGAAACAGAAACTCAGGTGCAGGAATTTTCACTAAGTCCCTGAGAACTGATGGTTTTGGGAAAGTTTGTGGCCTTGTATCTTCTAGAGATTAATTCCTTTTGCTGTGATTCTTGCTGGAGCTTGTAGTGTTCTTGGTTGGCAACAGCCACATATATTATTTGTCATATTTTAAGACCTGTAGCTATGTTGCATGTGGCTCACAAACAGCTAAGATGCAGAAACTGGCAGATTACGTAGTTTTGCCATTTTGTTCAAAGCTTGTGTTTAATTGTTGTTGGGGTGTTCTACCTTGATCCATTTCATTCATGTTGGGTTAATATATGTCTTGGCAACCTGGGAACACCAGATTTGTGCCAATTGTGTGTGTGGTGTTGAATCTTTCACGTAGAGCTTCATATCGTGTTTCGTTGATTCCCGTTGATCCGTAGCTCCGTTTGTAATGTTCTTTATATGGTTTTGCACCGTTTTTACGAGATGCATCTGTTCATATCATTCCCATGCATGTCCAGATAAGTTATTGCAAAGTTCTGCCCAGGAACTTGTTGTAGTTTATTGTGCTTGTGCTAGTGATGGAAATAGTAGTGCATGCTCAACTTTCATCTCATGCATCATGTGATTGTTGCATTTTGTGGTGCTGCTGTTCATTGGCTGTTATTCTTGTGTTGGGTAGCACCGGGAGCGGAGAACGAATACGTGGAGTCAGGAGAGTACGTGCAGGACGACCCCGAACCATTCCAAGCTGAGGATATCACAGGCAAGATGACATGACCTTGATCCCATATCTAGACTTGTTATGTTAGTTTCGTTTCCACGTCATTTGCTCACTGCCTACCACTGAAAATATATTGCCTCTTCATGTGCCATGAGCCTAAACACCTTACTCTTTCCTAGCAAACTTGCATGGCTAGGTAGGCTTGCTCAGCTACTAATGTTAGCGTTGTTAGTTGCAGGTGATTTAAACTCATGTGATGACATGAGATTGATATCATTATATTAATTTCTGTTATTTAATTAATGTATCTATATACTTGGTAAATGACGGGAGGCCTAGCCTTTTGCCGGGTGTCTTGTTCCGTTATTGCCGCCTTAGTTACCGGTTACCGGTGTTTGATTCCATAATGATCGCTCCTAACACGTTCGGGGTTGTTATGGGGACCCCCTTGATAAATCGCGTAGTGTTAAGGCTTGTCCGGCAGGACCCAACATTGGTGTTAATTTGCTAACAACTTAATAATAATCTGCATAGGGAGTAGCTACCCCGAGGTTTCTCAATCAACAACCCGGGCCAGTGCTCCTCATGAGTGTTGGTCCAAACTGGGCAGACTATGGGGCCACCACAGGGCAACCTGAGGTTTGGTATACCTGTAGTGTGACTCATCCGGCGTGTCCTGAGACTGAGATACGCGGCTCTTATCAGGGTCGTCGACACGTCGGGAGGTCCTGCTAGTCTTGTCTTGCCTCAGCGGTATATCTTGCGTATAGGAATCCCGGTGAAGCTTTGGTTTTCCCCAGAGTTGAGGTTTTCCTCTAAGGAATCCGACGAGATCACGAGATTCGTGATAGAGGATGCCTTTGCGGCCTGTGTTCGTTTGTGATGGACTAGTTGGAGCACCCCTGCAGGGTTTAATCTTTTGGAAAGCCGTGCCCGCGGTTATGTGGCAACTTGGAATATTTTGTTAACATCCGGTATTAGAGAACTTAAACATAATCAAATAAAATATGCCAACTGTGTGCGTAACCGTGACCGCCCCTTCGAAGATCTCTCTTCGACCGGGGACACGGTGGGGTTATGATTGCCGTAGGTAGGTGTTCAGGATCACTTTCTGATCAAGTATTCCCGATCGTTAGCGTAGACCACTTTCACTTCCTTCTCGCGTAAGTTAGCCACTTACTCAATCATAGGTTGCAGCAGCCTGAAACACTTCCCCCTTTTCTTACCCAATAACATGACTAGTTCTGGCACCAAGGTCTTAGATTGCTGAGTCCCCGTGGCTCACGGATTCCTCCGAAACTCCCAGCAGGTACAGGTACCCCAGAGACAGATGATCCCGACGGCACCCAGCTGGCGTGGCAGTACGACGAGGAGACAGATCGCCTATACGTGAACTATCCAGAGGACTGAACCGTGGTCGTGATCGTGGGCCTGCAGCGGGTAGCATAGCATTTTCCTTGTTTTGTAGTCCGTACCGGAACTACCTTGTTTGTATCTGCGTTGTACTCTGTTTCATTAATAAGAAGACAGTTGAATCCCAGATTGTCTACTGTATTTATTCTTATGTGCTATGTTTACTTGCTTGCGAAACACTTAGATGCGCTTCTTTCCTATTCGGGGGCCTCGACCCTCAGATCGGAAAGGACCGCATCTTGGTCGTTACAGCATGAACCTGGCTCATGATGCCACTGTTGGGGAACGTTGCATGGGAAACAAAAATTTCCTACGCACGTGAAGACCTATCATGGTGATGTCCATCTATGAGAGGAGATTATGTATACGTACCCTTGTAGATCGCTAAGAGGGAAGCGTTAAGAAACACGGTTGATGTAGTGGTACTGCTTTGTGATTCAAATCACCGTCGTCCCATGATCTGTTCCGATCTAGCGCCGAACGGACGGCACCTCCGCGTTCAGCACACGTACAACTCGATGACGATCTCGGCCTTCTTGATCCAGCAAGAGAGACGGAGAAGTAGATGAGTTCTCTGGCATCGTGATGGTGCTCCGGTGGTGGTGATGATCTGCTCGTGTAGGGCTTCGCCCGAGCTCCACAGAAATCCGATCTAGAGGAAGAACTACGTGGTATAGGTTTGAGTTGCACGTGGCAAAGTTGTGTCTCAAAAGCCCTAAAACTACCAGTATATATAGGAGGAGGGGAAGGGCTAGCCTTGGGGCTCAAGGGAGCCCCAAGGGCGCCGGCCGATGGAGGAGGTGGACTCCCACCCCAATTCAGTTTGGGGGAAGGAGTCCACTCCTTCCTTCCCACCTCCCTCTTTCCCTTTTTTATCTTTCCTTTGGTATTTTCCCTTGTGGCGCCATGGCCCTATTGGGCTGGCCTCACCAGCCCACTAAGGGCTGGTGCGCCACCCTAGGGCACTGGGCTCACTCCCGGGTGGGTGGTACCCTCCCGGTGAATACCCGGAACCCATTCGTCACTCCCGGTACACTGCCGGAAATGCCCGAAACTTTCCGGTGACCAAATGAAACCATCCTATACATCAATCTTCATTTCCGGACCATTGCGGAAACCCTCGTGACGTCCGTGATCTCATCCGGGACTCCGAACAACATTCGGCAGACACACATATAACTCAACTATACTAAAACATCATCGAACCTTAAGTGTGCAGACCCTGCGGGTTCGAGAACTATGTAGACATGACCCGAGACACTCCTCGGTCAATATCCAATAGCGGGACCTGGATGCCCATATTGGATCCTACATATTCTCCGAAGATCTTATCGGTTGAACCTCTATGCCAAGGATTCATATAATCCCGTATGTCATTCCCTTTGTCCTTCGGTATGTTACTTGCCCGAGGTTCAATCATCGGTATCCGTATACCTATTTTAATCTCGTTACTGGCAAGTCTCTTTACTCATTCTGTAATACAAGATCTCGTGACTTACACTTAGTCACATTGCTTGCAAGGCTTGTTTGTGATGTTGTATTACTGAGTGGGCCCCGAGATACCTCTCCGTCACACGGAGTGACAAATCCCAGTCTTGATCCATACTAACTCAACGGACACCTTCGGAGATACCTGTAGAGAACCTTTATAGTCACCCGGTTACGTTGCGATGTTTGATACACACAAGGTATTCCTCCGGTGTTAGTGAGTTATATGATCTCATGGTCATAGGAATAAATACTCGACACGCAAAAAACAATAGCAATAAAATGACACGATCACATGCTACGTTCATAGTTTGGGTCTAGTCCATCACATGATTCTCCTAATGATGTGATCCATTTATCAAGTGACAACACTTGCATATAGTCAGAAAACCTTGACTATCCTTGATCAATTGGCTAGCAAATTTGAGGCTTGCTAGGGACATTGTTTTGTCTATGTATCCACACATGTATCTATGTTTTCATTCAATACATTTATAGCATGGATAATAAACGATTATCTTGAAACAGGAAATATAATAATAACTATTTTATCATTGCCTCTAGGGCATATTTCTGTCAGGAAGCTTGCGCGGTTACGTGAGGGAACCTACACGATGGCGCAGGAATGGGCTCGCCGACACCTCTTCGAGCTAACGTGTGGCCAACAGAAACACATATGGGGTTCTTACAGAAAACAACCGCTTTATCGATCTCTTGCGGATACAAAGGTTCAAATATTACGTGATAAGCGAGGCCAAGAGATACACACGATGCGACTGCACTTATGTACATTATTTAGTAGACAGCTCAGGGGCCTCGATGATAAGGAAATCAACTAGATGACAGTGGAACAACGAAGTAGCGGAACTCCACTCCACAAGGACATTGCTGGGACACGATCCTAGGTAGCGTCAAACTGATCGACATCAAAGCCTTGTACCACTTCTCCTGCATCTGGCATGATAAGCCAGGTGAGTACTTTAAATGTACTCGCAAGCTCACAACAAACAATGCAAATACGACAAACCGAGAAGGCATTTAACAGGTTAATGCATGAATATGAAAATGATTCTATCATATAGGTGGTGCATGTGGATATGATCTCGGTCCCTCGGACCAACTTACCATCTCGGGGTTACCTCGTAACCACCATCAACAACTTACCATCGTGATCCTCACACGATCACCTTGTGCCATCTCAGAGTTATTAAGTGTGTCGATTATTTACTATTGTTGACCCATAATGTGACCTACTCCGAACTGTGTCCATATCCGAGGACGGGGCTATCGATAGATTATACACTCTACAGAGGTTAGTACAATGTACCCACACCACGGAAATCATGTCCTCATGCTCCCATTCAGGTGGACCAATGATATTCCGACAAAACCAATATATTGCATGACACTCTCCCGACCACTCTGAGAAACTCCTCCCTTTGGGCTATGCCATGGGTGTCCCCGATGTAGAACTCGTGATATCTGCCACCTTTGTGTCCGCCACCGTCGTGGCAAAACAAACTCGTCCCAAACGGGGAAATCGGTACCATACAACTACGACCAAACAAAGTGGCAGGTGATACGTCTCCATCGTATCTACTTTTCCAAACTCTTTTGCCCTTGTTTTGGACTCTAATTTGCATGATTTGAATGGAACTAACCTGGACTGACGCTGTTTTCAGCAGAATTGCCTTGGTGTTATTTTTGTGCAGAAATCAAAGTTCTCCAAACGTCGTGAAAATTTACGGGGAGCAGTTTTGGAAAATATCAAAAATATATGTGCCAAGTTCCACCTCAGGGGGTGGGCCAGTGGGCCACAAGCCCCTGCTCTGCCACCACCCCCCTGGTGGCAGTGGGTAGGCTTGTGGGGCCCACAGGCACCTGCCGCCCCCAACTCCAGCTCTATAAGTTTCCTTTCGTCCCAGAAAAAATTAAAAGAGAAGTTTTCATCGCGTTTTCGATACGGAGGCGCCGCCACCTCCTGTTCTTCATCTGGAGGGCAGATCTCGAGTCCGTCTTGGGCTCCGGAGAGGGGAAATCGTCGCCATCATCATCATCAACCTTCTTCCCTCTCCAATTCCATGAAGTTCTTCGTCATTCTTGAGTAATCTATTCGTAGGCTCGCTGGGCGGTGATGAGTAGGATGAGATCTATCATGTAATCGAGTTAGTTTTGATGGGGACTGATCCCTAGTATCCACTATGTTTTGAGATTGATGTTGCTACTACTTTGTCATGCTTAATGCTTGTCACTAGGGACCGAGTGCCATGATTTCAGATCTGAAATTATTATGTTGTCACCAATATATGTGTGTTTTAGATCTGATCTTGCAAGTTGTAGTTACCTACTATGTGTTATGATCCGGCAACCCCGGAGTGACAATAACCGGAACCACTCCCGGTGATGACCATAGTTTAAGGAGTTCATATGTTCACCCAGTGCTAATGCGTTGGTCCGGTTCTTTATTAAAAGGAGAACCTTAATATGCCGTAGTTTCCTTTTGGACCCCGCTACCACGGGAGGGATGGACAATAGATGTCATGCAAGTTCTTTTCCCTAAGCATGTATGACGACACACGGAATGCATGCCTACATCACATTGACGAACGGGAGCTAGCCACATGTCTCTCTGTGTTATAGTTGTTGCATGATGAATATCATCCAAACAAATCACCGACCCATTGCCTACGAGTTTGTCCTACTACTGCTGTTACTTGTCTTGCTCTACTGCTGCTACTACTATTGCTACTGCTGTTACTTGTCTTGCTCTGCTGCTGCTACTACTACTGTTGCTACTACTGTCGCTTGCTACTGTTGCTACTTGCTACTGTTGTCATTACTGTTGTTCCTTGCCACTGCTATTGCTCGTTACACTACTGCTACCTGTTACACTGTTGGTTCGCTGACCGTTGACGGGAACTGACAATCCGTCAACGCGGCAACGGAGGCGCCATTGATACAATCGTTAGGAATAGTCTGCCGTCAACAGATCGTTTCTGACACCATTTTTATCATACTACTTTGTTGTTACTACTGTGCTTGCAGATACTAATCTTTCAGGTGTGGTTGAATCCAACAAATTCAGCTGCTAATACTCGAGAGTATACTCTCACCTCCCGACTGGCTTATCAACAAATTGGGTCGAATACTCTACCCTCGAAAATTGTTGCGAACCCACGCGTTGGTGGGCCGTCAACAACATTCTTCTAGTTTCATTACTGGGGAGTGCTATTAGCATTCTTCTGGTGCCGTTGCACGAGAAGGTTTGTTGTCATAAGCATTCGTCTAGCTAATGCCAGAGATTGCAGATCAACATTTTTCTGGCGCCGTTGCCGAGGAGGTATTGCTATATTCTCTGAGTTACTTGGGATTTATATCTGCTGATCACTATGAAGAATCTCAAGGATCCAAAGACCAAAGTCTTGCCCTCAACTACGAGGGGAGGTAAGGAATTGCCATCTAGCTCCGCACTTGATTCACCTTCAGTTATGAGTAAGTTTGCGACATCACCTCCTGCTAGAAATCTTGATATGTCGTCTGTGCTTGACGATGCTTGTGATACTACTGCTAGAGATGCTATGCTTGATACTATGCCTGATGATGCTATGCTTGATACTATACCTGATACTGCTAGAGATGCTATGCTTGATACTGCTTTGCGTGATGATGCTAGAGATGCTATTTTGCCTGATGATGCTATGCTTGATACTGCTAGAGATACTCCTTTGCCTGATGTTCCACTAGGAGTGTTCCTTGATGCTCATATTGCTAGAGTTACTGACAATGCTCGTGATGCTTCTGATACTGCCGATACTATTGAGATAGAACCTGCTTTTGCTCATGTTAGATCTAGCTCTCCTAGATATGAATTGCCTGATGTACCTGAGGGTTACGTTATGGAGGGAGAGATAGCTGAGGATATTCTTGCGTGTAAGGATGCCTATGACGCTGAGAAATTACTTCTCAAGTGGAAGCAAAAATATCGGGAATCTAGGATGAAAAATGACCCGAAGTTTGCCACTTCGCCTATCTTTGTCACCGATAAGGATTATGAATTCTCTGTCGACCCTGAGATAATCTCTCTAGTCAAATCTGATCCTTTTCACGGTTATGAGTCTGAGATGGCCATAGCCCATCTTGCCAAACTATCCGAAATAGCCAACCTCTTCACTAATGAGGAGAAGATCCGCCACTACTATATCCTTAAGCTGTTTCCTTTCTCTCTAAAGGATGATGCTAAAGTCTGGTTCACCTCTCTTGCTCCTGGATGTGTGCATAGTCCCCAAGAGATGGTCTATTACTTCTGTGAGAAATATTTCCCTGCCCATAAGAAGCAGGCTGCCTTGCAGGAAATATACAACTTTGCTCAACTCCAAGAAGAGAGTCTTCCACAAGCTTGGGGGAGGCTCGTCCAGCTACAAAATGCTTTGCCTGATCACCCTCTTAAGAAGAACGAGATACTTGATATCCTCTATAACGGACATACCAATGCCTCTAGAGACCATCTAGATAGTTGTGCCGGTTGTGTTTTTAGGGAACGAACTGTAGAACAAGCTGAGACCCTACTGAATAACCTCTTGATCAACGATAATGCTTGGACTATTCCCGAACCACCTCCTAAGCCAACTCCTAAGAAAATCGGTATTCTATTCCTCAGTCCCGAAGATATGGAAGAAGCCAAGAAATCTATGCAAGAGAAAGGCATTAGATCTGAAGATGTCAAAAATCTACCACCTATCGAAGAGATCCATGGTCTTGATAACCCTATACAGGTAGTGGAAGTGAATTCTCTGCGTAGGTTTGATGAGAGTGATATTCCTTAAACCTGCTAGCCTATGCTTTGATGAATTTGACAATTTTGTTGCCAAACAACAGAGTTTCAATGATTATGTTAGCAGACATTTGGAACAAAGTACTCGTATGCTTAGTCATTTAAGTGCTTGTGTAGACAGAAATGTCAATGATTTGAAGCTTCTGAGTAAACAGGCCTCTATGATTACTACTCAGGTAGAACAAGTACTTAAAGCTGAGAATGACGTGCTCAATGAATGACATTTCTGTCAGAGTCATTACTAGAGGAGGCAAAATGACTCAGGAACCTTTGTATCCTGAAGGTCATCCTAAGAGAATTGATCAAGATTCTCAAGGAATCAATGCTGATACACCTAGTCATCCTAAGGAGAATAAGAAGGATGGTAGAAACCTACAGGCCAGTTCAGCAAATACTGTCACACCGGAAGAACCTAATGATATCTCTGCGTGTGATGCAGAAACACAATCTGGTGATGAACATGAACCTGGTGACAATGTGGACAGTGATGTTCATAATAATGCTCAACCTAGCAATGATGAGGATGTGGAGATTGAACCTACGGTTAATCCTAATAATCCACAACCTAAGAAATACGACAAGAATGACTTCACTGCTAGGAAGCATGGTAAAGAAAGAGAGCCATGGGTTCAGAGGCCTATGCCCTTTCCTCCTAAACCATCCAAGAAAAAGGATGGTGAGGATTTTGAGCGCTTCGTTGAGATGATAAGACCCGTCTTTCTGCAGATGCGGTTAACTGATATGCTCAAGATGTCTCTGTATGCCAAGTACATCAAAGATATCGTGACTAATAAATGGAAGATACTGGATCTTGTGATCTCCACCATGCTTGCCAACCATACTTTCAAGGGTGGAACTCCTAAGAAACTTGGTGATCCCGGAGTGCCCACTATACCTTGCTCCATTAAAGGAAACTCCGTAAGAACTGCCTTATGTGACCTTGGAGCCGGTGTTAGTGTTATGCCGCTTTCTCTTTATCGTAGACTTGAGTTGGATAAGTTGACACCCACTAAAATTTCTCTGCAAATGGCCGACAAATCAACTGCTTTCCCTATCGTCATTTGCGAGGATGTGCCTGTTGTGGTTGCTAACACCACTATCTTAACAGACTTTGTTATCTTGGATATTCCCGAGGACGATGCCATGGCTATCATCCTCGGAAGACCCTTTTTAAACACTGCAGGGGCTGTTATAGATTGCAACAAAGGCAATGTCACTTTCCATGTCAACGGTAATGAGCACATAGTGCATTTTCCGAAGAAATGTTATCTAGTACATTGCATCAATGCTATCGAAAAGACTTCATCGATTCTCATTGGGAGCTTTGAATGCCCTATTCCTCGTGTCAAGATGAAGTATGATTTGCTTGCTGGGGAGATACATATCCCCATTGAGGTGACTTAGTGGCTATTCGAAAATTCTCCGTTCTCTCTTGCGATTCGAGAAGGTTTTGTCATATGGATTTGATCAACCCCATTGACGGATTTCTTTCGATGACAATGAAACGGATGAATTAGAGGGTCAGATACCTCTATTTTGAGTTTTCCTTTTCTGTTGCTTAGAAGAAAAATGATAGAATTAGTTTAGCTTTTCCTGTTTTCTGTTTTAGCGTCGCGGAGAAAAATACCTCGAAAATAAAAGTTCACCGATGGTCCTGAAAATTTAGTATGATTTTTCTGGAATTTTTGAAAAATTCTGGGCCTGAGAGCTGGCCTGGGGGCCTGACCAGTGGGCCACATGCCCTCCCACCGCCACCTTCCCCCTGGTGGCGGTGTGCAAGCTTGTGGGGCCCACAGGCACCCCCTCCACTCATTCCAGCTCCCAGCCTCTTCTTCCACCTCCAGAAAAAATTGTTTCGCAGCTCAAACCCGTGTTCTTGCTCATTTGGCTGTGATTTTCGATCTCTTTGCTCAAAGCACCATTCTCCGAACCATTTTGGGGAAATTACTCCTTGGTAAGTGACTTCTCCATTGGTCCAATTAGTTTTTTGCTCTAGTGCTTTATCCTTCGCGAATTCTTGCTACCTTGGTGACCCTGTTCTTGAGCTAGAAATGTTGATTTTAGTTGGTCCCAAGTAGTTTTAGCGCGTGATACGGTCTCTAGGCACTAGTAGGAGTAG
This sequence comes from Hordeum vulgare subsp. vulgare, assembly GCF_904849725.1. Taxonomy (NCBI): domain Eukaryota; kingdom Viridiplantae; phylum Streptophyta; class Magnoliopsida; order Poales; family Poaceae; genus Hordeum; species Hordeum vulgare. The sequence goes on along the minus strand of NC_058518.1, from coordinate 115,792,463 downwards.
TTTCTACAAGGTGTGGTGGGTCTTTATTCACTTTTCTCTTGAACTTCAAAAATTTCAGCATCAGGAAATTATGTTCAGGAGGAAGTTTCATGGTGGTTCCTCAAGTAAGAAGGGTCCTCGTCTCTCCTTTCGGGAGCCCGAACCTTTTCAACTAAGGGACGCACCGGTGCAACCATGTGAATGGCCTTCCGATGAGTTCATGATCGAAGCAGGCTTCAAGGATGAGTTTGATGCACTTGTCCGCAATGCCGGGTTAGAAGAATTCCTCTCAGATAAATGTGAACAGTATGCTATGCTCACTGCCTCTTTCGTGCATAGATTTAAATTTTTAGCTGGCCGTGACTCATCCATACTGTTTGATCTGTACGATAAATCCTGTACCGTGGATATGGAGGATTTCAATAGGATATGCAAGATAGCCGATATGGTAGTGTTAATGATCCTCCTAAGTCTTCGGTCAGAGACTTTGTCTCCAGTATAACTGTGGGAGAAACCAGAGATATCACACAAGCCACCATAGGAAGCATCCATTTCCCTGCCTTGCACTACCTTGCCCTCTTCATAGGTAGGTGCATTAACGGCAAGGGTGCACATTGTCACCTATGCGCTCCCGACCTTAGTATCCTTAAGAGCGCAGTAACAGGTGATAGGAGCTTCAATATGGGAGCTATAATAGCAAGGAGGCTGAATAAAAATGCTAGTGAGGGGGATTTCTTTGGTGGAGTTTATGCTACACGCTTGGCAAATTTTCTGGGAGTATCCATCCGTCCAAAAGACCCTCCTCTCCGTACAGCCTACCTTGATCGTGTCGCGCTAACACGCTACCAGTTCCTTGAGAGAGATCATGGATCCCTCCTATACCGCTTGATATTTAACCGGCTGCGTGTTTTCCATATTACCCTTCCTGCTCCTGCTTTCTTTGACTTTCAGGTTAAACGAAGATACTACATAACCGTATGAGAGGCAGAGGAGTATGAGAGGGAGGCTACGGCTGCTCGACTTCGTGAGGCAGCTATTCAGGCAGTGGCTGCAACACTCCCGTATAACACCCATTATGACTTTGGGTTTCACCAAGATCCACCATGGGAGTAGACCAAGCTAGGCCAAAAGCCTAAGCTTGGGGGAGTACGTGTTCTCACCAACTTTACATTCATGCTTATGCTTTCACTTTGTTAGCCGGTGTTTACACTTTGCCACTTTATTATCCATGCTAGTTTCTTTTCGTTTTCTTGTTTTCTAGTTTTGTGTCCTTTTGAGAAAACCCAAAAAGATTTGTCTTTCTTCTTTTTCTTGTTGGGAGCTTTCCCGTGTAAATAGTTTTCTTTTTATTTGTGTCAAGGTAGAAGATATTGGTTACAATGTTTATTGGTTCTTGCATGCTTACCTGTTTAGCTTTCAAAGAGCCATAATATTTTGTCTTCTCCTTTGTGTTTGCCTGCAGATTCAGCTTAGTCCAATGCGCTTATTATTGTTCACATCGTTCGATCGTGCACATGAAAGGCAACAATGATGATATATGATGAAGTGACTGAGACTGAAAAGTTGGTATGAACTCTATCTATTTTGTTTTTGTAAATATGACTAGCTTGTCGATCCAGATTTAGCTTTGTTGTGAGAGAACCATGTTTGCAATGACAACTTAGAGATCATAGTTTTTGATGCCATGCTTATTTAGCTGAGAGCTTATAATGGTTTGTCTTGAATGCCAACATAGATTTGGAGATGACTATGATGTAGTATGATAGGATGGTATTCTCCTTTGATTGTTTCAAGTGGCTTGACTTGGCGCATGTTCATGCATGTAGTTGAAACAAAATCAACATAGCCTCTATGATGTTCGTGTTCATGGTGATTTATATCCTGTTCATGCTTGCATTCAATGTTAGTCAAACTCATTGCATCTTGATGACTGTTGTCGCTCTCTAGTTGGTCGCTTCCGAGTCTTTTGCTAGCCTTCACTTGTACTAAGCGGGAATACTACTTGTGCATCCACTTCCATAAACCCAAAAGTTTTTCCATGAGAGTCCACCATACCTACCTATTTGCGGTATCTACCTGTCGTTCCAAGTAAATTTGCATGTGCCATTCTCTAAACCTTCAAGAAATAATCTGTTTTGCATGCCCGAACCGCTCATGTGGTGACAGCGGGCTATTGGTATCTTCCATGCTAGGAGTGTTATCCTCGACATGTGTTTATTCATAGTCATTCACGAGAAAGGTGTCGGTATTTGGGATGCCTAGTTCCACGCTTAAATCGAAAACATAACTGTAAAACAAGACTCCCCCCGGATTGATGTTAGTATGGATGGTACCCGAGGATTCGGCTAGCCGTGGAGTGTGATTGATTGGTGGTGGGGGAGTTAAAACTTTACTTTTCTGTTTGGGAACCGCCTATAGCATGAGTAGCATGGAAGATATTGAGAACTCTTGGTCATTGCGTTGACAACGAAAGCATGCCACCCAAAATTATTATCTCTGTTTTCAAAAGCTTGAGCTCTGGCACCTCTGTAAATCAATGCTTCCCTCTGCGAAGGGCCTGTCTATTTATTTTCCTGTCGAGTCATCCTCCTCTTATATAAGCACCAATTTGAGAGCACCTCTGTCATTTTTATTCTTTGCTTTTGATTGATGTTGAGTATGACTATGACTGGATCTTCGTTGCTATGAATTACAATGTTTAGTCAGCCCTTGATCTTTGAAAGTGCTCTGCATTTATGTTTTGCGGTCTCAGAAAGAGCTAGAGAGATACCACTAATTTATATTGCTTCATGCTTGTTTTGATTGAAGTCTTGGTATTTGAAACTCATTATTATTTGCTCGTTAGCTGATTATGCCATTGATATTAGTTTACCGTGAGACCTTTGTGTCATTTTCTTATGTGGTTAACTTGTGATCTTGCTGAAATTCTGGTTATGAGTTAGACATAGTTGCAACAACAAGATCAAACAGAGTTTGTCAAAGTTTTTCTTTCTCTCTCTGTTTGTCAACTGAGTTGCTTGAGGACAAGCAAGGTTTTAAGCTTGGGGGAGTTGATACGTCTCCATCGTATCTACTTTTCCAAACTCTTTTGCCCTTGTTTTGGACTCTAATTTGCATGATTTGAATTGAACTAACCTGGACTGACGCTGTTTTCAGTAGAATTGCCTTGGTGTTAATTTTGTGCAGAAATCAAAGTTCTCCAAACGTCCTGAAAATTTACGGGCAGCAGTTTTGGAAAATATCAAAAGTATCTGCACCAAGTTCCACCTCAGGGGGTGGGCCAGTGGGCCACAAGCCCCTGCTCCACCACCACCCCCTGGTGGCGGTGGGCAGGCTTGTGGGGCCCACAGGCACCTGCCGCCCCCAACTCCAGCTCTATAAGTTGCCTTTCGTCCCAGAAAAAAATAAAAAGAGAAGTTTTCGTCGCGTTTTCGATACGGAGGCGCCGCCACCTCCTGTTCTTCATCTGGAGGGCAGATCTCGAGTCCGTCTTGGGCTCCGGAGAGGGGAAATCGTCGCCATCGTCATCATCAACCTTCTTCCCTCTCCAATTCCATGAAGCTCTTCGTCGTTCGTGAGTAATCTATTCGTAGGCTCGCTGGGCGGTGATGAGTAGGATGAGATCTATCATGTAATCGAGTTAGTTTTGATGGGGATTGATTCCTAGTATCCACTATGTTCTGAGATTGATGTTGCTACTACTTTTCCATGCTTAATGCTTGTCACTAGGGCCCGAGTGCCATGATTTCAGATCTGAAATTATTATGTTGTCACCAATATATGTGTGTTTTAGATCCGATGTTGCAATGTAACATCCCAATTTTCCTAATTGGGAATGCCTTACATTGTAGCTATGCATCTATGCATATTGATTGAAATAAAGTTGGCACTCGGATTCTTTCGTCTTTTGATTTTGCATTTCCATCTTTTTCCTCACATGAGAAATGCCCGGGGAATACCCTCTTGCACGCAAGAGAGAGAGCGGAGGAAAATGACCCTCCAAAGTGCGGGCATTTCTGAAATATTGGAGCCAAGAAATCCAAAGATTATTTGCAAAAAGAAAATAAAGCATTTTAGGGAATTTTTGAAAAAAAACATTTTTTTAAGTTTTTATTTTTGCTTTGGAAAAATGTTATTCGGGTAGAGGATATTTTTATGATTTTTTTGGTATATAATACTCTATATTAAATATTTTTATTTATTTCCTTTTTTCACTTTTGTTTTTCTGTTTCGGAAAATATATAAATAGGAAAGTCTCTTTTTTTAGGCAGCCGCCCGAGCGCTTAATAGCTGTGGGCCACCACCCCCACAGCCCGGGATCCGAAATCCCTAATTTTCGGCCGCCCTACCCCTTCCTTCCCTGCCTCCACCCACTGCCGCCTGGGCCCCCCTGGCTGACCCCCTCTCCCCTGCGGTCACCTTCCACCTCTCCCTCCTCTCTTTCCTAACCGAGCCGAGCCCGAGCTCCCTGGAATCGAGATCCTCTCGGATCCCCCTCTGCTCCTTCCTACCCGGCCCCCTCCCCGGCCTATATAAGCCCCTAGCCCCGGCCGCACCCCGTTCCCACTGCCACCCCGCCGAGCCGCCGCCCCAAAACCCCCTACCGTAGCCACCACCGGAGCAGCCCGCAGCTCCACCTTCGGCCCCCCTGGGGCAGTCACCCGAGCACTCCCCCGACTCCGCCGACGCCTCCCCTCGCCGGAGGACAGCCGCCGCCACCTCCCCGTCCCGTCAGCCACCACCGGAGCCCCTCCCCTCGCCGGCGACACCACCCCTTGTCGGAGTTGCCAGCCACTGCCACGGTGAGGTCCCTCCTCCTGTTTTTTTCTTTTCTTAGTTAGCCCTTAGATCTATATTCTACGGTGTAGATTAGAGTAGGATACCCCTTCGGTTTAGATCAGAAAATCGCGCTGGTTTTTATTTCACTTAAACACTTAGCCAGTAGTTTCTGTTAGCTCTCGGCCGTTTGCTCCTAATGATGGCAACAAACACCCCCGCAGCCTATCACAGCGCGCCACGTATACCCCTGTCAGTTAGCTAGTTAGCTTCTTTTTTTCTGTCTAGTTGCAAAAACAGAAAAGTTTCTGTTTTGTTTTGGCCATAACTTTTCATCCCGAAATCCAATGATATTGATTCGTGTTCCAGTAGACTCCAATTGTTCTGTAGTTTTTAAAAACATATAATTTGTCTATGTTTGAAATTTTCAAATATAAGTTAGATCAGATTTAGTTTAAACCTTGTTTTGCCTATTCCAGGAGTTTAAAAAATGATTTTGAGTTTATTCTTTTTGATACTGCTTCCTAGTGATTATATCTTACTGTGGTAGAAGTTTAAAAAAATTTGAAGTATTTTTACTGGTGTTTTTAACAGAAACAAGTTTCTGCCATAGTGACGCGTGTTTAATTCTTTTACTTAGGCTTTAGCAAATCCTTAATTGTGATGTTATTTTTACTTGTTGCTTGATTGTAGTGCTTATGGTGTGTTTTTTGTTTGTATCGGTAGATCATCCGGAGTGCGAAGCGTGTTACTTAGAAGTGCTCGATCAAGACAACTATCATCAAGGCAAGTCATTTTGATCATGTTATTTTTCCTATGCTTTCGATGCATGGTAGTTCACCTTTCTTTGCCCAATTTGCATGCTGCCTAGGTACTTGGAAATTTTAGTGTAAGTTGTAGTATCATGTGGTAGGCACACAACAACCCCGATACTTGGCCCCGGGACGACAATTTCTTATTGCTATGCTTGAGTAGACGGGTTTTTGGTTGAGTGCATAACACGAATGATGCGAGGTTGATTAAATAATCAAGACCGGTTAAGACAAGATTTTCAAGACCTCAGACGCAATGCAACTCTGGGTGAAGGACGGTTGATCGGCTCCCTGGAGAACCCAGTGGATGCCCGGGATGCTGGAGAGGCCATGACATCCTGCGGAAAGCTTCACCCAGGCTCGAAGAGAGGGACGGAGACTTCAAGACTCAAGGCTTACCTGCACAGCCACAAGTCATTATGGGCTCTAGCTTGGTTGGACAACACGGCGACTCTGGACAGGCGGTGCTAGCAGATGTAGAAGAACGGTAGGAATGGATGGGCACCGACAGGGATTCAGAGGGACCCGTTGAAAGACCATGTTTTGATCATCCGGTCTTCAAACACCCTGAAGTGCGAGGACACCCTGAAGTCGACACAACTTAATAATGATGTGGGTGTTAACAACTATTCGGGTACGAGAATTGGTTGGCCAGACCATCTCGTTAACAACAAACAATGTAGTAATATTTTGCTTCCAACCCCTCTTGTTGTAGGATAAAACTGGCTTTATGCAAAACTCATAGCCCCACCGGCCAAATATGCATGTAGAGATAGTTGATTATTATTTTACTCCTCTCTTTGATGACTTGCCGACATATTCAATATGCTGACCTACACGGCTGCAACGTATCATGTTGCAGAGTACTTTTCCGACCAGGAGTGAGGCTACGATCTACGCTCAGCGACATGCCCTTGGAGTCGGATGGACTCGTCTACCTGATGCTTCCGCTAGTCTTCGTTAGATATCTCATGAGATGGCCTTTAGCCACTTTATTGTAATCCTTTATTGTAATAAAGTAATCTTTATGAGATTTTGATTAATAAAGCTGTGTGATTGAACTCCTGAATATATACATTATGTACGGAGTGTGTACCAGCATGATCTTGGGATGGTACGGAAACACCAGAGGCTTGACTCGTCTTGAGTTGGGTCGCTACAGAAATGGTATTAAGAGCACACGCTGACCTTAGGACGTAACCTCTAGGAATGGAAAAGCCTTAGGAAGAAAACTATTTTCTTATGTCTATAATCTTCTATTTCCTCTTCTGATCATTTCTGACTTCTCTCCGATTTTCCAATGTTTTAGATGGCCACCTTCATCCGTGTTAAGTTCACGGAGTTTTGCCAGCCCGACGCCACTATGCCGTTCGGAAAGGAGCTGGTGCAGATCACCAAGGACTTGAGGATTGCTCTGCCGACTATCACAGGGAAGCCAACTTCGTCTTACCCGGAGGATTCACGCTACAGTGTCGAAGTGCACGTTCCCGGAAGGACATTCCTGCCGCGCACTGAGCCAGTGGATTTCAAGTTCATCGCACCCAACTGGATTCTCGGAAGGGACATGGCAATCCATTGTGCACTCGGACGTATGAAGGAAGAATACAAAGGCTTCCCTATTTCTCCGGACCTATTCATCGTATCCCGGAGAAACGAAGACGGAGAAATTATCTCAAGCAAGACCAAGGACGCTCTCTTGTCTTATGCCCAGACCTTGGAGAAGCACATCGGGACTCTGGAGCATCGTGTGATCAAGGATGCCAGGAAGATCAAGAAACTGTCACTCCGCGAGCTTGAACTCGAAGAAGCAGCCCGGGAAGCCCACTATGAGCACGAACTGGAGGTGAAGGACTTTCTGGAGCGGATCGAGAAGCTGAAGACTCGAGTTGCATACCTGGAGGAGGAACTGGACATGGGCGAGAACCTTCATCCCGAAGGCGACGTAGCCCCCTTGATCAGCAACGACGAGGACTATGAAGAAAGCTCCACCGAAGGACCCATCACCATGCTTTTCTTAGGAGGACATTTAGACTAGACCACCAAATTTACTTTATCGTTTTATGCTTAGGCCGATGTTTAGGATTATCGAATTTTGTATCCTCGTGTGAACCTTTGTGATGATATTGAATAAAATGTGTGGCGTGATACTTGTTTGTTGCATTCATATGGGTAGTGTAATTACTCTTAGACCATTGTTCTATGCTAATCTCACCCCTCTACAAACATCAGATGCCTCCGAGACGCGCCCCTGAGTCCAACTTTCCGCCGGAACTCACCCAGTTGATCCAGCAACAAAACACCCTGATGCAGCTGATCATCCAGAACCAGAACAATAACAACAACCATCATCCACCCCAGGCCGACAATCTCACCCGTTTCCTGAGGTTGAACCCTCCAACTTTCTCCAGCAGCATTGAGCCCATTGTGGCAGATGATTGGCTCCGCAAGATGGAGCGTGAACTTATCACTGCTGGTTGTACTGAAGCTGAGAAGGTGCACTTTGCCGCACATCAACTTGAAGGCCCTGCAGCTGCTTGGTGGGAGAACTACACCACCACTTACCCCATTGCTGGAGTCACTTGGGAGCAATTCAAGCAAGCCTTCCGCACCGCACATGTCTCAACTAGTGCAATGAGTCTGAAGAAGCGTGAGTTTTGCAACTTACGCCAGGGGAATCGCTCTGTGGCTCAGTATGTCGATGAATTCAACATGCTCGCCCGTTATGCACCTGGAGATGTGGCCGATGATGCGGCCAAGCAGGAAAAGTTCTTGGAGGGACTCAATGATGAGCTGAGCATTCAGTTGAGTGTAGCCACCTTCAAGAACTATCAGGAGCTGGTTGATAAGGCCCTCATCTTGGAGGGGAAACACCAGCAGATGGAGAACCGCAAGCGAAAGTATGGGATTGGAAAGTTCAACTCCGGCACTCAGCAGAAGCCTCGCTACACCCCCTATTCAGGGAATACCGGGACTGGATCCGGTAAGTTTGGAGGACACGTTCAGCATAACCACCCGGTGCACAACCATGGAGTCCACAACCATGGAGGATATGGGAACCACCGCAACAACAACAACTTCAAGAATGGCGGTACTGGCACTCAGCAGCATTCAGCTCCAGCTCAGAAGGATCTGACTCACATCACCTGCTTCAAGTGTCAGAAGACGGGACACTATGCCACTGAATGTCCCCAGAACAAGCAAGGAAATGGAAACGGCAACGGCAACTCTGCAGCAAAGAAGCCCAATCCTTTTCCTCGAGCTCAGGTGAACCACATTGATGTTGAAGAGGTCTATGATCACCCCGATACTGTGGTTGGTAAGTTTTTGCTAAATTCACGTCCAGTATTGGTACTTTTTGATTCTGGTGCAACACATTCATTCATATCAAGGGTAGTTGTGGAAAAGTATAGTTTGCCAACTAGAACCCTCAGCCAGCCTATTATGGTCAGTTCCCCAGGAGGCATGATGACAGCCGGGATAGGATGCCATGCTCTGAGTCTCAACATCGGGAACCATAATTTTCCCACCGACCTCATCGTATTAGAGTCCCAGGGATTGGTTGTAATCCTAGGCATGGATTGGTTGGCCAAGTATGAGGGGAATATTGATTGTGCCCTTAAGTCTATTTTGCTCACCACCCCCGAGCAGAAGCGGATTAAGTACGTGTCTCAGCGCCCGACACGGAGTAAGCGAGTAAACTCTCTCACGGGAGTAGTCCAGGAGGAAGTACCGATTGTACAGGAGTACCCAGATGTATTTCCGGAGGAATTGCCGGGCATGCCACCCGATAGAGAGATTGAGTTCTTGATTGAGCTATTACCCGGAACAGCCCCGATATCCAAGAGACCCTATCGGATGCCCGCAAATGACTTGATAGAAATCAAGAAGCAAATTAAGGAGTTGCTGGACAAAGGGTATATTCGCCCAAGTTCTCCACCTTGGGGAGCCCCCGTGCTCTTGGTTGAAAAGAAGGACACGTCCTTGAGAATGGTTGTCGATTATCGTGCATTGAATGATGTGACCATCAAGAACAAGTACCCCTTGCCGATGATCAATGATCTGTTTGATCAGTTAGTTGGAGCTCGCGTATTCTCCAAGATCGATCTTCGATCCGGGTATCATTAGTTGAAGATTCGTGAACAGGATATACCCAAGACAGCCTTCACCACTTGGTACGGCTTGTATGAGTACACGGTCATGTCATTTGGACTGACTAATGCTCCAGCATATTTTATGAATCTGATGGACAAGGTATTTATGGAATACTTGGACAAGTTTGTCGTGGTGTTCATCGATGACATACTGATATTCTCCAAGAACGAAGAGGAACACAAGGAACATCTGCGTCTAGTTCTGGAGAAGCTTCGAGAGCATAAGCTATATGCAAAGTTCAGCAAATGTGAGTTTTGGTTGAAGGAAGTTGGATTCCTCGGACACGTCATCTCAGGAGAAGGAATAGCAGTGGACCCTGCCAAGGTCGTAGCAGACACCGAATGGGTAGCACCCACTTCAGTCAAGGAGATCCGTAGTTTCCTCGGACTTGCCGGATATTACCGGAGGTTCATTGAGAATTTCTCAAAGATTGCCAAGCCCATGATAAGAGTTATTGAAGAAGGAATCTAAGTATGTTTGGACTGAGGAATGTGAAACCAGTTTTCAAGAGCTGAAGAAACGTCTTGTTACAGCCCCAGTGCTGATATTGCCGAACATTCGGAAGGACTTCCAGGTTTACTGTGACGCTTCTCGTCAAGGACTCGGAGGAGTACTCATGCAAGAAGGCAAAGTTGTAGCCTATGCATCCAGACATCTCAGACCTCATGAGTTGAATTATGCCACGCATGACTTGGAACTAGTAGCCGTAGTGCACGCTCTCAAGACCTGGAGACATTTCCTGATCGGAAATAGTTGTGATGTTTACACTGATCACAAGAGCCTGAAATATATCTTCACGTAGAAGGAGTTGAACCTCAGACATAGGCGATGGCTAGAGTTGATCAAGGACTATGACATGAGATTGCATTATCACCCAGGCAAGGCAAATGTTGTAGCCGATGCGTTGAGCCGCAAGAGTTATGTGAACACGCTCACAGCTGGAGAATTACCCCAGGAGTTAGTCGATGACCTCCGAGAGCTCAAATTGGAGATAGTTCCAAGAGGATTTGTTGCCACACTGGAAATTCAGTCCACTTTGATAGAAAAGATCCGCGAAGCACAGAAATCAGACAAGGAGATAGCTGAGATTAAGCAGAAAATGGAAGACGAGAAGGCTAAAGGTTTTCGTGAGGATGAACACGGAACTTTATGGTTTGAGGATCGCATCTATGTGCCCAATGATCCCGAACTCAGGAAGTTGATACTTCAGGAGGCCCATGATTCCCCGTACTCGATACACCCCGGTAACACCAAGATGTATCTGGATCTGAAAGAAAGTTTCTGGTGGACAGGATTGAAGAAAGACATTGCCGAGTTCGTAGCAATATGCGATGTTTGTCAGCGAGTAAAAGCCGAGCATCAGAAGCCAACAGGTTTGCTCCAACCTCTGCCGATACCCGAGTGGAAATGGGAAACTCTTGGTATGGACTTCATCACAGGATTACCCAGGACCCGTTCTGGCTATGATTCTATTTGGGTTGTGGTCAATCGTTTGACCAAGGTAGCTCACTTCATTCCGGTGAAGACTACTTACACGAGTGCCAAGCTGGCCAAGATATATATGACGAGGATCGTATGTCTGCATGGAGTACCGAAGAGCATTGTGTCAGATAGAGGGACTCAGTTCACATCCAAATTTTGGCACCAACTGCATGAAACCTTGGGAACGAGATTGGAGTTCAGCACCGCTTTTCACCCACAGACAGATGGACAGACCGAGAGAGTCAATCAGATTCTGGAGGACATGTTGAGAGCTTGCGCACTAGACTATGGGTCTAGTTGGGATGACAATTTGCCTTATGCCGAGTTCTCATACAACAACAGCTACCAGACCAGTCTGAAGATGGCCCCTTTCGAAGCTCTATACGGAAGGAGGTGCAGAACACCGTTGATGTGGGATGGAGTTGGTGACCGACAACTTTTTGGTCCCGACCTTATCCGAGATTCTGAAGAGAAGGTCAAGCTAATCCGTGAACGACTCAAGATAGCTCAGTCCAGGCAGAAGAGTTATGCTGACAGCAAACGCAAGGAGGTAACGTACGAAGTGGGAGACCGAGCATATCTTCGGGTGTCTCCACTTCGAGGAATCAAGAGATTCGGTGTGAAAGGAAAATTAGCACCTCATTTCATTGGCCCCTACAAAATTCTTGAACGTAGAGGCGAAGTTGCATACAAACTGGAACTGCCGGAAGGATTGTCCGGAGTTCATGATGTCTTCCATGTTTCCCAGTTGAAGAAATGCCACGCTGAGATGGCCGATGTTCCGTTGAGAGATACAGTGCCCCTAGAGGCCATACAGCTTGACAGTGATCTGACGTATGAGGAGAAACCCATCAGGATTCTCGAGACTGCCAACAGAGTTACCCGCAGCAAGATCATCAAGTTCTGCAAGGTGTTGTGGAGCCACCACACCGAGGAAGAAGCCACCTGGGAACGAGAAGAGGATCTTCGTCGAGACCACCGCACCTATTTTCTAGCCAACCCGAATCTCGAGGACGAGATTCATCTTAAGGTGGGTAGGTTTGTAACATCCCAATTTTCCTAATTGGGAATGCCTTACATTGTAGCTAAGCATTTATGCATATTGATTGAAATAAAGTTGGCACTCAAATTCTTTCGTCTTTTGATTTTGCATTTCCATCTTTTTCCTCACATGAGAAATGCCCGGGGAATACCCTCTTGCACGCAAGAGAGAGAGCGGAGGAAAATGACCCTCCAAAGTGCGGGCATTTCTGAAATATTGGAGCCAAGAAATCCAAAGATTATTTGCAAAAATATTTGGAAAAAGAAAATAAGGCATTTTAGGGAATTTCTGAAAAAAACATTTTTTAAGTTTTTATTTTTGCTTTGGAAAAATGTTATCGGGTAGAGGATATTTTTCTGATTTTTTTGGTATATAATACTCTATATTAAATATTTTGATTTATTTCCTTTTTTTCACTTTTGTTTTTCTGTTTCGGAAAAGATATAAATAGGAAAGTCTCTTTTTTTTAGGCAGCCGCCCGAGCGCTTAATAGCTGTGGGCCGCCACCCCCACAGCCCGGGATCCGAAATCCCTAATTTTCGGCCGCCCTACCCCTTCCTTCCCCGCCTCCACCCACTGCCGCCTGGGCCCCCCCTGGCCGACCCCTCTCCCCTACGGTCACCTTCCACCTCTCCCTCTTCTCTTTCCTAACCGAGCCGAGCCCGAGCTCCCTGGAACCGAGATCCTCTCGGATCCCCCTCTGCCCCGTCCTACCCCGGCCCCCTCCCCGGCCTATATAAGCCCCTAGCCCCGGCCACACCCCGTTCCCACTGCCACCCCGCCGAGCCGCCGCCCCAAAGCCCCCTGCCGTAGCCACCACCGGAGCAGCCCGCAGCTCCACCTGCGGCCCGCCTTGGGGCAGTCACCCGAGCACTCCCCCGACTCCGCCGACGCCTCCCCTCGCCGGAGGACAGCTGCCGCCACCTCCCCGTCCCGTCAGCCACCACCGGAGCCCCTCCCCTCGCCGGCGACACCACCCCTCGCCGGAGTTGCCAGCCACTGCCACGGTGAGGTCCCTCCTCCTGTTTGTTTTTTTTCTTTTCTTAGTTAGCCCTTAGATCTATATTCTACGGTGTAGATTAGAGTAGGATACCCCTTCGGTTTAGATCAGAAAACCGCGCTGGTTTTTATTTCACTTAAAAATTAGCCAGTAGTTTCTGTTAGCTCTCGGCCGTTTGCTCCTAACGATGGGAACAAACACCCCCGCAGCCTATCACAGCGCGTCACGTATACCCCTGTCAGTTAGCTTGTTAGCTTCTTTTTTTCTGTCTAGTTGCAAAAACAGAAAAGTTTCTGTTTTGTTTTGGCCATAACTTTTGATCCCGAAGTCTAATGATATTGATTCTTGTTCCAGTAGACTCCAATTTTTCTGTAGTTTGTAAAAACATATAATGTGTCTATGTTTGAAATTTTAAAATATAAGTTAGATCAGATTTAGTTTAAACCTTGTTTTGCCTATTCCAGGAGTTTAAAAAATGATTTTGAGTTGATTATTTTTGCTACTGCTTCCTAGTGATTATATATTACTGTGGTAGAAGTTTCAAATTTTTTAAAGTATTTGTACTGGTGTTTTTAACAGAAACAAGTTTCTGCCATAGTGACGCGTGTTGAATTCTTTTACTTAGGCTTTAGCAAATCCTTACTTGTGATGTTATTTTTACTTGTTGCTTGATTGTAGTGCTTATGGTGTGTTTGTGTTTGTATAGGTAGATCATCCGGAGTGCGAAGCGTGTTACTTAGAAGCGCTCGATCAAGACAACTATCATCAAGGCAAGTCATTTTGATCATGTTATTTTTCCTATGTTTTGGATGCATGGTAGTTCACCTTTCTTTGCCCAATTTGCATGCTGCCTAGGTACTTGGAAATTTTAGTGTAAGTTGTAGTATCATGTGGTAGGCACACAACAACCCCGATACTTGGCCCCGGGACGACAATTTCTTATTGCTATGCTTGAGTAGACGGGTTTTCGGTTGAGTGCATAACACGAGTGACGCGAGGTTGATTAAATAATCAAGACCGGTTAAGACAAGATTTTCAAGACCTCGGACGCAATGCAACTCTGGGTGAAGGACGGTTGATCGGCTCCCTAGAGAACCCAGTGGATGCCCAGGATGCTGGAGAGGCCATGACATCCTGCGGAAAGCTTCACCCAGGCTCGAAGAGACGGACAGAGACTTCAAGACTCAAGGCTTACCTGCACAGCCACAAGTCATTATGGGCTCTGGCTTGGTTGGACAACGCGGCGACTCTGGACAGGCGGTGCTAGCAGATGTAGAAGAATGGTAGGAATGGATGGGCACCGACAGGGATTCAGAGGGACCCGTTGAAAGACCATGTTTTGATCATCCGGTCTTCAAACACCCTGAAGTGCGAGGACAAACACGGAGGCGATCAAATCTTGTGGGGAACGTGTGCAAAACTCTGCAGAGTGCCCAACCTAATCGATTAGCCTTGTCCACGGTCATGGACAACTTGAGCCGAAGGCATCGAAATTCCCCCGAACTCTCGACACAACATAATAATGATGTGGGTGTTAACAACTATTCGGGTACAAGAATTGGTTGGCGGAACCATCTCGTTAACAACAAACAATGTAGTAATATTTTGCTTCCAACCCCTCTTGTTGTAGGATAAAACTGGCTTTATGCAAAACTCAGCCCCACCGGCCTAATATGCATGTAGAGATAGTTGATTATTATTTTACTCCTCTCTTTGATGACTTGCCGGCATATTTAATATGCTGACCTACACGGCTGCAACGTATCATGTTGCAGAGTACTTTTCCGACCAGGAGTGAGGCTACGATCTACGCTCAGCGACATGCCCTTGGAGTCGGATGGACTCGTCTACTTGATGCTTCCGCTAGTCTTCGTTAGATATCTCATGAGATGGCCTTTAGCCACTTTATTGTAATACTTTATTGTAATAAAGTACTCTTTATGAGATTTCAATTAATAAAGCTGTGTGATTGAACTCTTGAATATATACATTATGTACTGAGTGTGTACCAGCATGATCTTGGGATTGTACGGAAACACCAGAGGCTTTCTCGTCTTGAGTCGGGTCGCTAGATGCAAGTTGTAGTTACCTACTATGTGTTTTGATCTGGCAACCCCGGAGTGACAATAACCGTAACCACTCCCGGTGATGACCATAGTTTGAGGAGTTCATGTGTTCACCAAGTGCTAATGCGTTGGTCCGGTTCTTTATTAAAAGGAGAACCTTAATATCCCGTAGTTTCCTTTTGGACCCCGCTGCCACGGGAGGGATGGACAATAGATGTCATGCAAGTTCTTTTCCCTAAGCATGTATGACGACACACAGAACGCATGCCTACATCACATTGACGAACGGGAGCTAGCCACATGTCTCTCCGTGTTATAGCTGTTGCATGATGAATATCATCCGAACAAATCACCGACCCATTGCCTACGAGTTTGTCCTACTACTGCTGTTACTTGTCTTGCTCTACTGCTGCTACTACTGTTGCTACTGCTGTTACTTATCTTGCTCTGCTGCTGCTGCTACTACTGTTGCTACTACCGTCGCTTGCTACTGTTGCTACTTGCTACTGTTGTCACTACTGTTGTTCCTTGCCACTGCTATTGCTTGTTACACTGCTGCTACCTGTTACACTGTTGGTCCGCTGACCGTTGATGGGAACTGACAATTTCCGTCAATGCAGCAACAGAGGCGCCATTGATAAAATCGTTAGGAATAGTCTGCCGTCAACAGTTCGGTTCTGACATCGTTGTTATCATACTACTTTGGTGTTACTACTGTGCTTGCCGATACTAATCTTTCAGGTGTGGTTGAATCCGACAAATTCAGCTGCTAATACTCGAGAGTATACTCTCACCTCCCGACTGGCTTATCAACAAATTGGGTCGAATACTCTACCCTCGAAAACTGCTGCGAACCCACGCGCTGGTGAGCCGTCAACAACATTCTTCTAGTTTCATTACTCGGGAGTGCTATTAGCATTCTTCTGGTGCCGTTGCAGGAGAAGGTTTGTTGTCATAAGCATTCGTCTAGCTAACGCCAGAGATTGCAGATCAGCAGGCAATTAATAACCTTCCCTAGTTGGTCATCGGAGCAAGCGTATAACCTTCCCTACTTGGAGGCATCAGCGATAGGCATGACAATAGACCGCACTAGGGTCTCCCATCCAGGCACGTGTGGTTGCACTGGTGAGCTCGATTTGGTGGCACCATGACTCGATCAACAAATTGTTCAAGTTGAATTATCATCAGGTTTTACTTGAAAGTAAAGTGATTTAAGTCATAGCATGAAGTGAGATACACGAGCTATGATAAAAAATGCATCCATCACGACCATAGCAATATGAATGTGAGTAACTAACGCATTAATTTTAACCATGGCATGGATCATGAGTCCTACATGAATAGCAAACAAATGAGACATGGAATGTTTGGGTTATATTTCAATTGAGATATTTAATAATTATGCATCAGAAGTCTTTAATTCAAATAAACCATTGCCATTGCAATGCCATCCTTGCAAATGAATGTTGTGGCTTGCCTTAGTTCATAGGAGTGTCACAATACCCCTCGTCCTCTCCAAGGCAGTTATTTTCTCCTGAAAAAGAATATGAATGCAAAAAAAAATGTCACATAAAGCATTTTATTGCACCAAAAATTCTAGACAACAAAGAAAATTCTCAAACTTTCCAGCCTAAAAGTTTAGTTCAAGACAAAATTACTGCAAAAAGTTTCAATTCATTTGGACTTATGGTTTAAAAGATAGAGATGCTCAAAGTCTGGTCAAAATATTTGAATTTAAACAAAAAAATAGGAAAATTCAGAGGCGGCCATGTCGAAGGCGTATTTTTGTCGGTCGCCTCCCCTTGTACCGCTTCAGGCGGGGAAGAGAGAGGCTGACAGTGGGTCCCACTTTTAGGGTTAAAGAGAAAGAGACAGAGAGAGCAAGAGGGAATGGAGCACGACAGCTCTGTCACCGGTGGTTCTCTGGCGAGGAGGCCACGCGATGGCGGGAGAGAGGGGTAATGGGTCTAGCATGACATGGCAATCATGCACATACCCGAAGCGAGGATAGAGGTGGACAAGAGACTTCGGAAGGATCCTCTCGAGAGACGACGGGCGGCACAACTCATCGGAGTTGGGGAAGAAGGCTCCAATCCGTCAAACTGGCAACATCGTTGTGCTCAGGAGATCACCATGAGCATGCTTGAGTAGGAGGACGAAGACGAGGGGCACCAGAGCAAGTGGACGACAGAGGGGGATCTGCAGCCAACTTCGGTGAGGATCAGAGGCTGGAGACCCTCCGAGCATTGCCCCGAGTTGCGGTGGTCGATTTGAAGCCGGGTGAGAAGATGTTGATGGCTAGAACGGCTCAGTGGGGTATCTATTTATAGTTGTCAAGGTGGCCGAGCCCAGGATCCGTCGAACATGAGATGCAGAAGAAATGAGAGAGGGAAAGGGCTCGGTGTAGGATTGAAAGTATGTCTAGAGGGGGGTGATTAGACTACTTGACCAAATAAAAACTTAACCTTTTCCCAATTTTAGTACTAGGCAAGTTTTGGCAATTTTTGCAAGTCAAGAACACCCTACACATGCAAGTCTAGGAGTATAGGAGCAGAGAATAAAGACAATCATATGTAAATAGAGGGTAGGAATAGGAAGATCAAACCAAAAGTTGACACAAAGGTTTTTGGCGTGGTTCCGATAGGTGGTGCTATCGTGCATCCACCTAATGGAGACTTCAACCCACGAAGGGCAACAGTCGTGGGAGTCCATGGAGGGCTCCACCGACAAAGGGTCCACAGAGAAGCAACCTTGTTTATTCCATCATGGCATACGTCCACGGAGGACTAGCCTTACTCGGAGAGATGTTCACGAAGTAGCGATCTCCTTGCCCTTACAAACTTCTTGGTTCAACTCCACAACATGAAGTAGGAGGGTCCTAAGAGACATCTAACCAATCTAGGCGGCACCACCCTCCAAAAGGTAATAGATGTGGTAAGTATGATGAACTCCTTGTTCTTGTGCTTCAAAAGATAGTCTCCTCAACACTCAATCACTCTCTCACAGATTTCGCTTGGGTATAAGATATTGATTGGGTGGAAAGAAACTTGGGGAGGCTAGAAAGCAAGATTCATATGGTTGGAGTAAAATATCTTGATCTCAACACATGAGTAGGTGGTTCTCTCTTAGAAAAATGGATGGGACAAGTGTTGGTTTGTTCTGAGTGATTCCTCTACGAGTGAGAGATGGTGGAGGTGTATATATAGGCATCTCCAAAAATCCAACCGTTACAACCTAATTCCCAACTTACTAAAACCGATGAGAAAACTTGTTACTATCGACTAGTGCAAAATGTGGCAACTCTGGCCTTTTTGGTGTAACCGATATGTACATCTTCGTCCGTCCAATTTCGGTTTGCCTGGTTAGTTCCTCACCTTGGTGAGACCGATTCTCAAAACTTGAGCAATATGATTTTAGAAAATGGCTAACCAGGGAGTTGGTCACTGTTTTTCGGTCACACCGAAATCAAACTTGGTGGCACTGAGATGCTAGGGTTTGGCTTAGGTTTTGTCTAGAAGGAAAATCGGTATGGCCGAGTGGGAAATCTTGGTGGCGCCAATTTTGATGTTTAGGTAAAAGATAGAATATTTATGGGAGAATTTCATGAGTATTTTTGGTGGCTAATCCCTAAGCACCTCAACAACAATATCATCATAGTCACCACATCCCCTTTTAATAGTATTGTCTTTCCTATGGACTCAAAAGTGGTTTCTCACAAGATGTAAATTGTAGAGTCCTCAAGCATTGTGCCAATGGTGTCCCTTGCATCTAAAGAATCTCCTCACAATCCTTTAGCCAATGCAACATTGAACTCTTCCTGAAATATAATTAGTGGAAACATTAGTTCGATGAAATATATGTTGTTATTAATTACCAAAACCACCTAGGGAGAAGTTGTGCTTTCGATCTCCCCCCTTTTGGTAATTGATAACAAGATATAGATCAAAGCTTTGACATAGGATATAATCAATGAATAACATCATTGCTTTCAGAAGTATGTGGTACGCAAGAGCTCCCCATAAATTTGTGAATTATTTCAAATTTGCGTTTGAATGCAAATGCACAATCGATTAGGTTCATGGGGTACTCTTCCATGTCACATACAACTTGATGGTGTGCGAGAATAATATGAATGAATGACAAAGCACATCACACCAAACATAAGTGAATGATGATCATATAAACTTCTCAAAGATAGGAAGTAATAGCATCACACAAAGAGCATATGATGGAACACGATTGAGTTTAAGAACAACCAAATGATAAAAATATATTTTCAAAGTACATAGAGCAACCAAAACGCAACTCTCTCTCTCCCTCCCTCTCTTTCTATTTCTCGAAGCCCTATTGATCTCTACACTTCTCCCCCTTTGGCAACAAGGT
Source organism: Hordeum vulgare subsp. vulgare (assembly GCF_904849725.1). NCBI lineage: Eukaryota > Viridiplantae > Streptophyta > Magnoliopsida > Poales > Poaceae > Hordeum > Hordeum vulgare. The sequence continues at coordinate 115,772,771 of NC_058518.1, read as the reverse complement.
ACCAAAAAGTTCAAATAATATAGAGCTAAGCGTAACTCTAGGCATGGCCTCCTTCATAAGGTGATGAAGGAGTCGAGAGAACATCATCCTCAACGACTTCAGTTGATGTCCTCTCTGGTGGTGGATAGATATTGGAGGCGTTGAAGGAGCTGATGGAGCAGTAGCTGGTGCTCATGAAGAAGGACTCAACTCTGGAACTGGCAAGACAGAGGATCTGGCTTGTGTCTTGATCTGAGTATGAGTCTGAAGAGTAGGACTCTTATCATCATTCAGGGAGTCCGGGAATAAGGGGTCCTTGGCCCGCTTAGCTATTTATATGGGCCAGACTCCCGGGCCATCCTATTGTCATTATTGGACTCCGGATAGATAAAGGTGATGTTTTATTCAAGACTTACTCTTTGGGAGACTTGGCGTGCACTCCATGGTTGCGTGCAGATCGGCATGTTTCCTCCCTGATGTAACCGATGTTGTGTAACCCTAGTACCCCTCGTTAAGACCACAACATATGATCTCAAGGTAGATCAACTTTGTACTTGATACTCCACAATCAATATAAACAAGAGCAGGACGTAGGGTTTTACCTCCATCAAGAAGGACCGAACCTGGGTAAAAACTGTCTCCTTTGTCTCTTGCAACCCATCGATCCAAGATCAATAGTTCGGACCCCCTACTCGAGATCTGCCAGTTTTGGCACCGACAATCATCATTGGAGCTAGGTAGGGGCACTAGATCTGCTTCTTGTTTCAACTCTGCGATAGTCTTTGTCACCTCATCCACCTTGTTGTCTAGAGTATAAAACTTTGTCTCCACAATCGTTTCAATACTCTCTTGGTTCATCAGGATGTCATTAATGCTTGATGTCTAATACGCAAGTTTATTCTTGTAGACGTTGTTGGGCCTCCAAGTGCAGAGTTTTATAGGACAACAACAAATTTCCCTCAAGTGAATGCCTAAGGTTTATCAATCCATGGGAGGTGTAGGATGAATATGGTCTCTCTCAAACAACCCTGCAATCAAATACAAGAAATCTCATGTCCCCAACACACCCAATACAATGGCAAGTTGTATAGGTGCACTAGTTCAGCGAAGAGATGGTGATACAAGTGTAGTATGGGTAGTAGATATAGGTTTTTGTAGTCTGAAAATATCAAAATGGCAAGGTAGCAAGTGAAAAATAGCGAGCAAAACAGTATATTAATGCTTGGAAATAAGGCCTAGGGTTCATACTTTCACTAGTGCAATCTCTCAACAATGCTAACATAGTAGAATCATATGACCAGCCCTCAGTATGCAACAAAGAATCACTCCAAAGTTCATGAGTAGCGGAGAACATAAGATGAAATTGGTGTAGGTAGTAGAACCACCTCAAAGTTATTCTTTATGATAAACCTTTTGAGCTATTCCTATTAGTGTCACAACAACCCTAAAGTTCGTACTAGAATAACACCTATGATACATATCAAGCAACCCTAATGTCACCTAGATACTCCAATGTCACCTCAAGTCCCTAATGTCACCTAGATACTCCAATGTCACCTCAAGTATCCGTGGGTTAATTATACGGCTTGCATCAAACAATTTCAGATTCATCATATTCAATCTAAAACAAATAACTTCAAAGAGTACCCCAAGATTTCAATAGGAGAACATAGTATGAAAACATGCCATCAACCCCTATGCATAGATCCCCAAGGTCACTGGAATCTGCAAGTTGATTTCATAACATATATCAAGTGAATAAATAGAATACCCCATTGTCACTACGGGTATCCACATGCAATACATACATCAAGTGTTCTCAAACCAAAATATTCAATCCAATATAACGAGATCTTAAAGGGAAAGATTCAATTCATCACAACAAGATGGCAAGCGAAGAACAACATATGATCCAACTATATTAACAAAGCTCATGATTCATCAAGATCGTGCCATCTCAAGAACACGATAAATAAAGAGAGAGAGAGAGAGATTAAACACATAGCTACTGGTACATAGCCTCAACCCCAAGGGTGAACTACTCCCTCCTCATAATGGCCTCCACCGGGATGATGAAAATGGCCACGAGAGATGATTCCAACCCCCCTCTGGTAGGGTAATGGAAAGGCTCTAGATGGCATTTTCATCGGTATAGAGGGTTACAGCGGCAGAGCAGAAGTTATTTGTTTATTTATGAGGGTTTCTGTATATATATATACATATATATATATATATATATATGATTTTTTTGCATTGGAATCACGCTAAACAGAGCCATGTGGGCCACACAAGCCATCAGGGCGCGCCCTGTTGGCTTGTGGCCCACACGTGGATCCCCTCTGGTGGTTCTTGGCTCCAATATTGCTCATGTGTTCTAGAAAAAAAATCATCAAAAAGTTTCACGCGATTCCAAGAACTTCCATTTTCTACAGAAAAAACAACATGGTAATTCTGTTGAAAACATCATCAGTTCGGCTTTGTTCTAAATAAATCATATAAAGTACATCAAAACCATATAAAAGTATTGTAAACATAGGCAATCATGGCATGAATACTTCAGAAATTATTGATACGTTGTAGACGTATCAACATCCCCAAGCTTAATTCCTACTCGTCCTCGAGTAGGGAAATGATAAAAATAATAATTTATGAAGTGTGAATGCTAGCATAGTGTATGAGTTTGATCAACGATAATTCCAGTCACTTTTTCTATGATCGTAACCAACAACTTTTTATTAAAAATCATCATGGTTGAGTAGCAATCAATTCACATGTCATGGTTCAAACAATGCATTCTCTTGAAACTTAACAACCCATGTTCTTAGTCACCAAACAACTTCAATGCATCATCAAGTCTAACTAAGAGCTCCAGATACTCAATTATCATAGTCTTTTATGATTGCTAATACTCAAGGCATATTTTTAGAAAAAACAATATCCATCGAACACAGAGAAAGGTAGGGGCTTAATGTTTTGCCTCCCAGCATACTTATCATGAAGATAATTGTCAACAATAATGAATCAAGATCAAATATATTTGATTGGATATATGTGTTTGGATCTTTCCCCACCACATGGTGTTTGCCAACTAATAGATTGAGGTTGGAATAATAAGTTGACTCAACATGAAAATTAAGTAACATGAAAGTAAATAGTATGTCCCTTCACACAGGGAAGCATGGATTTGCATAGGTGCCACGACTCATAGTTTAAATTAGAGATGAATATATTTTTGGTGGTGTGCCTTTCCTATCAATGTTACAACAAGATTTTTCAATATATTCCATGCTAATCACATTATTGGCGGTTCCTAAATATAATTGAAATTTTACTCCCCCTCCACCATTCAAACACATTCCATGGCTAGCCATATCCACGGGTGGCATCCAAACAATCAACTTTCTAGGGGGGTTCTTCTTTATTTATTCCTGTATTATGCAGGACTCGGAATCCTTTTTACCAGCCTCTGTCATGCAATCACAAGTGAATAAACACGCATCATGAGAATAAGTCGCTTAGCATGGAAGATAATGACCGCCCTGTCGCTCCAAGAGCGGTACGAGCAGACAAAACGGATGTTCATTTGAAGGTTTTAGAGGCGACACATGCAAATACCATATATAGGAAGGTATGGTGGACTCTTATGGAAGAAACTCGACTGAAGGATTTGGATGCACAAGTAGTATTTATACTCAGTATGAAGTTTTGTCTAGCAAAAGGTTCTAAACAAGCACCACATGTTGGAGGATCCATAACAATACATCTTTTATGAAAATATACCCAAACATAACCATTATGTTATCTTCCTTGTCCAACTTCAACTATTTGATCATGTTTGAAAATAATTAATGTGTATTCACAATAATGAAAGATGTCCAAGATAATATATCTGTATGTGAAAGTTCTCTTTCTAATACTAATTATTCATGAATTGCTTGTATGACCAATATTGTGATTGTCAAATTTCAATAGATTTTATTTCCAAACCAAATGTTAAATTACTACAAGGCATAAAGAACATTGATAATTTCAGATTTATTATATTTCATTCATTCACAATTTACTCTTAGGATATAATTGAAGCACAGGAGTAAACATCAAACTACTCTCAAAAATATATAAGTGAAGATCAATGAGTGGTCAAACAATTAAGTAGCTATGCGAGGACTCTCTCCCAAAAAAGATTTTCATATCTGAGATTTATTTCAAAACATAAAAGAAAACAAAATACACTCTAAGAATAAAACATATCATGTGAACGAATAAAAACTTAGCCTCAACATAGGCTAACCGATATTTGTTGACCAAGAGAGGTGGGATGCGAGGCATTCTGAAGCTTGGATGCTTGGGACTTCTTGAAATATTTACTTTTAGTGCCTTGAGAATCCACAAGCTTGAGCCTTTTTATCTATTTTAATCCTCTCATATCCCGGTTTCACCTAAATCTCAAAAACTTCATCCACACAAAACTTAAAAAGGACCCGTGAGATAGGTTAGTACACATAAGACTAAATCAACACTTCATGTAATGCCAAGACAAGTTGCATAATAATTTTCAAACATTATGTACTGTATACTATAATTTACACAATTTATTGTTGGAAATATGCCCTAGAGGCAATAATAAAGTGGTTATTATTATATTTCCTTGTTCATGATAATTGTCTATTATTCATGCTATAATTGTATTAACTGGAAACCGTAGTACATGTATGAATATATAGATCACAATGTGTCCCTAGTGAGCCTCTAGTTGGCTAGCTCGTTGATCAATAGATGATAATGGTTTCCTGATCATGGACATTGGATGTCATTGATAACGGGATCACATCATTAGGAGAAGGATGTGATGGACAAGACCCAATCATAAGCATAGCACTAGATCGTATTGTTCGTCCGCTAAAGCTTTTCTAATGTCAAATATCATTTCCTTAGACCATGAGATTGTGGAACTCCCGGATACCGTAGGAGTGCTTTGGGTGTATCAAAAGTCACAACGTAACTGGGTGATTATAAAGGTGCACTACAGGTACCTCCGAAAGTGTTTGTTGGGTTGGTACGAATCGAGACTGGGATTTGTCACTCCGTGTTACGGAGAGGTATCTTTGGGCTCACTTGGTAATGTATCATCATACTGAGGTGAATGTGACTAAGGAGTTAGCCACGAGATGATGTGTTACGGAACGAGTAAAGAGACTTGTTGGTAACGAGATTGAACAAGGTATAGGGATACCGATGATCGAATCTCGGGCAAGTATCATACCGGTAGACAAAGGGAATTGTATACGGGATTGATTGAATCTCGACATCGTGGTTCATCTGATGAGATCATCGTGAAACATGTGGAAACCAACATGGATATCCAGACCCGCTATTGGTTATTGACCGGAGAGGTGTCTCGGTCATGTCTGCATGGTTCCCGAACCCGTAGGGCCTACACACTTAAGGTTCGATGACGCTAGACTTTTTATGGGAATAGTATACACGGTTACTAAGGTTGTTCAGAGTATCAGATGATATCCTGGACATCACGAGGAGTTCCGGAGGTAAATATTCATATATAGGAAGTGGAGTTTTGATCGCTCGAAGAGTTTCGGAGAACGTCGGTATTGCATCGGGACCACCAGAAGGGTTCCGGGGGTCCACTGGGAAGGGATACCAGCCCCGAAAGGCTACATGGGCCAAGAGTGGAAGGGAACCAGCCCCTAGATGGGCTGGTGCACCTCCCACCTGAGCCCAAAGCGCACAAGGGGGGAAGGGAGGGCTAACCATAGGCGTGGGGCTGCCTTGGGCGCCAAGCCCACGCTAGGGCGCCGCCCATCCTCCTGGCCGCCTCACCTCACCCATCTAAGGGCTGCCGCACCACCTAGGGAAACCCTAGGGGTGGCGCACTGATACGCCTCCGTCGTATCTACTTTTCCGAACTCTTTTGCCCTTGTTTTGGACTCAAACTTGCATGATTTGAATGGAACTAACCCGGACTAACGCTGTTTTCAGCAGAATTGCCATGGCGTTGTTTTTGTGCAGAAATAAAAGTTCTCGGAATGACCTGAAAATTTACGGAGAATTTTTCTGGAATTAATGAAAAATACCTGCGCAAAGATCCATCGGAGGAGGTGAGCCAGTGGGCCACAAGCCCAGGGGGCGCGACCACCCCGCCTGGCCGTGACGGGCAGGCTTGTGGGGACCACGTGGCTCCACCGCCTCCAAACTCAGCTCTATTTATTCCGTTTCGCCTGGAAAAAAATCAGAGAGAAGGATTCATCGCGTTTTACGATACGGAGGTCCCGCCACCTCCTGTTCTTTATCTGGAGGGAAGATCTGGAGTCCGTTCTGGGCTCCGGAGAAGGGAAATCGTCGCCATCGCCATCATCAACCTTCCTCCATCGCCAATTACATGATGCTCTTCACCATTCGTGAGTAATCTCATCGTAGGCTTGCTGGACGGTGATGAGTTGGATGAGATCTATCATGTAATCGTGTTAGTTTTGAAAGGATTGATCCCTAGTATCTACTATGTTCTGAGATTGATGTTGCTACTACTTTTCCATGCTTAATGCTTGTCACTAGGGCCCGAGTGCCATGATTTCAGATCTGAACTTATTATGTTGTCGCCAATATATGTGTGTTTTAGATCCTATCTTGGAAGTTGTAGTCACCTACTATGTGTTCTGACCCGGCAACCCCGGAGTGACAATAGCCGGAACCACTCCCGGAGATGATCATGGTATGAGGAGTTCATGTATTCACCAAGTGTTAATGCGTTGGTCCGGTTCTTTATTAAAAGGAGAACCTTAATATCCCGTAGTTTCCATTAGGACCCTGCTGCCATGGGAGGGATGGACAATAGATGTCATGCAAGTTCTTTTCCCTAAGCACGTATGACTACATATAGAATACATGCGTACATTAGATTGACGAACGGGAGCTAGTTACTTATCTCTCCGTGTTATAGCTGTTACATGATGAATCACATCCGGCATAATCATCCATCACCGATCCAATGCCTACGAGTCTTTTACTACTGGTGCTTGCTATGTTACTTTGCCGCTACTGCTGTTACTTGCTACTGTTGTTGCTACTGCTCTCACTACTGCTGCTACTTGTTACTTTGCTGTTACGTGCTGCAAGACCCTTTTCTGGCGCCATTGATACAACAAGTCAGGAATAGTCTGCCATCAACATACCTTTTTCTGGCACCGTTGCTATCAAACCACTTTGCTACTGATACTTTGCTTGCAGATACTAATCTTTCAGGTGTGGTTGAATTGACAACTCAGCTGCTAATACTTGAGAATATTCTTTCGCTTCTCCTTGAGTCGAATCAATGAATTTGGGTTGAATACTCTACCCTCAAAACCTGTTGCGATCACCTACACTTGTGGGTTATCAAGACTATTTTCTGGCGCCGTTGCCGGGGAGGCACAACTATATTCTCTGAGTCACTTGGGATTTACGTCTGCTGGTCACTATGAGGAATCCGATAGATCCAGGAACTAAAGTCTTGCCCTAAACTACGAGGACATGTAAGGAACTGCCATCTAGCTCTGCCCTTGATTCACCTTCAGTTATGAATAAGTTTGCGACATCAGCTCCTGCTAGAAATCTTGATATGTCGCCTGTGCTTGATGATGCTATGCTTGATACTATGCCTGATGATGCTATGCTTAATACTATGCGTGATGATGCTATGCTTGATACTACTTTGCCACTAGGTGCATTCCTTGATGCACAAATTGCTAGAGTTGCTGCTAGATGTGATGATACTTCTGAAACTGCTGATGCCATTGAAGTAGAACCTGCTATTTTGCATGCTAGAACTAGCTCTCCTGATATGCCTGAATTGCGTGTTATGCCTGAGCATTATGTTATGGAGGGAGAGATAGCTGAGGATTTTCTTGCGTGTAAGGATAGCTATAATGTTGAGAAATTACTGCGCAAGTGGAAAGAAAAATCTCTGAACGCTAGGATGAAATACGACCCGAAGTTTGCCACTTCACCTATCTTTGTGACCGATAAGGATTATGAATTCTCTGTCGACCCTAAGTTAATCACTTTGGTCGAATCTTATCCTTTTCACGGTTATGAGTCTGAAACGGTTGTAGCCCATCTTACCAAACTGCACGATATAGCCACCCTATTCACTAGTGAGGAAAATATCCGCCACTACTATATCCTCAAGCTGTTTCCTTTCTCGCTAAAGGATGATGCTAAGACCTGGTTCACTTCTCTTGCTCCTGGTTGTGTGCGTAGCCCCCAGGATATGGTCTACTACTTCTCTAAAAAATATTTCCCTGCCCATAAGAAGCAAGCTGCCTTGCAGGAAATATACAACTTTGCTCAAGCTGAAGAAGAGAGTCTCCCACAAGCTTGGGGGAGGCTCATCGAGCTACTGAATGCTTTGCCTGATCACCCTCTTGAGAAGAATGAAATACTTGATATCTTCTATAATGGACTTACTGATGCTTCCAAAGACCACCTAGATAGTTGTGCCGGTTGTGTTTTTAGGGAACGAACTGTAGAACAAGCTGAGATCCTATTGAATAATATCTTGTGCAATGAAAATGCTTGGACTATTCCCGAACCACCTCCTAAGACAACTCCGAAGAAAAGAGGTATTCTATTCCTCAGTCCCGAAGATATGCAAGAAGCCAAGAAATGTATGCGAGAGAAAGGCATTAAATATGAAGATGTCAAAAATCTACCACCTATCGTAGAGATCCATGGTCTCGATAACCCGATACAGGTAGGAGAAGTAAATTCTCTGCGTAGGTTTGATGAGAGTGATATTCCTTTTGATAAACCTGCTAGCCTATGCCTGGATGAATTTGATAACTTTGTTGCCAAACAACAGAGTTTCAATGATTATGTTAGCAGACAATTGGAACAGAATGCTCATATGCTTAGTCATTTAAGTGCTTGTGTGGACAGAAACGTCAACGATCTCAAGCCTCTGAGTAAACATGCCTCTATGGTTACTACTCAGGTAGAACAAGTACTTAAAGCTCAAAATGACTTGCTCAATGAGTTGAATGACAATTCTGTCAGAGTTGTCACTAGAGGCGGTAGAATGACCCAGGAACCTTTGTATCCTGAGGGTCATCCTAAGAGAATTGAACAAGATTCTCAAGGAGTTAGCACTAATGCACCTAGTCGTCCTAGAAAGAAGAAGAAAGATGATAGGAACATGCACGCTTGCAACCCTGTTGCTGCTACACCTGAGAGTTCAAACGATGTCTCTGTCTTTGATGCTGAAACATAATCTGGTGATGAACATGAGCCTCATGATAATATCAATAGTAATGTTCATGACGATGCTCAACCTAGCAATGATAAGGATGTGGAGATTGAACCTAGTGTTGATCTTGATAACCCACAACCTAAGACTAAGAGATATGATAAGAATGACTTCACTGCTAGGAAGCATGGTAAAGAAAGGGAACCATGGGTTCAGAAACCTATGCCATTTCCTCCCAAACCATCCAAGAAAAAGGATGATGAGGATTTTGAGCGATTCGTTGAAATGATCAGACTTGTCTTTCTGCAAATGCGTTTGACAAATATGCTCAAGATGTCTGTGTATGCTAAGTACATGAAAGATATTGTGACTAATAAGAGGAGGATACCTGAGGTTGAGATTTCCACCATGCTCGCTAATTATACCTTCAAGGGTGGAACTCCCAAGAAACTAGGTGATCCTGGTGTGCCCACTATACCTTGCTCCATTAAAGGCAACTACGTTAGAACTGCTTTATGCGACCTTGGAGCCGATGTTAGTGTTATGCCTCTCTCTCTTTATCGTAGACTTGAACTGGATAAGTTGACACCCACTGAAATCTCTCTGTAAATGGCCGACAAATCAACCGCTTTCCCTATCAGCATTTGCGAGGATGTGCCTATTGTGGTTGCTAACGTCACTATCTTAATAGACTTTGTTATCTTGGATATTCCCGAGGACGATGCCATGGTTGTCATCCTCGGAAGACCCTTTTTAAACACTGCAGGGCTGTTATAGATTGCAACAAAGGCAATGTCACTTTCCATGTCAACGGTAATGAGCACACGGTGCACTTTCCGAAGAAACAATATCGAGTACATTGCATCAATGCTATCAAAAAAACTTCATCGATTCTTATTGGGGAGATGAAGTACATTGCATCAATGCTATCAATGCTATCAAAAAACAATATCGATTCCTATTCCTCGTGTCAAGATGAAGTATGATTTGCTTGTTGGGGGGATACACATCCCCATTGAGGTGAGCTAGTGACTATTCGAAAATTCTCCGTTCTCTTTTGCGATTCGGAAAGGTTTGTTGAGGAGACTTGATCAAGCTCATTGACGGATTTTATTTTGATGAACGTGAGATGGATGAATCGAGGAGTCGCAAACCTCTGTTCCAATCTTTCACTTTAGGTTGCTCAAAGAAAAATGATAGATTTATTTCAGTTTTCCCTGTTTTCTATCTTAGTGTCCCGTGGAAAAATACCCCGAAAATAAAAGTTCTACGAACGTCCTGAAAATCAAGTATGATTTTTCTGGATTTTTTGAAAAATACTGAGACGAAGAGCTTGTCTGGGGGCTGCACTAGTGGGCCACAAGCCCTGAAGGCGCGGGCACCCCCTGGTCGCGCTACCCAGGCTTGTGGGGCCCACAGGCACCCCCTCCATTCATTCTTGCTCTCATCTGGTTCTCCTACCTCCAGAAAAAATCGTTTCGCAGCTCAAACCCGTGTTCTTGCTCCTCTTGCTGGGATTTTCGATCTCTTTGCTCAAAGCACCATTCTCCGAACTGTTTTGGGGAAATTAGTCCTTGGTAAGTGACTCCTACATTGGTCCAATTAGTTTTTGCTCTAGTACCTTATACTTCGCGTATTTTTGCTGCCTTGGTGACCATGTTCTTGAGCTTTGCATGCTAATTTTAGCTGGTCCTAAGTAGTTTTGATGTGTAATATGGCCTCTAGGCACTAGTTGGAGTAGTTGCTACGAGTTTAGTTGAGCCTTGATCACTTTTCCTTAGAATCACTAAAAATTTCAGAAATTTTCAGAGATAGAAAAGGGAAAAGATGAGGAGGTTCTTAAGAGGCTCGTCAAGCCGTGACCCCAAGGATGATGGAATGAGAAGAAGCCCAAGTATCTGGTCCCTCGAGTCACAACAGTTCGAGCGTGCGAGTGGCCAAGCGACGTGTTCTTACGCGCTGTTGGAATTTATGAGGACTTTTATCATTTAGTGGAGAACGCATGCCTTACCGCCTTCGTTGAAGATAAGTGTCTGCAATACCTCCTCCTCACTAATATCTTCGTACAAAGCTTTAACTTCTATCCGAGGAAGAATCGTCCTATGGTTGAGTTCAAACTTTATGATATCCCCCAGCGCATGTCACTCCAGGATTTTTGCAATGTTTGCAAATTACCTTACGTTGGGGATATTCATGAACCTTGTCCACGGGACTTGGAAGCTTTCATCGATACAATTGCCGCAGGAGAGGAGAGAGGAGTGTCTTGTGCTAGAGTTGCTAGCATACATTTTCCCGTGCTTCGCTACTTCTCATTATTTGTGGGAAAATGTTTGATTGGCTGTGGGAAAGCTGGGTCCCTTAGCTCCCCAGATCTTGCGGTTTTGCGCGAAGCCCTTTATAATGATAAAACTTATAGCTTGGGCGCTATAGTAGCTCAACGGTTGAACATGAACCGTTCTAAAGGCGTTGTCTATGGAGGCATCTGTGCTACTCGTCTTGCCAAACACTTTGAGATACCTATTAGAATGGACGAGGAAGAAGAGATTCTTCTTCCCAAGAGATATCTAGATTATGATAGCATGGTTCGCCCTGACTTTCTTGATAGAGATATAAATAGAAGGATTATTTATAACCTGGTATTTAGTCAGGGTACTTGTGAGACTATTACTTTGTCTGCTCCTTCTTTGTTCAATCTTCATGCAGGCAGGTACATCATTATGCCCTCGGACATCTACGCATATTGGGGCTTGGCCCAACCACAGGTGCCCGTGCCCGAGCCACCAGTCGAGTACCGGACGCCAGTTTATCAGTGGGAGCCAGAGGAGCTCACACAACAGTGGCATCCTCAGTCCGCTCCGGAGTACCCCGGAGCTGGTTATTTCCCTCCTTGGGAGTAGACCAACTTAGGACAAAATCCTAAGCTTGGGGGAGTACGCATTTCTCACCGACTCTACATTCTTACTTATGCTTTCACTTTGTTCGTCGGTGTTCACACTTTGCCACTGTATCATCCATGCTAGTTTATTTTATTTTTCTCGTTTTCTTTTCGTGTGTCTGTCTAGTTTGAGAAAAACCCAAAAAATATGTTCTTTTTCTTCTTTTGCTTGTTGGGAGCTTTCCCGTGTAAATAGTTTTCTTTTTCTTTGGGTCAAGGTAGAAGACCATGGTTACAATGTTTAGTGGCTCTTGCATGCATACCTGTTTAGCTTTGAAATAGCCATATTACTTTGTCTTCTCCTTTGTGTTTGCCTGCAGATTCCAGCATAGTCCTATGCACGAGCACTCTTATTATTGTTCACATCATTCGGTCGTGCAAGTGAAAGGGAATAATGACGATATAGGATGAAGTGACTGAGCCTGGAAAAGCTGGTATGAACTCGATCCATATTGTTTTTGTAAATATGACTAGCTCACTGTTCCTAGTTCAGCTTTGTTGTGAGAGAAACATGTTTGCAATGACAACTTATAGATCATAGTTTCTTATGCCATGCTTACTTAGATAGGAGCTTATAATGGTTTGCCTTGGTTGCCAACAAGAATGTTGAGATGACTATGAAGTAGTATGATAGGATGGTATCCTCCTTTGAATGTTTCAAGTGGCTTGACTTGGCGCATGTTTACGCATGTAGTTGAAACAAAATCAACATAGCCTCTATGATATTCATGTTCATGGTGATTTATGTCCTACTCATGCTTGCACTCAATGTTGGTTAATCTCAATGCATTTTGATGACTGTTGTTGCTCTCTAGTTGCTCGCTTCCCATTATTTTGCTAGCCTTCACTTGTACTAAGCGGGAATACTGCTTGTGCATCCACTTCCATAAACCCAAAGTTATTCCTTATGAGTCCACCATACCTACCTATATGCGGTATCTACCTGCCGTTCCAAGTAAATTTGCATGTGCCACTCTCTAAATCTTCAAGAAATAATCTGTTTTGCATGCCTGAACCGCTCATGTGGTGACAGGGGGCTATTAGTATCTTCCATGCTAGGCGTGTTATCCTTGATATGTGTTTATTCACTATCATTCACGAGAAAGGGGTCGGTAATTGGAATTCCCAGTTCCATGCTCAAATCAAAAAGATAATTGCAAACAAATCTCCCCCAGGATTGATGTTGGTATGGACGGTACCCGAGGATTCGATTAGCCGTGGAGTGTGATTGATTGGTGGTGAGGGAGTCAAAACTTTACTTTTCTGTTTGGGAACCGCCTATAGCATGTGTAGCGTGGAATATGTTGAGAACTCTTAGTCATTGTATTGACAATGAAAGCATGCCACCCAAAATTATTATCTCTGTTTTCAAAGCTTGAGCTCTGGCACCTCTGCAAATCAATGCTTCCCTCAGCGAAGGGCCTGTCTATTTATGTTCCTGTTGAGTCATCCTCCTCTTACAAAAGCAACAATTAGAGAGCACCTATGTCATTTTTATGCTTTGATCTTAACTGTGTTGAGTATGACTATGACTGGATCTTCTTTGCCATGAATTACAATGTTTAGTCAGCCCTTGGTCTTTGAAGGTGCTCCGCATTTATGTTTTGCGGTCTCAGAAAGAGCTGGCGAGATACCATCTGTTCGCACTCCTTCATGTTGTTTTGATTGAAGTGTTGACATTTGAGGCTTATTATTATTTTCTCGCTAGTTGATTATGCCATTGATATGAGTTTACCGTGAGACCTAGATGTCATTTGCTTATGTGGTTTGCTTGTGATCTTGCTGAAACTGTCACACCCTGTTTTTCACCACCAATGTTTTAAGTTGCAAAAATCAGAGCTTGTTAAAACTTTTTCAAATGATGTTGTGAATGCTATGAATGCCTTGTATGAGTGTATGCTTGTTTCCTTGTTGATCCAAAACCCATGATAAATTTATTTATTTTTAAATGGATTTCCAAAACTCTTCTCTTTGACACCAGATCACCTCTACCTTGCTTGGGTTACACTACTAGCTCATGATGCCTAGTAGCACTCCCAACCAAAGTTGGTGATCTGAACTCAAATACTATTATTTTTTACCAAAAACATTATTTAATGATTTAAAACATTATTTTTCTATTTTAAATACATGTCTGTTTCTAAGGCCAGGAATGATATTCCCACAGGAAAAAATGCTTCTCTGCCTTAGAAAATTATGAGTAAAATCATTGAAACTCAAAGGACATATATTTTCCATATATAAGATTTTCAACCCTATTTTATATTATAGTTATTTGAATAAAACCGTGAAAACCATTCCTGTGTGTTTTAACCTTTTTAGAGATTTCCAAAGGAAATACTCTCCATAAAATCCCATTAAATTACAGGAGCCTCCCCAAGCCATACTTAGTGCCCACATAAAATCTCACCTTGATCCAAGGTGGGGAATGTCACCAAATGAGCCTAAAACCCTCTCTGTCCAGAATAGAGTTGGAACAACTCTACATAGCAAAGTTTGTCCAATGGGGCTGAATCTTTGCAGGGGTGTTTGGCACCTCAAATGAGGACTCCACACCAAAAATGAGATTTGCATGACTCTGTTTAGTGACACTCCCTTTGGAGAGGACAAATCTGGCCACTTTGATGCATTTTCAAGTTTACAAAGCTAAACTTGTTCAATGGAGCTCAAAATTGGTGGAAACCCCTACTTTAACCCCTAGACCAAACCTATTAAGTTGCAGTTCTACTGGTGGAGTGGAAGCACCCCAAAACACTGTCGAACACCTTCTGACAGGATGGTAAAAACCCACCTAGCCACTGTCTTACCCAATGTCAAAGCCTCAAAGTTGGTGTATTAGTGCCTCAGATCAACCTAAACACCCAGTCAACTAGCCCCTCCCTAGTTCAAAGCACAAGTGACAAGAACCCCAATTTGTGCCACAGATCAGGGCTGACAGCACTAGTGAAACCTGTCCCCCTTGACCAGCCAGTGCTCTCACTAGCACACCACGGCTAGATACACTCCCAGCAACACCCAGGACATGAGGGACACGTCTAAAGTGCCCCAGAGCACGCCAGCATGTCGTGGCATGCCAAAACGGCGCTCTGGACGCGCTAGAGGGAGCCACCGAGAAGGGGACGACGCCCCCGACCGGTTCCAACCTCCCCCGAAGTGTCCAAGACCTCCCTCGACAACCCCTCTATGTGAAGCAGCCGCCAGGGACCCTCCTCTCCCGCGCTAGAGCTCGGGCGACGCGTGCCCGCACGCACCCGACTCGGCCGAGCATGCACAGACGCTGCAGCTCGACCCCATGCCTTCTTCCTCTGCGGCCGATGCTTCAGAGCATCCCAAACCACGTCCGGAGACCGTGGTTTCGCAGCCAGCTCCTCACTGTGCACGCACGCCCGCCACGGTGAGTCACCGGCGCACCGAGTCGTCTCACCGTCGCGAGCCTAGAAATAGGCCTCCCCGGCACCTCAGCACCCCTCCAGCAGCCTCTGCACGACCACTAGCTCCTCCCTAGTCACCCAATCGAGCTTGCAGAGCCCCGGTGCTCGAGATCGACCGAGGCCCCTCCGCTTCGGAGCTCCGGTCGATCTCCGGCTACACGCCGACTCCTACGACACTCGACACACCAGAGCACTCCCCTCGACACCAGGAACCTTTCCCCCAACAGCCCCGAGCTTTTCCATGCCCCTAGCTACCAGTTCAACCACGTCCCGAAACCCCTCCGCCACGGCCACCTCGTCGCCGGCGACTCCAAGCCTCTCCGGCGCTGTCCCGACCACCTGCACGTAGGCAGAGGCACGCTGAACCCATTCCTGCCCTTAGCTAGGCCCAAGGACGACGGTAGCCTCGCCGGAGTTCATCTCCTCCTCCCTGGCCGGAGGTAGGGGAAGAACCCGATAGGTGGGCTCCACCTATCGGTGTCCTGGAGGAGCCCTCGCACGCAGCCACATCCGCTGACCCCAGGGCCCCGCACGTCAGGTTCGAACCTGGCGCGCGCGCGCCTACCAGCCTGCTGGCTGGCTGGGCCGGCCTGCTTCCCAGGCCAGGCTTTGGCCTTTTTCTTTTATTTTTTAAAACAGAGACTAAAATGATTTTTGTAAAAATAACTACCCAGTGGAAAAATATAATTCTTCCACTAATATTTTTCTAAAAATGAGTAGTATTTGATTCTGGCATTGTTGACATTTTTCAAAAAAAAGAATATGTTTTATAATAATATAAAGGCATTAAAGGCAATAGTTTGCCCCTGTTTAGTAATTATTAAAAATGCTTAGCTAGTAAAAACTAAGAGAAGATATTTTTAAAATTAACAACCTGAATTTAACCAAGTTTTGCAACATTTTTAAAAGTGATTTGTGATCTGTTTTTGTGTGAGCTATTTCTTATTTATTCTGTTCTCGACGATAGAATTACCGAGTGACGAAGGATTCGGAGCGGAAGACCTCGAAGACCCCGGATACCTAGTTGACCAAGGCAAGCAACCCTTTGACCATGACTTGAGCATTTAAATTGATGCATGCTAGAATAGCAAGTACTTTTCCGTTGCATGTGATCATAGTGCTGGTTCATCATTGGTGTGATGGTACCGAAGGCTTCTTCGAAGCACTTGCATGATGGTGATGTTATACATATGGCTCCTCGGAGCACAAGCATGATGAGCTTGACCCTACCATCTATGAGGATCATGCTACTATCATGTTGACTAGTAGAGTTAGAGAACCATTGCATGAGCATGATGTTGAGTAAAATCAAAGGTTTATGAAAAACCTCGTCGGGTGCCACTAATGCCCGAGGGTGATGATGAGATGGCTGACCACTTTTGGTGAAGTGGTGCACCGGTGTTTTGTGTGAGTATGGTTTCGCAAATGGGATTAGATTTTTGATGTGTCGACTGTCCCAACCTTACCAGTACGACCACGTTACCCCTTTATGGGATGGGCCTTTTTAAATTACTCTGGTCGGTACTAGCAAAGAGCCACATTACTAGTGGCGGGAGTGATTGTCGTCACTCTCGTGATGGGGCCGTGCCAGGAAGGGTGAGTATGCCATTTTTATGAGTTCCAGGCACACCGTTGGTCCCCGCATGGTTGATACTGTCCAGAGTCGGTGCTCGTAAGACGTACAACATGTGGGCTGGGTACCAATCGAGTGGACCTCTTTGTCTAGCATCGTCAGGGGAAAGATAATGATCGGGTACTTACCTCGGGTATATGTGATATACCGCGAGTCGTGGACGACACGGAAGTTTCCCGGATCTCGTGGGTCCAGCGTACTACCTCTGCAGAGTGTCAAACTATTTGAATAGCCGTGTCCACGGTCAAGGACAGTTGGGTAATCCTGCTTAAACTACGTCCAGCGTTTCCGCATAAACCAAGTGTGAGTGAGTGTGTGTGTGGTGTTAAAAAGGTGTTGATATGGAAATAATAATAATAATTAATAATATGACTAAGTTCGGTGAGTTGGCATATACGGTGAACCCGGATGGCTCAGCCCTTAGCAGATATGTTGATATCTGTAACCTGTTCTTCAAGAGTAATTCTTTAGCTTGATGCATATACATGATCATCCCACCAAGTTGCATTTCATCAAAGATGCATGATATTGTTATCCTTCACTTTCATTGTTCGTATCATGGGCTGTTTGCAAGTACATTCAAAGTACTCATTGGCTTGCCACTGGTTATATTATTGACCAGATATGGAAGGACCGGAGTTTGGCGATGAGAACGTCTTCGGAGACGGACCTGCGATCTAGGACGCTTCCAAGTCAGAATGCCTGTCGGTGTAGGCTTGATGGCATGGGCACCTGCTTAGCCCTTATGAGTTTCCGCTACCCATTATACCCGTTTTAATTGGACTTAGGCCCTGCTTGTGAACCTGACCCTTCGGTCATTTGACGTATTATTCGGTATTTGGATGTAAGACTCTATTATTCAGTATCTGTGTTCAGTGAGCATTGATCCTTGGGGTCACTGGGCACGGTGATCTCGACTTACTAGTCGGGATCCCCACAGAAACTTTGGATATGAGTTAGACATAGTTGCAACAACAAGATCAAACAGAGTTTGTCAAAGTTTTTCTTTTGTCTCTTTTAGTTTGTCAACTGAATTGCTTGAGGAAAACAAGGCTTTAAGCTTGGGGGAGTTGATACGCCTCTGTCGTATCTACTTTTCCGAACTCTTTTGCCCTTGTTTTGGACTCTAATTTGCATGATATGAATGGAACTAACCCGGACTAACGCTATTTTCAGCAGAATTGCCATGGTGTTGTTTTTGTGCAGAAATAAAAATTCTCGGAATGACCTGAAAATTTACGGAGAATTTTTCTGGAATTAATGAAAAATACCTGAGCAAAGATCCACCGGAGGAGGTGAGCCAGTGGGCCACAAGCCCAGGGGGCGCGACCACCCCCCTAGCCGTGTCGGGCAGGCTTGTGGGGCCCACGTGGCTCCACCGCCTCCAAACTCAGCTTTATTTATTCCGTTTCGTCTGGAAAAAAAATCAGAGAGAAGGATTCATCGCGTTTTACGATACGAAGGCGCCGCCACCTCCTGTTCTTATCTGGTGGGCAGATCTGGAGTCCGTTCTGGGCTCCGAAGAGGGGAAATCGTCGCCATTGTCATCATCAACCTTCCTCCATCGCCAATTCCATGATGCTCTTCACTGTTCGTGAGTAATCTCATCGTAGGCTTGGTGGATGGTGATGAGTTGGATGAGATCTATCATGTAATCGAGTTAGTTTTGACGGGGATTGATCCCTAGTATCCACTATGTTCTGAGATTGATGTTGCTACTAATTTTCCATGCTTAATGCCTGTCACTAGGGCCCGAGTGCCATGATTTCAGATCTGAACCTATTATGTTGTCGCCAATATATGTGTGTTTTAGATCCTATCTTGCAAGTTGTAGTCACCTACTATGTGTTCTGACCCGGCAACCCCGGAGTGACAATAGCCGGAACCACTCCCGGAGATGACCATAGTATGAGGAGTTCATGTATTCACCAAGTGTTAATGCGTTCGTCCGGTTCTTTATTAAAAGGAGAACCTTAATATCTCGTAGTTTCCATTAGGACCCCGCTGCCACGGGAGGGATGGACAATAGATGTCATGCAAGTTCTTTTCCCTAAGCACGTATGACTACATACAGAATACATGCCTACATTAGATTGACGAACGGGAGCTAGTTACTTATCTCTCCGTGTTATAGCTGTTACATGATGAATCACATCCGGCATAATCATCCATCACCGATCCAATGCCTACGAGTCTTTTACTACTGATGCTTGCTACGTTACTTTGCCCCTACTGCTGTTACTGTTGGGGAACGTCGCATGGGAAACAAAAATGTTCCTACGCGCACGAAGACCTATCACGGTGACGTCCATCTACGAGAGAGGATGTGTGATCTACGTACCCTTGTAGACCGTACAGCAGAAGCGTTAGTGAACGCGGTTGATGTAGTGGAACGTCCTCACGTCCCTCGATCCGCCCCGCGAACTATCCCGCGATCAGTCCCACGATCTAGTGCCGAACGGACGGCACCTCCGCGTTCAGCACACGTACAACGCGACGATGATCTCGGCCTTCTTGATCCAGCAAGAGAGACGGAGAGGTATAAGAGTTCTCCGGCAGCGTGACGGCGCTCCGGAGGTTGGTGATGATCTCGTCTCAGCAGGGCTCCGCCCGAGCTCCACAGAAACGCGATCTAGAGGTAAAACTGTGGAGATATGTGGTCGGGCCGCCGTGGCAAAAGTTGTCTCAAATCAGCCCTAAAACCCCACTATATATAGGAGGAGGAGGGGGGAGCCTTGCCTTGGGGTCCAAGGACTCCCAAGGGGTCGGCCGAGCCAAGGGGGGAAGGTCTCCCCCCCCAAACCGAGTTGGACTTGGTTTGGTGGGTAGGAGTCCTTCCTTTCCTTCCCACCTCCCCTTTTTTTTCTTTCTCCTTGATTTTATTCCCAAAGCGCATAGGCCCCTTTTGGGCTGTCCCACCAGCCCACTAAGGGCTGGTGCGCCACCCTCAAGGCCTATGGGCTTCCCCGGGGTGGGTTGCCCCCCCGGTGAACTCCCGGAACCCATTCGTCATTCCCAGCACATTCCCGGTAATTCCGAAAACCTTCCGGTAATCAAATGAGGTCATCCTATATATCAATCTTCGTTTCCGGACCATTCCGGAAACCCTCGTGACGTCCTTGATCTCATCTGGGACTCCGAACAACATTCGGTAACCAACCATATAACTCAAATACGCATAAAGCAACGTCGAACCTTAAGTGTGCAGACCCTGCGGGTTCGAGAACTATGTAGACATGACCCGAGAGACTCCTCAGTCAATATCCAATAGCGGGACCTGGATGCCCATATTGGATCCTACATATTCTACGAAGATCTTAACGTTTGAACCTCAGTGCCAAGGATTCATATAATCCCGTATGTCATTCCCTTTGTCCTTCGGTATGTTACTTGCCCGAGGTTCGATCGTCAGTATCCGCATACCTATTTCAATCTCGTTTAACGGCAAGTCTCTTTACTCGTTTCGAAATACAAGATCCCGCAACTTACACTAAGTCACATTGCTTGCAAGGCTTGTGTGTGATGTTGTATTACCGAGTGGGCCCCGAGATACCTCTCCGTCACACGGAGTGACAAATCCCAGTCTCGATCCATACTAACTTAACGAACACCTTCGGAGATACCTGTAGAGCATATTTATAGTCACCTAGTTACGTTGCGACGTTTGATACACACAAAGTATTCCTCCGGTGTTAGTAAGTTATATGATCTCATGGTCATAGGAATAAATACTTGACACGCAGAAAACAGTAGCAATAAAATGACACGATCAACATGCTACGTCTATTATTTTGGGTCTAGTCCATCACGTGATTCTCCTAATGACGTGATCCAGTTATCAAGCAACAACACTTTGTTCATAATCAGAAGACACTGACTATCGTTGATCAACTGGCTAGCCAACTAGAGGCTTGCTAGGGACAGTGTTTTGTCTATGTATCCACACATGTATATAAGTCTTCATTCAATACAATTATAGCATGGATAATAAACGATTATCTTGATACAGGAATTATAATAATAACTATATTTATTATTGCCTCTAGGGCATAATTCCAACAGTCTCCCACTTGCACTAGAGTCAATAATCTAGCCCTCACATCATCATGCGAATTACATTGTAATAAATCTAACACCCATACAGTTCTGGTGTTGATCATGCTTTGCCCGTGGAAGAGGTTTAGTCAGCGGGTCTGCTACATTCAGATCCGTGTGCACTTTGCATATATTTACGTCCTCCCCTTCGACGTAGTCGCGGATGAGGTTGAAGCGTCGTTTGATGTGTCTGGACTTCTTGTGAAACCGTGGTTCCTTTTCTAGGGCAATGGCACCCGTGTTATCACAGAACAAGGTTATTGGATTCAGTGCGCTTGGCACCACTCCAAGATCCATCATGAATTGCTTCATCCAGACACCCTCCTTAGCCGCCTCCGAGGCAGCCATGTACTCCGCTTCACATGTAGAATCTGCTACGACGCTCTGCTTGGAACTGCACCAGGTTACCGCACCCCCATTAAGAATAAATACGTATCCAGTTTGCGACTTAGAGTCGTCCGGATCTGTGTCAAAGCTTGCATCGACGTAACCTTTTACGGCGAGCTCTTCGTCACCTCCATACACGAGAAACATCTCCTTAGTCCTTTTCAGGTACTTCAGGATATTCTTGACCGCCGTCCAGTGATCCACTCCTGGATTACTCTGGAACCTACCTGCCATACTTATGGCTAGGCTAACGTCCGGTCTAGTGCACAACATTGCATACATGATAGAACCTATGGCTGAAGCATAGGGGATGGAGCGCATATGCTCTCTATCTTCATCAGTTGCTGGGCACTGAGTCTTACTCAATCTCGTACCTTGTAAAACTGGCAAGAACCCTTTCTTGGACTGTTCCATTTTGAACCTCTTCAAAACTTTATCAAGGTATGTGCTTTGTGAAAGTCCTATCAGGCGTTTTGATCTATCCCTGTAGATCTTAATGCCTAGAATGTAAGCAGCTTCTCCTAGGTCCTTCATAGAGAAACTTTTATTCAAGTAATCCTTTATTCTCTCCAAGAACTCCACGTTGTTTCCAATCAGCAATATGTCATCCACATATAATATTAGAAATGCCACAGAGCTCCCACTCACTTTCTTGTAAATACACGATTCTCCAACCACTTGTATAAACCCAAATGCTTTGATCACCTCATCAAAGCGTTTGTTCCAACTCCGAGATGCTTGCACCAGTCCATAAATGGATCGCTGGAGCTTGCACACTTTGTTAGCATTCTTAGGATCGACAAAACCTTCGGGTTGCATCATATACAACTCTTTAATGAAACCGTTAAGGAACGCTGTTTTGACATCCATCTGCCAGATTTCATAATCGAAAAGTGCAGCTATTGCTAACATGATTCTGACGGACTTAAGCATCGCTACGGGTGAGAATGTCTCATCGTAGTCAACTCCTTGAACTTGTGAAAAACCCTTTGCCACAAGTCGAGCTTTATAAACGGTCACATTGCCGTCAGCATCCGTCTTCCTCTTAAAGATCCATTTGTTCTGAATAGCCTTGCGGCTCTCAGGTAATACTTCCAAAGTTCACACTTTGTTCTCATACATGGATCCTATCTCGGACTTCATGGCTTCTAGCCATTTGTTGGAATCTGGGCCCACCATTGCTTCTTCATAACTTGCAGGTTCATTGTTGTGTAAAAACATGATTGACAAGACGGGATTACCGTACCACTCTGGAGCAGCACGTGGTCTCGTTGACCTGCGTGGTTTGACAGAAACTTGAACCGGAGTTTCATGATCATCATCATTAACTTCCTCCTCAACCGGCGTCGCAACGACAGAGGTTTCCCCTTGCCCTGCGCCACCATCCAGAGGGATGAGAGGTTCGACAACCTCGTCAAGTTCTATCTTCCTCCCACTCAATTCTCTCGAGATAAACTCCTCGAGAAAAGCTCCGTTTTTAGCAACAAACACTTTGCCTTCGGATTTGAGATAGAAGGTGTACCCAACTGTCTCTTTTGGGTAACCAATGAAGATGCACTTTTCCGCTTTGGGTTCCAGCTTTTCAGGCTGAAGCTTTTTGACATAAGCATCACATCCCCAAACTTTAAGAAACGACAACTTTGGCCTTTTGCCATACCACAGTTCGTATGGTGTCGTCTCAACGGATTTTGATGGTGCCCTATTTAAAGTGAATGCAGCTGTTTCTAATGCATAACCCCAAAATGATAATGGAAAATCGGTAAGAGACATCATAGATCACACCATCTCTAATAAAGTACGATTACGACGTTCGGACACACCATTACGCTGTGGTGTTCCAGGCGGTGTCAATTGTGAAGCAATTCCACATTGTCTTAAGTGAGTACCAAACTCAAAACTCAGATATTCACCCGCACGATCAGACCGTAGGAACTTGATCTTCTTGTTACGATGATTTTCAACTTCACTCTGAAATTGCTTGAACTTTTCAAATGTTTCAGATTTGTGCTTCATCAAGTAGACATAACCATATCTACTTAAATCGTCAGTGAAGGTGAGAAAATAACGATATCCGCCGCGTGCCTCTACGCTCATTGGACCACACACATCGGTATGTATGATTTCCAACAAGTCACTTGCACGCTCCATTGTTCCGGAGAACGGAGTTTTAGTCATCTTGCCCATGAGGCATGGTTCGCACGTGTCAAGTGAATCAAAGTCAAGTGACTCCAAAAGTCCATCGGCATGGAGTTTCTTCATGCGCTTTACACCAATATGACCTAAGCGACAGTGCCACAAAAATATGGCGCTATCATTGTTAACTCTAACTCTTTTGGTCTCAATGTTATGTATGTGTGTATCACTATCAAGATTCAATATGAACAATCCTCTCACATTGGGTGCATGACCATAAAAGATGTTACTCATAGAAATAGAACAACCATTATTCTCTGACTTAAAAGAGTAACCGTCTCGCAATAAACAAGATCCAGATATAATGTTCATGCTCAACGCAGGCACTAAATAACAATGATTCAAGTTCATAACTAATCCTGATGGTAACTGAAGTGAAACTGTGCCGACGGCGATTGCATCAA
Source organism: Hordeum vulgare subsp. vulgare (assembly GCF_904849725.1). Classification (NCBI taxonomy): domain Eukaryota; kingdom Viridiplantae; phylum Streptophyta; class Magnoliopsida; order Poales; family Poaceae; genus Hordeum; species Hordeum vulgare. The sequence continues at coordinate 115,748,476 of NC_058518.1, read as the reverse complement.
CCTTGGAACCATTTCCTACGCGCAACGTCACTTCATCTTTCGCCAGCCTTCGTCTATTCCGCAGTTCCTGTTTCGAGTTGCAAATATGAGCAACAGAACCGGTATCGAATACCCAGGCACTACTACGAGAGCCGGTTAAGTACACATCAATAACATGTATATCAAATATACCTGATTTTTCTTTGGCCGCCTTCTTATCAGCCAGATACTTGGGGCAATTGCGCTTCCAGTGACCCATACCCTTGCAATAGTAACACTCTGTTTCAGGCTTAGGTCCAGCTTTGGGTTTCTTCGTCGGATTGGCAACAGTCTTGCCGCTCTTCTTCGAATTACCCTTCTTGCCTTTGCCGTTTTTCTTGAAACTAGTGGTCTTATTCACCATCAACACTTGATGCTCTTTACGGAGTTCAGACTCTGCGACTTTCAGCATCGCAAACAACTCGCCGGGAGACTTGTTCGTCCCTTGCATGTTGTAGTTCAACACAAAGCCTTTATAGCTTGGCGGCAGTGATTGAAGGATTCTGTCAGTGATAGCTTCTTGCGGGAGTTCAATCCCCAGCTCAGCTAGACGGTTTGAGTACCCAGACATTTTGAGCACATGTTCACTGACCGACGAGTTCTCCTCCATCTTGCAAGCATAGAATTTATCGGAGGTCTCATACCTCTCGATCCGGGCATTCTTCTGAAAGATAAACTTCAACTCCTGGAACATCTCAAATGCTCCATGACGCTCAAAGCGACGTTGAAGTCCCGGTTCTAAGCCATACAAGACTGCACATTGAACTATTGAGCAGTCCTCCTTACGTGCTAACCAAGCGTTCTTAACATCCTGATCAGCCGTAGCGGGTGGTTCATCTCCTAGCGCAGCATTAAGGACATAATCCTTCTTCCCAGCTTGTAAGATTAGCTTAAGGTTACGAGCCCAGTCTACAAAGTTGCTTCCATCATCTTTCAACTTAGCTTTCTCTAGGAACGTATTAAAATTTAGGATGACTGTCGCGTGAGCCATGATCTAGAACACAAATATATTCAAAGTGGACTTAGACTATGTTCAAGATAATTAGAGTTTAACTTAATCAAATTATTCGCTAAACTCCCACTCAAAAAGTACATCTCTCTAGTCATTTGAGTGGTTCATGATCCACTTACACTAGCTCAAGTCCGATCATCACGTGAGTTGAGTATAGTTTCAGTGGTAAGCATCCCTATGCTAATCATATCATCTATATGATTTATGATCGACCTTTCGGTCTCATGTGTTCCGAGGCCATGTCTGCACATGCTAGGCTCGTCAAGCTTAACCCGAGTGTTCCGCGTGCGCAACTGTTTTGCACCCGTTGTATGTGAACTTTGAGTCTATCACACCCGATCATCACGTGGTGTCTCGAAACGACGAACTGTAGCAACGGTGCACAGCCGGGGAGAACACAATTTCGTCTTGAAATTTTAGTGAGAGATCACCTCATAATGCTACCGTTGTTCTAAGCAAAATAAGGTGCATAAAAGGATTAACATCACATGCAATTCATAAGTGACATGATATGGCCATCATCACGTGCTCCTTGATCTCCATCACCAAAGCACCGACACGATCTTCTTGTCACCGGCGCCACACCATGATCGCCATCAACGTGTCGCCATCGGGGTTGTCGTGCTACTCATGCTATTACTACTAAAGTTACATCCTAGCAAAATAGTAAACGCATCTGCAAGCACAAACGTTAGTTATAAAGACAACCCTATGGCTCCTGCCGGTTGCCGTACCATCGACGTGCAAGTCGATATTTTCTATTACAACATGATCATCTCATACATCCAATATATCACATCACATCGTTGGCCATATCACATCACAAGCATACCCTGCAAAAACAAGTTAGACGTCCTCTAATTTTGTTGTTGCATGTTTTACGTGGTGACCATGGGTATCTAGTAGGATCGCATCTTACTTACGCAAACACCACAACAGAGATATATGAGTTTCTATTTAACCTCATCCAAGGACCTCCTCGGTCAAATTCGATTCATCTAAAGTTGGAGAAACTGACACACGCCAGTCATCTTTGAGCAACGGAGTTACTCGTAGCGATGAAACCAGTCTCTCGTAAGCGTACGAGTAATGTCGGTCCGAGCCACTTCGATCCAACAATACCACGGAATCAAGAAAAGACAAAGGAGGGCAGCAAAACGCACATCTCCGCCCACAAAAACTTTTGTGTTCTACTCGAGAAGACATCTACGCATGAACCTAGCTCATGATGCCACTGTTGGGGAACGTCGCATGGGAAACAAAATTTTTCCTACGCGCACGAAGACCCATCATGGTAACGTCCATCTACGAGAGAGGATGTGTGATCTACGTACCCTTGTAGACCGTACAGCAGAAGCGTTAGTGAACGCGGTTGATGTAGTGGAACGTCCTCACGTCCCTCGATCCGCCCCGTGAACTATCCTGCGATCAGTCCCACGATCTAGTGCCGAACGGACGACACCTCCGCGTTCAGCACACGTACAACTCGACGATGATCTCGGCCTTCTTGATCCAGCAAGAGAGACGGAGAGGTAGAAGAGTTCTCCGGCAGCGTGACGGAGCTCCGGAGGTTGGTGATGATCTCGTCTCAGCAGGGCTCCGCCCGAGCTCCACAGAAACGCGATCTAGAGGTAAAACTGTGGAGATATGTGGTCGGGCCGCCGTGGCAAAAGTTGTCTCAAATCATCCCTAAAACCCCACTATATATAGGAGGAGGAGGGGGGAGCCTTGCCTTGGGGCCCAAGGACTCCCAAGGGGTCGGCCGAGCGAAGGGGGGAAGGTCGCCCCCCCAAACCGAGTTGGACTTGGTTTGGTGGGTGGGAGTCCTTCCTTTCCTTCCCACCTCCCCTTTTTTTTCTTTCTCCTTGATTTTATTCCCAATGTGCATAGGCCCCTTTTGGGCTGTCCCACCAGCCCACTAAGGGCTGGTGCGCCACCCTCAAGGCCTATGGGCTTCCCCGGGGTGGGTTGCCCCCCCGGTGAACTCCCGGAACCCATTCGTCATTCCCGGCACATTCCCGGTAATTCCGAAAACCTTACGGTAATCAAATGAGGTCATTCTATATATCAATATTCATTTCCGGACCATTCCGGAAACCCTCGTGACGTCCGTGATCTCATCTGGGACTCTGAACAACATTCGGTAACCAACCATATAACTCAAATTCGCATAAAGCAACGTCGAACCTTAAGTGTGCATACCCTGCGGGTTCGAGAACTATGTAGACATGACCCGAGAGACTCCTCGGTCAATATCCAATAGCGGGACCTGGATGCCCATATTGGATCCTACATATTCTAAGAAGATCTTATCGTTTGAACCTCAGTGCCAAGGATTCATATAATTCCGTATGTCATTCCCTTTGTCCTTCGGTATGTTACTTGCCCGAGGTTCGATCGTCAGTATCCGCATACCTATTTCAATCTCGTTTAATGACAAGTCTCTTTACTCGTTCCGTAATACAAGATCCCGCAACTTACACTAAGTCAGATTGCTTGCAAGGCTTGTGTGTGATGTTGTATTACCGAGTGGGCCCCGAGATACCTCTCCGTCACACGGAGTGACAAATCCCAGTCTCGATCCATACTAACTTAACGAACACCTTCGGAGATACCTGTAGAGCATCTTTATAGTCACCCAGTTACGTTGCGACGTTTGATACACACAAAGTATTCCTCCAGTGTTAGTAAGTTATATGATCTCATGGTCATAGGAATAAATACTTGACACGCAGAAAACAGTAGCAATAAAATGACATGATCAACATGTTACGTCTATTATTTTGGGTCTAGTCCATCACGTGATTCTCCTAATGACGTGATCCAGTTATCAAGCAACAACACTTTGTTCATAATCAGAAGACACTGACTATCGTTGATCAACTGGCTAGCCAACTAGAGGCTTGCTAGGGACAGTGTTTTGTCTATGTATCCACACATGTATATAAGTCTTCATTCAATACAATTATAGCATGGATAATAAACAATTATCTTGATACAGGAATTATAATAATAACTATATTTATTATTGCCTCTAGGGCATAATTCCAACAGTTACTTGCTACTGCTGTCGCTACTTCTGTTACTTGCTACTGCTGTCACTATTGCTGCTACTTGTTACTTTGCTGTTATGTGCTGCAAGACCCTTTTCTGGCACCATTGATACAACAAGTGAGGAACAGTCTGCCGTCAACAGACCTTTTTCTGGCACCGTTGCTATCATACCACTTTGCTACTGATACTTTGCTTGCAGATACTAATCTTTCAGGTGTGGTTGAATTGACAAGTCAGCTGCAAATACTTGAGAATACTCTTTCACTTCCCCTTGAGTCAAATCAATAAATTTGGGTTGAATACTCTACCCTCAAAAACTGTTGTGACCCCCTACACTTGTGGGTTATCACGCACCCTCCTCCCTCTCCTCCTATAAAAACCCAAGGGGTTTGGGGGCTGCAAAATACAATTCCATCTCTCCAAGGCGCAGCCCTACCTGTCCTCGTCCTCGATCTCCTTAGCACTTGGCGAAGCCCTCCCAGAGTACCACGCAACTCACCGTCACCATGCCATCGTTCTGTGATACGTCTCCAACGTATCTATAATATTTGATTGTTCCATGTTATTATATTATCAACTTGGGATGTCTTATGTGTATTTATATGCCGTTTTATATCATTTTTGGGACTAACCTATTAACTCAGTGCCTAGTGCCAGTTTCTCTTTTTTTCGTGTTTTTGACCTTTTTCAGAAAAGAATATTAAACGCAGTCCAAACGGAATAAAACCCGCGGGATGATTTTTCCATAACAGAAGATACGCAGAAGACTTGAGAACCAAGGCAGGAGGTCTCGTGGGAGGTCACGAGCCCCCTAGGCGCTTCCTAGGGGGGCGCACATAGCAGGATCGTGGCCCCCCTTGCCTCCTTTGCCCTACCTCTTTCGCCTATAATTTCCCAAAAATCCCGAAACCTAAAGAGAGAGCCAAGAAAATACTTTTCTGCCGCCACAAGCTTCTGTCTCCGCGAGATCCCATCTGGGGACCGTTCTGGTGCCCTGCCGGAGGGGGATTCGGACACGGAGGGCTTCTTCATCAACACCATTGCCTCCCCGATGATGCATGAGTAGTTCACCGCAGACCTTCGGGTCCATAGCTAGTAGCTAGATGGCTTCTTCTCTCTCTTGGATCTTCAATACAAAGTTCTCCATGATCTTCATGGAGATCTATCCGATGTAACTTTCTTTTGCGGTGTGTTTGTCGAGATCCGATGAATTGTGGATTTATGATCAGATTATCTATGAATATTATTTGACTCTCCTCTGATTTCTTATATGCATGATTTCGTACCCTTGTAATTCTCTTCGAGTTATGGGTTTCTTTTGACCAACTTGATCTATAATTCTTGCAATGGGGGAAGTGCTTGTTTTTGGGTTCATACCATGCGGTGTCCTCACCTAGTGACAGAACGGGTAGCGAGGCACGCATCATGTTGTTTCCATCAAGGGTAAAAATATAGGGTTTATATCATTTTGCATGAATTTATCCCTCTACATCATGTCATCTTGCTTAAGGCGTTACTCTGTTTGTTATGAACTTAATACACTAGATGCATGCTGGATAGCGGTCCATGTGTGGAGTAATAGTAGTAGATGCACACAGTATCGGTCTACTTGTCTGGGATGTGATGCCTATATGTATGATCATTGCCTTAGATATCGTTATGACTTTGCGCGATTCTATCAATTGATCGACAGTAGTTCGTTCACCCACCGTAATACTTGCTATCATGAGAGAAGCCTCTAGTGAACACTATGGCCCCCGGGTCTATTTTACACATTATATATTCAGATCTACATACAAAAATACCAAAACTACCTTGCTGCACTTTTATCTATTTACCTTTCATCATCTTCAGATCTCACCTTCCAAGTAATTGTGAAGGGATTGACAACCCCTTTATCGTGTTGGGTGCAAGTTTGTTTGTTTTTGTGTAGGTTCATTGGTGCCTCATCTTGATACTCCTACTGGATTGATACCTTGGTTCTCAAACTGAGGGAAATACTTATTTCTACTTTGCTGCATCACCCTTTTCTCCTTAAGGGAAAAACCAACTCAAGCTCAAGAAGTAGCAAGAAGAATTTCTGGCGCCGTTGCCGGGGAGTATTCAAGTGAAGCATATCTACCAAGTAACTATCGCAAACTCATCTCTTGCATTTACATTATTTGCCATTTGCCTCTTGTTTTCCTCTCCACCGCTTCTAAAAAACAAAATTTACAAAAATATTTGACTTTTCCGTTCGCCCTTTCTTTTGCTTGTTTTCTGTTTGCTTGTGTGGGTTAGTCTACTTATCCTTATGGCTAGCCCTATCGCTACGATCTTTACTCCCGAGAGCGAAGTTCTTAATTTTAAACAAAATGAGGGAGAAAACTTAAAAGATGCGTGTTATAGAATTTGCAATGCTCAGAATAGATCTACTCGTAAGCAATCTACTACCGTTCCACTTCGCAATTTTTATGTGGGTATTTCCCCTTGGAATAGGTATGTTTTTGACACCATCGTAGCGGAAATTTTTTGGGTAGCCATACCATTGATTCTTATGGTGCTTTAATAAATTTGGTAGGCTCACCCACACTCATGGTTAATGGAACTACTTTAACTTTGGAACATGTGATGCGTAGGCTGGATATTATTGAGAATAAAGTTGCTACGATAGAACTCATTGAAAATTTGGATAAAAAGATCCACAATCAAATCAGTCAATATGGATCCAAGGTGGGAATGACTTTTAAAAATTTAAAGGAGAAGGAACCCATAGTTAACGAAAAACTAGATCATGATTCCGCTAGAATTGGCAAACTAGAGGATGTTATAACCAACTTGGGTTCCGCTTTTGCTGCTGTTCAGAACACTCCAAATTTTGCCCACAATAAGGACACTAAGCTTGTTTACATTCCTAAAACCAATGGTGAACCATCTAGTAAGAGAGATGAAGATGTTAAAATGTTGAGTGTTCACCCTATGAGTGGTTTGAGCACTAAAGATGACGATACTTGACTCTATTGCCTTATGCCTAGCTAAGGGTGTTAAACGATAGCGCTTGTTGGGAGGCAACCCAATGAATAAATTTATTTTTTCTTTTTACTTTCCGTTTTGTTGAGTTCACACCATCATGATTCTGTTATGATTGTGTTTTTATGTTTTAATTAGTGTCCGTGCCAAGTAGAACCTTTATGATCAGTTTTGGTGATAGTTGTTTAATCATGCTGGAAAAAGACAGAATCTTTGTGCTCACGAAAGTATTTTTAATTCCTATCCAAAAAGAGCTTTTGAGTTGATTCTTTTTTCTTCTGACTTATATGCAAATATCCCTAATTTTCATAAGTTTTAAGAATTTTTGGGATAGCAGAGGTATACGAAATATACAGATTGCTACAGAATGGTCTGTTTTTGACAGATTTTGTTTTTGTTGTGTTGATTACTTATTTTGATGAAACTATGGTTAGTATCGGGGGGGGGGGGGTACGAGCCATGGAGAATTGAGAATACAGTAATATAACATTAATCTAAATGGAAATTAAGTTTACTACAATACCTAAAAAGTTGGTGGTTTATTTTCTTATGCTAATGATATCACGAGTTTCTGTTTAAGTTTTGTGTTGTGAAGTTTTCAAGTTTTGGGTGATGTTCTTATGGACAATGGAATAAAGAGTGGAAATAGCCTAAGCTTGGGTATTCCCAAGTCATCCCAAGCCAAATATAAGGACACCAAAAAACTTAAGCTTGGGGATGCCCCGGGAAGGCATCCCCTCTTTCGTCTTCAATCCATCGGTAACGTTACTTGGAGCTATATTTTTATTTACCACATGATATGTGTTTTGCTTGTATTATAGGAGTCTTTGCCTTTTGTTTTATCACAATCATCCTTGCTTCACACCTTTTTGAGAGGGACATGCACTCATCGTGAATTTGTTAGAATACTCAATGAGCTTCACTTATATCTTTTGAGCTAGGCAATTTAGCTCCCATGAGCTTCACTTATATCTTTTGAGCTAGATAATTTTGCTCCAATGAGCTTAACTTATATCTTTTGAGCTAGATAATTTTGCTCTAATGCTTCACTTAAATCTTTTTATAGCATGGCGGTGTCATATTTTGTAGAAATAAAAACTCTTGATCTTCACTCATATCATTTTGAGAGTGCTCTCTCTAAGTAACTTGGTAATTGGCGTGTGTTATGAAATTAGTCCTAAATGTGATAGGCATCCAAAGGGGATATAATAAAACTTTCATATTAAAGTTCATTGATTAGTAAGAGAAATTTGATTCCTCACAATTAGTTTTGAGATACGGATATGCTAATATTAGAGTCATGTTAGTAGGGTGTTGTGAATCTAGAAATACTTGTGTTGAGGTTAGTGATTCCCGTAGCATGCACGTATGGTGAACCACTATGTTAGGAAGTCGGAGCATAATTGATTTATTGATTGTCATCCTTTGTGTGGCGGTCGGGATCGCGCGATGGTTAACACCTACCAACTCTTCCCCTAGGAGTATGCGTTTAACACTTTGTTTCGATTACTAATAATTCTTTTGCAATAAGTATATGAGTTCTTCATGACTAATGTGAGTCCATGGTATAGATGCACTGTCACCTTCACCATTGCTAGACTCTCTAGTGCCACGCAACTTTCGCCGGTGCACAAACCCACCATATACCTTCCTCAAAACAGCCACCATACCTACCTATTATGGCATTTTCATAGCCATTTCGAGATATATTGCCATGCAACTTCCACCGTTCCGTCTCATGACATGTGCCGTCATTTTCATTTTGCCATTGCATGATCATAAGATAGCTAACGAGATGTTTCAACGTCATACGCTAAGCTAGATCGTTGCACATCCCGGTACACTGCCGGAGGCATTTCATATAGAGTCATTATTGTTTTAAGTATTGAGTTGTAAGGAAATAAAAGTGTGATGACCATCATTATTAGAGCATTGTCCCATGTGAGGAAATAAAAAAAGAGGCCAAAGATGCCCACCAAAAAAAAGAGGCCAAAGGGCCCAAACAAAAAAAATGATGAGAGAAAAAGAGAGAAGGGACAATGCTACTATATTTTTCCACACTTGTGCTTCAAAATAGCATCATGTTCTTCATGATAGAGAGTCTCTTGTTTTGTCACTTCCATATACTAGTGGTAATTTTCATTATATAACTTGTCTTGTATATTCCAATGATGGGCTTCCTCAAAATTGCCCTAGGTCTTCGTGAGCAAGCAAGTTGGGTGCACACCCACTAGTTTTCTTTTTGAGCTTTCATACACTTATAGCTCGAGTGCATCCGTTGCATGGCAATCCCTACTCATTCACATTGATATCTATTGATGGTCATCTCCATAGCCCATTGATACGCCGAGTTGATGTGACCATCTCCTCCTTTTTGCCTCACAACCTGCACCACACTCTATTCCACCTATAGTGCTATATCCATGGCTCATGCTCATGTATTGCGTGAGAGTTGAAAAAGTTGAGAAAGTAAGAGTGCGAAAACAATTACTTGGCCAATACCGGGGTTGTGCATGATTTAAATTCTTTGTGTGGGGATGATGGAGCATAGCCAGACTATATGACTTTGTAGGGATAACTTTCTTTGGCCTTGTTATTTCAAAAGTTCATGATTAGTTTGCTAGTATGCTTGAAGGATTATTGTTTTCATGTCAATATTAAACTATTGTTTTGAATCTTATGGATCTGAACATTCATGCCACAATAAAGAAGTTACAAAGAACGAATATGTTAGGTAGCATTCCACATCAAAAATTCGGTCTTTATCACTTCCCTACTCGAGGACGAGCAGGAGTTAAGCTTGGGGATGCTTGATACGTCTCCAACCTATCTATAATTTTTGATTGTTCGATGCTATTATATTATCAACTTGGGATGTCTTATGTGCATTTATATTACTTTTTATATCATTTTTGGGACTAACCTATTAACTCAGTGCCTAGTGCCAGTTTCTGTTTTTTCTGTGTTTTTGACCTTTTTCAGAAAAGAATATTAAATGGAGTCCAAACGGAATAAAACTTGCGGGATGATTTTTTTCCATAAGAGAAGATACGTAGAATACTTGAGAACCAAGGCAGGAGGTCTCGTGGGAGGTCACGACCCCCTAGGCGCGCCCTAGGGGGGGTGCGTAACAGGCTCGTGGGCCCCCTTGCCTCCTTTGCCCTACCTCTTTCACCTATAAATTCCCAAAAAACCCGAAACTTGAAGAGAAAGCCATGAAAATAATTTTCCGCCACCGCAAGCTTCTGTCTCCGCGAGATCCCATCTGGGGACCATTCTGGTGCCCTGCCGGAGGGGGATTCGGACACGGACGACTTCTTCATCAACACCATTGCCTCTCCGATGATGCGTGAGTAGTTCACCATAGACCTTTGGGTCTATAGCTAGTAGCTAGATGGCTTCTTCAATCTCTCTTGGATCTTCAATACAAAGTTCTCCATGATTTACATGGAGATCTATCCGATGTAACTTTCTTTTGCGGTGTTTTTGTCGAGATCCGATGAATTGTGGATTTATGATAGATTATATATGAATATTATTTGAGTCTCCTCTGATTTCTTACATGCATAATTTCATATCCTGGTAATTCTCTTCGAGTTATGGGTTTCGTTTGGCCAACTTGATCTATAATTCTTGCAATGGGAGAAGTGCTTGGTTTTGGGTTCATACTGTGCGATGTCCTCACCTAGTGACAGAAGGGGTAGCGAGGCATGCATCATGTTGTTGCCATCAAGGGTAAAAAGATGGGATTTATATCGTATTGCATGAATTTATCCCTCTACATCATGTCATCTTGCTTAAGGCATTACTCTGTTTGTTATGAACTTAATACACTAGATGCATGCTGGATAGCGGTCGACGTGTGGAGTAATAGTAGTAGATGCAGACAGTATCGGTCTACTTGTCTTGGACGTGATGCCTATATGTATGATCATTGCCTTAGATATCGTCATGACTTTGGGCGATTCTATCAATTGCTCGACAGTAATTCGTTCACCCACCATAATACATGCTAACATGAGAGAAGCCTCTAGTGAACACTATGGCCCCCGGGTCTACTTTTCACATTATATATTCAGATCTACATACAAAATACCAAAAATACCTTTCTGCACTTTTATCTATTTACCTTTCATCACCTTCAGATCTCACCTTGCAAGTAATCGTGAAGGGATTGACAACCCCTTTTGTTGGGGGACGTCGCATGGGAAACAAAAATTGTCCTACGCGCACGAAGACCTATCATGGTGATGTCCATCTACGAGAGGGGATTTCTGATCTATGTACCCTTGTAGATCACACAACAGAAGCGTTAAGAAACGCGGTTGATGTAGTGGAACGTCCTCACGTCCCTCGATCCGCCCCGCGAACTGTCCCACGAACCGTCCCGCGATCCGTCCCACGATCCGCTCCGATCTAGTGCCGAACGGACGGCACCTCCGCGTTCAGCACACGTACAGCTCGACGATGATCTCGGCCTTCTTGATCCAGCAAGAGAGATGGAGAGGTAGATGAGTTCTCCGGCAGCGTGATGGCGCTCCGGAGGTTGGTGGTGATCTAATGTCAGCAGGGCTCCGTCCGAGCTCCGCAGAAACGCGATCTAGAGGAAAAACCATGGAGGTATGTGGTCGGGCTGGCGTGGCAAAGTTGTCTCAAATCAGCCCTAATACCTCAGTATATATAGGAGGGAGGGAGGGGAGGAGGCAGCCTCAAACCCTCAAGGTTTGGCCGAAATTTGAGGTGGAGGAGTCCTACTCCAATCCTACTTGGAGTAGGATTCCACCTTCCCACTTGGAAACTCTTTCCACCTTGTGTTTTTCCCTTCTCAAACCTTATGGGCCTTAGTGGGAACTTATTCCAGCCCACTAGGGGCTAGTTTATCTTTTCCCATAGCCCATGAGACCCCTTGGGGCGTGACACCCCTCTCGATGGTCCCCGTCACCCCTCCCGGCACTCCCGGTACACTACCGATGAGCCCGAAACTTTTCCGGTAATGCCCGAAAACTTTCCGATAACAAAATGAGGTCATCCTATATATCAATATTCATCTCCGGACCATTCCGGAAACCCTCGTGACGTCCGTGATCCCATCCGGGACTCCGAACAACATTCCGTAACCAACCATATAACTCAAATACACATAAAACAACGTCCAACCTTAAGTGTGCAGACCCTGCGGGGTCGAGAACTATGTAGACATGACTCGAGTGACTCCTCGGTCAATATCCAATAGCGGGACCTGGATGCCCATATTGTATCCTACATATTCTACGAATATCTTATCGTTTGAACCTCAGTGCCAAGGATTCATATAATCCCATATGTCATTCCCTTTGTCCTTCGGTATGTTACTTGCCCGAGATTCGATCGTCAGTATCCGCATACCTATTTCAATCTCGTTTACCGGCAAGTCTCTTTACTCGTTCCGTAATACAAGATCCCGTGACTTACACTAATTCACATTGCTTGCAAGGCTTGTGTGTGATGTTGTATTACCGAGTGGGCCCCGAGACACCTCTCTGTCACACGGAGTGACAAATCCCAGTCTCGATCCATACTAACTCAACGAACACCTTCGGAGATACCTGTAGAGCATCTTTATAGTCACCCAGTTACGTTGCGACGTTTGATACACACAAAGCATTCCTCCGGTGTCAGTGAGTTATATGATCTCATGGTCATAGGAACAAATACTTGACACGCAGAAAACAGTAGCAACAAAATGACACGATCAACATGCTACGTCTATTAGTTTGGGTCTAGTCCATCACATGATTCTCCTAATGATGTGATCCCGTTATCAAGTGACAACACTTGCCTATGGTGAGGAAAATCTTGACCATCTTTGATCAACGAGCTAGTCAACTAGAGGCTTACTAGGGACAATGTTTTGTCTATGTATCCACACATGCACCGTGTTTCCGATGAATACAATTATAGCATGGATAATAAGCGATTATCATGAACAAAGAAATATAATAATAACTAATTTATTATTGCCTCTAGGGCATATTTCCAACAGTCTCCCACTTGCACTAGAGTCAATAATCTAGTTCACATCATCATGTGATTCCAACGAATCCAACACCCATATAGTTATGGGGTTTGATCACGTCTTGCTCGTGAGAGAGGTTTTAGTCAACGGTTCTGAAACTTTCAGATTCGTGTGTTCTTTACAAATCTTTATGTCATCTTATAAATTCTGCTACTATGTGCTATTCGGAAATATTCCAAATATCTACTCTACTATACGAATCCGTTTCACTACTCATAGTTATTCGGATTAGTGTCAAAGCTTACATCGACGTAACACTTTACGACGAACTCTTTAACCACCTCCATAATCGAGAAAAATTCCTTAGTCCATCAGTTACTAAGGATAAATTTTGACCGCTGCTAGTGATTCAATAATGGATCACTCTCTGTACCTCTCAACAGACTTTGAGTCAAGGCACACATCAGGTGCGGTACCCAGCATGGCATACTTCAGATTCTACGGCCAAGGCATAGAAGACGACCTTCGTCTATTCTGTTTATTCTGCCGGGGTCGGGTTTTGAGTCTTACTCAAATTCACACCTTACAACGCAACCAAGAACTCCTTCTTTGATGATCTATTTTGAACTCCTTCAAAAACTTGTCAAGGCATGCATCTTGTTGAAACTTCCATTAAGCGCTTTCGATCTATCTCCATAGATCTTTGATGCTCAACATTCAAGTAGCGCAATCCAGGTATTCCTTTGAAAAACTCCTTTCAAACAACCTTGTATGCTTTACATAAATTCTACATTACTTCTTATCCACAATATGTCAACCACATATTCTTATCAGAAATTCTATAGTGCTCCCACTCACTTCTTTGGAAATACAAGTTTCTCGTAAACCTTGTACAAACCCAAAATCTTTGATCATCTCATCAAAGTGTATATTCCAACTCCGAGATGCTTGCACCAGTCCATTGAAGGATCGCTGGAGCTTGCATACTTGCTAGTATCTTTAGGATCGACAAAACCTCCTGGTTGTATCACATACAATGTTTGCTCAAGGAAACCGTCGAGGAAACAATGTTTTGACATCCTATGTGCAATATTTCATAAATAATGCAGAAACTACTAACATAATTCTAACAGACTTTCAGCATCGCTACGAGTGAGAAAGTCTCATCATAGTCAACTATTTGATCTTGTCGGAAACATCTTTGCGACAAGTCGAGCTTTTCTTAATAGTGACTTATCACCATCATCGTCTGTCTTCCTTTTAAAGATCCATCTTTACTCAATAGTCCTATGACCATCAAGTAGTTCTTCCAAAGTCTACACTTTGTTTTCATACATGGATCCTCTCTCGGATTTCATGGCTTCCAGCTATTTGTCGGAATCCGGGCCCACCATTGCTTTCTCCATAACTCGTAGGTTCACTGTTGCTCAACAACATGACCTCCAAGACAGGGTTACCGTACCACTCTGCAGTAGTACGCGGCCTTCTCAACCAACGAGGCTTGTAGCAACTTGATCCGATGCTCGATGATCACCATCATCAGCTTTCACTTCAATTGGTGTAGGCGCCACAGGAACAACTTCCTGCGCCCTGCTACACACTGGTTGAAGTGATGGTTCAATAACCTCATCAAGTTCTACCACCCTCCCACTCAATTCTTTCGAGAGAAACCTTTCCTCGAGAATGGATCCGTTTCTAGAAACAAACACTTTGCTTTCGGATCTGAGATAGGAGATGTACCCAACTGTTTTGGATATCCTATGAAGATGCATTTATCCGCTTTGGGTTCGAGCTTATCAGACTGAAACTTTTTCACATAAGTGTCGAAGCCCCAAACTTTCAAGAAACGACAGTTTAGATTTCTCTAAACCTCAGTCTATACTGTGTCATCTCAACGGAAATACGCGGTGCCCTATTTAAAGTGAATGTGGTTGTCTCTAATGCATAACCCATAAACGATAGTGGTAATTCGATAAGAGACATCATAGCATGCACCATACCAAATAGCGTGTGGCTATGACGTTCAGACATGTCATCACACTATGATGTTCCAGGTGGCATGAACTGCGAAACAATTTCCACATTGTCTTAACTGCGTACCAAAACTCGTAACTCGAATATTCATTTCTATGCTCATATCGTAGACAGTTTATCCTCTTGTTACGACGAACTTCACTCCGAAACAGAATTGAACTTTTCAATATTTCTGACTTGTGATTCATTAAGTAAATACTCTTGTATCTTCTCAAATCGTCATTGAAGTAAGAACATAATGATATCCACTGCGTGCCTCAGCACCCATTGGACTGCATACATCAAAATGTATCACTTCCAACAAGTTACTATCTTGTTTCATCTCAATGAAAACAAGGCCTTGCTCATGTTGTATGATTTGCATGTCACTAGTGATTCAAAATCAAGTGAGTATAAAGATCCATCAACATGGAGCCTCTTCATGCAATTTATACCAACATGACTCAAGCGGCAGTGCCACAAGTAAGTGGTACTATCATCATTACCTCGTATCTTTTGGCACCAACATCATGAACATGTGTAACACTACGATCGAGATTCAATAAACCATTGAAGGTGATTATTCAAGCAAATAGAGTAACCATTATTCTCTTTAAATGAATAATCGTATTGCAATAAACACAATCCAATCATGTTCATGCTTAACGCAAGCACCAAATAACAATTATTTAGGTTTAACACCAATCCCGATGGTAGAGGGAGTGTGCGACGTTTGATCATATCAACCTTGGAAACACTTCCAACACGTATCGTCCCCTCGCCTTTAGCTAGTCTCCGTTTATGCCGTAGCTTTCATTTCGTGTTACTAATCACTTAGCAACCGAACCGGTATCCAATACCCTCGTGCTACTAGGAGTACTAGTAAAGTACACATCAACATCATGTATATCAAATATACTTCTTTCGACTTTTGCCAGCCTTCTTATCTACCAAGTATCTAGAGTTGCTCCGCCTCAGTGACCGTTCCCCTGATAACAGAAGCACTTAGTCCCGGGCTTTGGGTTTAATCTGGGGTCTCTTCATTAGTGCAGCAACTGCTTTGCCGTTTCACGAAGTATCCCTTCTAGCCCTTACCTTTCTCGAAACTTAGTGGTTTTACTAACCATCAACTATTGATGCTCCTTCTTGATTTCTACTTTCGCAGTGTCATACATCACGAATCTCTCAAGGATCATTGTATCTATCCTTGATATGTTATAGTTCATCACGAAGCTCTCACAGCTTGGTGGCAGTGACTTTGGAGAATCATCGCTATCTCATCTGGAAGATTAACTCCCACTTGATTCAAGCGATTGTCGTACTCAGACAATCTGAGCACATGCTCAACGATTGAGTTTTTCTCCTTTACTTCATGGACAAAGAATCTTGTCGGAGGTCTCATACCTCTTAACAAGGGCACAAGCATGAAATCACAATTTCATCTCTTTAGAACATCACTCATGTTCCGTGACGTTTCAAAACGTCTTCGGCGCCACGCTTCTAAGCCATTAAGTATTTTGTACTGAACTATCGTGTAGTCATCAGAAACGTGTATGTCAGATGTTCGCAACATCTACAGACGACGCTTCAGGTGCAGCACACCGAGTGATGCATTAAGGACATAAGCCTTCTGCGTAACAACGACGACAATCCTCGGTTTTACAGACTCAATCTGCAAAGTTTGCTACTATCAACTTTCAACTAAATTTTCTCTAGGAACATACAAAAACAGTAGAGCTATAGCACAAGCTACATCGCAATTCGCAAAGACCATTAGACTATGTTCATGACAATTAGTTCAATTAATCATATTACTTAAGAACTCGCACTCAAAAAGTACATCTCTCTAGTCATTTGAGTGGTACATGATCCAAATCCACTATCTCAAGTCCGATCATCACGTGAGTCGAGAATAGTTTCAGTGGTAAGCATCTCTATGCTAATCATATCAACTATACGATTCATGCTCGACCTTTCGGTCTCATGTGTTCCGAGGCCATGTCTGCACATGCTAGGCTTGTCAAGCTTAACCCGAGTGTTCCGCGTGTGCAACTGTTTTGCACCCGTTGTATGTGAATGTTGAGTCTATCACACCCGATCATCACGTGGTGTCTCGAAACGAAGAACTGTCGCAACGGTGCACAGTCGGGGAGAACACAATTTTGTCTTGAAATTTTAGTGAGAGATCACCTCTTAATGCTACCGTCGTTCTAAGCAAGATAAGGTGCATAAAGGGTTAACATCACATGCAATTCATAAGTGACATGATATGGCCATCATCATGTGCTTCTTGATCTCCATCACCAAAGCACCGACATGATCTTCTTGTCACCGGCGTCACACCATGATCTCCATCAACGTGTCGCCATCGGGGTTGTCATGCTACTCTTGCTATTACTACTAAAGCTACGTGCTAGCAATATAGTAAACGCATCTGCAAGCACAAACGTTAGTTTAAAGACAACCCTATGGCTCCTGCCGGTTGCCATACCATCGACGTGCAAGTCGATATTAACTATTACAACATGATAATCTCATACATCCAATATATCACATCACATCGTTGGCCATATCACATCACAAGCATACCCTGCAAAACAAGTTAGACGTCCTCTAATTGTTGTTGCATGTTTTACGTGGTCACCATGGGTATCTAGTAGGATTGCATCTTACTTACGCAAACACCACAACGGAGATATATGAATTGCTATTTAACCACATCCAAGGATCTCCTCGGTCAAATCCGATTCAACTAAAGTTGAAGAAACCGACACTCGCCGGTCATGTTTGAGCAACGGAGTTACTCGTAGCGATGAAACCAGTCTCTCGTAAGCGTACGAGTAATGTCGGTCCGAGCCGCTTCGATCCAACAATACCGCGGAATCAAGAAAAGACTAAGGAGGGCAGCAAAACGCACATCACCACCCACAAAAAACTTTTGTATTCTACTCGAGAAGACATCTACGCATGAACCTAGCTCATGATGCCACTGTTGGGGGACGTCGCATGGGAAACAAATTTTTTTCCTACGCGCACGAAGACCTATCATGGTGATGTCCATCTACGAGAAGGGATTTCTGATCTACGTACCCTTGTAGATCGCATAGCAGAAGCGTTAAGAAACGCGGTTGATGTAGTGGAACGTCCTCACGTCCCTCGATCTGCCCCACGAACCATCCCACGAACCGTCCCGCGATCCGTCCCACGATCCGATCCGATCTAGTGCCGAACGGACGGCACCTCCGCGTTCAGCACACGTACAACTCAACAATGATCTCGGCCTTCTTGATCCAGCAAGACAGACGGAGAGGTAGATGAGTTCTCCGGCAGCGTGACGGCGCTCCGGAGGTTGGTGGTGATCTAATGTCAGTAGGGCTCCGCCCGAGCTCCGCAGAAACGTGATCTAGAGGAAAAACCGTGGAGGTATGTGGTCGGGCTGCCGTGACAAAGTTGTCTCAAATCAGCCCTAATACCTCAGTATATATAGTAGGGAGGGAGGGGAGGAGGCAGCCTCAAACCCTCAAGGTTTGGCCGAAATTTGAGGTGAAGGAGTCCTACTCCAATCCTACTTGGAGTAGGATTCCACCTTCCCACTTGGAAACTCTTTCCACCTTGTGTTTTCCCTTCTCAAACCTAATGGGCCTTAGTGGGAACTTATTCCAGCCCACTAGGGGCTGGTTTATCTCTTCCCATAGCCCATGAGACCCCTTGGGGCGTGACACCCCTCTCGATGGTCCGCGTCACCCCTCCCGGCACTCCCGGTACTTTCCGGTAATGCCCGAAAACTTTCCGGTAACCAAATGAGGTCATCCTATATATCAATCTTCGTCTCCGGACCATTCCGGAAACCCTCGTGACGTCCGTGATCCCATCCGGGACTCCGAACAAAATTCGGTAACCAACCATATAACTCAAATATGCATAAAACAACGTCCAACCTTAAGTGTGCAGACCCTGCGGGTTCGAGAACTATGTAGATATGACCCGAGTGACTCCTCGGTCAATATCCAATAGCGGGACCTAGATGCCCATATTGGATCCTACATATTCTGCGAATATCTTATCGTTTGAACCTCAGTGCCAAGGATTCATATAATCCCGTATGTCATTCCCTTTGTCCTTCGGTATGTTACTTGTCCGAGATTCGATCGTCAGTATCCGCATACCTATTTCAATCTCGTTTACCGGCAAGTCTCTTTACTCGTTCCTTAATACAAGATCCCGTGACTTACACTAAGTCACATTGCTTGCAAGGCTTGTGTGTGATGTTGTATTACCGAGTGGGCCCCGAGATACCTCTCCGTCACACGGAGTGACTAATCCCAGTCTCGATCCATACTAACTCAACGAACACCTTCGGAGATACTTGTAGAGCATCTTTATAGTCACCCAGTTACGTTGCGACGTTTGATACACACAAAGCATTCCTCTGGTGTCAGTGAGTTATATGATCTCATGGTCATAGGAACAAATACTTGACACGCAGAAAACAGTAGCAACAAAATGACACGATCAACATGCTACGTCTATTAGTTTGGGTCTAGTCCATCACATGATTCTCCTAATGATGTGATCCCGTTATCAAGTGACAACACTTGCTTATGGTCAGGAAACCTTGACCATCTTTGATCAACGAGCTAGTCAACTAGAGGCTTACTAGGGACAATGTTTTGTCTATGTATCCACACATGCACTGTGTTTCCGATCAATACAATTATAGCATGGATAATAAACGATTATCATGAACAAAGAAATATAATAATAACTAATTTATTATTGCCTCTAGGGCATATTTCCAACACCTTTATCACGTTGGGTGCAAGTTTGTTTGTTGTTGTGCAGGTTCATTGGCGCCTCATCTTGATACTCCTACTGGATTGATACCTTGGTTCTCAAACTAAGGGAAATACTTATTTCTACTTTGCTGAATCACCCTTTCCTCTTCAAGGGAAAAACCAACGCAAGCTCAAGAAGTAGCATGCTGCCGGAGCTCTCCCTCAACCTCTCCCTCTCCTTGCTGGATCAAGGCAAAGGAGACGTCACTGGGCTGCACGTGTGTTGAACGCGGAGGCACCGTTGTTCAGCGCTTAGATCAGAATCCACCGCGATCTAAATCTCTACGAGTACGACTCCATCAACCACGTTCTAGTAACGCTTCTCCTAGATAGATGCTCTACCCCATTGCTCATTGCTGGTTTCTCCTAGATAGATCCTTGTGAAGCGTAGGAAATTTTTGAAATTACTACGTTCCCCAATAGTGGCATCGGAGCAAGGTTATATGCATAGATTCTATGCACGATCAGAACACAAAAGTTGTGGGCGATGATTTTGTCAGTTGCTTGCCGTTACTAGTCTTATCTTGGTTCGGCGGCATCGTGTGATGAAGCAGCCCCGACCGACTTCACACGTACTCTTACGTGAGACTGGTTCCACCGACCGAGATGCACTTGTTGGATAAGGTGGCTAGCGGGTGCCTGTCTCTCCCACTTTAGTCGGATCGGATTCGATGAAGAGGGTCCTTATGAAGGGTAAATAGCATTGGGATATCAACGTTGTGGCTGCCACGTAGGTAAGAAACATTCTTGCTAGAAACCCAAATCAGCCATGTAAAACATGCAACAAGAAAGAGGACGTCTAACTTGTTTTTGCAGGGTATGCTGTGTGATGTGATATGGACAAAAGGATGTGATGTTACATATGTGATGTATGAGATTTATCATGTTCTTGTAATAGGATTCACGACTTGCATGTCGGTGAGTATGAAAACTGGCAGGAGCCATAGGAGTTGTCTTAATTTATTGTATGAGATGCAACGCCATGTGATTACTTTACTTTATTAATAACCGTTAGCTATAGAGTAGAATTAATAGTTGGCGAGACGACTTTGCAAAGACACAATGATGGAGATCATGGTGTCATGCCGGTGACAATGATGATCATGCCGTGCCCCGAAGATGGAGATCAAAGGAGCAAGATGATATTGGCCATATCATGTCACTATATGATTGCATGTGATGTTTATCATGTTTTTCATCTTATTGCTTAGAACGACGGTAGCAAAGATAAGATGATCCCTCATTAAAATTTCGAGATAAGTATTCCCCTAAGTGTGCATCATTGCGAAGGATCATTGTCACGAAGCACCACGTGATGATCGGGTGTGATAGATTCTAACATTCGCATACAACGAGTGTAAGCCAGATTTACACACGCAAAACACTTAGGTTGACTCGATGATCCTAGCATGTACAAACATGGCCTCAAAATACAGGAGACCGAAAGGTCGAACATGAGTCGTATGGATGATATGATTAGCATGGAGATGCTCACCATTGATGACTAGTCTGTCTCACGTGATGATCGGACACGGGCTAGTCGACGTGGATCATGTCACACTTGGATGACTAGAGGGATGTCTATCTGAGTGGGAGTTCATTGAATAATTTGATTAGATGAACCTAATTATCATGAACTTAGTCTAAATTTGTCTTTACAAATATTGTAGATCCAATGGCCAACGCAAATGTCCCATTCAACTTCAACGCGTTCCTAGAGAAAACCAAGCTGAAAGACGATGGGAGCAACTATGCAGACTGGGCTCGTAATTTCAAGCTCATCCTCATGGCTTCCAAGAAGGCATATGTCCTTGATGCGCTGCTAGGTGACCCTCCCATTCCCGTGGCAACTCAGGACGTTCGGAACACCTGGCATTCACGGAGTGATGACTACTCTCTGGTTCAGTGTGGCATGCTTTACAGTTTAGAATCGGGGCTCCAAAGGCGTTTTGAGCAACATGGAGCATATGAGATGTTCGAGGAGATGAAACTAGTTTTTCAAGCTCATGCCCGGGTCGAGAGATACGAGGTATCCGACAAGTTCTTTAGCTGTAAGATGGAGGAAAATAGTTCTTTCAGCGAGCACATACTCAGAATGTCTGGGTTGCACAACCGGTTGACTCAGCTGGGAGTTAAACTTCTGGATGACGCGTCATTGATAGAATCCTCCAGTCACTTCCACCTAGCTATAAGGGCTTTGTGATGAACTACAACATGCAAGGGATGGAGAAGACCATTCCCGAGTTGTATTCAATGCTGAAATCAGCAGAGGTGGAAATCAAGAAAGAACATCATGTGTTGATGGTGAATAAGACCACTAGTTTCAAGAAAGTCAAGGGTGAAAAGAACTTCAAGACGGACGGAAAAGCAGTTGCCGCGCCCGGTAAACCAGTTGCCAGGAAGAAGCCAAATAAAGGACCCAAGCCTAAGACTGAGTGCTATTATTGCAAGGGAACCTGTCACTGGAAGCGGAATTGCCATAAGTACTTAGTGGATAAGAAGGCCTTCAACGTCAAAGGTATATATGATATACATGTTATTGATTTGTATGTTACCAACGCTCGTTGTAGCTCCCGGGTATTTGATACCGGTGCTTTTGCTCACATTTGCAACTCAAAACAGGAACTGCGGAATAAGCACAGGCTGGCTAAGGATAAGGTGATGATGCGCGTCCGGAATGGATCCAAGGTCGATGTGATCGCCGTCGGCATGCTACCTCTACATCTACCTTCGAGATTAGTTTTAAACCTCAATAATTGTTATTTAGTACAATCTTCGAGCATGAACATTGTATCGGGATCTTGCCTGATGCGAGATGGCTACTCATTTAAGTCTGAGAATAATGGTTGTTCTATTTATATGAGTGATATGTTTAATGGTCATGCCCCATTGGTCAATGGTTTATTCTTGATGAATCTCGAACGTGATGTTACACATATTCATAGTGTGAGTACCAAAAGATGTAAGGTTGATAATGATAGTCCCACATACTTGTGGCACTACCGCCTTGGTCATATCGGTGTCAAACGCATGAAGAAACTCCATACAAATGGACTTGTGGATTCTCTTGATTTTGAATCATTTGACACATGCGAACCGTGCCTCATGGGCAAGATGACCAAGACTCCGTTCTCCGGAACAATGGAGTGAGCAACCAACTCATTGAAAATAATACATACCGATGTATGCGGTCCATTGAGCGTTGAGGCTCGTGGTTGCTATCGTTATGTTCTCACCCTCACTAATGACTTGAGTAGATATGGGTATGTCTACATAATGAAACACAAGTCTGAAACCTTTGAAAGGTTCAAGGAATTTCAGAGTGATGTAGAGAATCAACGTGAAAAGAAAATAAAGTTCCTACGATCTGATCGTGGAGGAGAAAATTTGAGTCACAAGTTTGGCACGCACCTAAGGAAATGTGGAATAGTTTCACAATTCATGCCACCTGGTACACCGCAGCGTAACGGTGTGTCTGAATGTTGTAATCGCACTTTATTGGATATGGTGCAATCTATGATGTTTATTACTAACTTACCACTATCATTTCGGGAAAATGCATTGGAAACTGCCGCATTCACTTTAAATAGGGCACCATCTAAATCCGTTGAGACGACACCGTATGAATTATGGTTTGGAAAGAAACCTAAGCTATCCTTTCTGAAAGTTTGGGGCTGTGATGCTTATGTGAAGAAAGTTCAACCTAAGAAGCTCGAACCCAAAGCGGAAAAATGCGTCTTCATAAGATACCCTAAGGAAACAATTGGGTACACCTTCTATCTTATATCCGAAGGTAAAATCTTTGTTGCCAAGAACGAATCCTTTCTAGAGAAAGAGTTTCTCTCGAAAGAAGCAAGTGGGAGGAAAATAGAACTTGATGAGGTAATTGTACCCCCTCTCGAACCGGAGAGTAGCGCAACACAAGAAAATGTTTCTGAGGTGCCTGCACCGGCTAGAGAAGAAGTTAATGATGATGATCATGAAACTTCAGATCAAGTTGCTATTGAACCTCGAAGGTCCACAAGGACACGTTCCACACCAGAGTGGTACGACAATCCTGTCATGGAAATCATGTTGTTCGACAACAGTGAACCTTCAAACTATGAAGAAGCGAGGTGGGCCCGGATTCCAACAAATGACTTGAAGCCATGAAATCCGAGATAGGATCCATGTCTGAGAACAAAGTATGGACTTTGGTGGACTTTCCCGATGATCAGCGAGCCATAGAAAATAAATGGATATTTAAGAAGAAGACTGACGCGGATGGTAATGTGACCATCTATAAGGATCGAATTGTCGCTAAGGGTTATCGACAAGTTCAAGGGTTTGACTATGATGATACCTTCTCACCCATAGCAATGCTGAAGTCGGTCCGAATTATGTTAGCAGTTGCCACATTTTTTGATTATGAAATTTGGCAAATGGACGTCAAAATGGCATTCCTGAACGGTT
This sequence comes from Hordeum vulgare subsp. vulgare, assembly GCF_904849725.1. NCBI lineage: Eukaryota > Viridiplantae > Streptophyta > Magnoliopsida > Poales > Poaceae > Hordeum > Hordeum vulgare. Next base: position 115,724,088 of record NC_058518.1, on the reverse strand, counting down.
TACTTAAGGAAGAATTGTATATGATACAGCCGGAAGGTTTTGTCGATCCTAATAATGCTGACAAGGTATGCAAGCTCCAGCGCTCCATCTATGGGTTGGTGCAAGCATCTCGGAGTTGGAACATTCGCTTTGATGAGGTGATCAAAATTTTTGGGTTTGTACAAACTTATGGAGAAGCCTGTATTTACAAGTAAGTGAGTGGGAGCTCTGTAGCATTTCTCATACTATATGTGGATGACATATTGTTGATGGGAAATGATATAGAACTTTTGGAAAGCATAAAGGCCTATTTGAATAAGAGTTTTTCAATGAAGGACCTTGGAGAAGCTGCTTACATATTAGGCATCAAGATCTGTAGAGATAGATCAAGACGCCTTATAGGTATTTCACAAAGCACATACCTTGACAAGATATTGAAGAAGTTCAATATGGATAAGGCCAAGAAGGGGTTCTTGCTACTTTAACAAAAGATCTTCCAACGGCGCCAGAAACAAGCGTGTTGACGGGAGACTATTCTTGTCTTGATACTCCTCAGCAACGACACCAGGAATCCTTCTGCTACGGCTACTCCTTTAGGGACTTCCTTGGCAAATATGCAAAGGATTCCCCCGCGGCCTTGGAGCCTTGCGTTGGTGTTCCCTCGAAGCGGAAAGGGTGATGTAGCACAACAGTGGCAAGTATTTCCCTCAGTTTTGAGAACCAACGTATCGAACCAGAGAAAGGATTGCGTCAAGTCACAAGTACCTGCACAAACATAAGGGGTTGTCAATACCTTATAGATTGTTTGCAAAGTGAGAACTGAAAGCAACAAAGAAAACAAAGCAAAGTAAAAGTGAAAGTGGAAACGATAGTTGTGAATAGACCCGGGGGCCGTAGTGTTCACTAGTTGCTTCTCTCATGAAAGCAACCCTACTGAAATTCAGAAATTTGCCGTCTCCCATGGCGGACGGCAAAGGGGGGAACCACTGAAGGCAAAGTAGACGGCAAAAAAAAAAACCCGGTGAAGAGGTTCTTTGCCGTCTGCTTTTTAAAGCGGACGGCAAAGAATCTTTGCCATGTGGGGGCATACGGCAAATTAAATGGGACGACACATACTCCAACGGCCCTGTTAACTGTAAATGGCAGGCCTCCTCTCTTTGCCGTCTACCATCCCACCTTTGCCATGTGGGGGCTGACGACAAAGGGGGGAACCAGCCGCCTCTCTCTCCCCTCTTTGTCGTCTGCCATCCCACCTTTGCCATGTGGGGGCTGACGGCAAGGAGGGGAGAGAGGGGGGCTGGTTCCCCCCTTTTCCATGTGGGGGGTAGACGACAAAGGGGGGAACCAGGCCCCCTCTCTTCCCCTTTGCCGTCTGCCAGCACCCCTTTGCCATGTGGGGGAAGACGGCAAAGGGGGGAACCAGCCCCTTTTTAATTTATTTCTTATTATATCCAACATTTTTAACAATAATCAGGAGATATATATATATATATATTTGACATAAATAAATTTCTTTCCGTACTCATAACCATATTAAAATAACTTTCATCCGTAGTGCATACATATTATGCAAGTTGCATCCGTACCAAACCATATATTACACCAGTTTCTTCCACATGCATACAAAGTTTCATATATATCCATATACTACAATAGTTTCAATACAAGCTTCCGTGAAGCCATGGTACAAGAAATCATCTTCAAGCATTCCATCAATATAATCCAAGCTTCCCGTGAAGTGAATGTAATCTGCAAAATGACAAATAAGAAAGTTAGAAGAATAATACTAGATGAAGAAGTATATATAGGTTATTTCGGAGAGAAATTAGCTAAGTATAGGCCATTTAATAGCTAAATTAGGTGGAATAGGTCATCTTGGAGCAACATAGCCTTATTATGTCATTTAGGAGAGAACTTAGCTAACTATAGGTCATTTTAGAGCTAACTTGGATAAAAATATGTCATTTTGTAGCCAACTATGATTATTAATCCATTTTGACCTTATTATGTCATTTTGGAGCTAAATTAGTCATTTTAATGAGATAACCAAGGTTCTTATGATGTTTTTACCTAGCTATGCTAATTATGTCATTTTGGAGGATAATTAGCTAAGTATGTCTTTGTTGGGGAAAATAACCTACGTTGAAGAAGAAAGAGAAGAAGCAAGAAGAGAAGAAGAAGGAGAAGAAAAAGAAGAAGAAGAAGAAGGAGGAGGAGAAGGAGGAGGAGAAGGAGAAGAAGAAGAAAAGAAGAAGGACAAGAAGAAGAAGAAGGAGTATAAGAAGGAGAAGGAGCTTCTCTCCTCCTTCTCCTTCTCCTTCTTCTTCCTCCTTCTTCTTCTCTTCTTCTTCTTCTTCTTCTTCTTCTTCCTTCCTTTCATTTTTCCTCTTTCTTCTCCTCCTCCTCCTTCTTTTTATTAAATAGACCATTTTGGAGCTAACTAAGCTAATTATGTCATTTAGGTGGAACCCTAGCTAACTATAGTTCGTTTCAGAGCTAACTTGGGTAAAATAGGTCATTCCGGAGCAAACTATGCTTATTAAGCCATTTTGGATCTAGCTAGGCTAATTATAGGCCATTTAATACCTAAGTTAGGGGGAATAGGTCATCTTGCAGCTACGTAATCCTTATTATGTCATTTAGGAGAGAACTTAGCTAACTATAAGTCATTTTTATTAAATAGGTCATTTTGGAGCTAACTAAGCTAATTATGTCCTTTTGTAGGATAATTAGCCAATTTAGTCTTTCTTGGATGATTCTAAGCTACGTAGAAGAAGAGAAAGAGAAGAAGAACTAAAAGAAGGAGGAGGAGGAGGAGGATAAGGAGAAGGAAGAGGAGAAGAAGAAGAAAAGAAGAAGGAGAAGGAGAAGGAGGAAGAAGGAGGAAGAAGAAGGAGAAGCAGGAGCTCCTTCTCCTTCTTCTCCTTCTTCTTATCCTCCTCCTTCTCTTCTTCTTCTTCTCTTCTTCTTCTTCTTCTTCCTTCCTTTCATTTTTCCTCTTTCTTCTCCTCTTGTCCCCTTCTTCGGGCTAAATTAGCTAAGAATGCCTTTTTGGAGCTAATTATGTCATTTCGAGGATAACTAGCTAAGTATAGGTCATGTTTTATTGAATAGACCATTTTGGAGCTAACTAAGCTAATTCTGTCATTTAGGTGGAACACTAGCTAACTATAGGTCGTTTTGGAGCTAACTTGGGTAAAATAGGTCATTTCGGAGCAAACTATGCTTATTAAGCCATTTTGGATCTAGCTAGGCTAATTATAGGCCATTTAATACCTAAGTTAGGGGGAATAGGTCATCTTGCAGCTACGTAATCCTTATTATGTCCTTTAGGAGAGAACTTAGCTAACTATAAGTCATTTTTATTAAATAGGTCATTTTGGAGCTAACTAAGCTAATTATGTCCTTTTGTAGGATAATTAGCCAATTTAGTCTTTCTTGGATGACTCTAAGCTACGTAGAAGAACAGAAAGAGAAGAAGAAGTAAAAGAAGAAGGAGGAGGAGGATGAGGAGAAGGATAAGGAAGAGGAGAAGAAGAAGAAAAGAAGAAGGAGAAGGAGAAGGAGAAGGAGGAGAAGGAGGAAGAAGAAGGAGAAGGAGGAGCTCCTTCTCCTTCTTCTCATCCTTCTTCTCCTTCTTCTTATCCTCCACCTTCTCTTCTTCTTCTTCTCTTCTTCTTCTTCTTCCTTCCTTTCATTTTTCCTCTTTCTTCTCCTCTTGTCCCCTTCTTCGGGCTAAATTAGCTAAGAATGCCTTTTTGGAGCTAATTATGTCATTTCGAGCATAATTAGCTAAGTATAGGTCATGTTTTATTAAATAGACCATTTTGGAGCTAACTAGGCTAATTATGTCATTTAGGTGGAACCCTAGCTAACTATAGGTCGTTTCGGAGCTAACTTGGGTAAAATAGGTCATTTCGGAGCAAACTATGCTTATTAAGCCATTTTGGATCTAGCTAGGCTAATTATAGGCCATTTAATACCTAAGTTAGGGGGAATAGGTCATCTTGCAGCTACGTAAGCCTTATTATGTCATTTAGGAGATAACTTAGCTAACTATAGGTCATTTTTTATTAAATAGGTCATTTTGGAGCTAACTAAGATAATTATGTCATTTTGTAGGATAATTAGCCAATTTAGTCTTTCTTGGATGAGTCTAAGCTACGTAGAAGAAGAGAAATAGAAGAAGAAGTAAAAGAAGGAGGAGGAGGAGGAGGAGGAGGAGAAGGAGATGGAAGAGGAGAAGAATAAGAAAAGAAGAAGGAGAAGGAGAAGGAGGAAGAAGGAGGAAGAAGCTCCTTCTCCTTCTTCTCCTCTTTCTTCTCCTTCTTCTTATCCTCCTCCTTCTCTTCTTCATCTTCTTCTCTTCTCCTTCTTCTTCCTTCCTTTCATTTTTCCTCTTTCTTCTCCTCTTGTCCCCTTCTTCGGGCGAAATTAGCTAAGAATGCCTTTTTGGAGCTAATTATGTCATTTCGAGGATAATTAGCTAAGTATTGGTCATGTTTTAATAAATAGACCATTTTGGAGCTAACTAAGCTAATTATGTCATTTAGGTGGAACCCTAGCTAACTATAGGCCGTTTCGGAGCTAACTTGGGTAAAATAGGTCATTCTGGAGCAAACTATGCTTATTAAGCCATTTTGGATCTAGCTACGCTAATTATAGGCCATTTAGTACCTAAGTTAGTGGAATAGGTCATCTTGCAGCTACATGTCATTTAGGAGATAACTTAGCTAACTATAGGTCATTTTTTATTAAATAGGTCATTTTGGAGCTAACTAAGCTAATTATGTCATTTTGTAGGATAATTAGCCAATTTAGTCTTTCTTGGATGAGTCTAAGCTACGTAGAAGAAGAGAAAGAGAAGAAGAAGTCAAAGAAGGAGGAGGAGGAGGAGAAGGAGAAGGAAGAGGAGAAGAAGAAGAAAAGAAGAAGGAGAAGGAGAAGGAGGAAGAAGGAGGAAGAAGAAGGAGAAGGAGGAGATACTTCTCCTTCTCCTTCTTCTTATCCTCCTCCTTCTCTTCTCCTTCTTCTCTTCTTCTTCTTCTTCTTCTTCCTTCCTATCATTTTCCTCTTTCTGCTCCTCTTGTCCCCTTCTTCGGGCTAAATTAGCTAAGAATGCCTTTTTGGAGCTAATTATGTCATTTCGAGGATCATTAGCTAAGTATAGGTCATGTTTTATTAAATAGACCATTTTGGAGCTAACTAAGCTAATTATGTCATTTAGGTGGAACCCTAGCTAACTATAGGCCGTTTCGGAGCTAACTTGGGTAAAATAGGTCATTCCGAAGCAAACTATGCTTATTAAGCTTTTGGATCTAGCTAGCCTAATTATAGGCCATTTAATACCTAAGTTAGGGGGAATAGGTCATCTTGCAGCTACGTAAGCCTTATTATGTCATTTAGGAGAGAACTTAGCTAACTATAGGTCATTTTTTATTAAATAGGTCATTTTGGAGCTAACTAAGCTAATTATGTCATTTTGTAGGATAATTAGCCAATTTAGTCTTTCTTAGATGAGTCTAAGCTACATCGAAGAAGATAAAGAAAAGAAGAAGTAAAAGAAGGAGGAGGAGGAGGAGGAGGAGAAGGAGAAGGAATAGGAGAAGAAGAAGAAAAGAAGAAGGAGAAGGAGAAGGAGGAAGAAGGAGAAGGAGGAGCTCCTTCTCCTTCTTCTCCTTCTTATTCTCCTTCTTCTTATCCTCCTCCTTCTCTTCTTCTTCTTCTTCTCTTCTTCTTCTTCTTCCTTCCTTTCATTTTTCCTCTTTCTTCTCCTCTTGTCCCCTTCTTCGGGCTAAATTAGCTAAGAATGCCTTTTTGGAGCTAATTATGTCATTTCGAGCATAATTAGCTAAGTATAGGTCATGTTTTATTAAATAGACCATTTTGGAGCTAACTAGGCTAATTATGTCATTTAGGTGGAACCCTAGCTAACTATAGGTCGTTTCGGAGCTAACTTGGGTACAATAGGTCATTCCGGAGCAAACTATGCTTATTAAGCCATTTTGGATCTAGCTAGGCTAATTATAGGCCATTTAATACCTAAGTTAGGGGGAATAGGTCATCTTGCAGCTACATAAGCCTTATTATGTCATTTAGGAGAGAACTTAGCTAACTATATGTCATTTTTTATTAAATAGGTCATTTTGGAGTTAACTAAGCTAATTATGTCCTTTTGTAGGATAATTAGCCAATTTAGTCTTTCTTGGATGAGTCTAAGCTACGTAGAAGAAGAGAAAGAGAAGAAGAAGTAAAAGAAGGAGGAGGAGGAGGAGGAGCAGAAGGAGAAGGAAGAGGAGAAGAAGAAGAAAAGAAGAAGGAGAAGGAGAAGGAGGAAGAAGGATGAAGAAGAAGGAGAAGGAGGAGCTCCTTCTCCTTCTTCTCCTTCTTCTTATCCTCCTCCTTCTCTTCTTCTTCTTCTCTTCTTCTTCTTCTTCCTTCCTTTCATTTTTCCTCTTTCTTCTCCTCTTGTCCCCTTCTTCGGGCTAAATTAGCTAAGAATGCCTTTTTGGAGCTAATTATGTCATTTCGAGGATAACTAGCTAAGTATAGGTCATGTTTTATTAAATAGACCATTTTGGAGCTAACTAAGCTAATTCTGTCATTTAGGTGGAACACTAGCTAACTATAGGTCGTTTTGGAGCTAACTTGGGTAAAATAGGTCATTTCGGAGCAAACTATGCTTATTAAGCCATTTTGGATCTAGCTAGGCTAATTATAGGCCATTTAATACCTAAGTTAGGGGGAATAGGTCATCTTGCAGCTACGTAAGCCTTATTATGTCATTTAGGAGAGAACTTAGCTAACTATAAGTCATTTTTATTAAATAGGTCATTTTGGAGCTAACTAAGCTAATTATGTCCTTTTGTAGGATAATTAGCCAATTTAGTCTTTCTTGGATGACTCTAAGCTACGTAGAAGAACAGAAAGAGAAGAAGAAGTAAAAGAAGAAGGAGGAGGAGGATGAGGAGAAGGATAAGGAAGAGGAGAAGAAGAAGAAAAGAAGAAGGAGAAGGAGAAGGAGAAGGAGGAGAAGGAGGAAGAAGAAGGAGAAGGAGGAGCTCCTTCTCCTTCTTCTCATCCTTCTTCTCCTTCTTCTTATCCTCCACCTTCTCTTCTTCTTCTTCTCTTCTTCTTCTTCTTCCTTCCTTTCATTTTTCCTCTTTCTTCTCCTCTTGTCCCCTTCTTCGGGCTAAATTAGCTAAGAATGCCTTTTTGGAGCTAATTATGTCATTTCGAGCATAATTAGCTAAGTATAGGTCATGTTTTATTAAATAGACCATTTTGGAGCTAACTAGGCTAATTATGTCATTTAGGTGGAACCCTAGCTAACTATAGGTCGTTTCGGAGCTAACTTGGGTAAAATAGGTCATTTCGGAGCAAACTATGCTTATTAAGCCATTTTGGATCTAGCTAGACTAATTATAGGCCATTTAATACCTAAGTTAGGGGGAATAGGTCATCTTGCAGCTACGTAAGCCTTATTATGTCATTTAGGAGAGAACTTAGATAACTATATGTCATTTTTTATTAAATAGGTCATTTTGGAGCTAACTAAGCTAATTATGTCATTTTGTAGGATAATTAGCCAATTTAGTCTTTCTTGGATGAGTCTAAGCTACGTAGAAGAAGAGAAATAGAAGAAGAAGTAAAAGAAGGAGGAGGAGGAGGAGGAGGAGGAGGAGAAGGAGAAGGAAGAGGAGAAGAATAAGAAAAGAAGAAGGAGAAGGAGAAGGAGGAAGAAGGAGGAAGAAGCTCCTTCTCCTTCTTCTCCTCTTTCTTCTCCTTCTTCTTATCCTCCTCCTTCTCTTCTTCATCTTCTTCTCTTCTCCTTCTTCTTCCTTCCTTTCATTTTTCCTCTTTCTTCTCCTCTTGTCCCCTTCTTCGGGCGAAATTAGCTAAGAATGCCTTTTTGGAGCTAATTATGTCATTTCGAGGATAATTAGCTAAGTATTGGTCATGTTTTAATAAATAGACCATTTTGGAGCTAACTAAGCTAATTATGTCATTTAGGTGGAACCCTAGCTAACTATAGGCCGTTTCGGAGCTAACTTGGGTAAAATAGGTCATTCTGGAGCAAACTATGCTTATTAAGCCATTTTGGATCTAGCTACGCTAATTATAGGCCATTTAGTACCTAAGTTAGTGGAATAGGTCATCTTGCAGCTACATGTCATTTAGGAGATAACTTAGCTAACTATAGGTCATTTTTTATTAAATAGGTCATTTTGGAGCTAACTAAGCTAATTATGTCATTTTGTAGGATAATTAGCCAATTTAGTCTTTCTTGGATGAGTCTAAGCTACGTAGAAGAAGAGAAAGAGAAGAAGAAGTCAAAGAAGGAGGAGGAGGAGGAGAAGGAGAAGGAAGAGGAGAAGAAGAAGAAAAGAAGAAGGAGAAGGAGAAGGAGGAAGAAGGAGGAAGAAGAAGGAGAAGGAGGAGATACTTCTCCTTCTTCCTCCTTCTCCTTCTCCTTCTTCTTATCCTCCTCCTTCTCTTCTCCTTCTTCTCTTCTTCTTCTTCTTCTTCTTCCTTCCTTCCATTTTCCTCTTTCTGCTCCTCTTGTCCCCTTCTTCGGGCTAAATTAGCTAACAATGCCTTTTTGGAGCTAATTATGTCATTTCGAGGATCATTAGCTAAGTATAGGTCATGTTTTATTAAATAGACCATTTTGGAGCTAACTAAGCTAATTATGTCATTTAGGTGGAACCCTAGCTAACTATAGGCCGTTTCGGAGCTAACTTGGGTAAAATAGGTCATTCCGAAGCAAACTATGCTTATTAAGCTTTTGGATCTAGCTAGCCTAATTATAGGCCATTTAATACCTAAGTTAGGGGGAATAGGTCATCTTGCAGCTACGTAACCCTTATTATGTCATTTAGGAGAGAACTTAGCTAACTATAGGTCATTTTTTATTAAATAGGTCATTTTGGAGCTAACTAAGCTAATTATGTCATTTTGTAGGATAATTAGCCAATTTAGTCTTTCTTAGATGAGTCTAAGCTACATCGAAGAAGATAAAGAAAAGAAGAAGTAAAAGAAGGAGGAGGAGGAGGAGGAGGAGAAGGAGAAGGAATAGGAGAAGAAGAAGAAAAGAAGAAGGAGAAGGAGAAGGAGGAAGAAGGAGAAGGAGGAGCTCCTTCTCCTTCTTCTCCTTCTTATTCTCCTTCTTCTTATCCTCCTCCTTCTCTTCTTCTTCTTCTTCTTCTCTTCTTCTTCTTCCTTCCTTTCATTTTTCCTCTTTCTTCTCCTCTTGTCCCCTTCTTCGGGCTAAATTAGCTAAGAATGCCTTTTTGGAGCTAATTATGTCATTTCGAGCATAATTAGCTAAGTATAGGTCATGTTTTATTAAATAGACCATTTTGGAGCTAACTAGGCTAATTATGTCATTTAGGTGGAACCCTAGCTAACTATAGGTCGTTTCGGAGCTAACTTGGGTACAATAGGTCATTCCGGAGCAAACTATGCTTATTAAGCCATTTTGGATCTAGCTAGGCTAATTATAGGCCATTTAATACCTAAGTTAGGGGGAATAGGTCATCTTGCAGCTACATAAGCCTTATTGTGTCATTTAGGAGAGAACTTAGCTAACTATATGTCATTTTTTATTAAATAGGTCATTTTGGAGTTAACTAAGCTAATTATGTCCTTTTGTAGGATAATTAGCCAATTTAGTCTTTCTTGGATGAGTCTAAGCTACGTAGAAGAAGAGAAAGAGAAGAAGAAGTAAAAGAAGGAGGAGGAGGAGGAGCAGAAGGAGAAGGAAGAGGAGAAGAAGAAGAAAAGAAGAAGGAGAAGGAGAAGGAGGAAGAAGGATGAAGAAGAAGGAGAAGGAGGAGCTCCTTCTCCTTCTTCTCCTTCTTCTTATCCTCCTCCTTCTCTTCTTCTTCTTCTCTTCTTCTTCTTCTTCCTTCCTTTCATTTTTCCTCTTTCTTCTCCTCTTGTCCCCTTCTTCGGGCTAAATTAGCTAAGAATGCCTTTTTGGAGCTAATTATGTCATTTCGAGGATAACTAGCTAAGTATAGGTCATGTTTTATTAAATAGACCATTTTGGAGCTAACTAAGCTAATTCTGTCATTTAGGTGGAACACTAGCTAACTATAGGTCGTTTTGGAGCTAACTTGGGTAAAATAGGTCATTTCGGAGCAAACTATGCTTATTAAGCCATTTTGGATCTAGCTAGGCTAATTATAGGCCATTTAATACCTAAGTTAGGGGGAATAGGTCATCTTGCAGCTACGTAAGCCTTATTATGTCATTTAGGAGAGAACTTAGCTAACTATAAGTCATTTTTATTAAATAGGTCATTTTGGAGCTAACTAAGCTAATTATGTCCTTTTGTAGGATAATTAGCCAATTTAGTCTTTCTTGGATGACTCTAAGCTACGTAGAAGAACAGAAAGAGAAGAAGAAGTAAAAGAAGAAGGAGGAGGAGGATGAGGAGAAGGATAAGGAAGAGGAGAAGAAGAAGAAAAGAAGAAGGAGAAGGAGAAGGAGAAGGAGGAGAAGGAGGAAGAAGAAGGAGAAGGAGGAGCTCCTTCTCCTTCTTCTCATCCTTCTTCTCCTTCTTCTTATCCTCCACCTTCTCTTCTTCTTCTTCTCTTCTTCTTCTTCTTCCTTCCTTTCATTTTTCCTCTTTCTTCTCCTCTTGTCCCCTTCTTCGGGCTAAATTAGCTAAGAATGCCTTTTTGGAGCTAATTATGTCATTTCGAGCATAATTAGCTAAGTATAGGTCATGTTTTATTAAATAGACCATTTTGGAGCTAACTAGGCTAATTATGTCATTTAGGTGGAACCCTAGCTAACTATAGGTTGTTTCGGAGCTAACTTGGGTAAAATAGGTCATTTCGGAGCAAACTATGCTTATTAAGCCATTTTGGATCTAGCTAGACTAATTATAGGCCATTTAATACCTAAGTTAGGGGGAATAGGTCATCTTGCAGCTACGTAAGCCTTATTATGTCATTTAGGAGAGAACTTAGCTAACTATATGTCATTTTTTATTAAATAGGTCATTTTGGAGCTAACTAAGCTAATTATGTCATTTTGTAGGATAATTAGCCAATTTAGTCTTTCTTGGATGAGTCTAAGCTACGTAGAAGAAGAGAAATAGAAGAAGAAGTAAAAGAAGGAGGAGGAGGAGGAGGAGGAGGAGAAGGAGATGGAAGAGGAGAAGAATAAGAAAAGAAGAAGGAGAAGGAGAAGGAGGAAGAAGGAGGAAGAAGCTCCTTCTCCTTCTTCTCCTCTTTCTTCTCCTTCTTCTTATCCTCCTCCTTCTCTTCTTCATCTTCTTCTCTTCTCCTTCTTCTTCCTTCCTTTCATTTTTCCTCTTTCTTCTCCTCTTGTCCCCTTCTTCGGGCGAAATTAGCTAAGAATGCCTTTTTGGAGCTAATTATGTCATTTCGAGGATAATTAGCTAAGTATTGGTCATGTTTTAATAAATAGACCATTTTGGAGCTAACTAAGCTAATTATGTCATTTAGGTGGAACCCTAGCTAACTATAGGCCGTTTCGGAGCTAACTTGGGTAAAATAGGTCATTCTGGAGCAAACTATGCTTATTAAGCCATTTTGGATCTAGCTACGCTAATTATAGGCCATTTAGTACCTAAGTTAGTGGAATAGGTCATCTTGCAGCTACATGTCATTTAGGAGATAACTTAGCTAACTATAGGTCATTTTTTATTAAATAGGTCATTTTGGAGCTAACTAAGCTAATTATGTCATTTTGTAGGATAATTAGCCAATTTAGTCTTTCTTGGATGAGTCTAAGCTACGTAGAAGAAGAGAAAGAGAAGAAGAAGTCAAAGAAGGAGGAGGAGGAGGAGAAGGAGAAGGAAGAGGAGAAGAAGAAGAAAAGAAGAAGGAGAAGGAGAAGGAGGAAGAAGGAGGAAGAAGAAGGAGAAGGAGGAGATACTTCTCCTTCTTCCTCCTTCTCCTTCTCCTTCTTCTTATCCTCCTCCTTCTCTTCTCCTTCTTCTCTTCTTCTTCTTCTTCTTCTTCCTTCCTTCCATTTTCCTCTTTCTGCTCCTCTTGTCCCCTTCTTCGGGCTAAATTAGCTAACAATGCCTTTTTGGAGCTAATTATGTCATTTCGAGGATCATTAGCTAAGTATAGGTCATGTTTTATTAAATAGACCATTTTGGAGCTAACTAAGCTAATTATGTCATTTAGGTGGAACCCTAGCTAACTATAGGCCGTTTCGGAGCTAACTTGGGTAAAATAGGTCATTCCGAAGCAAACTATGCTTATTAAGCTTTTGGATCTAGCTAGCCTAATTATAGGCCATTTAACACCTAAGTTAGGGGGAATAGGTCATCTTGCAGCTACGTAAGCCTTATTATGTCATTTAGGAGAGAACTTAGCTAACTATAGGTCATTTTTTATTAAATAGGTCATTTTGGAGCTAACTAAGCTAATTATGTCATTTTGTAGGATAATTAGCCAATTTAGTCTTTCTTAGATGAGTCTAAGCTACATCGAAGAAGATAAAGAAAAGAAGAAGTAAAAGAAGGAGGAGGAGGAGGAGGAGGAGAAGGAGAAGGAATAGGAGAAGAAGAAGAAAAGAAGAAGGAGAAGGAGAAGGAGGAAGAAGGAGAAGGAGGAGCTCCTTCTCCTTCTTCTCCTTCTTATTCTCCTTCTTCTTATCCTCCTCCTTCTCTTCTTCTTCTTCTTCTCTTCTTCTTCTTCTTCCTTCCTTTCATTTTTCCGCTTTCTTCTCCTCTTGTCCCCTTCTTCGGGCTAAATTAGCTAAGAATGCCTTTTTGGAGCTAATTATGTCATTTCGAGCATAATTAGCTAAGTATAGGTCATGTTTTATTAAATAGACCATTTTGGAGCTAACTAGGCTAATTATGTCATTTAGGTGGAACCCTAGCTAACTATAGGTCGTTTCGGAGCTAACTTGGGTACAATAGGTCATTCCGGAGCAAACTATGCTTATTAAGCCATTTTGGATCTAGCTAGGCTAATTATAGGCCATTTAATACCTAAGTTAGGGGGAATAGGTCATCTTGCAGCTACATAAGCCTTATTATGTCATTTAGGAGAGAACTTAGCTAACTATATGTCATTTTTTATTAAATAGGTCATTTTGGAGTTAACTAAGCTAATTATGTCCTTTTGTAGGATAATTAGCCAATTTAGTCTTTCTTGGATGAGTCTAAGCTACGTAGAAGAAGAGAAAGAGAAGAAGAAGTAAAAGAAGGAGGAGGAGGAGGAGGAGTAGAAGGAGAAGGAAGAGGAGAAGAAGAAGAAAAGAAGAAGGAGAAGGAGAAGGTGGAAGAAGGAGGAAGAAGAAGGAGAAGGAGGCTCCTTCTCCTTCTTCTCCTCCTTCTTCTCCTTCTTCTTATCCTCCTCCTTCTCTTCTTCTTCTTCTTCTCATCTTCTTCTTCCTTCCTTTCATTTTTCCACTTTCTTCTCTTCTTGTCCCCTTCTTCGGGATAAATTAGCTAAGAATGCCTTTTTGGAGCTAATTATGTCATTTCGAGGATAAGTAGCTAAGTATAGGTCATGTTTTATTAAGTGGACTATTTTGGAGCTAACTAAGCTAATTATGTCATTTAGGTGGAACCCTAGCTAACTATAGGTCGTTTTGGAGCTAACTTGGGTAAAATAGGTCATTCCGGAGGAAACTATGCTTATTATGTCATTTAGATGGAAGTCTAGCTATTTTTTTATTAAAACACTAGAAATAACATACCATTATCGTCATCACGGCGGTGAAGCACGGTGGCTCTGGCTTGTTTCACCTGGAGAAGGCTGCCCTGGAGAAGTCTCCACTGTAGAAGGGTCGTGCGATGCGTTTTGGGAGATATTCTGCACCAAACATCATTTGCAATGTGTCGTTAGCATGAGGACACTCTTAAGATCAGTGCAATGAAATGAAACTCACCGTCCCCTCCACGTTAATGACTGGCATCGGCGGAGGGACTTGGCCGCTCTTCTCGCATATAGACTGTACATTTGGTTTTGACAAGTCAAACATTTTATTTATTAATGAAACGGACATTCAAATGCAAGATTTGAAATAACATGAAGAAGAAACTTACCACGAAGAATTCGTATATGGCCATGTTAGACGCATCATTCCATGCCCTCTCCGCCTCCACCAATGCAGTCGTCCTCTCCTCCATCTCCCTAATCTCGTTATCCTTCTCCGCCGTAGCCGCCTGCATTGCCTCTCTCTCTTTCTGAATAGCAGCCTGCAACACAACTCATTGTTAGCAATGTAATTGTATTGGTTCCAACGCACAACATAATGCGAAAAGATAGTTGAGTCCATTAAACTAACCTCGATGGCGAGCTCGACTGGCCGTGGACGACGTGTTATCTCTGGACAAGAGCTCGTTTAGCGTGCCTTTATCTGCCGGAGAGTGCTAGGACAACGTATAAGGCCATCTCCAATGGCGATCGAGCCATGGGCCTCCCGTTGCCAGCTATCATCACTAGCTCTGGACCAATAGGCCCCTCGCTCGGGTTAAAGTCCTCCCCTTTCCTCGCCTTCCCGCGATCTCTGTACTTCATGAGCTTGTGGTGGGAGGAGATGTTGGTGAAGTTTTCTGGATGCTCGAGGTCAGACTCAGAGAATGCCTTGACCTTCTTGTACGAGGTAGTATGGGCCATCGCAGACAGGTCGTACATCTGTGGCACCTCCGTCTTATCGTGACGTGCCTAAAAGAGAGAGAGAGGAAAATTGTATTAGTAAAGGGCTCTAGATAGCATTAAGAATGAATTGCATGAGGCATGAAGCAAACCACATACCCAATTCTCACCAAATTGGATTAAGTTGACGCTCCCTTGATGGTGTGGCACACCAACCATTTTGCCACGCCTCTCCTTGGCGTTGTTGTGGCTGGCCTCCCACGTTTCGGAGCACCACTGATCCACCAAGGCCTCCCAACAATCCATCTTATCCACACACCATCTCGGGGGTACCTAAGTTAATAAAGAGAAATTTGAGCGCGTAAGAACCAAATCAAGGAAACTAACTACAAAGCCTTAATGATATGTAATTACCTTCATGTAATGCTCCTTCTCCATCTTAGCATCACGGCACATCGCCTTGTCAATCCTAATACGCCGGCGACGTATCGACTATATCAAATATCCGGGAATAAGAGTAGTTCAAAGCAATTAGAAGTTGTGGAACAATAAATTACCGAGAACTTACTCGATGTACGGCCGCACTTCTGTTAGGTTGGTGAAGATATACAAAGAAATGGTCCGCCATTCTTCGACATCCAACGATTTCCCTTTCGAAGCACCGGATGGTGCGAGCTTACTTTGAATAGGCTGAGGTTGGATCGAACTTTTTTTGGATCGCCATCATTGAACCGAGGCTTCGGGTTATGCAAATGATGATTTTTGGCTTCGTAGTGTGCTGTCACGAAGTTTGCTGCCTCCTCAGTAATGAATGCCTCGACCATCGATTATTCAATTCTAAGTTTATTTTTACACTTATCTCGAAGCGTCTTCTGCATCCTCTTAGTTGAGTAGCACCATCGATTTTGAACGCCCCCCATTCTTGCCTCGGTCGGGAGATGCAAAATCAAATGTTGCATTGGATTAAAGAAGCCCGGTGGAAAGATCTTTTCTAATTTGCAGATCAACTCCGGCGCCAACTCTTCCATTTCATCTAGCACGCCAGACGATAGTTCTTTCGCACAAAGAGAACGGAAGGAATAGCTCAGCTCTGGCAGTACTAGCCATTCATCCTCAGGGATAAAGCCACACAACATCACCCACATTACCCGCTCAATCCATATGTGCCAATCATGACTCTTGAGCCCAAATATTTTCAATTTCTCAAGACTCGCTCCCCTCTTTAGATTCGCAGCATACCCATCTGGGAACATCAAACGCATTTTCACCCACAATAGCATTTCCCTCATAGCTGGCCTTTCAAGATTGAACCATGCCTTTGGCTTCGCTATGCTTTGCTTTCCTTTCCGTTGTCGCAAGTTTTGCAACGGTCTATCACATAGAGCCTCTAGGTCGATTCTAGCCTTAGGATTATCTTTTGACTTCCCCTCTATGCCGAACAATGTACCAAAAATGGCCTCCGCAATATTATTTTCAGTGTGCATCACGTCGATGTTGTGTGGGCAAAGGAGGTCTTTGAAGTAAGGCAGATCCCATAAGCATGACTTGTGAGTCCAGGCGTGTTCCGTATCATACCCTTTGAAGTATCCTGGACGCAAAGGATCAGGCTCGAGAGCGTTTAACTGATCAAGGGTCTGTTGGCCTGTCAACGCAGCTGGTGTAGTGTTTTTGACAACTCTACCTTTGATGAAATTCTTCTTGTATTTTCTGAACTTATGGTCAGGATCGAGGAATTGTCTATGCATGTCGAAGCAAGAATACTTGCGACCAGCCTGCAGCCAACGGAACTGAAGAGCTGCCTTGCATGTGGTGCACGGGAACCTTCCATGCACACACCAGCCAGCGAATAGCGCAAACACCGGATAATCATGCGTCGAGTACATGTACCACACATGCATTTTGAATTTTGTTTTGGTAGCCGCGTTGTAGGTATTGATCCCATTATCCCAGGCTTCTTGCAACTCATCCTTAAGCGGCTGCATGTACACATTCATATTCTTCCCCGGATAGTTGGGCCCTGGAATTATCAACGTCAGGAAAATGTTCTTTATTTTCATAATCTCTCCTGGTGGCAAATTTAGTTTAATGACAAATACAGGCCAACAACTGTATTGTGTTGCCGTCATACCATACACATTGAACCCATTCATGCTGATGGCAACTCTAGGTTGCCTTGGATCTTCCGATTTATCCTTATGTAATGCATCGAAGTGCATCCATGCAAAACCATGTGAAGTGTGTACCACCATCTTGTTCCCATCCGCATCTAGTTCGGTTCTTTTGCCCAATTTGTGCCATGTCATCTGTCTGGCCGTCTCTTCGACCATGAAAAGACGTTGAAGTCTTGGTACGATTGGCAGATACCGAAGAACACTAATGGGGATTTTTGGTCTGATTCTTCTCACCCATACCGTTGTCTACCACAATATACCTGGAAGAATTGCAAATGGGGCAATAGTTCAAGGCCGCATACTCAAGCCTAAATAAGGCACATCCGTTCTCACAGGCATGTATCTTCTCATAGGGCATCTTAAGTACACGGAGGATTTTCTCTAACTGGTACATGTTTGCACGCAGTACATGGCCTTTGGGTAGAAAGCGTCCAAATATCGTCATCATCGCGTCGTAGCATTCTCTGCTAGGTTGAATTGAGCCTTCAGAGCCATTACTTGCGCGATGGCATCCAGCTGACAAAGCTCAGTCATCTCGTGGAGAGGACGTTTTGAAGACTCCAACATTTCATTGAAGGCCTTTGCAGATTCCTCCATCTCATCGTCTGAATCCCGAGCATCATCAAAGTCTTGCACCATGTCTTCAATCCTAGTACCATGCTCGTCGGTGCGACGACGAATCACCTCAGCTCTGGCAAGTTGGTCAGACTCACCATGAAAAATCCACACCGTATAATTAGGCGTAAAACCCCACTTCTGCAGGTGTTTACCCATTTCAAACTCTGTCTGCTTTTTCCAGTTGTCGCAGTTGGGACACGGGCACCATGTTTTTTGCTGGCCATTTGCAAATGCGACTCTCACAAACCCCCTGGTTTTTGTTAACCATTCATGGGTCATGTCTTTCTGACTAGGGTGACCAGTGTACATCCAAGCACGATCACTCATGTTGCCTAGCTACCTATGGGGGCGCAAGAAATAAATATATAATTCATCATCCATATTCATACGCTAATCAAGTTTGTTAGTTTTATTACGTCCATGCAATCTACACGCTAATAGGTAAAGATAGGTCCTAATCCCACCCGAGTATGTGTAGATTGGGTTCGTTTTCCCATGCTCTGCTCCAGATGCGACGCAGAATTTCGGCAGCACCTCCCCGCTGTTCTCCTGATACACGTCTCGGCAATAAGCAGAGAGGATGTGTACCCGGAGAACAACAGAGGAGGCACTGACGAAATTCCGCATCGGATCCGGAGCACAGCATACGGGAAAACAAACCCAATCTACACATACTCGGGCTGTCCATGGATAATGTTGGACAATTCGAAAGGGTGGCGGTTATAAATATGCAAAGAAATGCATATTTATAGATGTCTCCCTTTCGAACAGGAGACGCATATTGCTCACGCATAATCATGATTGAAGAAACCTATAGCTAGCAAGTTTCATCGGCACGAAGACCGGGACAGAGCAAATTAAGGGGGTAGGAGGAGAAGTCATTTGTGCTCACCAACAAACGCAAGGGCGGAGCTCGTCCAACGCATGTGGAGGTCGTCGAACAACTGCACATTTAAATTCACACGATCAACACAAATATGATGTTTTTATAATTAACATAATCGGAAAATATGTGACCTAACTCATAATTTACAAAACTATAACCCCGTGGGCCTCTAGAAGGCCGAAAAGCACATTCTCGTTCAACAGTAAGTAGAAGAGGTGTCGGGGGTCGGGGCTTAGTGGCGTCGAGGGTCGGTGGTGTCGGGTGTCGGTGGTCGGGAGTCGGGTTAAATGCGTCGATGGTCGGGGGTCAGTGTCGTCGGGGGTCGAGGGTCACTAGCATCAGGGGTTGGGGTCTTTTCGATCAACAAGAGGCCAAAGAGGTGTCGGGGCCTGGGGTTGGGGGTTAGTGGTGTCGGGGGTCGGGGTAAGGGGGTCGGGGGTCGAGGGTCAGTGGCGTCGGGGGTTGGGGGTCAGTGGTGTCGGGTGTCGGGAGTCGGGGGTCGGGGGTCAGTGGTGTCGGGCGTCGGGAGTTGGGGGTCGGGGGTCAGTGTTGTCGGTCGTCGGGGGTCGGGAGTCGGGTGTGAGTGGCGTCGGGGGTTGAGGGTCGAGGGTTCGGGGTTGGTGGCATCGGGCGTCGAGGGTTGGTGGCGTCGGGCGTCGGTGGTCGGGAGTCTTGTGTCGGGGATCCGGGGTCAGTGGTGTCGGGTGTCGGGGGTCGGGAGTCGGGTGTCAATGGCGTCGGGGGTCGGGGGTCGAGGGTCGGGGGTTGGTGGTGTCGGGCATCGGGGGTTGGTGGCGTCGGGCGTCGGGGGTCATGGGCGGGGGGTCGGAGGTCAGGGTCCTTTTCTTTCTTCTTCTCCTCTCTCCTCTTTTTCTTCTTCTTCTTCTTCTTCTTCTTCTTCTTCTTCTTCTTCTTCTTTCTCCTCTTCTTCTTCTTCTTCTTCTTCTTCTTCTTCTTCTTCTTCTTTTCTCTCCTCTTCTTCTTCTTCTTCTTCTTCTTCTTCTTCTTCTTCTTCTTCTTCTTCTTCTTCTTCTTCTTCTTCTTCTTCTTCTTTTTCTTCTTCTTCTTCTTCTTCTTCTTCTTCTTCTTCTTCTTCTTCTTTCTCCTCCTCCTCCTCCTCTTCTAACAGTAACCTAATTAACACTAAACTAATAGTAACCTAATTAACCTAAACTAACAATAACCTAATTAACATTAAACTAAAAGTAACCTAATTAACCTAACCTAACATTAACCTAATTAACACTGACAATAACCTAAACTAACAGATGCAATGAAATGAAAAAAAGAAAAAAATGAAAGAAAATGAACTCACCAGGGAGGAGGTGTGGTGGTGGGGGAGGAGGGCCGCGGGGAGGGGGTCGCCGCGGGGAGGGGGTGGCCGCAGGGAGGGGTCGCCGCGGGGAGGGTTGTGGCCGCGGGGAGGGGTGTGGCCGTGGGTAGGGAGTGGCCGTAGGGAGGGTTCGCCGCGGGGAGGGGTGTGGCCGCGGGGAGGGGGTGGCCGCGGGGAGGGGGTCGCCATGGGGAGGGGAGCGCCGTTGGGAGGGGGTCGCTGGTGGGAGCGAGGCGGGGCGGCGGCGGGGGCGAGTGACAGTGAGCGCGAGAGGGAGAGAGAAACAGTGTGGGGGAGAGAGAGACAGTGAGCCCGAGGGGGAGAAGACGGCCGTTACACGGTCGGCCCCTTTGTCGTCCGCCCCCCGACAGCAAAGGGCCCCACGGCACACGGCAAAGGCCGACACATGGCAAAGTTAGCCTTCCGTCGGACACGGCAGGCATGGGACTCACCCGTGCTCTTTGCCATCTGCCCTTGGTCCCTTTGCCATCCACTGGTAGACGGCAAAGGGCCGACACACGGCAAATAGTATTTTTGCCATCATTCAGCCCTTTGCCGTATGCCTTGTGTCACCTGACGGCAAAGAGGTTCTTTGCCATCAGCCAACAGATGACAAAGACATGGCTAACGGCAAAGAACTGGATTCCAGTAGTGCAAGTAGACGGTGGGTGAACGAATTACTGTCGAGCAATTTATAGAACCGCGCAAAGTCGTGACGTTATCTAAGGCAACGATTATACCTATAGGCATCACGTCCAAAACAAGTACACCTATACTTTCTGCATCTACTACTATTACTCGACACGTCGACCGCTATCCAGCATGCATCTAGTGTATTAAGTCCAAAAAAACAGAGTAACGCCTTAAGCAAGATGACATGATGTAGATGGACAATCTCATATCTACGATAAAAGCCCATCTTGTTACCCTTGATGGCAACAACACGATGTGTGCCTTGCTTCCCCTTCTGTCACTAGGAAAGGTCACCACACGGTATGAACCCAAAACCAAGCACTTCTCCCATTGCAAGAATCATAGATCTATTTGGCCAAACAAAACTCAAGACTCGGAGAGACTTACAAGGATATCAAATCATGCATATAAGAAATCACCAAAGACTCAAATATAATTCATAGATAATCTGATCACAAATCCACAATTGATCGGATCTCGACAAACACACCTCCAAAGAGGATTACATCGAATAGATCTCCATGAAGATCATGGAGAACTTTGTATTGAAGATCCAAGAGAGAGAAGAAGCCATCTAGCTACTAACTACGGACCCGTAGGTCTGAAGTAGACTACTCACGAGTCATTGGAGAGGCGATGATGTTGATGTAGAAGCCCTCCAACTCCAAAGACCCCTCCGGAAGGGCACCGAGAAGGGTCTCCAGATTAGATCTCGCGGAAACGGAAGCTTGCGGCGGCGGAAAAGTGTTTTCGTGGATGCCCTGATTTTTTTTGGATTTTTAGGGAATTTATAGGCAAAAGAGATAGGGCAGGGGAGCGCCAGGGAGGCCACAAGCCTGGTTGTCGCGGCCCCCCTGGCCGCGGCAACAGGGCTTGTCGGCTCCCTATGGGCCCACTACCTTGGCCCTCAAGCCTCCCGGTCTTCTTCCGTTCTGGAAAAATTTATTTCGGGGATTTTATTCTGTTTGGACTCCGTTCCAAAATCAGATTTGAAAAGAGTCAAAAACACAGAAAAACAGGAACTCACACTTGGCATTGGATTAATAAGTTAGTCCCAAAAAAGATATAAAAGGTAAACAAAACATCCAAAGTTGACAAGATAACAACGTGAAACCATAAAAATTATAGATACGTTTGAGACGTATCAAGCACCCCAAGCTTAACTCCTGCTCGTCATCGAGTAGGGAAGTGATAAAGAATTAATTTTTGATGCTTTCATGCTACCTAACATAGATGTCCTTTGTAACTCCTCTTACGTGACGTGAATGTTCAGATCTGTTAGATTCAAACCAATAGTTTGCTATTGACGTGGAGACAATAATAATTCAAGAAAACTAGCAAGGTAATCATGAACTTTCAAAATAACAAGGCCAAAAGAAAGTTATCCCTACAAAATCATATAGTCTGGCTATGCTCTATCATCCTTGCACAACGAATTTAAATCATGCACAACCCCGGTATTGGCCAAGTAATTGTTTTCACACCTTTACTTTCTCAAACTTTTTCAACTCTCACGCAATACATGAGCGTGAGCTATGGTTTTAGCAATATAAGTGGTGTGGAGTGTGGTGGAGGTTGCAAGACAAACAAGGAGAAGATGGTCACATTGTGTCGGGACCCCGATCCTAAGCCATAGGAATCCAGCCTGTAACACATCGCATCCCTTTGCGGTCTCACGCACAGTTTACCCCACGGCTGCAGCCTTACCTTAGCCGGGACCGTTTGCGCCTTTCGACTCACGTATGCAATTATGTCGCTAGCATTCCAATGACAAAGAACCCGGATCGACATGTCTAGTCATAAACCAAAGTGGCAGTTCCGCACAGGGACATGCACACATGACCCAGCAAAGCAGGTGTCGGTCACCAGCGAATGTAGACGAGTCGTAGCAAGCTACAAGGACTCCATTACATCGCGTGACATTTCCCCAAAGAGGACAGACACAACAACTAAGAAGGACACATGCCGGTCAACCAATGTGTCCGGAGCAGTAGCGAGCTACCATGGCTCGTTGGATCACAAAGGGGCATTTCCCTGTAAGGAGTGCTACTAAAGTTTACGGCTAGGTAATCGAACCCCATACATATCAAGTACGACACACGTACGTATGGCATACCGATATGTATAGATACATCGATGTCATCACAACATAACCATAAACATACAAGCTTTATTTAAGAGGCTCGGAAGAGCCACACACATAATATTACACAGTAAGGGTCTCACGACCCATCATAGCAGACATTCAGTTACAAGCCAGCGGAAGCGTTAAAAACTTTCTGAGTACAGACAGGTGAAACTAGAAGGCACATGGCGTGACTATACTACAGACCCAACCTAGGGCCAGATCATAGCTGGGACACCAGCTACTCGTCGTCGTCGATGTCTAGGAAGAACCCTCCGTTAGGGTCATTAACAACCTCCGCAACAATTATTAAGCAAACATGAGTACGGAGGTACTCAGCAAGACTTTAGGATAACTATCTACTCATGCAATGTATCAATAAGGAATTGCGGGGTTTCATGCAGAAAGCCAGCATTTGACTCGTGGCTAGACAACTTACGTTTTGAAACAGTTTTTGACAACTTGATTTCTCGCACACGAGTCCACTAACATCACAACAATACTCCATCGTGGAATCATTCCGTCTCCATACGGAAATGCCGTCCACGACACTCACGCTTATCTTGACAATTTTATGAGTAGCCATTTAAGTTATCTATGAACAACATATGTCTCCAAGTAGTCCATATCCGCGGACACGGCTATTCGAATAGATCATAACCCTGCAGGGGTGTACTTCGTCACACACGCTCTCGCCACCTATCGCCATGTGCACGTCATGCACCTCGGCAACCTGGAAGCGGAAGCCGAGCGAGGGAGTCGGCCACGACCGTTAACCACACTAGTACCTAGTCGAGGTTTATCGCCTATCTGAGAGTAACCCACACGGAAGTCCGGCCAAGGATTCCGCCACGGCCTCAAACGATGTGCGCAGGGTTCCCAAGCCCACCATCCGGGTGCCACTTGGTACACCGTGCCACTGCCTACCGCATCACAGCCCACCTCTCAGGTCAGCGCTATGCACGGCCTCCAGCATGACTATAAACACCAGAAACTACTTGCAACTCTTGGACCGAGCACTAAGCTATTAATAAGTCGAGAGGGTCAATTAAGTATCCCAACGTGTGGTAGTATCTAGTCTTGGATTACATACACGGAACTCAGTTCCTAAGGATGGTTCCAATGAAACAACCAACCATGTACTCCTACACAGCCTTTCACCGGTACCTTTACCAAATCAGGTTCAACACACAACCTTTACTTACTGAACACATTTTCACAATTCTGTTCATCTCCCAGATGATAGACCATACACAACTCTAAGCATAGCATGCATAGCAGGATAAGGCACATCATGGCTCAAGCAACTACCAGGTATGTTAGGTTGCAAGGTTCAGCTATTTACTGTGACAAGGATAGGTCATGCAAAGGAAGTGGGTTCAACTAACGTGGAAAAAGCATTTGAAGCATTTGATCCTAATGCAATAAGTAAGTGCAGGAGCGAGAACGTGGGGTTTATCGGGATGATCAAAATGGTTGCTTGCCTTGTTGCTCAGAGGAGGGACAATATCCGTCAATCGGATATTCGGTGGAATCCGGAGGAGCGGAGCCTACCGAAAAGAGTGACAACAATCAATAACAAGCATATGCAACAAGATTATGCATGAGCATGGCATGAGGATGCAAAGTGGTATACTATTATAGCTAACATTTATTAGGTTTGAAGTTGATTTGAATCAAATTCAAATATCACTTCAAACAAGGTATTCTCGGATACCAATTTAATTGATTTGACCTGATGCTCAGATCAACTTGCTTTTAACATGCATGGAAATAACATGTTAGGTTGCTGGTTAGTGATTTGGACAGTGTCTGTTCATATCATTTGAGGTGGAATTTAAATAATTTCCAAATTCCAACTCCAAAGTATTTATAAGAGTTAACTTATTCATTAATCTATATGTTTGGGTTCAGTAACATTTTCAAACATGTTTGAAAATGACATATTCAGATTACTTGAATTTTTCTGATACTTTTTCATATATAAATTATTTTCATTAGACTTACAGATTATTTTCTATGATTTTTAGAAGTTTTAAACATTTCTGGAATTATTTTTATATTAGAAAATCCTTTATTGCGTCACAGTGACGTCTCTGGTCAACAGAGGCTGGGCCAGGTCAAACCTGACCAGTGGGGTCCACTGGTCAGTGACCAGGGACTAATCCCCGAGTTGACCAGCCCCTAACTGGGGTTTGACCCACCCTGGTGCCCACTGTCAGTGGCTAGGGGGGGTTTAGGGGGTATTTAGGTTGACCACGTCGGCCCCTACCGGAATATGGCCGGCGGCGACCACGGGCGTGGCGGAGGGATCGCCGGAGTTGAGCTAAATGGCGCTACGGGCGTCAGTTTTGGGCGCGGTTTAGTGCTACGGATAGCTAGTGTAGCGCCGCATCTAAAGGAAGAGGAGATGGACCCAGTGGTCACTGGAATCCATGCCGACGACGAGGTCAGCGGAGGCTGTGGCTCGGGCATCGTCGGGGGTGGCGTTGCAGGGCACTAGCGAGCTAGGGAAAAGGCTCTACGACATCTACAGAGCTCCAGGAGCTCATTTCTGAGCTCGGTCTCGCGAGCAGGGTACCACAACGACGGCAACGACATGGCCGGCGACGAGGACCTTCGGGCTCCGGTGGCTAACGGGGTTAGAGGAGGGGAATGGCCTCGGGAAGAGGGGGGAACGGGAAGAGGAGCTCATGGCGGTTCTTGTGAAGCTGCCGGCAGGGTCGGGGAGGACCGGAAGGCGACGGATCGACGGCGACCGGAGCTTCGGGGAGAGAGAGATCCGAGAGGGGAAAGGGGATCGAGAGGCCGAGGGGAGGAGATAAGGCCGCGGGGAGGAGGAGAAGTAGGCTCGGGGCGTCCCGCTCGCGCTCCTGGGGGCCTCCAGCGGCGAGCAGGCAGGCATGAGGTGGCCGGGGCTGGCCGCCGTGCTAATCTTCCCCTCTGCCTACTGGCAGGAGGAGGAAGATGACCGGGGAGCCCCTGGTGGGCTGGGCCAGCGACAGATAGAAGGTAGGCCTTTCCTTTCTCTTTTTCTTCTGTTTTATTTACTGACATTGTTTCCCATTTATTTTGGCTTCACAATCAAACTATAAATAGTTTGAAAAATGCTGGGGTGTTAGTTGGAATATTTCCAATCACCCATAAAGTTTTCAACATTTTTGAAAACTATGTATTTTTGAATTCAAAGTTAAAACTTGAAAACAGTAGTCTTTTGCATTTATTTAAAATGCCAAAAGTATAAAGGAAATTGTTTCCTTCATTGCTTATTTGTTTTCAAGAATTATCAGAAAAGTTGAACTTTTCTTGAGGCCATTTTGGGTTCATTGATTTGAATAAGTTTATAATTCCTTTGAATTTGAGAAGTGGCTAGGTTTTTGAGTTTCCCTTCACCACTTACTTTGATCTTGTTGCCATTTTCTTGGATGCAATGCAAATAAAATATGAGCACAATGCTAAACTTGGCTAGGGTTCCAGGGATGTGACACATTGACTAGGCATATCAATGAGCCATGGAGATGCTCATCAATAGATATCAACGTGAATGAGTAGGGATTTCCATACAAATGATACACTAGAGCTAAGAGTATGTGAAAGCTCTTAAAGAAATCTAGTGGGAGTGCATCCAACTTGCTTGCTCACGAAGACCTAAGGCAATTTTGAGGAAGCCTATCATTGGAATATACAATCCAAGTTATATAATGAAAATTTCCCACTAGCTATATGGTGGTGACAAAACGAGAGACTCTCAATCATGAAGATCATGGTGCTTAATATGCACAAGTGTGGAAGGATAGTAGCATTGTCCCTTCTCTCTTTTTCTCTCAATTTTTTTTGGTGGGCTCCTTGGCCTCTTTATTTATTTATTTATTTTGGTGGGCATATTTGGCCTCTTTTATTTCCTCACATGGGACAATGCTCCATCAATGATGATCATCACACTTACAACTCAAAACTTAGAGCAATAATGACTCTATATGGAATGCCTTCGGTAGTGTACCGTGACAATGATCTAGCATGGCATAGACATCAATGGAAACATCATGCTAGCTATCTTAGGATCATGCAATGGAAATGAAGAAGTGGTGGCACATGTCATGGTGGTAGTCGTATGGCAATATATCTCGGAATGGATTTGAAAAAGCCATAGTAGGTA
Organism: Hordeum vulgare subsp. vulgare; assembly: GCF_904849725.1. Classification (NCBI taxonomy): domain Eukaryota; kingdom Viridiplantae; phylum Streptophyta; class Magnoliopsida; order Poales; family Poaceae; genus Hordeum; species Hordeum vulgare. The sequence goes on along the minus strand of NC_058518.1, from coordinate 115,697,524 downwards.
GGTATGGTGGCTGTTTTGAGGGTTGCTATTGGTGGGTTTTGTGCACCGGTGAAAGTTGCACGGCACTAGAGAATATAGTGATGGTGGAAGGTGAAAGTGCATCTAAACCATGGACTCAACATTAGTCATGAAGAACTCATATACTTGTTGCAAAAGTTTTAGTAGTAATCGAAACAAAGCATTCAACGCATACTCCTAGGGGAAGGGTGGGTAGGTATAAACCATCGCGCGATCCCGACCGCCACACAAAGGATGACAATCAATAGACTAATCATGCTCAGACTTCATCACATAGCGGTTCACCATACGTGCATGCTACGGGAATCACTAACTTCAACACAAGTATTTCTAGATCCACAACACCTCACTAATATAACTTCAGTATTACCATCACCACAACTCAAAACTAATTGAGATGAATCAAACTTCTCCAACTACTCAATCCACATGAAGGTGGAAGTTTTCATATCCCTTTGGATAACTACCCTTTTTAAGACTACTATCAAAGCGTAGATCAACTACCAAGCCACGCACCGCTGTGCTCTAAAAGATATAAGTGAAGCACATAGAGAAAATCAACTAGCTCAAAAGATATAAGTGAAGCACATGTGAGCTGAACTGTCTAACCAAAGGATATAAGTGAAGCTCGACAAAATCACGGTGAGTGCATGTATCTCTCTCTAGGTGTGCAGCAAGGATGATTGTGACACAACAAAAATAAAAGACTCCTACGATACAAGACGCTCCAAGCAAAACACATAACATGTGGTGAATAAAAGTATAGCCTCAAGTAACGTTACCGATGGATTGAAGACGAAAGATGGGATTCCTTCCCGGGGCATCCCCAAGCTTAGGCTTTTACGGCATCCTTGAATCAACTTGGGGTGCCTTGGGCATTCCCAAGCTTGAGCTCTTGCCACTCTTTATCTTTTTGTCCCAAAGAACTTCACCCAAAACTTGAAAACTTCACAACACGAAACTTAAACAGAAACTCGTGATAACATTAGTATAAGAAAGCAAACTACCACTTCCTTAGGTACCGTAGCAAACTTAAATTCTACTTATGTTGATGTTGGGTTACTATATTTTCAATCTTCCATGGCTAATACCCCCTGATACTATCCATAGTTTCATCAAAATAAGCAACCAACTCAACAAAAACAAAATCTGTTAACAGCAGACCTATCTGTAGCAATCTGTATACTTCGTATACTTATGGTACTTAACAAATTCTGAAAAATTACGACAGTCTGGAGAATTTGCGTAGTAATCGGCAGCAAAAAGAATCAACTCAAAAGCTCTTACATAAAAAAAATAAAAATCTTTTCGTGAGCAGAAAGTTTCTGTCTTTTCCAGCATGACCAAACGATCATCCCCAAGACTAATCATAATGGTTTTACTTGGCACAAACGCAAAATAAACACAAAAAACACAATCATAACAGAATTATGAAAGTGCGGAAAAAACAAAACAGAAAAAAGGATAGATTCGTTGGGTTGCCTCCCAACAAACGCTATTGTTTAACGCCCTTAGCTAGGCATTCAATGATGCTCTCACAAAAGAGAAGAATTGAAGGACAACGAGAGCATCCTAAAGCATGTGAAAACCACATCTAAGTCTAACATACTTCCTATGCATAGGCATTTTATAGGAAAACAGATTGTCAAGACAACCAATAGTTGCCATATGCAAGGAAGAAGAAAGAGACAATAGCAGTATCCACATAACGAGAGGTAATTTGGTAACATGAAAGTTTCTACCAAAATATTTTCCTCTCTCATAGCAATTACATTTGGGATCATATTCGAATTCAACAATGTAACTATCACATAGGATATTCTTTCCATGATCCACATGCATGCAAAGTTGACGCTCTTCAAAAATAGTGGGATTATCATCAACTAAAGTCATGACTTCTCCAAACCCACTTTCAATAATATTGCAAATATCATATTCATCATGAGGCTTAAACAAATTTTCAAGATGATAAGAAAAATCATCGCCCCACTCATGATCATTGCAACAAGTAGTGGACATAGAAAAACTAGCATCCCCAAGCTTAGGGTTTTGCATATTTTTAGCATGATTGTCACTAATAGAATTTATAGTGAAACCATTGCAATCATGCTTTTCATCCAAGGAGCCCTCGTGAATCACTTCATAAATTTCTTCCTCACAATTTTCATATTCATGCATCTCAAGCAAAACTCCATCAAGATAGTCAAGTGCACTCAACTTACTAGCAATTGGATCAACATAATTGGATCTCTTAAAGAGATTAGCAAGTGGATGAGGATCCATATCACTAGATTTTCAGCAAGCGAAGATGCAAGCATATTGAAGACACATGGCACACAAGCGAACAGAAAGCAAGCCATAGAAAAGGGCGAACGAAAAAGGCAAACGAAAAAAGGCAAATGAGAAAGGCAAATGAAAATGGCATATGTGAAGCGGGGGATAGGAAAACGAGAGGCAACTGGCAAAAAAGGTAAATGCAAGAGATGAGTTTGTGACACCTACTTGGATAGATCTTGATCTCTCCTTCCCTGGCAACGGTGCCAGAAATACTTCTGCTACTGCAACAGAAGATCTTCCAACGGCGCCAGAAACAAGCGTGTTGACGGGAGACTATTCTGGTCTTGATACTCGTCAGCAACGGCGCCAGGAATCCTTCTGCTACGGCTACGCCTTTAGGTACTTCCTTGGCAAATATGCAAAGGATTCCCCCGTGGCCTTGGAGCCTTGCGTTGGTGTTCCCTCGAAGCGGAAAGGGTGATCTAGCACATTGGCGGCAAGTATTTCCCTCAGTTTTGAGAACCAAGGTATCGAACCAGAGAAAGGATTGCGTCAAGTCACAAGTACCTGCACAAACACAAAAAGCTTGCACCCAACGCTATGAAGGGGTTGTCAATCCCTTATAGATTGTTTGCAAAGTGAGAACTGAAAGCAACAAAGAAAAGAAAGCAAAGTAAAAGTGAAAATGGAAACGATAGTTGTGAATAGACCCGGGGGCCGTAGTGTTCACTAGTGGCTTGTCTCATGAAACCAAGTAGACGGTGGGTGAACGAATTACTGTCGAGCAATTGATAGAACCACGCAAAGTCGTGACGTTATCTAAGGCAATGATTATATCTATAGGCATCACGTACAAAACAAGTAGACCGATACTTTCTGCATCTACTACTATTACTCCACACGTCGACCGCTATCCAGCATGCATCTAGTGTATTAAGTCCAAAAGAATAGAGTAACGTCTTAAGCAAGTTGACATGATGTAGATGGACAATCTCATATCTACGATAAAAGCCCATCTTGTTACCCTTGATGGCAACAACATGATGTGTGCCTTGCTGCCCCTTCTGTCACTGGGAAAGGTCACCACACGGTATGAACCCAAAACCAAGCACTTCTCCCATTGCAAGAATCATAGATCTAGTTGGCCAAAGAAAACCCAAGACTCGGAGAGACTTACAAGGATATCAAATCATGCATATAAGAAATCAGCAAAAACTCAAATATAATTCATAGATAATCTGATCATAAATCCACAATTCATCGGATCTCGACAAACACACTGCCAAAGAGGATCACATCGGATAGATCTCCATGAAGATCATGAAGAACTTTGTATTGAAGATCCAAGAGAGAGAAGAAGCCATCTAGCTACTAAGTACGGACCCGTAGGTGTGAAGTAGACTACTCACGAGTCATTGGAGAGGCGATGATGTTGATGTAGAAGCCCTCCAACTCCAAAGTCCCCTCCAGCAAGGCACCGGGAGGGTCTCCAGATGAGATCTCGTGGAAACGGAAGCTTCCGCCGGCGGAAAAGTGTTTTCGTGGATGCCCTGATTTTTCTGGATTTTTAGGGAATTCATAGGCCAAAGAGCTAGGGCAGGGGAGCGTCAGGGAGGCCACAAGCCTGGTTGTCGCGACCCCCTAGCCGCGGCAACAGGGCTTGTGGGCTCCCTGTGGGCCCACTGCCTTGGCCCTCAAGCCTCCCGATCTTCTTCCGTTCTGGAAAACATTATTTCGGGGATTTTATTCCGTTCGGACTCCGTTCCAAAATCAGATCTGAAAAGAGTCAAAAACACAGAAAAAACAGGAACTAGCACTTGGCATTGGATTAATAAGTTAGTCCCAAAAAAGATATGAAAGGTAAACAAAACATCCAAATTTGACAAGATAACAGCGTGAAACCATCAAAAATTATAGATACGTTTGAGACGTATCAAGCATCCCCAAGCTTAACTCCTACTCGTCCTCGAGTAGGGAAGTGATAAAGAATGAATTTTTGATGCTTTCATGCTACCTTACATAGATGTCCTTTGTAACTCCTCTTATGTGACGTGAGTGTTCAGATCCGTTAGATTCAAAACAATAGTTTGCTATTGATGTGGAGACAATAATAATTCAAGCAAACTAGCAAGGTAATCATGAACTTTCGAAATAACAAGGCCAAAAGAAAGTTATCCCTACAAAATCATATAGTCTGGCTATGCTCTATCATCCTTGCACAACGAATTTAAATCATGCACAACCCCGGTATTGGCCAAGTAATTGTTTTCACACCTTTACTTTCTCAAACTTTTTCAACTCTCACGCAATACATGAGCGTGAGCCATGGTTTTAGCACTATAAGTGGTGTGGAGTGTGGTGGAGGTTGCAAGACAAACAAGGAGAAGATGGTCACATTGACTAGGCATATAAATGAGCTATGGAGATGCTCATGAATAGATATCAACGTGAATGAGTAGGGATTGCCATACAAATGATGCACTAGAGCTAAGAGTATGTGAAAGCTCTTAAAGAAATCTAGGTGAACCTAGAGTGGAATACATTAGCGCGAGCCATGGATATAGCACTATAGGTGGAATAGAGTGTGGTGGTGGTTGTGAGACAAAAAGGGAGGAGATAGTCACATTGACTCAGTGTATCAAAGGGTTATGGAGATGCCCATTAATAGATATCAATGTGAATGAGTAGGGATTTCCATACAAGAGATGCACTAGAGCTATAAGTATGTGAAAGCTCAAAAGGAGAACTAGTGGGTGTGCATCCAACTTGCTTGCTCACGAAGACTTAAGGCAATTTTGAGGAAGCCTATCATTGGAATATACAAGCCAAGTTATATAATGAAAATTTCTCACTAGCTATATGGTGGTGACAAAACGAGAGACTCTCAATCATGAGGATCATCTTTGTAAATATAGATGTGTAGTCATCATGGAATCTGACAAATCCAAAGTCTTCGAAGGCTTTAGGAGAGGAGATTTGTATATTGTTGATTTTTCCACAGGTCCTCAACCAGCCACATGTTTACTAGCAAAAACCTCAGAAGGCTGGCTATGGCATCAATGACTTGGTCATGCAGGCATGAGGAATTTGCACAGACTAGCGAAGAAGAAGCATGTCATTGGCACCGAATCTGTCAAATTGCTCAAGGACCATCTCTGCGGTGCTTGTGAGTATGGAAAAATGACTAGATCCAAACACCCCTCGAAGACTATGATGACTACTACTCGTCCATTTGAATTGCTTCACATGGATCTGTTTGGACCTACTCATTATTCTACTCTAACCAATGAAACAACTTTATATGGCTTTGTCATCGTTGATGACTATTCTCACTATACTTGGGTACAGATCATTCTGTATAAAATTGAAGTGCAGGAAGTCTTCAAACGATTTTCCTCAAGGGCCTCGACAAACTTCGGCGTGAAGATCAAACACATCGGGACTGACAATGGGACATAATTCAAAAATACTGGTCTTGATGATTATCTTGATGAACTTGGTATTACTCATGAATTGTTTGCTCCTTATACTCCTCAACAGAATGGCGTCATTGAATGCAAGAACATGACTCTTATTGAAATGGCATGGACTATGCTTGAAGAATATCAGACTCCTTGTCGTTTTTGGCTTGAAGCAATCAACACTGCTTGCCACATCATCAAGAGGGTATATCTTCACAAATTGCTCAAGAAAACCTCATATGAACTCCAAACTGTCAAGAAACCCGATGTAAGTTATTTCAAAGTCTTCGATGCAAGATGCTGTATTAGAGATCCTCACTATCGGTGATGCTAGGTCGACACCTATGGGAATCAACGTGAAACCCTTGTGATCGTAGGGCGGGGAAAGAAGACATCAAGTGCTGAGCTAACGACCAACACCCGACAAGCCTTTTTACCCAGGTTCGGGCCGCTTACGCGTAAAACACTAAGTCCTGCTTGTCTGATTGTATTAAGCGTTTTGTTGTTCGTTACAGTGACTGATGATAACCGTCTTCTGGCCAATGTAGAAAGAGTCTAACCCCTTGTGAATGAGATAAGGGCCTCCTTTTATAGGCAAAGGGGTCACCTACAGTGCTTGGTGGTAGGTTCACGAGAAGTTACAGTCAACCTAGAGCATTGCTTATCCATCTACCGCTGTCAGGTGCATTAAATGCACGTCTTGTCCTTGTCAGCAATGTGCTGGTGAAGACACGTGTGCAGGCGTTTCGACACCTGGACCCCTGCACTGGCACATGAGCATTCGCTGGAACTTGGGGGGCGGTGGCACTGTGGCAAGGGCAGTTTCCCTCCAGTGTCCAAAGAGGTGCACAGGCCTTCGTGGCTGGATCTGCTTGGCGGTTGCTTCTCCCCATGCCGCGCATCCGATGCGCGAAGTGGGAGGTCGTGCACGGAGTGGCCACTCCTCCTCCTGAAACACCTCTGGCATGCGTGTGGCATGCACAGTTATGGATGGAGAGGTGGAAGACGAGGCCTTGAAAGGCGTAGTAGTGGCTGCGCCCACCCGTGCATGCATTGGCGCATCAGGGCGGTTCTGTGTTCGCCCGTGAGCTCGAGCAATTGGGCGCGAGGGGTGGTGGCTTCTGGAGCAAGGGAGGCTAGCACCCGTGCCCCATCCTATAAATCGGGAGGGTTTGCGAGGGGTTTTTCTCACCCAACTCCCTCTGAATCCACCAACTCCTCGATCTTGTCCTTGAGAATATTCTCCCGTATGTAGGTGGTTGTAACGCCCCGGACACAACCGCCGGCGGTCGTTACTCTTGGCGGGATCTAGACTGGCCCCACATATCAATACTAGTCTTTTCTGCGCACTTTGTCCTCACTCATGCGCACCCGGGATCAATTTCCTGGTCGGTCACCCATCCTAGAACTACTCCAAGTCAAGCACGCTTAACTTGGGAGTTCTGTTCGAATGGGCTCCCGGAAAAGAAGGAATTCATTATTGGTATGAGTAGTCTATCATCCTTAATAAGCCAGGCTATCACAGTGGCGCTCGTCCCTAACCATGGTTAGGGGACGAGGTCGGCCGCCATCGGCCGCCAAGGCGGTGAGGGGATCCCATTCGGATCATGCCACAGCTTCTGGGGGTGCCGCGGCGGAAGACGGCCCGAACGCCCGTGTCAGAGGAAGGGCGAGGGGCCGCGGTCGCCGCGGAGGTCGAGGCCGGGGGAGGTGGAGCGCTACTCCAACGGCTCCGCCTTCCCTGTGTCTTGCTCCTGTGGCAGACCTCCATGTTGCTTTAGGGCCCCCCACGTGTGCTTCTCGACTGCTGCGAAGGTCGCTGGAGTGGCACTGAGAGCTCCTCTTCGAGTGACGGTGATGAGGGGGACGTCGACGGTGAGGGTGCCGGGCCTAGTCACAAGCCCGGGGGAATTGAATCGGATGGCGATTGCCCCAGCTGGGACTGAGTGCTTCCTGCACTGACGCGGCCCAGTCACGCCCCTCCCTCGCCTCGGAGGGGGGATCTCAACCGGATCCATCGCCCCCTTCTCGCGGCTTGACGAGGCCAAACCCACTTCCATCACTACAGCGTTGAGGGAGCCAGCGTGGATGTACCGCGGGAATTGCCGCGTCTTGTCTTCATGAACTCCAATTCCTCCATGTAGGTTGATCCTCGTGAAAAGACACAGTCTTTAGGTTAGGATAACGATACTTTGTAAGTGGAGTCAAATGTATCCATTCAAATGAATGAAAAGACTGTTTTCCCCTTTTTCGATTCCGTTCTTTGTATGATTCGTTTTTGCATAATCTGGGAGCTTGCCGGCGACTACCGGCAAGGCTCCTAGCTAAGTTCAGTGCAACCATGGAAATCGCCAAGCGCAGATTGAGACAAAATTGAGTGCTACATAGCCGCTTGCTCAGTTGATCAGGTTCACAACTGTTTGAAGGCGCTCTATGGCCATTCAGGTCGTTTGAACGAGTTTGAAACAAAGACAAGGTGCACTGAGCTTTGGGAAGGTCCCAGTATGCGCAAACTCCACACACAAAGATTGGAAACTTTCTAAGGGGAAGCAAAGAATCTATCTACTTCAGATTTCAATCTTAAACTTAAAAACTTATCTGCTCACGCCACAGTTGCAGGGCGTGTGAGTCTTTTGCCAAGGCGTCGGAGCCCTCGACAAGGATGGAATTGTTGGAATATGCCCTAGAGGCAATAATAAATTAGTTATTATTATATTTCTTTGTTCGTGATAATCGTTTATTATCCATGCTATAATTGTATTGATTGGAACCTCAAACACGTGTCTGGATACATAGACAAAACAATGTCCCTAGTAAGCCTCTAGTTGACTAGCTCGTTGATGAAAGATGGTCAAGGTTTCCTGACCATAGACAAGTGTTGTCGCTTGATAACAGGGCTACATCATTAGGAGAATCATGAGATGGACTAGACCCAAACTATGAACCTAGCATGTGATCGTGTCATTTTGTTGCTATTGTTTTCTGCGTGTCAAGTATTCATTTTTATGACCATGAGATCATGTAACTCACTGACACCGGAGGAATACCTTGTGTGTATCAAACTTCACAACGTTACTGGGTGACTATAAAGGTGCTCTACAGGTATCTCCGAAGGTGTCCATTGAGTTAGCATGGATCAAGACTGGGATTTGTCACTCCGTGTGACGGAGAGGTATCTCGGGGCCCACTCGGTAATACAACATCACATACAAGCCTTGCAAGCAATGTGACTCAAGTGTAAGTCACGGGATCTTGTGTTACGGAACGAGTAAAGAGACTTGCCGGTAACGAGATTAAAATAGGTATAGGGATACCGACGATCAAATCTCGGGCAAGTAACATACCCAAGGACAAAGGGAATGTTATACGGGATTATATGAATCCTTGGCATAGGTTCAACCGATAATATCTTCGTAGAATATGTAGGATCCAATATGGACATTTAGGTCCTGCTATTGGATATAGACCGGGGAGTGTTTAGGGTCATGTCTACATAGTTCTCGAACCTGCAGGGTCTGCACACTTAAGGTTCGGTGATGTTTTAGTTTAGTTGAGTTATATGTGTTGGTTACCGAAGGTTTTGAGGAGTCCCGGATGAGATCATGGACGTCACGAGGGTTTCCTGAATGGCCCGGAAACGAAGATTGATATATAGGAAGTTGGTGTTTGGATTCCGGAAAGTTTTCGGGCATTACCGGGAGTGTACCGGGAGTGATGAATGGGTTCCGGGGGCCCACTGGGTGGGCCCACCACGCCCCAAGGGGTTCACATGGGTTTATTGGATGCACAATAAGGTATAATTGTCTGACAAAGTCATCCATGGAAAGCCCATGAGGAAAAAGTGGAAAATCCAAAAGAGGTGGGAAAATAAGGAAGGAGTCCTAATCCAAGTGGGATTGGAGAAGGGCTCCTCCCTTCCCCAAGTCGGCCGACCCAAGGAGGCCTTCTTGGCCTGCGCCCTAAGGGCATGCCCCACCCCTTGGCTCCTCCTATATATACTTGAGGTTTAGGGCTGTTTGAGACACAACTTTGCCACGTGCAACTCAAACCTACACCTCATAGTTCTTCCTCTAGATTAAATTTCTGCGCAGCTCTGGCAGAGCCCTGTAGGAATAGTTCATCACCAACACCGACGTGCCGTCACGCTGCCGGAGAACTCATCTACTTCTCTGTCTCTCTTGCTGGATCAAGAAGGCCGAGATCGTCATCGAGCTGTACGTGTGCTGAATGCGGAGGTGCCGTCCGTTCGGCGCTAGATCGGAACGGATCATGGGACGACGGTGATTTGAATCACGAAGCTGTACCACTACATCAACCGCATTTCTTAATGCTTACCGCTTAGAGATCTACAAGGGTATGTGGATCAAATCTCCTCTCGTAGATGAACATCACCATGATAGGTCTTCATGTGCGTAGGAAATTTTCTGTTTCCCATGCAATGTTCCCCAACAGTGGCATCATGAGCTAGGTTCATGCGTAGATGTTATTTCGAGTAGAACACAAAAGTTTTTGTGGGAGTTGATGTTCGATTTGCTGCCCTCCTTAGTATTTTCTCGATTCAGCGGTATTGTTGGATTGATGCGGCCCGGACCGAAATTACTCGTACGCTTACGAGAGACTGGTTTCATCGACTAACATGCAACTCGTTGCATAAAGATGACTGGCGGGTGCTTGTTTCTTCACCTTTAGTTGAAATGGATTTGACCGAGGCGGTCCTTGGAGAGAGGTTAAATAGAAATTTGCACATCATCGTTGTGGTGTTTGCGTAAGTAAGATGCGATCATACTAGATAACCATAGCAGCCACGTAAAACATGCAATAACAAATTAGAGGACGTCTAACTTGTTTTTGCAGGGTATGATTTTGATGTGATATGGCCAAAGACATGATGTGATATATTGGATGTATGAGATGATCATGTTGTAATAGTTAATATCGACTTGCACGTCGATGCTACGACAATCGGCAGGAGCCATAGGGTTGTCTTTAAACTAACGTTTGTGTTTGCAGATGCGTTTACTATATTGCTAGGTTGTAGCTTTAGTAGTATTAGCATAGATAGCACGACAACCTTGATGGAGACATGATGATGGAGATCATGGTGTGGCATCGGTGACGATGAAGATCATGTCGGTTCCTTGGTGATGGAGATCAAGAAGCACAAGATCATGGCCATATCATGTCACTTATGAATTGCATGTGATGTTAATACTTTTATGCACCTTATCTTGCTTAGAACAACGGTAGCATTATAAGGTGATCCCTCACTAAAATTTCAAGATGAAATTGTGTTTTCCCCGACTGTGCACTTTTGCGACAGTTCGTCGTTTCGAGACACCACATGATGATCGGGTGTGATAGACTCAACGTTCACATACTACGGGTGCTGTCGTGGGTATAAGTCTGACAATAGATGTGTAGGGTACGAAAGGATGGGTAGAGCCTTAACTACGGCGAGGTTGTATGAGTTCAGGCCCCTCTACGGTGGAGGTAAAAGCCCTACGTCTCAGTGCTCTTGGGAGCTTGTTGTCGAGTGTAATATGGATTACAGTGAATTGCTAACCCCTGCACCAGTGGGGAAGGGCGGCTTATATAGAGTGCGCTGCCCTTCACAACGGTTCGGTGCACAGGGGTGGAGTAGTGGCGAATAAATGCCTACATTACAGGTAACGTATGTCTTAAATGCTAATAAAGGTACATGGAAACGTATGACCGTTCCCTCCAGGGGGGTTACTATGCACAGAGTGGAATCCAGTCGGTAAGTTCGATATGCTCCGAATGCTCATCTCCGACTGGATGATGGAGGAATCGTCACCGACTTGATGATGGGAAGTCCTTAATTTAGTCGGAACTGACTAAGGGCCTTATCCCTTATGAAGGGTAGTCATTGGGTAGGACTCATAGGGTAGGCCTATGACCCTACCCTAGGACTATAACCCCATCATTAGTCCCCGAATGGATTGGGGTTGGAACGACGAAGCGATGCTTGGAGTACGGATGCGACTGGTACGGATGCGACTTTGGCGTTGTTTGCCTCGATCCATTTTATCCTCTTTGACCAGTGATCCGAGTGGATGTATTCGTGAAACGAACTGTCAGGGACCGAGTGCTTCCGTGGTATCTTTTGACGTGACCAGTCAACTGAAAGCGGCAGATTTTCCAGGATCCTTAAATTTCGGTTGCCGCGCGCTCAGCGGGGATGACGACATCGTAATCGAGTAGTATCTGCCACCTCGATTTCCGCGCCTCCATCTTCTCCACTAATATCGCAGCAACCGGTCGGGGGATAAGATTTCGGGGCCACCTGCTAGTGGCCCAGTCAGAACCTTATTTAAACCTCTACAGCGAGGGTTTTTCGTTGCACCCGCCTGATAGCTTGCACTTGCCCCGCTTCTCTCGTCACTTATCGCGCATCTCAAGCTCCTCCTTTCTCCTTCTCCCTCGCGGATCTGCAGCCTCCACCATGACAAAGGGGCAGACTAGCAAGCTCGAGGTGCGGAAGAAGAAGGGGAAGGCGGCGGCTCCTGCTCAGCGGCGGCAGCGAGCACTGCCGGCGGGTTGGATCCAGGGGGATTTGCTCCCCTCCACGGTGACGGAGGGGGACTTGCTGGAGTTGGTGGAGCACGACATGATCGTGCACAAGACGTGGAGGTTGCCGGCGGAGGGCGAGACCGAGCCGGCGCCCCAGGAGGGGGAGCGCGTCTTGCTGCTCAGTCACGTGCACCGAGGCTTCTCTCTGCCTCCTCATCCCTTCTTCAGAGGTATAATGAACCACTTCGGGGCGCAGCTGCACCATTTTCCTCCCAACGCAATAGCTCATATCTCTTCCTTCGTCGTGCTGTGCGAGTGTTTTATCGGTTGTCCTCCCCATTGGGGGTTTTCAAGCACATCTTCTCTGCTAGATCTCAAACCATCAAAAGACTTAACCAGTCGGATGACAAAACTCACCTCCTCCAGCTCTGCGGAGGCTTAGGCTTCCAAAAGAAAAGTAAAAGTAGCTATCCCGCTCTTCAGTTGTCTGAATCTGTTAGGAACTGGCAGTCGACATGGTTCTACTGCCAGGACGTTGCTTGCCCGAATGCCGCAACTGGACTGCCTCCTTTTAGCTTAGACCGACCGGCTCCGCCTAGGCATCTTGCGCTCACGAAGGTGGAGAAGATCCAGATCCAGCCTCTGGTCGATGCGCTTGTAGAGGTCGTCCAAAGGGGAGTCACCGGCATAGATTTGCTGGAGGATTTTCTGGGTCGGCATATCCAGCCTCTGCAAGCTCGGCACCACGCCATGTGGTACTACACGGGGCCTGAGGACTCCAATCGGACTAACCCCGAGTGCGTGACCGGGGAGCTGGTGGCGTCGTGGGTCCTCAACATCACATGCGCCTGTGATAACCCCAGAGGATCCTGGCGTGTGAAGCCCTTCCGCGCGGACAACCCTCCTCCGAATGAGGTGAGTATAACTTGTCGAGTGCACACAATTGTCTTAGATTTATCGCTTTCTTGAATCACTGTCTGACGTCTGATGTTGTCGACTATATCTCGTGCAGGCGTGGACCAACTGGTTTTCTCCTGTCTGGAATGGGAATCTGGCCGAGGAAGAGGAAGGTAGCCAGGAGGGCAGCGTGGAGAGCGTCGAGTACGTCTCCGGTAGTGGGGAGACGGAGGAGGAGTCCGAAGAAGAAGAGGAGGAAGATGAGGAACAGAACTCGCCACCCCCACCGCCAGAGCCTTGAACTAAACGCCGTCATGAACCCGTGGCTCCGTCGGCTCCTCCAGCGGCCTCGAGTGCCCCACCAGCTGCTCTTGTGGTTCCGAACGCCTTGCCAGCCGCTCCCATGGTCCCGAGTGCTCGGAGCACAAATAGGACCAGGGACTCTGCTGCTGAGCCCACGGGCCAGCCCTCTAAGGTGGCCAAACCGAGTGGATCTAAGCCTCGGAAGGCTTTGTCGTGGATGAGGGTCACAGATCCCGTCACCTCAACATAAGTGCATTGTTCTTCTATCTTCTTCCAGTATTTGATTGAACTCATGCTTATTGGTCGAATGAATTTTACTCGACAGAGCTGCCACCTCCGCCACCTCTCCGCCACGCCAGGGGGACGATCCCATGGACATGGACAATGTTGTCACATCCCAGCTAGGTGCGTCATGGCGATTCCGAGAGCTTACATTATTGCATCACGAATTCTATCTTTGGTCTTGCCTTTTTCCTATGGTCTCATGCCGTTCGGTCGGGTTTCCGTCAAAGGTGATTTATGTGGAGGAGGGCGACCAGAGGAGGTCCGAGCAAGCTGCAGTGCCTGTCCTTGAGGCTGTTCCACCGGTTACTACTCCCGCCATGGACGCGCCGTTGATTGAGATGATGCCGTCGACTGAAACGGCGCTTATCGCTGCTGAACCAACTGGAGAAGGACTTGGGATGCCCAAGGAGTCTCCTATGGTGCCAGGTCCGTCGACTGTCCAGTACGACGTCCAGCGCCTCCCGGAAGATCAGGTGGGAGCTGCCAAGTGGGCCATGGTGCAGGCGGGGTTGATGGCGGGAGATGCCAAGAGAGCATATGACTCCATCGCGTCTGTGTACAAGCGAAGCTTGGAACTCCGGGACGATATCCGAGTAAGTGGGCTAGTAAGTATTTACTTTCCTCTTGTAACCCACTGGGTGTTTAAGCAATGTACTCGGATACAGTATGATTATTTTGCAGTGGGTTCACTCTTAGTGAACCCAGTTGGTGTAGTCCCCGAGACTTCTGTCGAGTGCTTGCACCGGCAATTGTCTTTATATACATTTTCTTTAGCTTGATCAGATCAAAACTAATCTGTTCGAATGTTACTAGTGGGGGCACTCCGAGTGCACCTACTGGATGAGTCCCCGAGAGTAATTTTACTCAGGTCGGGTAGTAGTAACCTCATAGGCTTGTTTTTGTTGTTATGTATCTCAACAGGGCGGACCTGTTTGAGCTTCATGCCAGTGGGGTCACTCTTAGTGAACCCACTGGGTGTAGTCCCCGAGACCGCTGTCGACTGCTTGCGTTGGCAGGGGTTTGAAGAACTTCGAGTTTTTATTGTTGTCCTTGTTGAATTTGTCTGATCGTCTCTTGGCGCTGACTTGCATAAGACTTGCGAGATGGGATCAGCGTATGAGACTCCGAAGGCTGAAAAGATTCAGGTTGCTGCGGAACTGGATGCAGCAATGCTTGCCTTGGCTGGTCAGAAGGGTGTTGTGGCTGAACGAGAGAAGTCCTTGGAGGAGTCCCATCAGGCAAACGAGGAATTGGCGGCCGAAGTGGAGAAAATGGGGAAACAAAGGACCGAGCTGATGGGACAGATGCAGGTGTTGAACAGGCGGTGCATAGCACAGGAGAATTACGTCAGTGACTGGGCAAGGAAGATGATTGCGCTTCTCGGTGGTAAATTCTGTTATTCTGAGTGCTTGTTGACTGTGTATTTCATTCTGCGCTTACTTGTTTCTTGTCTTGTCTTTGCAGATTTTTGCATGGACGTTGAGGCTGAAGCAGCTGACGTTGAGCGGTCGGTTCTTCCGAACGTTCCACTCGGCAAGGACGCCAATCGAGACATGCTCCGAGCGCACATTCGCCTCGGCAAAGTGGGACCTTTCATCGGTCGACTGAGAGAGGTCGTCGGCCAAATCGACAAGGAGCTTTGGCCTGAAGACGAGTCTCGGCAAGAGATGGAAGGTTTGATGACTCGGCTGGAGGAGGTCCCGAACCGAGTGCAGGCGTGGAAGAAGTCTGTGGCTCGCTGTGGTGCGGACGTGGCTTTGTCGCTGGTCCGAGTGCACTGCAAGGAGGCTCGTGAGGAGAAGCTGAAGGCGTTGCAAGTCGCCAACACCAAAAAGCTTCGATTCGAAGATTTCATGGAGACCTTCCTTGAGAGCGCCACTCGCATCGTAGACGGGATCGACCTCGACACCTTCGTGGAGCCTACCAGTCCCAGTGCCAGTCCTGACGACGTTTAAGAAAACTTTTACCTCGGTATGCCGAGTGTTAGTTGTATGAAACTTTGGCCACTGCTGTTGGCCATCACATTCGTGGTTCGGTGTGGATAAGCTTGATCTACACCGAACCAACTATCTTTAGACGAACTTTGAATTTGAATCGAATCTTTTGCTCTTCCTTTGCAAAAGAGTTATTGACACGATTTTGGCTCGTGGTTTTTGTTTGGCGTTTCTTGGTGAAGCCAATGGAAAACATATGGAGCATGTAATTGTCAGTTGTCTTGACATCTGCATGAGCCTCACTGAGGGTCTGCTGAGTCTCCGAGTGGATCTGTAGGATACACTCGAAGGTAATTGTGTACTTAGGCGATTCGTGATCGCGGCTAAGTCTTCGAGTGCGACTGTAAGGTCGTACTCGGAGCGAGTTGTTACTCATGTAATTGTCAGTTGTCTTGACATCTACATGAGCCTCAATGAGGTTCTGCTACTCATGTAATTGTCAGTTGTCTTGACATCTACATGAGCCTCAATGAGGGTCTGGTAAGCCTCCGAGTGGATTTGTGAGATACACTCGAAGGAAGCTTTCTATTTAGGCGATTCTTGATCGCAGACAAGTCTCCGAGCGCGACGTTTCGTGTACACTCGGAGAAAGTTAGTACTTAGGCGATTCTGGATCGCGTCTAAGTCCCCGAGTGCGACATTTAGTGCACACTCGGAGAAAGTTTGTACTTAGGCGATTCGTGATCGTAGCTAAGTCCCCGAGTGCGACGGTTAGTGCACACTCGGAGAAAATTTGTACTTAGGCGATTCTTGATCGCAGCTAAGTCCCCGAGTGCGACGTTTAGTGCACACTCGGAGAAAGTTTGTACTTAGGCGATTCGTGATCGCAGCTAAGTCCCCGAGTGCGACGGTTAGTGCACACTCGGAGAAAATTTGTACTTAGGCGATTCGTGATCGTAGCTAAGTCCCCGAGTGCGACGTTTAGTGCACACTCGGAGAAAGTTTGTACTTAGGCGATTCGTGATCGCAGCTAAGTCCCCGAGTGCGATGTTTAGTGCACACTTGGAGAAAGTTTGTACTTAGGCGATTCGTGATCGCAGCTAAGTCCCCGAGTGCGACAGTTAGTGCACACTCGGAGAAAGTTTGTGCTTGGGCGATTCGTGATCGCAGCTAAGTCCCCGAGTGCGACGTTTAGTGCACCCTCGGAGAAAGTTTTTTTTTGAGACCGAAGTCTGCGACCGCCGAAGAATTTTGAATCTGCAAAAACTCAATCTGCTTTGTATTACTTCACCGATACTTGTTCTTTACATTGCTTCAGTCGACGGTCACGTGTAGAAGCGCTTGAGGACATCTCTGTTCCATGCTAGCGGCTCGTCCGTTTCCCTGTCGATGTTGTATAGTCGATATGCTCCGTTGTTCAGCACCTTGGAGATGATGAAGGGTCCTTCCCAGGCGGGAGCCAACTTGTGAGGTCTCTGCTGATCCACTCAGAGCACCAGGTTGCCTGCTTGGAATGTACGACTCCTGACGTGTCGCGCGTGAAAGCGCCGCAGATCTTGTTGGTAAATGGTTGAGCGTGTCAGCGCCATCTCGCGCTCCTCCTCTAGAAGTTCCACTCCGTCTTGCCTTGCTTGCTCTGCTTCAGCTTCGGGGAAGAGTTCCACTCATGGAGCGTTGTGAAGCAAGTCACTCGGAAGGACTGCCTCTGCTCCGTAAACGAGGAAGAACGGGGATCGCCCTGTAGATCTATTTGGGGTTGTGCGGAGACCCCAAAGCACCGAAGGTAGCTCGGTGATCCATGCGCCGGCGGCATGTCCCACTTCTCGCAGGAGTCGAGGCTTCAAACCTTGCAGAATAAGTCCATTCGCCCGCTCTGCTTGCCCGTTTGTTTGGGGATGCGCCACAGATGCAAAATCCACTCGGATACCTTGGCTTGTACAGAAACCTTTGAATCTGTCCGATTCAAAGTTTGTTCTGTTGTCAGTGATTATGTTGTGAGGTACCCTGAATCTGGAGATGATGTCCCTAACAAACTTGATGGCCGTAAGGGCGTCGAGCTTCTTGATGGGCTTGGCTTCAATCCAGTTTGTGAACTTGTCGACTACCACCAACAGATGTGTGAATCCCCCTTGGCCTGTCCCGAATGGACCGACTGTATCTAATCCCCATACTGCAAACGACCAAACAAGAGGGATTGTCTTCAACGGAGATGTTGGCTTGTGGGACTTGTTTGAGTAGAACTGACAGCCTTCACACCGGTCGACCATATCTTTCGCCATTTCATTCGCCTGCAGCCAGAAGAAGCCAGCTCTGAGTGCTTTGGCGACGATTGCCCTCGAGGAGGCGTAATGACCGCAGGTTCCCGAGTGAATTTCTTCCAGGATTAACTGTCCCTCCTCAGGGGAGATGCATCATTGAAGGACGACTGAAACGCTTTCTTTGTACAACTGGCCATCAATGACAGTGAACGACTTTGACCTGCGCATGATCTGTCTGGCTTGGACTTCGTCTTCTGGTAATTCTTGCCTCAGGATGTATGCAATGATCGGCACAGTCCAATCGGGGATGACAGCAAGAATCTCCATGATCAAATCAACCACAACAGGTACTTCGACTTCAGTCGGATCTGTCGAGCTCTTTGGTTGAACTGGTTCATCTGTGAAAGGATCTTCCTTAACTGAGGGAAGGTGAAGGTGCTCGAGGCAGACGTCACTCGGGACTGGTCTCCGAGTGGATCCGAGTTTTGCCAACTCATCAGCTGCTTGATTTTTCAGTCGCGGAACATGATGGAGTTCTAGACCTTCAAACTTTTTCTCGAGCTTCCTCACTTCATTGCAGTATGTGGTCATGGTGGCGTTCCTGACGTCCCACTCCTTCATCACTTGATTAACCACCAAATCCGAATCGCCATAGACCATCAGGCGACGGACGCCGAGTGCGATGGCCATGCGCAGTCCATAAAGGAGAGCTTCATACTCTGCCTCGTTGTTGGAGGAATCAAAGTGTATCTGCAACACATACTTGAGTTTGTCACCCTTTGGCGATATGATCACAACGCCAGCGCCGGAGCCATTCAACATCTTGGACCCATCGAAGAACATTGTCCAATGAGCCGAGTAGATGTGGGTCGGTTCCTGTTGTTCTACCCATTCTGCTATGAAGTCAGCCAGAGCTTGAGACTTTATAGCTTTCTTGGCCTCGAACTTGATGTCGCAGTATAACATCTCCATTGCCCACTTCGCCACTCGACCTAATGCGTCCCGATTGTGGAGGATTTCCAACAATGGAGCATCAGAAACGACAGACACCGAGTGGTCTTGGAAATAATGAGCCACCTTCTTCGTAGTCATGTAAATCCCGTAGATAAGTTTCTGATAGTGGGGATACCTCTTCTTGGAAGGAGTCAGGACTTCGGAGACATAATACACTGGCCGCTGAACCTTGTATGCTTTGCCTTCTTCTTCCCGTTTGACTGTGAGAACAGTGTTGACGACTTGATTTGTAGCCGCGATGTACAGAAGAAGGGGCTCTTTACTAAGCAGAGCAGTAAGAACCGGCTGGGTGGAAAGTAGGACTTTGAGGTCGTCGAATGCGACTTGGGCTTCGTCTGTCCACTCGAAAGTATCTGATTTCTTCATGAGTCGGTACAGAGGAAGCGCCTTCTCGCCGAGTCGACTGATAAACCTGCTCAAAGCCGCTAGGCAACCTGTGAGCCTTTGAACATCGTGTATTTTGACCGGCCGCTCCATTCGGACGATGGTCCTGATCTTTTCGGGGTTGACATCGATCCCTCGTTCGGAAACGAAGAAACCAAGTAACTTTCCGCTGGGAACGCCGAATGAACACTTGGCTGGGTTGAGCTTGATATCGTACCTACGAAGGTTGGCGAATGTTTCTGCCAAGTCAGTCAGCAGGTCGGAACCTTTGCGTGACTTGACTATGGTATCATCCATATACGCCTCCACATTCCGACCGATCTAGTCGAGGAGGCATTTTTGGATCATGCGCATAAAGGTTGCTCCTGCATTCTTCAAACCAAAAGGCATAGTGATGTAGCAGAAGCACCCGAATGGGGTGATGAAGGCTGTTTTTAATTCATCGGGGCCATACATATGGATCTGATGATAGCCCGAGTAGGCATCAAGAAACAACAAACGCTCGCAACCCGCAGTCGAATCGACAATTTGATCGATGCGGGGGAGCGGAAAATGGTCTTTCGGGCAGACCTTATTGAGATGCTTGAAGTCGATGCACATTCGGAGCGACTTGTCCTTCTTGGGCACCATGACAACATTGGCGAGCCACTCGGAGTGGTGTACCTCGCGAATGAAGTTGGCTGCCAAAAGCTTGGCCACCTCTTCTCTGATTGCCTTCCTCTTGTGCGTGGCGGACCGACGCAGGCGTTCTCGGACAGGCCGAGCGGCGGGATCCACATGCAGTCGGTGCTCAGCCAACTCCCTGGGTACACCCGGCATGTCAGCGGGCTTCCATGCGAAGATGTCCTAGTTCTCACGAAGGAATTGGATGAGCTCGGCTTCCTATTTAGGATCGAGGGTGGTGGAGATGTTCGTTGGAGCAGCGGTGTCGTCCGTCGGGTGGATGCTGACCTTCTTCGTCTCTCCCACCGACTGGAATGCGGACTCCGAAGCTGGCTTCTTTGAACGCATCAAGTCAGCAGGGTCGACTGTCTTCTTGTACTCGTCAAGCTCGAGGACAGCCATCTGCTGATCGGCGATCCTCGATCCCTGATGCAGACACTTCTCGGCCCACGGCCTATTGCCTGTGATAGTAATCACACCTTTCGGGCCTGGCATCTTCAGCTTCAGGTACACGTAACATGGACGGGCCATGAAACGCGCATACGCCGGGCGGCCCAGAATTGCATGGTACACACTCTGGAAGTCCACCACCTCGAACGTCAGCTTTTCCTTGCGGAAGTTCTTGTCAGAGCCGAAGACGACGTCCAACGCGATCTGGCCGAGTGACTTGGCCTTTCGTCCAGGGACAACTCCATGGAACTGCATGCTGCTCTCGCTAAGTTTGGACATTGGAATGCCCATCCCCTTGAGAGTGTCAGCGTACATGATGTTCAAACCACTGTCGCCGTCCATGAGGACTTTGCGCAGTCGGACTCCTTCCACCACCGGGTCGACGACTAGAGCCTGCCTCCCTGGGGTGGGTACGTGCGCTGGATGATCCGGCTGGTCAAAGGTGATCGCAGTCTGAGACCATTTGAGGAACGTGGAGTTGGTCGGCGTGGCCATGTTCACCTCCCTGTTCACCAGCTTCAGTCGACTCTTGCTCTCAACGTCAGCAAAAATCATCAGTGTTGCATGGACTTGGGGGAACGGATCCTCCTTGTCCTCCTCATCCTGTTCATTGCCCTTTTCACTTGGTTGCCCTTCGCCGAACCCCTGGATCAGGAGGCGACATTGTCGAGTGGTATGCTTCGGATATATGGCGTTGCCCTCTTCATCCATCTTCGTGTGAATCGGACATGGCTTGTCCAGGATGGGGTTTCCAAATTGCTTCTTCTTGGGGGTGAACTGAGCCTTCTCCTTGCCCTTGAACTTGGCATTGGTAACAGCTGCGGCCTCTGCCTGCGGAGTGGACGGAGTTTTCTGCTTCTCCTTTCGAGTGTTATTCCCATCTCCATCGGCGACTGCTTTGTGCTTGCCGCTACGAATGCGGTCCTCTTCTTCGCCATTGGCATAGCGTGCGGCTATCTCCATCATCTTACTTATGGAGATGTCGCCGGTTCGACCGAACATCAGGTACATATCTCTGTACCGCACGCCTGCCTTGAAGGCGCAGACTGCTTGGTGCTCTGTGACATTCTCCACCGTGTGCTAGAGGGTCGTCCAACGCTGAATGAAAGCGTGTAGGGGCTCATTCTGCTTCTGGACACAATGCTGGAGCTCCACGAGGCCAGCAGGGCGTTTGCACGTCCCTTCGAAGGTCCTGATGAAGACTCGGGCCAGATCTGCCCAGCTGTAGATGGTTGAGGGAGCCAACTGGTTCAGCCACGCTCGTGCTGAGCCGTCGAGCATCAGAGGGAGGTGTTTCATGGCGACATGGTCGTCCCCTCCCCCGATCTGGACTGCCACTCGGTAGTCGTCCAGCCACGTTTCTGGCTTGGATTCTCCTGTAAACTTGCTAATCCCCGTCGCCAATCGGAAGTTGGGAGGGATGTCAGCCGAACGGATGGCTCGACTGAAACACTCGGGACCAGAGACGATGGTCCTGCTTCCACTCGGACGGTCCATATCGTGACCATCGCGGTGGGCTCAGCCCCTGTCGACCTCCTCTGGGCGATATGCCCTCTCTCGTCGGGCCTCGGATCATAACTGTCACCGACTGAACGCCGATCATCATGATGTCGGGGCCCATAGGGCCCACCCCGCGGCGGGGTGCGTGAGCGGCGACGATCTTCGGGATTCATGGAACGGCTGCCTCCCCTGTGTTGCTGATGAGAACCGGGGCTGTGAACTGACCGATGCGTGTTCGCGTGAACAAAACTATTGTGAATCCTGTTGTGCGATTGGGAGAACGCCGAATTTTGTTGCTGCGCCGTGTGCAGCAGGGCACGAATTTGCTCGATCCCTCTGCCAGCCTCTGAATCAGTCGGCTGGAGGGAATCGGCTATCTTGGCGGCAACAGCCAGGTTGAGGATGGGTGTGCGGAACACCTCCACGTTGCTCCACCGAGTGTGCCGACTGGCAGAACGGCGGGGCTGACGGCGAGCGCTGGATGTTTCGCCGACCTCGTGCTGGTTCCGGCCAGTTTGGCGGGGACTTTCATGGGAGTTGGCCATGTGCACTTCGGCTTCAGGCCCGTGACCCAAGTACTCGGAAGGAAACTCAGTCGGAACTGAGTCCGAGCGCTGGGACGGCGGCGCAACCACAACCGACTCTAGGACCGCCACTTGTGAGGATGCGTTCTGGCGCGCCTGGGCGTGTTGCACCCAACGCTGGAGCGTCGTACGACGGGACCGCTTGTTGCGGCGCGTGACGGCGGCGTAGGTCGACACCGGAGCCGACTACTGGAGAAGAAGAATACCACGGGCGCCGGCACGGAAGTGCGTAGCCCCGCGACTGGGGAGCGCCTCGACGTCGAGAGGGGCGTCCTGAAGCCATGCCGAATCATCGACGATGAAGGAGAGAGCGCCGAAGAGGATCTTGTGACCCATGCTCAAATCTCCACCAGATGACATGATGAAAAGATGTAGTCGCAAACTCGCCGGAAGTCGCTTAGACGCCTGCCCCACGGTGGGCGCCAACTGTCGGGGGTATAAGTCTGACAGTAGATGTGTAGGGTACAAAAGGATGGGCAGAGCCTTAGCTACGGCGAGGTTGTATGAGTTCAGGCCCCTCTACGGTGGAGGTAAAAGCCCTACGTCTCAGTGCTCTTGGGAGCTTGTTGTTGAGTGTAATATGGATTACAATGAATTGCTAACCCCTGCACCAGTGGGGAAGGGCGGCTTATATAGAGTGCGCTGCCCTTCACAACGGTTCGGTGCACAGGGGTGGAGTAGTGGCGAATAAATGCCTACGTTACAGGTAACGTATGTCTTAAATGCTAATAAAGGTACATGGAAACGTATGACCGTTGCCCTGCAGGGGGGTTACGATGCACAGAGTGGAATCCAGTCGGTAAGTTCGATATGCTCCGAATGCTCATCTCCGACTAGATGATGGATGACTCATCATCTACTGGATGATGGGAAGTCCTTAATTCAGTCTGAACTGACTAAGGGCCTTATCCCTTATGAAGGGTAGTCCTTGGGTAGGACTCATAGGGCAGGCCTACGACCCTACCCTAGGACTATAACCCCATGAGGTGCAAAACAGTTGCACACGCGGAACACTCGGGTTAAACTTGACGAGCCTAGCATGTGCAGACATGGCCTTGGAACAAAAGAGACCATAAGGTCGAGCATGAATCATATAGTTGATATGATTAACATAGAGATGTTTACCACTGAAACTATACTCAACTCACGTGATGATCGGACTTGAGTTAGTGAATTTGGATCATGCACCACTCAAATGACTAGAGGGATGTATTTTTTGAGTGGGAATTTATTAGTAATTTGATTATTTAAACTCTAATTATCATGAACATAGTAAAAAGGCCTTTGCGAATTATGTTGTAGCTTGCGTTGTAGCTCTACTGTTTTTATGTGTTCCTAGAGAAAATTTAGTTGAAAGATGATAGTAGCAACTTTGCGGACTGTGTTCGTGAATTGAGGATTGTCGTCATTGCTGCACAGAAGCTTATGTCCTTAATGCACCGCTCGGTGTGTTGCACCACGAGCGTCGTCTGTGGATGTTGCGAACATGTGACATACACGTTTTGATGACTATGTGATAGTTCAGTGCGTAATACTTAACAACTCAGAATTTGAGGCACTGAAGAAGTTCTTTTAACATCGCGGAACATATAAGATGTTCTTAGAGATGAAATTGGGATTTCATGCTCGTGCCCTTGTTGATAGGTATGTGACCTCCGACAAGATTCTTTGTCTACAAAGTAAAAGGAGAAAAGCTTAATCATTGAGCATGTGCTCAGATTGTTTGAGTGCAACAGTCGCTTGAATCAAGTGGGAGTTAATCTTCCAGATGAGATAATGATGGTTCGCCAAAGTCACTGCCACCAAGCTGCTAGAGCTTAGTGATGAACTATAACATGTCAAGGATAGATATGATGATCATTGAGCGATTCGCAATGTTTGACACTGCGAAAGTAGAAATCAAGTAGGAGCATCAATTGGTGATGGTTAGTAAAACCACTAGTTTCAAGAAGGGCAAGGGCTAGAAGGGATGCTTCATGAAACGACAAACCAGTTGCTGCTCTAGTGAAGAAACCCAGGGTTGAACCCAAACCCGAGACTAAGTGCTTCTGTTATGAGGAAAACGGTCACTGAGGCGGAACTACCCTAGATACTTGGTAGATGAGAAGGCTGGCAAAGTCGACTAAAGTATATTTGATATGCATGATATTGATGTGTACTTTACTAGTACTCCTAGTAGCACGAGGGTATTAGATACCGGTTCGGTTGCTAAGTGATTAGTAACTCGAAATGAAAGCTACGGAATAAACGGAGACTAGCTAAAAGTGAGGTGACGGTACGTGTTGGAAGTATTTCCAAGGTTGATGTGATCAAAACATCGCACGCTCCCTCTACCATCGGGATTGGAGTTAAACCTAAATAATTGTTATTTGGTGTTTGCGTTGAGCATGAATATGATTGGATCGTGTTTATTGCAATACGATTATTCATTTAAAGAGAATAATGGTTATTCTATTTACTTGAATAATTACCTTCAATGGTTTATTGAATCTCGATCATAGTGCTACACATGTTCATAATATTGATGCCAAAATATACAAAGTAATAATGATAGTACCACTTACTTGTGGCACTGCCACTTGAGTCATGTTGGTGTAAAATGCATGAAGAAGCTCCATGCTGCTGGATCTTTATACTCACTCATTTTCTAAACATTTGAGACATGCAAACCATACCTGTTGGTACAAAGGCATGAAGAAACTCCGTGCAGATGGATCGTTTGGACTCACTTGATTTTTGAATCACTTGAGACATGCAAATCATACCACATGGAACAAGAAAGTAACTTGTTGGAAGTAATACATTTTTGATGTGTGCAGTCCAATGAGTGTCGAGGCACGCAGTGGATATCGTTATGTTCTTACTTCACTAATGATTTGAGTAGATACATGAGTATTTACTTGATGAATCACAAGTCTAAAATATTGAAAAGTTCAAAGCTATTTCAGAGTGAAGATCATCGTGACAAGAGGATAAACTGTCTACGATATGATCATAGAGATGAATATCAGAGTTGTGAGTTTTGGTACATGGTTAAGACAATGTGGAAATTGTTTTGCAATTCATGCCACCTAAGAACACCATAGTGTGATGGTCTGTCCAAACGTCATAGCCGCGCCCTATTGGATATAGCGCATACTATGATGTCTCTTATCGGATTACCACTATCGTTTATGGGTTATGCATTAGAGACAACCACATTCACTTTAAATAGGGCACCGCGTATTTCCATTGAGATGACACAGTATGAACTATGGTTTGGAGAAACCTAAGCTGTCGTTTCTTGAAAGTTTGGGGCTACGTCGCTTATGTGAAGAAGTTTCAGTCTTATAAGCTCGAACCCAAAGCGGATAAATGCATCTTCATAGGATATCCAAAACAGTTGGGTACATCTCCTATCTCAGATACGGAAGCAAAGTGTTTGTTTCTAGAAACGGGTCCTTTCTCGAGAAAAGGTTTCTCTTGAAAGAATTGAGTGGGAGGGTGGTGGAACTTGATGAGGTTGTTGAACCGTCACTTCAACAAGTGTGTAGCAGGGCGCAGGAAGTTGTTCCTGTGGCGGCTACACCAATTGAAGTGGAAACTGATGATGGTGATCATTAAGCTTCGGATCAAGTTACTACAAACCTCGTAGGTTGACAAGGTCGCATACTACTACAGAATGGTAAGGTAACCCTATCCTTGAGGTCATGTTATTGAACAACAATGAACCTACGGAATATGAAGAAGCGATGGTGGGCCCAGATTCCAACAAATGGATGGAGGCCATGAAATCCGAGAGAGGATCCATGTATGAAAACAAAGTGTAGACTTTAGAAGAACTACTTGATGGTCGTAAGACTATTAAGTAAAGATGGATCTTTAAAAGGAAGACAGACGATGATGGTGAAAAGTCACCATTAAGAAAAGATCGACTTATCAAAATTGTTTCCTCGACGGTTTCCTTGAGGAAAGGTTGTATGTGATACAACAAAAAGGTTTTGTCGATCCTCAGGATGCTAACAAGTATGCAAGCTCCAGCGATCCTTCTATGGACTGGTGCAAGCATCTCGGAGTTGGAATATACGCTTTGATGAGATGATTAAAGCTTTTGGGTTTATACAAGGTTTATGAGAAACTTGTATTTCCAAAGAAGTGAGTGGGAGCACTATAGAATGTCTGATAAGTATATGTGGTTGACATATTGTTGGTCAAAAGTAATGTAGAATTTCTGTAAAGCATAAAGGGTTGTTTGAAAGGAGTTTTTCAAAGGAAAACCTAGATAGAACTACTTGAACATTGAGCATCAAGATCTATAAAGATAGATCAAAACGCTTAATAGAACTTTCAAATGAAATACATGCCTTGACAGGTTTTTGAAGGAGTTCAAAGTAGATCAGGAAAGAAGGAGTTCTTGGCTGTGTTGTAAGGTGTGAATTTGAGTAAGACTCAAAGCCCGACCATGGCAGAAGAAAGAGAAAGGACGAAGGTCGTCCCCTATGCCTTAGCCATAGGCTCTAAAATATGCCATGCTATGTACCGCACCTCATGTGTGCCTTCCATGAGTGTGCCAAGGGGTACAGAGAGTGATCCAGGATTGAATCACTCAACAACGGTCAAAGTTATCCTTAGTAACTAACGAACTAAGGAATCTTTCTCGATTATGGAGGTGATTAAAGAGTTCATCGTAAAGGGTTACGTTGATGCAAGATTTGACACTAATCCGAATAACTCTGAGTAGTAAAACGGATTCGTAAAGTGGAGCAGTCATTTGGAAAATTTCCAAATGGCACATTGGTAGTAGCACCTATAGGATGACATAGAGATTTGTAAAGCACACTTAAATCTGAAAGGTTCAGACCCGTTGACTAAAACCTCTCTCACAAGCAAGATGTGATCAAACCCCAGAACTATATGGGTGTTGGATTCGTTAAAATCACATAGTGATGTGAACTAGATTATTGACTCTAGTGCAAGTGGGAGACTGTTGGAAATATGCCCTAGAGGCAATAATAAATTAGTTATTATTATATTTCTTTGTTCGTGATAATTGTTCATTATCCATGCTATAATTCTATTGATTGGAAACTCAAATACATGTGTGGATACATAGACAAAACACTATCCCTAATAAGCCTCTAGTTGACTAGCTCTTTGATCAAAGATGGTCAAGGTTTCCTGACCATACACAAGTGTTGTCGCTTGATAACGGGATCACATCATTAGGAGAATCATGGGAAGGACAAGACCCGAACTATGAACATATCATGTGATCATGTCATTTGGTTGCTATTGCTTTCTACGTGTCAAGTGTTCATTCCTATGACCATGAGATCATGTAACTCACTAACACCGAAGGAATATGTTGTGTGTATCAAACGTCACAACGTTACTGGGTGACTATAAAGGTGCTCTACAGGTATCTCCAAAGGTGTCCGTTGAGTTAGAATGGTTCAAGACTGGGATTTGTCACTCCGTGTGACGGAGAGGTATCTCGGGGCCCACTCGGTAATACAACATCACATACAAGCCTTGCAAGCAATGTGACTCAAGTGTAAGTGACGTGATCTTGTGTTACGGAACGAGTAAAGAGACTTGCCGGTAACGAGATTAAAATAGGTATAGGGATACCGACGATCAAATCTCGGGCAAGTAACATACCCAAGGACAAAGGGAATGTTATACTGTATTATATGAATCCTTGGCAGAGGTTCAACCGATAATATCTTCGTAGAATATGTAGGATCCAATATGGACATTTAGGTCCTGCTATTGGATATAGACCGGGGAGTGTTTCGGGTCATGTCTACATAGTTCTTGAACCTGCAGGGTCTGCACACTTAAGGTTCGGTGATGTTTTAGTTTAGTTGAGTTATATGTGTTGGTGACCGAAGGTTTTCAGGAGTCCCGGATGAGATCATGGACGTCACGAGGGTTTCCTGAATGGTCCAGAAACAAAGACTGATATATAGGAAGTTGGTGTTTGGATTCCGGAAAGTTTTCGGGCATTACCAGCAGTGTACCGGGAGTGACGAATGGGTTCCGGGGGCCCACTGGGTGGGCCCACCACGCCCCAAGGGTTTCACATGGGTTTATTGGATGCACAATAAGGTATCATTGTATGACAAAGTCATCCATGGAAAGCCCATGAGGAAATAGTGGAAAATCCAAAAGAGGTGGGAAAATAAGGAAGGAGTCCTAATCCAAGTGGGATTGGAGAAGGACTCCTTCCT
Source organism: Hordeum vulgare subsp. vulgare (assembly GCF_904849725.1). Lineage (NCBI taxonomy): Eukaryota > Viridiplantae > Streptophyta > Magnoliopsida > Poales > Poaceae > Hordeum > Hordeum vulgare. The sequence continues at coordinate 115,668,753 of NC_058518.1, read as the reverse complement.
TCCCCAAGTCGGCCGACCCAAGGCGGCCTTCTTGGCCGGCGACCTAAGGGCTTTCCCCACCCCTTGGCTCCTCATACATATACTTGAGGTTTAGGGCTGTTTGACACACAACTTTGGCAAGTGCAACTCAAACCTACACCTCATAGTTCTTCCTCTAGATTGGATTTCTGCGGTGCTCGGGAGGAGCCCTACAGGAATAGATCATCACCTACACCGGCGCACCGTCATGCTGCCGGAGAACTCATCTACTTCTCCTTCTCTCTTGCTGGATCAAGAAGGCTGAGATCCTCATCGAGCTGTACGTGTGCTGAACGCGGAGGTGCCGTCCGTTCGGCGCTAGATCGGAACGGATCGTGGGACGATGGTGATTTGAAACATGAAGCTATACCACTACATCAACCGCGTATCTTAACGCTTCCCACTTAGCGATCTACAAGGGTATGTGGATCTAATCTCCTCTTGTAGATGAATATCACCATGATAGGTCTTTGTGTGCGTAGGATTTTTTTTGTTTCCCATGCAACGTTCCCCAACAGGAATCACCGCTCCCAGTGCCTTTTTCCTCCAGCAAAGTCTTCTTGTCGACGGTCCTTGGCCGTCGTTTAGAGGAAAAGCTGGCCAGGGTGTAACCCCTTTGCTTTTCTCTTGCTAGGCTATGCTTGCACAGCCCCCGAGCGCGTCTTTAGGCGATGGTGCAACGCTCTCAGGGGCGCAACACTTGCACTGGTGCGCACGCCGGGGCTTTGGGACCGTGTGGCGCATCCTCAACGACTATGCATTGCTCCGCGGAGGTGCGTCCGCCGGAGTATGCGTCGGGGCCTCCGTGAAGCGCCCAGGCACGCCCTCGACAGTTGCGTGTTGGCCCCCGAGCGACGCATCGGCCCGACGACGCTGCTCTTGGAGCCTCCGCCTCCCTGCCCCACGCGCGCGTGTAGCAATGCGCTCGCACAGGACTTGGGAAGCCATAGCAGAACAGAGCATCCGCCGTGGTACCCCGATTCCGAGGGAACGCGGCGTAGCGCCCAAACTTTGAAGAATCCCGTGCTGAGTTTGCTCTGATCTGCGCACAACTCCGCACCCCTACCTGGCGCGCCGAAGATGTCGGCGATGCTAGGTCGACACCTATGGGAATCAACTTGAAACCCTTGTGATCGTAGGGCGGGGAAAGACGACGTCAAGAGCTGAGCTAACGATTCATACTACCTCTTGAGCTTACATTAGTTTTTCCCTTGAAGAGGGAAGGGTGATGCAGCACAGTAGCAGTAAGTATTTCCCTCAGTTTTGAGAACCAAGGTATCAATCCAGTAGGAGAATCAAGCCAAGTGTCCAGAATACCTGCGCAAACACAAACGAGCTTGCACCCAATGCTATAAAGGGGTTGTCAATCCCTTCAAGATTGATTGCAAAATGAGATCTAAAGGTGGAAAGTGCAACAAAGTAAAAGGATATGAAATCATGCATATAAGAGATCAGAAGAAACTCAAATAAGATTCATAGATAATCTGATCATAAATCCACAATTCATCGGATCTCGACAAACACACCGCAAAAGAGGATTAAATCGGATAGATCTCCATGAAGAGCATGGAGAACTTTGTATTGAAGATCCAAGAGAGAGAAGAAGCAATCTAGCTACTAGCTATGGACCCGAAGGTCTATGGTGAACTACTCACGCATCATCGGAGAGGCAATGGTGTTGATGAAGAAGCCCTCCGTATCCGAATCCCCCCTCCCGCAGGGCACCACAGCATGCCCCAGATGGGATCTTGCGGAGACAGAAGCTTGAGGTGGCGGAAAAGTATTTTTGTGGATCCCTCCTGTGGTTTTGGATTTTTCGGGGATTTATAGGCGGAAGAAGTAGGGTAGACGAGCCACAGGGGGCCCACAAGCCTGCTAGGCGCGGGCCCCCGTGGCCGCGCCTAGGGGGCTTGTGGCCTCCCCTGGTGGCCTCTGCCTTGGTTCTCACGCCCCTTGCGTATCTTCTGTTCCGGAAAAAATCTTTTCAGAAGTTTTATTCCGTTTGGACTCCGTTTAATATTCTCCTCTGAAAAGGGTCAAAAACACAGAAAAAACAGGAACTGGCACTTGGCACTGAGTTAATAAGTAAGTCCCAAAAAAGATATAAAAGGCATATAAAACATCCAAAGTTTGACAAGATAATAGAATGGAACCATCAAAAATTATATATACGTTGGAGACGTATCAAGCATCCCCAAGCTTAACTCCTGCTCGTCCTCGAGTAGGGAAGAGATAAAGAATGAATTTTTGATGTGGAATGCTACCTAGCATAGTTGTCCATTGTAACTTCTTTCATGTGACATGAATGTTCAGATCCGTAAGATTCAAAACAATAGTTTGCTATTGACATGAATACAATAATACTTCAAGCAAACTAGCAAGGTAATCATGAACTTTCGAAATAACAAGGCCAAAGAAAGTTATCCCTAAAAAATCATATAGTCTGGCAATGCTCCATCATCCCCACACAACTAATTTAAATCATGCACAACCCTGGTATTGGCCAAGTAATTGTTTTCGCACTCTTACATTCTCAAACCTTTTTCAACTCTCACGCAATACATGAGCGTGAGCCATGGATATAGCACTATCGGTGAAATAGAGTGTGGTGGAGGTTGTAAGACAAAAAGGAGGAGATGGTCACATCGAATCGGCGTATCAAAGGGCTATGGAGATTCCCATTAATAGATATCAATGTGAATGAGTAGGGATTGCCATACAACGGATGCACTAGAGCTATAAGTATGTGAAAGCTCAAAAGGAGAACTAGTGGGTGTGCATCCAACTTGCTTGCTCACGAAGACCTAGGGCAAATTTGAGGAAGCCCATCATTGGAATATACAAGCCAAGTTATATAATTAAGATTCCCACTACCATATGGTGGTGACAAAATGAGAGGCTCTCAATCATGAAGAACATGGTGCTAATATGAAGCACAAGTGTGGAAAAGATAGTAGCATTGTCCCTTCTCTCTTTTTCTCTTTTTTTTGTTTGGTCTCTTTGGCATCTTTTCATATCTCTTTTTTTGTGGTGAACTTTGGCCTCTTTTTTTATTTCCTCACATGGGACAATGCTCTAATAATGATGATCATCACACTTTTATTTACTCACAGCTCATAGCTTAGAACGATGATGACTCTATAGGAAATGCATCCGGTAGTGTACCGGGATGTGCAACGATCTAGCTTGGTGTATGACATTGAAACATCTCGCTAGCTATCTTACGATCATGCAATGGCAATATGAGAGTGACGACACAAGTCATGGGACGGAACGATGGGAGTTGCATGGAAATATATCTCGGAATGGCTATGAAAATGCCATAGTAGGTAGGTATGGTGGCTGTTTTGAGGAAGGCATATGGTGGGTTTGTGCACCGACGAAATTTGTGTGGCACTAGAGAGGCTAGCAATGGTGGAAGGTGAAAGTGAATCTATACCATGGACTCACATTAGTCATGAAGAACTCAAATACTTATTGCGGAAGTTTTTATTAGTAATCGAAACAAAGTGCTAAACGCATACTCCTAGGGGAAGGGTTGGTAGGTGTTAACCATCGCGCGATCACGACCGCAACACAAAGGATGACAATCAATAGATCAATTATGCTCTGACTTCCTAACATAGCGGTCCACCATACGTGCATGTTACGGGAATCACTAACTTCAACACAAGTATCTCTATATTCACAACACCCTACTAACATAACCCTTAATATTACTAAATCCACGTCTCAAAACTAATTGAGAGGAATCAAACTTCTCTTTCTAATCAATGCACATGTAGATGGAAGTTTTATTGTATCCTCTTTGGGTTCCTATCACCTTTGGGACTACTTTCATAGCACAAGCCAACTACCAAGTTACGCACAACCGTGCTCTAAAACATCTAAGTGAAGCACATGTGAGCTAAATTGCCTAACTCAAAAGATATAAGCGAAGCTCAACGAGTATTCTAGCAAATTCACGATGAGTGCATGTCTCTCTCAAAAGGTGTGCAGCAAGGATGATTCTGACACAACAAAAAGAAAAGACTCCTACCATACAATACGCTCCAAGCAAAACACATATCATGTGGTGAATAAGAATATAGCTCCGAATAATGTTACCGATGGATTGAAGACAAAAGAGGGGATGCCTTCCCGGGGCATCCCCAAGCTTAGGCTTTTTGGTATCCTTGAATTTGGCTTGGGATGCCTTGGGCATCCCCAAGCTTGATCTCTTTCCACTCTTTATCCCTTTGTCCATGAGAACATCACCCAAAACTTGAAAACTTCACAACACAAAACTTAAACAGAAACTCGTGATATCATTAGCACAAGAAAACAAACTACCACGTCTTGAGTTACTATAGGAAACTTGATTTCTATTTATATTGGTGTTGTATTAATGTATTCTAACTTTTCCATGGCTAATACCCCGATACTATCCATAGTTTCATCAAAACAAGCAACCAACACAACAAAAAACAGAATCTGTCAAAAACAGACCAGTCTATAGCAATCTGTATACTTAGTATACTTATGCTGCCTCAAGCCTGGGAAAATGGCATATCAACCAGCAGAAAAAAGAATCAACTCAAAAGCTATTTCTGGATAAAAATCAAAAATAATTTCGTGAGCGAAAAGTTTCTGTCTTTTTCCAGCAGGATCAAACAACCAACACCAAACTACTCATAAAGGTTTTGCTTGGCTCAAACACAAAAAGAAACACAAAAAACACAATCATAACATAATTATGATGGTGTGGACGCAACAAAACAGAAAGCAAAAAAGCAAAGATAAATTCATTGGGTTGCCTCCCAACAAGCGCTATTGTTTAACGCCCTTAGCTAGGCATAAGGTGATGGAATCACGTATCATCATCTTTGGTACTCAAACCATAAGTAGCCCTCATCATGGATTCATAAGGCAATCTTATTTTCTTTCTAGGAAAATTCTATATGCCCTTCTTTAAAGGAAATTGAAATCTAATATTCCCTTCCTTCATATCGATGATAGCAGCAATAGTCCTTAGGAAAGGTCTACCAAGAATGATAGGGCATGTAGGATTGCAATCAATATCAAGCACAATGAAATCCACGGGTACATGGTTCCTATTTGCAATAATAAGAACATCATTTATCCTTCCCATGGGTTTCTTGACAGTAGAATCCGCAAGATGCAAATTAAGAGAGCACTCCTCAATCTCATTAAAGCCTAGAACATCACATAAAGACTTTGGAATCGCGGAAACACTAGCACCCAAATCACACAAAGCATTGCATTCGTAGTTTTTGATCTTGATTTTGATAGTAGGTTCCCACTCATCATGAAGCTTTCTAGGAATAGAAACTTCCAACTCAAGTTTCTCTTCAAGAGATTTTATCATAACATCGACGATATGATCGGTAAAAGCCTTGTTTTGGCTATAAGCGTGTGGAGACTTTAGCATGGATTGCATCAAGGAAATGCATTCAATCAAGGAGCAACTATCATAATTGAATTCCTTGAAATCCAAAGTAGTAGTTTCATTACTACTCAAAGTTTTGATATCTTCTACTCCACTTTCAATGCTTTTAGCATCAAGACAGATGGACTCCGAATCATTGGGGCATTTTTCAACCAAAGTGGATTAATATACAGCCCCATCATCATTAGGTTTGACACTAGAAAACAAGTATTCAATGGGAGTCACACCAAGCACTTTAAGATCTTCGTGATTCTTATCACGAGAACACGCCTTTTTAAGCCATTCATGTCTAGCACGAATTTGGGCGGTTCTTTCTTTCCTCTCATTCATGGAAACATGCATAGCTTTCAAAGTTTCATTCATATTGATCTTGGGAGGAGCACATCTAACTTTCAAAGCATCAATATCAATAGACATTCTATCAACGCTCCTCGCCAAATCATCAATTTTGAGTAGTTTTTCCTCCATGGATGCATTGAAAATATTTTGCGAGTTGATAAACTCTTTGATATTACTCTCTAGATCAGAGGGTAATTTATTGTAATTTCCATGAGTATTGTTGTAGGAGTTGCCAAAGTTATTAGAGGGATTACTAGGAAAAGGCCTAGGAACATAGTTTCCTCTAAAAGCATTGATGTTGCCAAAATTATTCCTACCAACAAAATTAACGTCGAAGCTCTCATTGCTACTCTCAATCAAGGAAGACAAGGGCATATAATTAGGATCTAAAGGAGAACCTTTACTAGAAACCAATTTCATTAACTCATCCATCTTAGCACTCAACGAGTTAATTCCTTCGATAACATGTACCTTTTTACTAGTAGGTGACCTTTCAGTGTGCCACTGAGAGTAGTTTGTCATGATATTGTTGAGGAGTTTTGTGGCTTCTCCTAATGTGATTTCCATGAACATTCCACCTGAAGTGGATTCCAAGATATTTCTAGAAGCGAAATTCAAACCAGCGTAGAAGATTTGTATAATCATCCAAAGACTCAAGCCATGAGCGGGACAATTTCTAATCATCCATTTCATTCTCTCCCAAGATTATCCAACATGTTCATGATCAAGTTGCTTAAAATTCATGATATCATTACGGAGGGAGATAATCTTAGCCGGCGGAAAATACTTGGATATATAAGCATCCTTGCACTTGTTCCAAGAATCAATACTATTTTTGGGCAAAGATGAAAACCAAGTTTTTGCTCGATCTCGCAACAAGAACAGAAAAAGATTCAATTTAATCACATCATTATCCAAATCTTTCTTCTTTTGCATATCACAAAGCTCAATGAAGGTATTAAGATGGGATGCGACATCTTCACTAGGAAGGCCGGAGAATTGCTCTTTCATAAGAAGATTCAGCAAAGCAGCATTGATTTCGTATGATTCCGCACTAGTGGCGGGAGCAATCGGAGTACTAATAAAATCATTATTATTAGTATTCGAGAAGTCACAAAGTTTGGTGTTTTCGGTCATGGTGACTTCAGCAAGCAAACAAGCACACAAGCGAACAGAAAGCAAGCGAAAGAAAAGGGCGAACGAAAAAGGCAAATATTTTTGTAAATTTTTGTTTTTCAGAAGTGGGGGAGAGGAAAACGAGAGGCAAAAAAGAAAATGCAAGAGATGAGTTTGCGACACTTACTTGGATAAGCTTCACCTAGAATAATCCCCGGTGCCAGAAATTGACATGTTGATGGGAGACTATTCTTGACTTGATCCTCCGTGGCAATGGCGCCAGAAATCCTTCTTGCTGCCTCTTGAGCTTGCGTTGTTTTTTCCCTTGAAGAGGAAAGGGTGATGCAGCATAGTAGCAGTAAGTATTTCCCTCGGTTTTGAGAATCAAGGTATCAATCCAGTAGGAGAATCAAGCCAAGTGTCCAGAGTACCTGCACAAACACAAACGAGCTTGCACCCAATGCTATAAAGGGGTTGTCAATCCCTTCAAGATTGATTGAAAAATGAGATCTGAAGGTGGAAAGTGCAACAAAGTAAAAGTGTAAGGCTGAAAATATGATGTGAAGTAGACCCGAGGCCATAGTGTTCACTAGAGGCTTCTCTCAAGATAGCAAATATTACGGTGGGTGAACAAATTACTGTCGAGTAATTGATAGAACGCGCAAATTCATGACGATATCTAAGTCAATGATCATACATATAGGCACCACGTCCGAGATAAGTAGACCGATACTTTCTGCATCTACTACTATTAATCCACACATCGACCGCTATCCAGCATGCATCTAGTGTATTGAGTTCATGATGAACAGAGTAATGCCTTAAGCAAGATGACATGATGTAGAGGGATAAACTCAAACCAATGATGTAAACCCCATCTTTTTACCCTTGATGGCAACAACACGATACGTGCCCCGCTACCCCTTTTGTCACTGGGTGAGGTTACCACACGGTATGAACCCAAAACCAAGCACTTCTTCCATTGCAAGAATCATAGATCAAGTTGGCCAAAGAAAACCCACAACTCGAAGAGAATTACAAGGATATGAAATCATGCATATAAGAGATCAGAAGAAACTCAAATAAGATTCACACATAATCTGATCATAAATCCACAATTCATCGGATCTCGACAAACACACCGCAAAACAGGATTACATCGGATAGATCTCCATGAAGATCATGGAGAAGTTTGTATTGAAGATCCAAGAGAGAGAAGAAGCCATCTAGCTACTAGCTATGGACCCGAAGGTCTATGGTGAACTACTCACGCATCATCGGAGAGGCAATGGTGTTGATGAAGAAGCCCTCCGTATCCGAATCCCTCCTCTAGCAGGGCACCAGAACGTGCCCCAGATGAGATCTTGCGGAGACAGAAGCTTGCAGCGGCGGAAAAATATTTTCGTGGATCCCTCCCGTGGTTTTGGATTTTTCGGGGATTTATAAGCGGAAGAAGTATGGCAGACGAGCCACAGGGGGTCCACAAGCCTGCTAGGCGCGGGCCCCCCTGCCCGCGCCTAGGGGGCTTGTGGCCTCCCCTGGTGGCCTCTACCTTGGTTCTCACGCCCCGTGTGTATCTTCTGTTCCGAAAAAATCTTTTCGGAAGTTTTATTCCGTTTGGACTCCGTTTAATATTCTCCTCTGAAAAGGGTCAAAAAGACGGGGAAAACAGGAACTGGCACTTGGCACTGAGTTAATAAGTTAATCCTCAAAAGATATAAAAGTTCAACACCCGGCAAGCCTTTTTACCCAGGTTCGGGCCGCTTACGCGTAAAACCCTATGTCCTGCTTGTCTGATCGTATTAAGCGTTTTTTGGTCGTTACAGTGACTGATGATAACCGTCTTCTGGCCAATGTCCAAAGAGTCTAACCCCTTGTGAATGAGCTAAGGGCATCCTTTTATAGGAAAATGGGTCACCTACAGTGCTTGGTGGTAGGTTCACGAGAAGTTACAGTGAACCTAGAGCGGCGCTTATCCATCTACCGCTGTCAGGTGCATTAAATGCACGTCTTGTCCTTGTCAGCAATGTGTTGGTGAAGACACGTGTCTAGGCGTTTCGACACCTGGACCTCAGCCCTGGCGCATGCGGAATGTGTTGGAACTTGGGGGGTGGGGGTGGCACTCTGGCAAGGGCGATTGCCCTCCAATGCCCAGCCCATCATCCCGGCAAGGGAGCTTGCCGGGGCCTTGAGTGTTCGTCCCAGCATGGAAGCTTGCGGAGAGGCTTCGGTTGTCGTCCAGGCAAGGGAGGCTTTCCAAGGTCTTGTGTTTGGTGAGTTCATCATGCCCACTAAACGGGCATGGCCTTGGTTATCTTCCTGTCAAGGCAGGCTTGCCCAGGCCTTGGTAATATTGGGGGTGCATCTTGTCTGGATCCTGCCACGCCCTGCCGTCAGGGGCTCTTTATGCCCGTGCACAAATCTGGGGCACTAGGGACCCCAGTCTTTAGTGCACCGACACTCACCATAGCTCAAAGTTTGCACCTAAAGTACATGAGGGTTTTATGCTTGGTTACGGTAAGGACTGGCACACCTACAGAGTCTTCAACACCTATCACAACAAGGTTGTTGAAATTGTAGATGTGCGGTTCTATGAAACTAACGCCTCGCAAAGAGAGAAACTGTCTCATGTGCCAGATAAATTGACTCTCGAGGAAACTATTAAGCACAAGGCTACTGAAGATATCATTCCTACTGAGGAACAACCCCTTGTTAAAGAAGTCAACCCCAACACTGATGAAATTCAAGCTGGTGCACCTGAGGAAAATGCTACAAATCAAATTCCTCAGCCCAACCAAAGTCTTCAACCAGCTCATCCAAGGATTGCAAATGAAGTAGAACTTTACAAAATCCTCGATGAAATCAATGCGCTAGGTCCTATCACTCGCTCAAAAGCTTCATATTTAGTTAACTTTTGTGGGCATTCTTCTTTTGTGTCTATCATAGAACCCTCAAAGGTTGTTGAAGCCTTCATGGAACCTTAGTGGATTCAAGCTATGCAAGACAAACCTCTTCAGTTCAAGCTAAATGACGTATGGGAACTCGTCAAAAGACCATATACTCGCAAGCACAATATCATTGGCACCAAGTGGATCTACCAAAACAAGCAAGATGAGGATGGTCAGATTGTGAGGAACAAGGCACGGCTTGTAGCCCAAGGCTACACACAGGTTGAAGGAATTGATTTTGATGAAACTTTTGCACCTGTTGCTAGACTTGAAGCCATTCGAATATTACTTGCTTATCCTAACCATCACAATATTACTCTATATAAAATGGATGTGAAAAGTGCATTCCTCAATGGTAAGCTTGAGGAAGAAGTATATGTTGCTCAGCCCCCAGGTTTTGAAGACCCGAAGCATCCTAACAAAGTCTTCAGACTCAAAAAGGCACTCTATGGTCTCAAGCAAGCCCCTCGGGCGTGGTATGATAAATTGAAGGAATTCCTCATGAAGAAAGGCTTCAAATCCGGTTCACTTGATCCTACCCTTTTCACAAAATCCTATGAAAATGAACTATTCGTGTGCCAAATATATGTCGACGACATTATTTTTGGTTGTACTAACAAACGTTACAGTGATGAATTTGACTACATGATGGGTGAAGAATATCAGATGTCCATGATGGGGAATCTGGAATTCTTCTTAGGTCTGCAAATTTGTCAACAACGCAATGTCATCTTAATATCTCAAGAGAAATACCTCAAGGATGTTCTAAGGAAATTCGGCATGCATGAATGAAAAGGCGTCAAGATTCCTATGCCTACCAACGGCCACCTCTGCACTGACGAAAATGGTATAGATTTTGATCAACAGGTATATCGTTCTATGACTCGCTCTTTATTGTACCTATGCGCATCTAGGCCGGATATTATACTTAGTGTTTGCATGTGTGCACGTTTCCAAGCAAAACCGAAGGAATCACACCATAAGGCTGTGAAACATATTCTTCGATATCTAGCTCACACACCAACACTAAGAATATGGTACCCCAAGGGCTCAAATCTTCACCTCGTTGGATATTCTGATTCTGATTATGTTGGTGACCATGTGGATCGCAAGTCAACATCAGGCACATGTCATTTCCTTGGAGGATCCTTAGTATGCTGGTCCTCAAAGAAGCAGAACTGTGTATCACTCTGCACTTCTGAAGCTGAATACATTGCTGCTGGATCTTGTTGTGCTCAACTGCTATGGATGAAGCAAACCTTCAGAGACTATGACATAAACATTAAGAATGTGCCCCTCTACTGCGACAATGAGAGTGCAATCAAGATCGCCTACAACCTTGTACAACACTCAAAGACCAAGCACATCCAGATTCGTCATCATTTTCTTCATGATCAAGTTCTCAAGGGCAATATCATCATCGACCATGTGAAGACTGACGGCCAACTAGCAGATATCTTCACAAAGCCCTTGGATGAGAGAAGGTTTTGCAAGTTGCGGTGTGAGCTGAATATCTTAGAATCTTCAAATGTTTTGTAAACATGCACACATCCTAACACTTATGCAAAATTGATGACTTAGGTGTGCAACGCATGAAGTAACGATTTTCTTCAATCAATCAAGAATATCACTCTAGTGTGAAGAAATTAATGAAGAATTTGGTTCTCATGGCCCTACGACAATTGTACGCAGCGCCTAAAATCATCATTCTTATACGATGGGTCACGCCACCACCAAAACTTTGAAATTCTTCAAAGTTGAAATTCTTCAATCTAAGACTTGTCACAAATTCCTCAAATTTTCAAAGTCTTCAAATTTTCAAATTCTTAAAAAATTTCTGTGATGATCTTCATTGACTATATATATATATATATATATAATAAGCTTTCAATGTCCTCAACAACATTCACTTATTGCTAAGTCTTCAATTTGGTATTTCCTCTAAGTGAATGTGATCGGACCCGACTCCCCTCTATGCTAAGATCAACCCAGTCTATTCTCAATTCTTCATATGCGTTCTGTTTGTCACTTGTTCAAAATCCTCACCGAGTCCTTGGCAACTGAGGACTTTGCAACAAAATCCTCAAAATTCAAAAACTATTTGAATGTTACCACAATAACCGCACCCACTAGACACAATAGGATATCCACGATCTCCACCGCTTTGATCAAGGGCAGCTTCGTCCGAAGTTTTCACTTCAGACCGTTTTGACCTGAGCTATAAATAGCCCCTTAACCTCCCTCAGTCAAAAACTCTTCTTCCCTCTCAAATCCTCCGATCGAGCTGAAAACCTAGCGCCGCCGCTAGCATCCTCATCGCCGATGGGGAACAACTTCACTGCCTCGACCTCGCCGTCGCCGGACTCACGCCGACTGTAGATCATCTTCCTCCGCCGACGTCGTAGCTGTCTCCAGTCGCCAAGTTAGGGCACTGAAGATCTAAGCCGAAGAACTTCCATTTTTACCTCCTTAGTTCATCGTGTTCTTCATACAGGGTAATTAAAATCCTATTTTACCATCGTGTTTGATCCACTTATTCTCTGTGGATTTGTGAAATCAGTTTTTCCTCAGAGAATCTCTCAGTTGTGCACACTCATGCCTAAAACACTTGATGAGTTTCACTAAGCCCTTAAATTCTTCAGGAGATTCCTCAATTGTGTAAATTTTCGAATCTGCCCAACTCTGGAACCCAAGATCAGAATGCTTAGTCAAATTCCTCAACACACTGGTCAAATTCCTCAACTTAAGATTTTTTCAATTTCCTCAAATATGAGAACGCATATGACCTCTCCAAATTCTTTGCACATATACTTTGTTCACAGGTACAAAATGTCAGCTGATGAATTACTAGGTTCTCATCAACTTAACTCATTTGCATCATTTCTTGAAGAAACATTACCCGTGTCCTCAAATTCCTCAAGAATAAAAATTCCTCAGCAAAAAGCTCACATGAAGAAAATAGAGGAAGACAAAAAACAGAAGGGTGGCAAGAAACTAGAACAGAACACTGCTTTTGAGATCCCTAAGGAGATATATGCCGAGTAGTGCACGCTAGACAAAGAAATACATGTAAAAGAGACCATGGCTAAACGGAGAATAAGGCTTCAAACGATTGTACGCAGATGGGAAAAGGAGTGGAAGGAATACAAATATGTCACTCCAAAATATGCCAAGAAGTTTGCCCTCAAACCTCCTTACAAAAGGTTGCCACAGGGACATCAACAAACAACACATCCTTCGAGCCTAGCCACAATTGAGGACTATCCTGATGAAAAAGACAAGTATTTGTGTAAGCTTCAGATAAAGGCAAAAGCTACAATCACAAAGTTTAATGAGGATTCCGCTGCTGCAGCAACTGCTGCCACTCCTTCTGCTGCTGAGGCTTCTGCTACAGAAAAACCTCAAAAGAGGGTTTTGATGAAGAAACCACGTCTCAAGCCAAAATCCTCAACAACATTAACACAAGAGAAAATTCCTTAGAAAGTAGCAACAACAATTGCCAAGTCCTCAAATGCACCAAAGTCTTCACCTTCTCTGCAGTCACAGCTCAGTCAACATCAAACAGAGAATCCAAGTTCCTTTGTACCATGTGCCTCAGGCTCAGCTCCAAAATCGTCACTCGGTCTATTGAAAACAAAGACTACTGCTGGTAGAGGAACAAGGCCAATCCCAAGCAAGATTGTCAACATTCCTTCTGCATCAGAAGGAAGTGAAGAATATGATTATGAAACTCTTCAAGCCATCATTCGAAACAAGAAAGAAAGGGTTGCACAAGCTACTGGTAGCACCATTCCCCTCGCACTGGATCCGAAAGTAAGGTGGAACTTCATCGACCTTTGGTATGAGGATCCAAACACTCTAATTGATGGTTTGAAACGTCCACCTGGACTCAGTCATATGGTCACCTTATTCATCAATGATGCAAAATGGAAGGACCAGCAAGACAAACAAGCTAAGGCTATGAAGGTTAAAAAGGAAAAATATTTCAAGCAAAACATCCTTAACGTGATGCCTAAGAAACTTGTTTCGACTCACGAAGAATTGAAAATCCTCGCTGACAAGTACACAAGTCTTCATGCAGACCGCAAGGGTGTCAAAGTGAGTTTTATCCAAGCTGCGAGTGATGCATTTTATGAATACAATAGCAGGGTTGTTGCTCCAAAGCAACCAACAAATGCTCAGCCAAGCTATACTATGCAACTGGATGATGCTGATGAAGATGAAGAACTAGATACTGACAAAATTACTCAAAATATTATAGCTGAAGAATCTGCGAGGCCTAACATTGCTCCTGCAATGCCTAATGAAAATGCTCCTTCACCAAAGTCTTCAAAGGTGAAGAAAGTGACACTTTCGTCTGCATCAGACATGAAGAAAACAAAAGTTGCTGAGAAGGAAGCCAAGAAAAGAAAGGCTTCAACACCTTCAAAGTCTTCCGAGGCAAAACTCCTGAAGACTATGCCCACTACATCATTAGCTCAAGTGGATGCGGCTCTCCTCAATGTTGCACCATCATATATGGTTGTTCCATTTGGTGAAGAGAACATTATTCCAGAACAGGATGAGGAAATGGATGATAATCGCTCTGCTGCATCCACGCCAATTGATGAGGAAATTGAAACAGATCAAATTCCTCAAGTCTCAACACCTCCTCCTGAAAACCTAGAAATGACTACTAAAGAAAAAGAGGGTGATGAAGAAATTGGCAGCAGTACACCGGTCATTCATGATGAATTTTAGGAAAATCTTACCCAAACTCTCCAACGAACACTCATATTCCTCAAACTACTGTAGCCACTGAAATTCTGACAAGCTTTGATGAAAATAGCTCAGATGTGAAATCAGCACCTGACCAAGAATCAGGTGCATCAGCTGAAGAAACTAAAAAGGAAACTATTGCACCAGAAACTGCATCTGCTCCCTCGGAACATCAAATTCCTCAAGCTGAAGAACAAGATTGTGATGAAAATGCCTCATCACAGGATAGAAATACTACTGATGAAACTACAACTGTGGTTGCAAATCCTGAAACTACAATTGTGGTGGCCAAAACTCCTCAAGATGAGCAGCATCATAATCTTCAACTAAAGCCTCAACATCCCTTCTCAAAGAGGCCAAAGTTCCTCAAGAAATACTTCTATTATGAACATCACTTATTCACTTGAGAAAATCCTTACGATAGGCTTCGTATCAGGCATAGAAAGTTCTGGACCAGAACTCAACTTAATTACTATGCTTCTGTGCTCTCTCGGAAAAGGAAGATATTTCATCACACCCACGTTCCTCATTGTGACATGGAGGAAATTCCTTGCTTCACCCCAGTACTGAGTGTTCTTCACGAAGCAGGGCTTCTGCAATTCTGCCCATATATCAGTGACTGGAACACTGATATTATTCTTCAGTTCTAAGCCACACTGCATATCTCAGGTGACCCGAAATACATCAACTCATGGGTCTTGGACTGGATGACACATCACATTCACTACAAAGCTCCATCCACAAAATTGCTTTGAGCTCTTCCTATCTCAACTACTTTAGAAGATGAAGTCAAATAATATGATGAAAGAGAACTGCCAAATAAGCTCATGGAAGTCCTCATGAAACCTTTGGCTCCGGGCCAACCTCCAAAGACTAGATTCCTGGTGAAGGACTTGAAGTATGTGCCCAGAACTGTTTACAGAATATTGGCATATTCCATCTCACCTATCAAAGGGCATGACAAGGAAGAAGATGTTGCTGGAATCATGAAGAATATCCTGTTCAACATCATTCATGGCGTCAAAATGAACCTTCACGATTTCTTCTTGAGGACTTTGGCTGATAATGCCGTGTCACCATTTGAGCTAAAGATTTATGCGCCCTGGGTCATGAGATTCATCAGAAACAGATCCGCCATCAACTACCAAGCTCACTATCAGAATCACCTCGGTTATCTGCCGCCTCTCAAAGTCATCAAGAAATCTTTTGAACCAGTTGAAGGCAAAGACAAGTCAGTGATTGATGAAGGAAATTGGCCCCTGGATGGTCAATTTCACAAGGCTGCCTCTTATTCCTCATATGATGACATTGTCACTCAAGAATCTGATGGCAGAGCAAAGCCTCCAAGCCCAACTGCCCCAAGGGTGATGACTAACACAGAGCTTTTCCTTAGTCTTCACCAGAAAGTCAATCACAAGTGGGTAAAACGCCAGTTTGGCTCCATTGTGAAAACCCTCAACGAGACTCAAAATGCTATGAAGAAAAAACACTATTATCTTCATGAGGTATTTGATCGCACTTGGGCCATATTGTCTCACCTGAAGACTCCACGGGAGCTTGAAGAATTGGAATTCTCTCACGACTTTGATTGGTCATGGCCACCTAAGAAGAAATTCAAGACTATTCCAGTTCCTAACTTGGTGGACAACTCATTTTCTTCATTCCGTACTGCTGATTGAGATGAAGAACCAGAGGATACTGCTACTCGCCCAACAAGGAAGTCTGACTCGAAGACTCCTCGCGCCTATTCCTCAACACGTAAGTGAAATTCTTCATGGGCGTTAGTTCACAGTTTCGCCCCTTTTCATCACTTGATGACAAAGGGCGAGAAATCTGAGAGTTAGTCTTCAAGCGGGATAAATTTATGGTCTTATAAAGTTTCTTAAGTTACAAACTCTTGGTTCTTCTGAAGTTTTTGATGTAATGATCTGTAACTTAAGCCCCATGGTGTTCTGACACTTTTGAATGATTTTCCTCGCATGCTTATTCCTCAAGTTAATTAATGCATGCATTCTGAAATTCGTCAGACACCATTTTTCGTCATGCATTTAAAAATCCTCATACTATGTCAAATAAAATTCCTCATACTATGTCAAATGCATGCATGAATTGCAAGATATATGGGGAGATCTCCATGACATATATCATCAATGTGCATGTGCTGTTCAAAGCAAATTCCTCAAAACATGCACATCTTCAGGGGGAGTTTCTCTGTATCTTGATTTCAAATTCCTCAAACTTAATACTTACAATTCATATTATTATCCCCGTTTAAAACTTAACCTATTTTTCATCAACCACCAAAAAGGGGGAGATTGTAAGTGCATCTAGGGCCCCTTAGTGATTTTGGTGGTTTGAAGACTTATAGGTTAAGAGACTGATATGTTTGTGAGTGTACACATGCTCTATAAGTCGCCGAGGAGTTGCTCATTCTTTGAAGACTTTGATCACGAAGAAATTGCGAAGAAATTGATATTCCTCATGAAGATATTGAAGATGAGGAATTCGATGTGTAGTGAAGAAAACACTCTAAAGACTTTGAAGCTTGAAGATTTACTCTTTTTGTTTCATTTTCCTTACACTTGAGTCATAGGAACACCATACTATTAAAGGGGGGTCGAGGTAAAACTATGGAACGAATTTCCTCAGGATGTTCAACCCAAACCTATATCTACCAAAGCCTCAGAGTGAGGAAGATGAGAGACACAAGGACTTTCACATTTGAATGTTCCGACCGTTGCCGCGCTACGCGCCACCTGTCACATATCTTATCCACCCAACGGTCATATTATTAAATAGCCACCCCCACAACCACTAGTTGGTTGGCTGCTCCGAGAGAAACTGACACTAGTCATTTAGAGCAACCCAAATTCCTCAGAGCCTTTGAGTGAAAATCATCAAGTGAGGAAATACCCCAACAACCCCAAACCCAAACCAAAATCCAAGTGATTTTGCATCACTGAAGAAGTTATTCCTGTGTGGAACCGATGCTTGTTACCTTTGAGGATTGTGCATCTTCCAGACGGTTAGGCGTCATGGTCTAGAGCATCCACCAGTCAATTGTGGATCGCTGGGTGACTGAGTTTATAAGGGTTTGGAAGTCTGCCCTGAAGACTTACCACCAGTGTTGGGTGAGGACTGTGTGTCCTTAGATCAAGGAGAATACTGTAGGGATTGTGTGTCCTTTGGTTTCAATAGCAAGCCGCTCCAAACCATACGTACAACTGTCACATCAGTTGGAACTGGATCATCAACAACTGTCTTCATCAAGCTACTGGTGCTATTTCTTTAACTCTCTCATTTCCTCAATTGTATGTTGAAGACTTTCATCTATACTATATGAAGAATTTGACTCAAGACTTCCTCTGAATTTCCTCAACCTCAAATTCTTCACCTGAGTTAATCTTCACCTGCTTATCCTATACTTGTGACGTGTGCAAACCGAATATCTGAGATCTCGCTGAGTACTTTGCAGTAGTCGTTTTTGCGCTCCTGATCTGGTTCTATTTCCGCTGCACTCAGTTCATTACTGAGGACTTTCCTCACTAGGAATTTCCTCAGTGATGAAATTGTAAAAATCGCCTATTCACCCCCTCTAGTCGATATAACGCACTTCCAGTATGATATGAGTCTTTAATTTTTAGTTTGCCACAATCATCCTTGCTGCACACTTCTTTTGAGAGAGACACGGTGAATCGTGAATTTATTAGAATACTCTTTGTGCTTCACTTATATCGTTTGAGATAGGCAATGTTGCTCTAGTGCTTCACTTATATCTTTTAGAGCAGGGAGGTGTGGTGTTTTATGAAAATTATTAAACTCCCGTACCTCACTTATATTATTTTGAGAGTTATTTAAACAACATGGTAATTGGTTTAGGTTATGAATTTAGTCCTAATATAATGGGCATCCAAGAGGGATATAATAAAAACTTTCATATTAAGTGCATTGTATATGATGAGAAGTTTGATTCCTTGCATATAGCTTTGAGATATGAAGATGGTAATATGAGAGTCATGCTAGTAAGTAATTGTGAATTAGAAGAAATACTTGTGTTAGATCTTGTGATTCATGTAGCATGCACCTATGGTGAACCGTTATGTGATGAAGTCGGCGCATGATTTGTTTAATGATTGTCAACCTTTGTGTGGAGGTCGGGATCGCGCGATGGTTAACTCCTGCCAACCCTTCCCCTAGGAGCATGCGTCTAATGCTTTGATTCGATAAATAATAGGCTTTTGCAATAAGTATGTGAGCTCTTTATGACTAATGTTGAGTTCATGGATTATACACACTCTCACCCTTCTACCTTTGCTAGCCTCTCTAGTACTGCACAACTCTCGCCGGTACATTAAAACCACCTTCTTCAAAACAACCACCATACATTTTCCTCAAAACAGCCACCATATCTACCTATTATGGCATTTTCATAGCCATTCTGAGATATATTTCCATACAACACCACCGTCTCACTTTTATGACACGCACCATCACTTCCATATTGCTTATAGAGTCATATGTTGTTCAAGATATCAAATTGTAATCTTTGAGTTGTAAGTAATAAAAAGTGTGATGATTTGCATTATTAGAGTATTGTCCCATGTGAGAAAACGATGATGGAAGCTATGATTCCCTCACAAGTTATGATGAGTCTCCAAACTTTACAAAAAATTAAAGAGGCCAACAAAGCCCATAAAAAATAAAAGAGGCCAAAGAAGCCCATCCAAAAAAGAAAAAAAAAGAGAAAAAATGAAAAAAATGAGAGAAAGAGAGAAGGGACAATGCTACTATCTTTTTCCATAGTTGTGCTCCAAAGTAGAACCATGTTCTTCATAGAGAGTTTCTTATTTTGCCACGTCCATATAACTAGTGGAATTACATCTTTTGCATGACCACTTAGTTTCCTTTTTGAGATTTCATACAGTTATAGCTCTAGTGCATTTGTTGCATGGCAATCCCTACTCACTCACATTATATCTATTAATGGGCATCTCCATAGTCCGTTGATATACCTAGTTGATGTGAGACTATATTCTTCTTTTTTCCAACCTCCACCATACTCCATTCCACCTATAGTGCTATATCCATGGCTCACGCTCATGTATTGCGTGAGAGTTGAAAAGGTTTGAGAACATAAAAAGTGTGAAATAGTTGGTTGATTTTCACCGGGTTTGTGCATGATTAAGATACTTTATGTGGTGAAGATGGAGCATAGCCAGACCATATGATTTTGTAGGGATAACTTTCTAAGACCATGTTATTTTGAAAGGAAGCAATTGCCTTATTAGTATGCTTGAAGTATTTTGTTTTTATGTCAATATTAGACTTTTGTTTTGAATCTTATGGATCTGAATATTCATGCCACAATAGAGAATATTAAATGGATAAATATGTTAGGTAGCATTCCACATCAAAAATTCTGTTTTTATCATTTACCTACTCGAGGACGAGGAGGAATTAATCTTGGGGATGTTTGATACGTCTACGACGTATCTATAATTTTTGATTGTTCCATTGTATTATATTATCTCTTTTGGATGTTTTATATGCATTAATATGTTGTTTTATATTACTTTTGGGACTAACCTATTAATCTAGAGCTTAGTGCCAGTTTCTTCTTTTTCCATGTTTTGAGTATTGCAGATAAGGAATATTAAATGGAGTCCAAACGGAACAAAATATTCGGAAAGTTTTTTCTTGGACCAGAATAAACCTAGTAGACTTGGAGTCGGGGGCAGGGCACCTGCCGGGAGGCCACAAGCCTGCAGGGTGCGCCCTAGGGGGGTGGCCGCGCCCCCTGGCTTGTGGGTCCCCTGCACGCCTCCTAACCCGATTTTTTCCCTATAAATTCCCAAATATTGCCCCATCATTAAAAAGGAGCCATGGAAATACTTTTTCGCCGTCGGGAGCCTCTGTTCCCGTTAGATCCAATCTAGGATCCTTTTCCGGTAATCTACCGGAGAGGGAATTGATCATGGAGGGCATCTACATCAACTCCATTGCCCCTCTAATGATGTGTGAGTAGTTCACCACACACCCGCAGGTCCATAGCTAGTAGCTAGATGGCTTCTTCTCTCTCTTTGATCTTCAATACCATGTTCTTCATTTTCTTCATGGAGATCTATCCGATGTAATACTCTTTTGCGGTGTGTTTGTCGAGATCTGATGAATTGTGAGTTTATGATCAGATTATCTAGGACTATTATTTGAGTCTCTTTTGAATTCTTATATGCATGATTTCATATCTTAGCTAGTCTCTTCGAGTTATTGGTTTCGTTTGGCCAACTAGATTGGTAGTTCTTGGAATGGGAGAAGTGCTTAGTTTTGGGTTCAATCTTGCGGTGTCTTCCCCTAGTGACAAAGTAGGGGTAGCAAGGCCCGTATTGTATTGTTGCCATCAAGGATAAAAATATGGGGTTTTCATCATATTGCTTGAGTTTATCCCTCTACATCACGTCATCTTACTTAATGCGTTACTCCGTTCTTCATGAACTTAATACTCTAGATGCAGGTAGGAGTCAGTCAGTGTGTGGAGTAATAGTAGTAGATGCAGAATCGTTTCAGTCTACTTGACACGGACGTGATGCCTATATGCATAAACATTGCCTTAGATATCTTCATAATTATTCGCTTTTTATCAATTGCTCGACAGTAATTTGTTCACCCACCGTATTATTTTCCTTTATGAGAGAAGCCTCTAGTGAACCCTATGGCCCGAAAGTCTATTTTCCAAATTATACTTTCAGATCTACAAACCAAAAATATCTTGATGCAATTTATTTACTTTTGTTTCCGCAACCGTTATATCTAGCTCTATCAGATCTCATCCTTGCAAATAACTCTGAAGGGATTGACAACCCCTTTTTAGCATTGGGTGCAACAGTTTGATTATTTGTGTAGGTACTATGATTGGGGCCTTGTTTGTTCCTCCTACTGGATTGATACCTTGGTTTTCAACAAACTAAGGGAAATACTTATCTACTTCGCTGCATCACCCTTTCCTCTACAAGGGAAAACCAAAGCAAGCTCAAGAGGTAGCACTTCTCCAAGAGGGTCTTTGAGGGAGTCCGATATTAAGGGGTCCTCGAGCTGCCGACCTATCTCTATGGGCCGGACTCATGGGCCACTTCGGACAACCGATGACATAGACGAGGAAGATTCTACAAGACTTGGTCATCAAGACAAGGACTCCTCTACACTGATGTAGCCGACTAACACTCTTATTATCCTAGGCCTATGGTGCATTATACAAACCGAAGACACACTAGTTGATGGTCATTCTCATATTTAAATAAATTAAGATCATTAATCATATGGTTTTAGACTACAATACATGATTTCGAGGTAGATCAACTATGTATTCGATACCCCATCATCAATATAAACAAGAGCATGAGGTATTGTTTTACCTCAATCAAGAGGGCCCGAACCTGGGTAAACACCATCTCCTTTGTCTCCTGTTACTTACCGATCGAAGATCCAGAGTTCGAACCCCCTACGTAAGATCAGCCGGTTTTGACACTGACATTGAGAGTTCTGATGTGGGATCACCAAAGAATCGATGGCTCTTTTGCAGATTGCAGCTTTTTCTCGACATCGAATTTGTGTTCGTTGTCCCAGTTTCCTCGAGTGACACTTTGATGACCGATTCAGTGGAATTGTGCACAATTGTATCTACAACAACCGTGCAAAATTTCGTCGCGTTCCGTTGGAGGAATCTCCGGTGATCTTCAATATATAGAGGTTGTGTCGAATCTAGACGAAAATATGTATAAGTTTAGGGCGAGGTATCCAGTATCTAGAATGGATATCCATTCAGAAATCCAACTATTCATAGGGTGAGAAATTCCTATATCGACGATGCCTCAAAATTTCAGCTTGATCCGACCATTCAATCTCCAGGGAACGTCCGATTAGTGCATCAATTTTTTGGATCTCTTTTCTTCGCGAAAACGAATCCGGCCCGAGTTAATCTTTCTTCATGAACTAGGTTTTGGACATCCTTTTTGAAGAATATTTTTAAGGTATTATGTGTTGTTTTAAAACACATGCTCATGAATATTGAGCCTTTTTAGGGGAATTTTCATCATCACACCGGTGTCAAACCGGTCCGACGATGTTGCTCCACGGCGTCCGAGTTGCACCAGCATCGACTGCGATGTAGCTTCATCGAGACGATGAAAACCACCTTGGATCATTACCTTGATGATTTGACCAAGAGTTCCGCATAGTGAGGGCCGAATAATCAACAAGAGAACCTAGTCACCCATGGGTTGCACGGGTCGGACGCATCGTCGCTTCATCAAGGCAGCATTGATTGTGTAACAAATTCTGACCTGCGTCGGCATGGCCTCATAGTTGCTTTCTTCAA
The DNA here is from genome assembly GCF_904849725.1 of Hordeum vulgare subsp. vulgare. NCBI lineage: Eukaryota > Viridiplantae > Streptophyta > Magnoliopsida > Poales > Poaceae > Hordeum > Hordeum vulgare. The sequence continues at coordinate 115,645,754 of NC_058518.1, read as the reverse complement.
ACCAATGTTTACCACGTCGACCTGCTTTGGCACATCGGCTGGCATGAGGGCTCCAAAGTAACCATGCCTACCTGCTCTGTCACCTCGGCTAGACCGGGGGCTGATACGTCTCCAACATATCTATATTTTTTATTGTTCCATGCTGATATATTATGATTTTAGAATACATTTGGAGTATTTATTTACCAATTTATATTATTTTTGAGCACTAACTTATTGACCCACTGCCGAGTGTGATCTTTTGTTTTCTGCATGTTTTTTTACTTTTCAGGTTTTCCATACCAAACAAAGTCCAATTGACCTGAAACTTTTTGGTGATTTTTTCTGGACCAAAAGAAGACCGAGGAGTATCAAAAGAAGGCCGGAGGCCGCACGAGGGGCCCACAAGCCAACATGGTATAGCCTAGGGCGCCCTAATGGCTTGTGACTCCCTCGTGGCCCTCCCGACTCTGTTATGTGGCTTATAATTCTCTTTTACCCAAGGAACACAAGAAGCAGCCCTGAAACACTTTTTAAGCCATGACAAGTCGCTGTTCCTAGAGGAGGCCATCTGGAGCTCCGTTCCGGCACCCTGCCAAAGGGGGGATCGATCACACAGGGCCTCTTCATCAACATTGCTTACCTCATGGTGATGTGTGAGTAGTTGATGATGGACCTATGGGTCCATATCCAGTAACTAGATAGAAATATCTCTATCTTTCTCTTGATCTTCAGTACAATGATCATGGCATCGTTGCTTTGGTCCACATGCTGTAATTCCTTTTGTGCGGTGCATTTGTTGGAATCCGATGAATTATGGGTTTATTTTAAGATTATTCATGATAAATATTTGAGTCTCTTCTGAATACTTATATGATTCTTATGTGCATGATTATGATAGCTTCATAACTCTCTCCGATCTATTGAAATAATTTGGCCAACTAGATCGATATTTCTTCGGTGAGAGAGGTGTGTTATAGTAGGTTCAACCTGGTGAATTTCTATATCCCAGTGATAGAAGGGGACAAGATGCATCCTTGTGTTGCTGCTACTAAGGATAAACCAATGGGTTTATTCATATTTCTTGAGTTTACTTTGTCTACATCATGTCATTATTCTTCATCCATTACTATGTTTTACAAAATACTCTAGATGCATGCTGGATATCGTTCGATGAGTGGTGTAATAGAAATAGGTGCACGCAGTAGTCGGCCTATTTGCTTATGGACGTGATGCATATATACACATGATCATTTTCGTGAATATCGCATAACTATCCACTTTTCTGCCAATTGCCCAAGAGTAATTGGTTTACACATCGTATGCTATTTTTTCATAAGAGATGTCTTTAGGGAAAGCTATGGCCCCTCGGTCTATTCACAACATATATAAAAACCTTTAATACATTGCTGCCATTTATTTGTTTTTATTTTATCTTGGTATCTACAATTATCTACACACTTCACTCGCTTGCAAATAACAAGAACAAGAGGATTGACAACCCTCTTGCCCGTGTTGGGTGCAAGTTGTTTGTTCTTTTGTGTGCACTCGCTAAAGACGGCTTTGTCTGATATTCCTATTGGATTATTGGTTTGTTAAACCTTGGTTTTGTAACCGAGGGAAATACTCACCCACATTGTGCTGCGATAACACATTCCTCTTCACAAAAACCCAACGCAGATCACAAGTATGAGGAAGGATTTCTGGTGCCATTGCCGGGGAATATCATCATGAACTACCAAGTAACTCCACACACATTTTCATTCACTTGTTCTCCTTTTTATTTTCTGGTATAATTAATTTCTCCCATAAAAAATAAAAATACAAAATATTTACCTTTGCTTGTCACTAGTTTGCATCTTTGCTCTCTAGTTTACTTGCCTAGCTATGCTACCTTTATCTTTGTCACACGAAAACAAAAAGTAAAATGCAAAGATTAAAGTAAATGGATCCTCATCCATGAGCTATTCCTTCAAAAGACCCGTTTATGTTTAAACAATTGCTAATGAGAGTGCACTAGATTATCTTTACGAGTTCTTGCTTGAAAATCATGAATCCAAAAATTGTGAAATTTTTAAAGTGACTCATCCTTGAATGAAAAGCTTGATTGCTATATTGTTGAATTTGAATATGATCCTACATGTAATCATTATGAGAGAGACAAGTATGGTTATAAAAATGCTCCTGTGACTCACTTACCTCTCTTGATTTTCAAACTGTTAATGTTTCATGCTTCTTACTTGCTTATGCTAGACACTTATTGTGTTGACGAATTCTTTTCTTAAAAATGCTATGAATAGGAAGTATTTTAGACTTAAATTTTCTTGTTACATGTTTTATGATGGCCTCTTTGTGATTCAATTCTTTTCTTATATGTGAGCATCATTGAAATTTCAAGCCTATCTTAATGGCTATAACTAAAGAGCTTGTTGGGAGACAAACCAATAGTTATTATTTATTTTTGTGTGTTTGTGATAACATGATTATTGCCTCTCTAATGATTTTGATTTTATGTTTTAATTTGTGTTTGTGCTAATTAAAGCCTTTGGGATGATTTGCATGATGAGTAGAATTGATATGGTGCAAAAACAAAAACCTTGACGTCCAATGCAGAATTCCTATGATTTTACTTGGACCTCTTATTAAGTTGAATTTTTTTACACAATATTTCTATAAAAAATCCTCAGTTCATCCTATTGTTTCAGAATTTTTGGAGTTACAGAAGTATAGTTTATTTCAGATTACTACACACTGTTCTGTTTCGGTCAGATTCTTTTTTTTGCTTGCGTAGTTTGCTTGTTTCGATGGATTATATCGGGTGGTATAAGTCCTGGAGAAGTTAAAATACAGTACCCTAAGATAAAATAAAATAAGAATGAACTTATAACACAACCTGAAAGCATTTGATATGTTGCTTATACTAATGGATCTCACGACGTTTTTGTTGAGTTTTATGTGATTGAAGTTTTCAAGTTTTGGGTATTATCCCGATGGAGGAAGGATTGAGGAGAAGAAAAGTTCTAAGCTTGGGGATGTCCAAGGCACCCCAAGGTAATATTCCATGAATACTCAAGTGTCTAATCTTGGGGATGCCCGGAAGGCATCCACTCTTTTCGTCTCAATCCATCGGTATGTCGCTTGGAGCTATATTTTTATTCATCACATGATATGAGTTTTGCTTGGAGAGTCATTTTCTTTTGTTTTCTTTTACTTTCAATTTGCCACAATCATCGTTTTATGGACGCACCTATTTGAGAGAGATACCACATCATCACAATTTGTTAGAATACTCTATGTGCTTCACTTATATCTTTTGAGCTTAGAAGTTGCTCTAGTACTTCACTTATATATTTTTGAGCACGGTGGCACGTAGATTTTATAGAAATATTATACTCTCGTTATTCACTTATAGTTGTTTGATATTTACAAAAATAGTGACGGTAATTTGCATGGGTCATAAGACTACATAAAATATAATGGGCATTCAATGAGTGATAATTAAAACCATCATGTAGCACATATAGAGAAATTATGGGTTAAAGATATTGATGTGGTGATATAAAAAAGGTGTGAGTGCATTATTATTAATTAATAGAGGTGTAGATATTAAGATATGTTAAACTTCTTTTTCATCTAATAAGTAAAAGGGCATGGTGATGATGTGTAAGCATTTCTATTCCTCGTTGAAATCCTAGTGTTGTTTTGAGTCGGAGTCGCACAACGGTTAATTCCTACCAACCCTCTCCCTCGGGGAATGCGAGTAGTCGTTTGATTTGTGATAAAACTAATAAAACTTTGCAATAAGTACATGAGTTCTTCATGAATAATGTTACACCATGGACATACACAATCTCACTTCCTCATATTTGCTAGCCTCTTTGGTACCGTGTCTTGCCCGTTGTCACCTTGAGGATTGGTGAAACTTTCACGAGTGCATCGAAACCCCGTGACATGACATGCTTTGTTCCACATAAACCTGTTTGTATCCTCATCAAAACAGCCACCATACCTACATATCATGCCATTTCCATAGCCATTCTAGGATACATTGCCATGAAAATTCCATTGTCACTTCATATGACTAGTTCGTTCATCATGATAATGCTTTGCATGATCATATAGAGGTAACATAGTATTTGTGGAAAAGTCATTGTTCATCATATTTTTGATACATGTAATGCTAGATCTTTGCATATCCCGGTACACTGCCAGAGGCATTCATACATGGTCATATCGTCCTATCAGTTTTCATATTGATTCGTAAGTAAATAAAAGTATGATGGTCATCATTATGAGATCATTGTTGAAGTAAGGAAATAAAAATGGGGGAGGCCAAATGAGCCCATCATAATAAAAAATAGAATGAAAAAACGAGTGACAGAAAAAGAGAGAAGGGACTTTGCTACTATCTTCATATAGAGAGTCTCATGTTATATCATTCATATGCTAGTGGGAATCACTTTTTCATAAACTTGGCTTGTATATTTCGATGACGGGTTTCCTCAAATGGCCGATGTCTTCATAAGAAAGTAGTTGGATGAACACCCCACTTAGCTTCAGTGGTACTTTCATGCACTTATAGCTCTAGTGCATCATTTGTATGGCAATCCCTACTCCGTGCATCGATATCTATCGATGGGCATCTCCATAGCCCGTTCGTACGCCTAGTTGATGTGAAACTATCCTCTCCACTTTTACCCCTTTGAAACCTACCATCATCTATGTATAATGGTTCACACTCATGGATTGCTTGAAGAATAAAAAGTTGATGCATATTGAAAAAGTACGATCTAATTGCCTGACTTGGACACCATGGTGCTTGACATCTGTATTAATGTGGTGAAGATGAAGCCATGCCCTGCTAATATAATAAGATGAATGGGGCAAAACAATCTTTGAGGATCATATACTTTCAAAGATTAATGTTTTTTCTGCTTATATTAATAAGTATTGTTGTGTTAATATTTTTGAATTCATCGTTTCTCAATGAGCATACATGCATAAAGTTACATCATGGATGGCATGTCACATAAAAAATTCCGTTTTTATCATTTACCTACTCGAGAATGAGCAGGAATTAAGCTTGGGGATGCTGGATATGTCTCCAACGTATCTATAATTTTTGATTGTTCCATGCTGATATATTATCATTTTAGAATACTTTTAGGGTATTTATTTACCAATTTATATTATTTTTTAGCACTAACCTATTGACCGAGTGCCCAGTGCTAGTTTTTGTTTTCTACATGTTTTTCACTTTTCAGGTTTCCCATACCAAACGAAGTCCAATTGACCTGAAACTTTTTGGTGAAAATTTCTGGACCAAACGAAGACCGAGGAGTATCAAAAGAAGGTTGTAGGACGCAGGAGGGACCCACAAGCCAACATGGCACGGTCTGGGGGTGCCCTAATGGCTTGTGCCTCCCTCGTGGCCCTCCCGACTCCGTTCTCTGGCTTATAAATTCTATTTTCCCCTAGAAACACCAGAAGCAGTCCCGTAACACTTTTTGCGCCATCGCAAGTCTCTATTACGACAGGAGGCCATCTGGAGCCCCATTCCGACACCCGGCCAGAGGGGGGATCAATCACGGAGAGCCTCTTCATCAACTTTGATGCCCTAATAATGATGTGTGAGTAGTTCACCATAGATCTATGGGTCCATGGCCAGTACCTACATGGAAATCTCTCTCTCTTTATCTTCAATACAATGATCATCACAGCTTCGCTTTGATCCACATGATGTAATTCCTTTTGTGTGGTGCGTTTGTTGGGATATGATGAATTGTGGGTTTATGTTCAGATTATTCATGATAAATATTTGAGTCTCTTGTGAATACTTATATGATTCATATGTGCATGATTATGATAGCTTCATAATTCTGTCCGATCTATTGAAATAGTTTGGCAAACTAGATCGATATTTCTTCTGTGAGAGAGGTGCATTGTAGTAGGTTCAATATGGTGAATTTCTATATCCCAATGACAAAAGGGGACAAGATGCGTCTTTTGGTTGCTGCTACTAAGGATAAAACAATGGGTTTATTCATATTGCTTGAGTTTACTTTGTCTGCATCATGTCATTGTTCTTCATGCATTACTGTGTTTTACTTAATACTCTAGATGCATGTTGGATAGCGGTCGAGGAGTGGAGTAATAGTAATAGGTGCATGCAGGAGTCGGCATATTTGTTTATGGACGTGATGCATATATACACATGATCATTGCTGTGAATATCGCATAACTATCCGCTTTTTTGTCAATTGCCCAACAGTAATTTGTTTACCCACGTATGTTATTTTCATGAGAGATGCCATTAGGGAAAACTATGGCCCCCGGGTCTATTCACAACATATATATAAAACCATCAATACCTTGCTGCCATTTATTTATATTTATTTTATCTTGCTATCTACAATTATTTACATGACTCACTCGCTTGCAAGTAACAAGAACAAGAGGATTGCAACCCTCTTGCCCGCGTTTGGTGTAAGTTGTTTGTTATTTGGAGTGTAGCCGCTCAAGGTGGTTGTGGTTGATATTCCTATTGGGTCGATTAACCTTAGTTTCATAAGTTAGGGAAATACTTACCAACATTGTGTTGTGATAACCCGTTCCCCTTCATGGAAAACCCAACACATATCACAAGTGTTAGGGGCTTCGCCATCTCTTCATCACCTAGCTCCGGGGACTTCGGTTTCACTAGACGACCAGCTTCGTCATGTTAGCTGGACCCGGGCTTCGCCTTGCCGCATAGGCCCGACGCAAGGCCACATCTCGTCCAATCATTTATTTCACATAAATAAATATGTAGATAATATTTATTTATTCATGGTTATTATTATTATTTGGATGATTTCATGCATGCAGTGATCGACCTCAACTATGGCACGCCGCCACCTCGGCAAATCAATGTCGTAATTCCACCTGTGTAGATCAAGTTTTGGAGTCATCTCAGCGCGTGTCCGTGTACCGACATCTTCGCGCCGCCACTCCGCCGGACTGACCACATTGCTTATGCCATATTTTCTTACTCTTCACATCACTTAAATTAATTAAGTAGAAGAATTTATTTATTACCTTTATTTGTTATTGCTCTTGGCTTCTACTATATTGTATGCACAAGTAATTGACCTCGACTCCATCATGCGGTCACCTCGACGTGACCGACATTGTTGTCCCACCTCCATTAACCAAATTGCGTCGTCGACATAGTCGACTAACATGGGGGCTTCGCCGTCGCACTAACGAACTATAATGTCTCCGCAGATGGACCAGGAGTTTTTGCTTCAGCCCTTCCGAAGTGTTGTGTTGTCACTTCATCGATCTGATCTCTTATTTTGCTACCTTCTGACCAGCTTTGGTGATGGGAGCTCGGGACGCTACAAGCTCGGCCCAGGTCATCAACACCGAGCACATTAACTAGCTAAGTCGCTTTCATGCTCAACCTTTTTTCAATTTTTCATTTTTGTGCGGTTCAAGCAAGCATTATATTTGTCTTAAAAAAGTTTTTTGTTAAAAACTTAGCTTGTTAAAAGCGTTGTTTGTTAAAAACACTTCCTTTTCCCATGTCACTTGGGGGGGCTCTTAAATTTATATGAGCCATTTTATAATAAGTGTTTTCTTCTTGGTCGTTGCAAAGTTTTTTTCTACCGCTCCTTTCTCAACTCGAGTGTGTGGTCAATAGTCGGATAGCCTGGTTTCTTTCCAAAGCCGCTCAAATTTAGTTAGCTAAACTGGCCTCGAAGAAACACTCCGCCTTCGGGATATGGAGGTTGAAGCTGAAGGCTGGCCCGGTTGAATCTTGAGATTGGATGTGTCATGTTAAAGCACGATGGAAGAACAAACTAATTTTAAGACCAATTTTTTGATTGGTACCAAAAAACTTGATTTAGTTCGGACGTCAAAGTTTTAACATAAGTTTTTTTCACTTTTTGAGCTTATGGCACTTTTAAGCTATTTGTATATTTTTATTTTAAGAGGCAGGATATCCTCATGAACGAGGTGACATGCATAAAAATTAAGCTCGAGAGATCTTTTTCAACCCGCAGCTCGACATCTATCCTGTCGACCTACACCTTGGCATTGGCGAAACGCACATGACATCTGGACTAGTTTCCTAGGATATTCAATCCTTAGGTTGGTTGGCCGCACCCAGCCCGAGTCTCAGGGGATATTGTGTGTCTCCACCATAACTCTTGTAATACAACCTCGAATACCTTTAAAGTATTGGCAATATCAATGGGGGGATGCCACTAGAGCCGAACCCACCAAAAGCCAAGGTACTCCAAGGAGTACTCGGCAAAACGTTCTCAGATATTGCTTTATATGCATCAGTTTTGAATTGTGTCTTCGGTCAATAGTTTGGTTGCCCGGCTCCTATGGTTGTCTCCTACATTCCGCTTTGTTCGGCTAGGTGTGCAAAGGGAGAACCACTACAATTGTACTTCCGGTTTAACTGGTCAAGTACCTTAGTGGAGAAAGCTAAAAATTGACTGTCACAATGAGCGCAAAGCTGGTCAACGATCCGATGACTCTATCAAACTATAGACCGATAAAGGTTACCCCGTAGGCCTTTTAGAAAATTGGCTGAAGTGTTAAGAGCTTGACCTCGGCTGATGCCGAACACTAACCGAGGGCTAGTTACTGGCCTCCCAAACTTTAAGCCCCTATGACTAAGTAAAAGTTATAAAGCATAGATATCTGATTGTATTGTTTCTGCTAACACAACCGCCTCTGGACACCGAGAGGTTGGCTAAGGTTGTCTTGTTAGTACAGAAACACCCTGTGTAGTATCTACAAAGGTATGGAAGCCGACGATGAGACAGTTTCAGATTATAAACAGTCGCAATGGAGCCAAAATAGCATACAACATAAAGCATTCGTATTCAATATGTGAGTGTTACCTTCCGTTATCATCATTATAAAGCCATACATACGCATCAATTTGACTTAAGACTTTAGCCAAGCTGGGTTGCCTCGCTCCTCTACTTAACCCTTATGTTCCTGATTGTTCGGCTAGGGGTAAAGGGAGCACCTCTGTGATTGTTACTCACTACAGGAATCAATTTCTTTGTCGTTCGCCATAGAGGATGGCAAAGGACCATTCCACGGACGGAAAAGACCTTTGTCGTCCGCCGGCAGACGACAAAAGTTCCACTATAGCTAACGTCGGTAAAGACCTTCTTTGCCGTCTGCCATCTTCCAGCGGACGACAAAGATCTTTGCCATCATCTGCCATGACAAGCAGACGACAAAAGGAGCTACACGGCAGCCGACAGGAACCTACTGCGTTAGATAGGTGACAGTCTTTGCCGTCTGCCTTGGGGGGGCTTTGTCATCTTCCTTGCGGGGGCCTTTTTCATCTGCCTTGGGGGGACCTTTGTCGACTCCCTTGGGCGGGGCTTTGTCATCTGCCGTGCGGGGACCTTTGCCGTCTGTCTTGGGGGGGCCTTTGTCGATTGCCTTGGGCGGTGGGGTTTTGTCATATGCCGATGGCGGAGCCTTTGCCGCGTGGGGGGCCTTTGTCGTCTGCCTTGGGGGCCTTTGTTGTTTGCCAATGTCACTAGCTGATGTTGAAGTAACCATATAGGTCAGCCGTGCTACCCCCAGGTTGCACATGTGTGTGCCATGTGGCACCTTTCCCATCAGCTAGCAGACGACAAAGGCCTTTGTCGTCCTCTCGCAGACGACAAAATGCGTGTATTGTCACTTTTTTGCTTGTTTTCAGTTATTTCCATGCATTTTCAGAATACTTCTATGATATATAGAATTTCAAACATCACATGTAGATTCACACATCATAGAAGAAACACATGCCATGTATCCAACATAATCGTGAAAATATTGAGCAACACAACAAATATTTTCACATAGTTCATCCATATATACACATAGTTTGAATCATCACACTGTTTATCTGTACAAATCAAAACAAAAATAAAACAATAGCAGTCCATGAATGCCACCTTCCATGAAGTGAACCAAATCTAGAAAATGAGAATAATAAAGTTAGAAGGAGAAGAAGAAGAAGAAGAAGACTAGAGGAAGAAGAAGAAGAAGAAAGAGAAGGAAAATAATAATAAGAAAGAAAGAATAAGCTCATTCTTCTTCTTATATTCTTTCTTTTTCTCCTCTTTCCTCTTCTATTCTTTATTTTTCATTTTATGCCATTTTGAGCTTATTATGTCATTTTGGAGGGACATAAGCTAAGTATATGACACTTATGAGGCAACCAAGGTTCTTATGCTATATTTGACCTAAGTAAGCTAATTATGTTAGAAAGGAACTAAAATAAGCCAATTATGTCATTTTGGAACGTAATTAGCTAAGAAGCACAAGAAGAAGAAGAAGGAGAAGGAGAAGGAGAAGAAGAAGAAGAATGAGAAGAAGTAGAAGAAGGAGAAGAAGAAGGAGGAGAAGAAGAAGGAGAAGGAGAAGGAGAAGGAGAAGAAGAAGAAGAAGGAGAAGAAGAAGAAGAAGAAGAAGGAGAAGACGATTACAATATTTATCTTATTTTGAGCTTATTATGTCATTTAGGAGGAAGATAAGCTAAGTTTATGACATTTATGAGCTAACCAAGGTTCTCATGCTATTTTTGACCTAACTAAGGTAATTATGTCATAAATGAACTAAATAAGCTAATTATGTCATTTTGGAGGATAATTAGCTAAGTATGTATTTCTTGGGGAAAATAAGATAAGTATGTCGATTAATAAGGCTAACTAGCATGTACGAAGCTAATCACTACTGGAATCTAGAGGATCTTTGCCCTCAGCTAGCATAAAGCGGACGGCAAATAGACGACTGATGGCAAAGGTATTGTTTGCCGTTGAGGCCTTTGCCGTGTGCCAACAGACGGCAAAGGCACCAAAGGCAGATGACAAAGGGACCAGATGGGCCCCATTTGACCGTGGAGCGGGCTAGGTCAGGTGGGCATCCTGGATGCCGTCTGCTACTACTTTGTCGTCTACTTGGAATCTCTATGCCGTACTCTAGAGGATGGCAAAGACCTGGCTAGCTAACTTACCGTTAATGGCATCCCCCTCGATCTCTCTCCCCCACACCACTCATCCACGCACCACCCCGTCGCCCTAGCTGTGCCTAATGTCGCCGAGCCCCACCGTCGCCTCCCTGTCGCCCCTCCCCATCGCCCGCTCTGTGCGACGTCGCAGCGCCTCCCCAGCCCTAGCCGCTCCCTCCCCGCCACACCCTCCTTGCCGCCCGCTCCCTGCGACGCCCCACCGCTGGCCCCTATGCGCAACACCGTCGACGCCCCCTGCTACCGCCCAACCACACACCCTGTGCCTGCGCGCCACACCGCCCCTCCCCGCCGCCCCTTCCCCGCGGCGCCCACTCCTTGTGGACCTTTTCCAGCAGCGCCGCGCCGGCGTCCTCTCTACGGCGGCCGTCCTCTAATACGTCCATTTTGCATTATGTTTTCATGTTGATATTTATCGCTTCTTTGGCTGTTATTTCACTTCACGGTACTATTCTTATGCCTTTTCTCTCTAATTTTGCAAGGTTTACATGAAGAGGGAGAATACCGGCAACTGGAATTCTGTCCTAAAAGTGGAGCAAAGTTGAGATACCTATTCTACGCAACTCCAAACGCCGTAAAAATCAACGAGGATTTTTTCCCGATTTATCAAAAATACTGGGCCGAAGAATTGCCAGAGGGGCACCAGGGGGTGCCCACAAGCCTGCACAGCGTAGCCACCCCCCAGGCCGCGCCATGGGGGCTTGTGGGCAGCCCAGTGGCCCACTGGCCCCCCTCTTTTGCTATATGGAGGGTTTCCTCCAGGAAAAAAAAAATCAGGGAGGAGCTTTTTCGTGGTTACGCCGCCGCCACGAGGCGGAAGTTGAGCAGAACCAATCTAGAGCTCCGGCAGGACTATCCTGCTGGGGAAACTTCCCTCCCGGAGGGGGAAATCGTCACAATGGTCATCACCAACACTCCTCTCATCGAAGGGGTCTCGTCACCATTAACATCTTCATCAGCACCATCTCATCTCCAAACCCTAGTTCATCACTTGTTACCAATGTCCATCTCGCGACTCCGATTGGTACTTGTAAGGTTGCTAGTAGTGTTGATTACTCTTTGTAGTTGATGCTAGTTGGATTATTTGGTGGAAGAGTTTATGTTCAGATCCTTGATTCTACTCATTACCTCTCTGGTCATGAATATTATTATTCTTTGTGAGTAGTTACTTTTGTTCCTGAGGACATGGGATAAGTCATGCTAATAGTACTCATGTGAATTTGGTATTCGTTCGGTAATTTGATATGTTGTATGTTGTTTTTCCTCTAGTGTTGTTATGTGAACGTCGACTACATAAAACTTCACCATTATTTGGGCCTAGAGGAAGGCATTGGGAAGTAGTAAGTAGATGATGGGTTGCTAGAGTGACAGAAGCTTAAACCCTAGTTTATGCGTTGCTTCGTAAGGGGCTGATTTGGATCCACTAGTTTAATGCTATGTTTAGACTCTATCTTAATTCTTCTTTCGTAGTTGCGGATGCTTGCGAGAGGGGTTAATAATAAGTGGGATACTTGTCCAAGTAAGGGCAGTACCCAAGCGTCGGTCCACCCACATATCAAACTATCAAAGTAACGAACGCGAATCATATGAACATGATGAAACTAGCATGACAAAAATTCCCGTGTGTCCTCGGGAGCGTTTTTCCTCCTATAAGACTTTGTTCAGGCTTGTCCATTGTTACAAAAGGGATTGGGCCACGTTGCTGCACCGTTGCTACTTTTGTTACTTGTTGCTTGCTACGAATCATCTCACCACACAATCACTTGTTACCGACAATTTCAGTGCTTGCAGATATTTCCTTGCTGAAAACCACTTGTCAGATCCTTCTACTTCTCGTTGGGTTCGACACTCTTACTTATAGAAAGGACTATCATTGATCCCCTATACTTGTGGGTCATCAACACTCTTTTCTGGCGTAGTTACCGGGGAGTGAAGCGCCTTTGGTAAGTGGAACTTGGTAAGGAAACATTCATATAGTGTGCTGAAATTTATTGTCACTTGTCACTATGGATACTAATACTTTGAGGGGCTTGTTCTGGGTATCTTCACCTCGAACGGAAGCACAAAGAGTTGCTCCTCAACCTGCTGCACCTACTGAAAATATTTTCTTTGAATTTCCTTCGGGTATGCCTGAGAAACTGCTGGCTAATCCTTTTACAGGAGATGGAACATCACATCCAGACTTGCATCTAATCTATGTAGATGAGGTTTGTGGTTTATTTAAGCTTGCAGGTGTGCCCGAGGATGAGGTCAAAAAGAAGGTCTTTCCTTTATCTTTGAAGGATAAGGCGTTGACATGGTATAGGCTATGTGATGATACTGGATCATGGGACTACAATCGGTTGAAATTGGAATTTCATCAAAAGTTTTATCCTATGCATTTAGTACATCGTGATCGGAATTATATTTACTATTTTTGGCCTCGTGACAGAGAAAGCATTGCTCAAGCTTGGGGGAGGCTTAAATCAATGCTATATTCATGCCCCAATCATGAGCTCTCGAGAGAAATTATCATTTAGAACTTCTATGCTCGGCTTTCTCATGATGATCGCACCATGCTTGACACTTCTTGTACCGGTTCTTTTATGAAGAGAGATATTGACTTCAACTAGAATTTATTGGAGACAATTAAATGCAACTCTGAAGATTGGGAGCTTGAATAAGGTAAGGAGTTGGTTATGAACTTCACTTTTGATTATGTTCAATACTTTGTGGAGACAAATACTTTTTGTGACTTTAACGCTAAGTATGGTCTTGACTCTGAGATAGTAGCTTCGTTGTGTGAATCATTTGCTGCTCATATTGATCTCCCCAAATAGAAGTGGTTTAAATATCATCCTCCTTTAGAAGTCAACGTACTTAAACCCACTCCAGTTGAAGAGAAAGTCATTGCCTATAATGATCCTGTGGTTCCCAGTGCTTACATTGAGAAACCACCTTTCCCTGTTAGGATAAAGGATCATTCTAAAGCTTCACTATGATACGTAGAGGCTATATTAGAACACCTACACCCCCTGAGAAAATTAGAGTTGAACCTAGCATTGCTATTATCAAATATCTTCTGTCTGAAGAAGTTGAGGGACATAATATTCACTTCTGTGAAGATGCTGCTAGAATTGCTAAACCTCACGCTAGAGACAAACATAGGCCTGTTTTTGGCATGCATGTGGTTTCTATTAAGATAGGAGATCATTATTATCATGGTTTAGGTGACGTGGGTGCTAGTGTTAGTGCAATACCTCAATCCTTATACGATGAAATCAAAGATGAGATTGCACCTGTTGAGATAGAGCCTATTGATGTCACTATTCAGCTTGCCAATAGAGATACTATCTGCCCTGTGGGAATTGATAGGGATGTTGAAGTCTTGTGTGGTAAAACGAAGTATCCTGCTGATTTCCTCGTTGTTGCTACTGCACAAGATAGCTTTTGTCCCGTCATATTTGGTAGACCTTTTCTCAATACCGTCAATGCTCATATTGATTGTGAGAAGCAAACTGTCATTGTTGGCTTTGAAGGAGTGTCGCATGAGTTCAATTTCTCTAAGTTTGGTAGACAACCTCATGAAAAGGAGTTGCCTAGTAGGGATGAAACTATTGCCTTAGCTTCTATTGCCGTGCCTCCTACTGATCACTTAGAGCAATACTTGCTTGAGCATGAAAATGATATGCATATGGATGAAAGGGATGAGATAGATAGAGTTGTCTTAGAACAATATCCTATTCTTAAGAATAACTTGCCTGTTGAACTGCTTGGGAATCCACCCCCACCAAAGGGCGATCCTGTGTTCGAGCTTAAACAGTTGCCTGATACTCTTAAGTATGCCTATCTTGATGAAAAGGAGATATATCCTGTCATTATTAGTGCTAGCCTCTCAGAGCATGAAGAAAAGAAGTTACTAAAAACTCTAAGGAAGCACCGTGCTGCTATTGGATATACTCTTGATGATCTTAATGGCATTAGTCCCACCCTATGCGAACACAAGATTAAAACTGATCCTGATTTCAAACCAGTTGCTGATCATCAAAGGAGATTAAATCCTAAGATGAAAGAAGTAGTAAGAAAAGAAATACTCAAGCTCCTGGAAGCGGGTATTATCTATTCTATTGCTCATAGCGATTGGGTGAGTCCAATGCATTGCGTCCCTAAGAAGGGAGGCATCACCGTTGTCCCTAATGATAAGGATGAATTGATCCCACAGAGGATTATTACTGGCTATAGGATGGTGTTCGATTTTAGGAAATTGAATAAGGCCACTAGGAAAGATCATTACCATCTGCCTTTTATCAACCAAATGCTATAAAGACTATCCAAACACACACACTTCTGCTTTCTAGACGGTTATTCTGGTTTCTCCCAAATACCAGTTGCACAATCTGATCAGGAAAAAACCACTTTCACCTGCCCTTTCGGTACCGTTGCTTATAGACGTATGCCTTTTGGATTGTGTAATGCATATGCCACCTTTCAAAGATGTATGATGGCTATATTCTCTGACTTTTGTGAAAAGATTGTTGAGGTTTTCATGGATGACTTCTCCGTTTACGGGTCTTCCTTTGATGATTGCCTCAACAACCTTGATCGAGTCTTGAAGAGATGTAAAGACACCAATCTTGTCTTGAATTGGGAGAAGTGCCACTTTGTGGTTAATGAAGGCATCGTCTTAGGACATAAATTTTTTGAGAGAGGTATTGAAGTCGATAAGGCTAAGGTTGATGCAATCGAGAAAATGCCATACCCCACAGATATCAAAGGTATAAGAAGTTTCCTTGGTCATGCTGGTTTCTATAGAAGGTTCATTAAATACTTCTCTAAGATTTCTAGGCCTCTTACCAATATCTTGCAAAAGGATATTCCTTTTGTCTTTGACGATGATTGTGAGGAAGCCTTCGAAATACTTAAGAGGGCTTTGATAACTGCACCTATTGTTCAAGTACCTGATTGGAACTTACGTTTTGAGATCATGTGTGACGCTAGCGATTATGCTGTTGGTGCTGTTCTAGGGCAGAGAGTTGACAAGAAGTTGAATGTTATTCACTATGCTAGTAAAACTCTAGACATTGCCCAAAGAAACTATGCCACTACGGAGAAGGAATTTTTAGCAGTCGTGTTTGCATGTGAAAAGTTCAGGTCTTACATAGTTGACTCCAAAGTCACTATTCACACTAATCACGCTGCTATTAAGTACGTCATGGAGAAGAAGGACGTTAAACCTAGACTTATCAGATGGGTTCTCTTGCTACAAGAATTTGATTTGCACATTGTTGACAGAAAGGGTGCTGATAACCCAGTAGCAGATAACTTGTCTAGGTTGGAGAACGTTCTTGATGACCCACAACCTATTGATGATAGCTTTCCCGGTGAGCAATTGAATGTCATCAATGCTTCACGTAGTGCACCATGGTATGCCGATTATGCAAACTATATCGTTGCCAAATACATACCACCTAGTTTCACGTACCAGCAAAAGAAGAAATTCTTCTTTGACTTGAGACATTAATTTTGGGATGATCCTCACCTTTATAAGGAAGGAGTAGATGGTGTTATTAGACGTTGTATACCTGAACATGAACAGGGACAGATCCTACAGAAGTGTCACTCCGAGGCCTACGGAGGACACCATGCGGGAGATAGAACTGCACACAAGGTATTGCAATCAGGTTTCTATTGGCTCACTCTCTTCAAGGATGCCCGTAAGTTTGTCTTGTCTTGTGACGAATGTCAAAGAAGAGGTAATATTAGCAAATGTCACGAAATGCCTATGAACTATTCACTTGTAATTGAACCATTTGATGTTTGGGGCTTTGATTATATGGGACCTTTTCCAAAATCCAATTTGTATACTCACATCTTAGTTGTTGTTGATTACGTCACTAAGTGGGTAGAAGCTATCCCCCCTAGTAGTGCTGATCACAACACCTCCATCAAGATGTTGAAAGAAGTTATCTTCCCTAGATTTGGAGTCCCTAGATATCTAATGACCGACGGTGGTTCACACTTCATTCTTGGTGCTTTCCGTAAAAGGCTTGCTAAGTACGATGTCAACCATAGAATTGCGTCTCCCTATCACCCTCAGTCTAGTGGTCAAGTAGAGCTAAGAAATAGAGAGATTAAGATAATTCTGCAAAAGACTGTCAACAGGTGTAGACAGAATTGGTCTAAGAAGCTCGATGATGCACTTTGGGCTTATAGAACTGCCTATAAGAATCCCATGGGCATGTCTCCGTACAAAATGGTGTATGGGAAAGCATGTCACTTACCTCTTGAGCTAGAGCATAAAGCTTATTGGGCAATCAAAGAGCTCAACTTTGATTTCAAACTTGTCGGTGAGAAGAGGTTATTCGATATTAGCTCGCTTGATGAGTGGAGAACTCAGGCATATGAGAATGCCAAGCTGTTCAAAGAGAAGGTTAAGAGGTGGCATGATAAGAGGATACAAAAGCGTGAGTTCAATGTAGGTCATTATGTCTTGCTATATAACTCCGTTTAAGATTCTTTGCAGACAAGCTTCTCTCTAGATGGGAAGGTCCCTATGTTGTTGAGGAAGTATATCGTTCCGGTGCTATCAAGATCAACAACACGGAAGGTAATTGTCCGAGAGTGGTAAATTGGCAGAGAATCAAGCATTATATCTCAGGTACTCCCATAAATGTTGAAAGCAATATCATCAATACCATAATTCTGGAAGGATACATAAGGGACATTTATCAGCCTGTTTCAGACTCCGAAAATGAAGAGGTATGCTATTCGGTAAGAAAACAGAGTCCACAACTTTTCCAGTAGGAAATTTTCTCCGTTTTGGAATATTTGAAAAAATACAAAAATTGGAAGTAGTGTGCAAAGTGCGCGAGAAGGCGACAAGCCTGCATGGCGTGGGCCCACCCCTGGTCACGCCGTGAGGGCTTGTGGACACCTCGTGCGCCTCCCGGCCTCCGTTTTCGTGTAGGGTACTTCTTATGGTCTGGAAAAAATCATTATATATACTCCCGTTTGGTCTGACCCCTGCATCACACAGATTTCCTCTCTTTTTTGTTTCGAGCCTGTTTTCTGCCGCATATCTAGGTCAAGATGTCTTCTCAGGATTCGGAGGGGGAGAGCTATGTTGATGATTACCTTGCTAACCCCAAGGTCTATGGGGACTTTGATCCATATGGCTGGACCACTAATGAGGAAGAAGACTATGATCCCAAGGGGAAGAAACATACAAGTTCCGATGAAGAGGAGGCTCCTCTACCTTAACCTGGAGACACGCATGTGGAGTTCAAGAAGTCGAGCCTCCCTGGATCAAGGAAGAAGCCTAAGACCTTGTTTATCCCTTCTCATTTCTTGCAGGAAAGTAAGCAGGACTTATGCCAAAGGGTGTTGAAGCTTGAAGAGGAAAATGATGATTTGAGGGAGCAGAATTTTATGCTCAAGTGGAAACTAAACAAGCTCAAGACCTCTTCAACAACTCCACCACCATCACCACCAAAGGAATACAACTGAGCATTGGTATGGGCAATCCCCTTGGCTTGTGCCAAGCGTGGGAGAGTTGCCCCAGTATCGTATCACAATCACATCTTTTGCCTTTACCTTTGTTTTAGTTTTCCTTTTCAGTTTTCTTTTTCTCTAGTAGTTTAAAAGTCTTAGTGTTTTAGTCTTGAGTTTTGTTTTGTGTCACCCCCGATGTATTCTTGCTCGTGAGCCATCTAATAAAGAGTGTCTTAGTTGAAGGGCTTTGCCTCTTGCCATGATCAAAAGAGTGAGAATAGAACAAAAGCATGAAAGATCGTGTAATGATCTTATGGGAAGTCATGGCTTCACATATAAAAAGAATGAGGATTGAAACTTGTTGAGGGTAGTCAAACGTAGACCTTGGTCATTGTTGCAATTAATAGGAAGTGATAAAGAAGGAGAGGTTCACATATAAATATATCATCTCTCACAGCATCTATGATTGTGAACACTCACTAAACTATTGCATGCCTAGAAGTAGATGTTGGACAAGGAAGACAATATAATGGATTGTGTTTGCTTGGCTGTGAACAATGTTATATGATTAGAGATCCCTTAGCATGCGACGATTGCTTCCACCTCTTATTAGCCAAAACCTCCCGCACTAAGTAGAGATACTACTTGTGCATCCATAAACCTTCAAACCAGTTTTGCCATGAGTGTCCACCATACCTACCTATGGATTTAATAAGATCCCTCAAGTAAGTTGTCATCGGTGCAAGCAATAAAAATTGCTCTCTAATATGTATGATCTATTAGTGTGTGGAAAATAAGCTTTATACGAACCTGTGATGAGGAAGACATAAAAGCGACAGACTGCATAATAAAGTTCTTTTTATCAGAGGAGGCAATATAAAGTGATGTTCCTCCGCACTAAGAGGACACGCATCCAAACCTCAAAAGCGCATGACAACCTGTGCTTCCCTCTGCGAAGGGCCTATCTTGTACCTTTACTTTTTTCCCTTGAAAGAGTCATGGTGATCTTCACCAATTCCTTATTTCGCCTTCATCTTCGCTATCGTCATATGCTTGGGAAAGATATATATTCATATGTCAACTTGGAGGTAGGAATTCATGAATTATTATTGTTGACATTACCCTTGAGGTAAGTAGTTGGGAGGCAAAACTATAAGCCCCTATATTTCTCTGTGTCTAGCTGAAACTTTGATCTCATGAGTACCACGTGAGTTATAGTAATTGTAGAGAATGAAAGAATGATTGAGTATGTGGATTTGCTTTACAAGCTCTTATTTGACTCTTTCTGATGTTGTGATAAATTGCAATTGCTTCAATGACTAAAGGCTATCGGTTGTTACTTCTCGGTAAGGTTCTTGATCCATGCTTTACTTTGCGTAGAAATTATCACTTTAGCATGAGAGATTATATGTTGGTATTGCTGTTCTGATCTTGATCATGATGCTTGCATGTTCGTATCTTGTTTTGTCGACACCTCTCTCCCTAAACACGTGGACATATTTATTGAGCTAGGCTTTCGCTTGAGGACAAGCGAGGTCTAAGCTTGGGGGAGTCGATACGTCCTTTTTGCATCATGTTTTCATGTTGATATTTATCGCTTCTTTGGCTGTTATTTCACTTCACGGTACTATTCTGATGCCTTTTCTCTCTTATTTTGCAAGGTTTACATGAAGAGGGAGAATACCGGCAACTGGAATTCTGCCCTGAAAGTGGAGCAAAGTTGAGATACCTATTCTGCGCAACTCAAAATGCCGTAAAAATCAACGAGGATTTTTTCCCCGATTTATCAAAAATACTAGGCCAAAGAAGTGCCAGAGGGGCACCATGCGGTGCCCACAAGCCTGCACGGTGCAGCCACCCCCCAGGCCGTACCATGGGGGCTTGTGGGCAGCCCACTGGCCCACTGACCCCCTTGTTTGCTATATGGAGGGTTTCGTCCAGAAAAAAATCACGGAGGAGCTTTTTCGTCGTTTTGCCGCTGCCACGAGGCGGAACTTGAGCAGAACCAATCTAGAGCTCCGGCAGGACGATCCTGCCGGGGAAACTTCCCTTCCGGAGGGGGAAATCGTCGCCATCGTCATCACCAACACTCCTCTCATCGGAGGGGACTCGTCACCATCAACATCTTCATCGGCACCATCTCATCTCCAAACCCTAGTTCATCACTTGTAACCAATCTCCGTCTCGCGACTCCGATTGGTACTTGTAAGGTTGCTAGTAGTGTTGATTACTCTTTGTAGTTGATGCTAGTTGGATTATTTGGTGGAAGAGTTTACGTTCAGATCCTTGATGCTACTCATTACCTCTCTGGTCATGAATATGATTATGCTTTGTGAGTAGTTACTTTTGTTCCTGAGGACAAGGGATAAGTCATGCTAATAGTAGTCATGTGAATTTGGTATTCGTTCGGTAATTTGATATGTTGTATGTTGTTTTTCCTCTAGTGGTGTTATGTGAACGTCGACTACATAACACTTCACCATTATTTGGGCCTAGAGGAAGGCATTGGGAAGTAGTAAGTAGATGATGGGTCGCTAGAGTGACAGAAGCTTAAACCCTAGTTTATGCATTGCTTCGTAAGGGGCTGATTTGGATCCACTAGTTTAATGCTATGGTTAGACTCTGTCTTAATTCTTCTTTCGTTGTTGCGGATGCTTGCGAGAGGGGTTAATCATAAGTGGGATGCTTGTCCAAGTAAGGGCAGTACGCAAGCGCCGGTCCACCCACATATCAAACTATCAAAGTAACGAACGCGAATCATATGAACATGATGAAACTAGCATCACAAAAATTCTCGTGTGTCCTCGGGAGCATTTTTCCTCCTATAAATCCTTGTTCAGGCTTGTCCCTTTCTACAAAAGGGATTTTCCACTTTGCTACATCGTTGCTACTTTTGTTACTTGTTGCTTGCTACGAATCATCTCACCACACAATCACTTGTTACCGACAATTTCAGTGCTTGCAGATATTTCCTTGCTAAAAACCACTTGTCAGATCCTTCTGCTCCTCGTTGGGTTCGACACTCTTACTTATCGAAAGGACTATGATTGATCCCCTATACTTGTGGGTCATCATCCTGCACCGGCCTCGTCCTCCACGGCCCCTTCCATCGGCCCCTCCAAGGTGAGTTTTTTTTGTTTTTTAGGTTAGTTTATTTTTAGTTTAAGTCAGTTTAGTTTTAGTATTAGGTTAGTTTAGTTTTAGTTTTAGTTTTACATTAGTTTAGGTTTGCGTTTAGTTTTAGTTTTAGTTTTACGTTAGTTTAGTTTTAGTTTTAGTTTTAGATTTTTTACGTTAGTTTAGTTTTAGTTTTAGATTTTTTAGGTTAGAAAAAACCCCGACACGACACCCCGACACCTTGGCATGACACCTCGACCCAACACCCGACACGATGCCCCGACACGACACCCCGACACTATACCCCGACACGATGCGTCGACACCCCGACAGGATGCCCCGACACCCCGGCACGATGCTGATGTCCCACAAGCGTATGGGATCGCAGCAGTTTTCGAGGGTAGAGTATTCAACCCAAATTTATTGATTCGCTCACAAGGGGAAGCTAAAGAATATTCTCAAGTATTAGCAGCTGAGTTGACAATTCAACCACACCTGAAAGATTCGTTTCTGAAAGCAAAGTATCAGTAGCAAAGTGGTATGATAGCAACGGCACGAGAAAAAGCTTCGACAATCCCTGGCAACAGCGCTAGAAAAAGCCTTGTTGACGGGATGTTGGCGCCAACAAAGTCTTGCAACAAGTAACAACAGTAGCAGCAGCAGCAGCAAAGTAACAAGTAACAACAGTAGTGACAGTAGTAGCAAAGTGGTCCAATCCCTCTTGTAGCAAGGGACAAGCCTAGGCAAAGTAACGTAGCGAGAACCAGTAGTAAAAGACTCGTAGGCAGCTTGCTTCTTATGGGCAGGGAAATATTTTTCTGAGAAGTAGTAGACCATATCCTGGGGGCTACGCACACAACCAGGAGCAAGAGAAGTGAACCAGGTCTTAGCATCATCCTTTAGCGAGAAAGGAAACAACTTGAGCATATAGTAGTGGCGGATCTTTTACTCACTAGTGAATAGGGTGGCTATATCGTTTAGTTTGGTAAGATGGGCTACAACCGTTTCAGACTCATAACCGTGAAAAGGATCAGATTCGACCAGAGTGATTAGCTCAGGGTCGACAGAGAATTCATAATCCTTATTGGTCACAAAAATAGGTGAAGTGGCAAACTTGGGGTCGTATTTCATCCTACCGTTCAGAGATTTTTATTTCCACTTGCGCAGAAGTTTCTCAACATCATAGCTATCCTTACACGCAAGAAAATCCTCACCTATCTCTCCCTCCATAACATAGCGCGTATCAGGCATAACAGGCAATTCAGGCATAGTAGCAAGTTTTACTTGAATAGTATCAACAGTTTCAGAAGCATCATCACATCTAGCAGCAGCTCTAGCAATATGTGCATCAAGGAATGCACCAAGTGGCAAAGCAGTATCACGCATAGCAGGCATAGTATCAAGCATGGCATCATCAGGCATAGTATCAAGCATAGCATCATCAGGCATGGTATCAAGGATAGCATCATAAGCAGCAGAAGTAGCATCATCAAGCACAGGCGACATATCAAGATTTCTAACAGGAGGCGAAGTCGCAAACTTACTCAACACTGAAGGTGAATCAAGTGCAGAGCTAGAAGGAAATTCCTAACCTCTCCTTGTAGTGGAAGGCAGGATTTTAGTTCTTGGATCTTTCGGATTCCTCATAGTGATCAACAAACGTCAATCCCAAGTGACTCAGAGAATATAGTTGTGCCTCCCCGGCAACGGCGCCAGAAAAAGCCTTGATGTCCCACAAGCGTATGGGATCACACCAGTTTTCGAGGGTAGAGTATTCAACTCAAATTTAATGATTCGCTCACAAGGGGAAGCTAAAGAATATTCTCAAGTATTAGCAGCTGAGTTGTCAATTCAACCACACCTGAAAGATTAGTGTCTGCAAGCAAAGTATCGGTAGCAAGGTAGTATGATAGCAACGACACCACAAAAAGCTTCGACAATCCTTGGCAACGGCGCTAGAAAAAGCCTTGTTGATGGGATGTTAGCGCCAACAAAGTCTTGCAACAAGTAACAGCGGAGTAGCCAGTAAAAGCAGTAGCAGCAGCAACAAAGTAACAAGTAACAGTGTAGTGACAGCAGTAGCAAAGTGGCCCAATCCCTCTTGTAGCAAGGGACAAGCCTAAGCAAAGTAACATAGCGAGAACCAATAGTAAAAGACTCGTAGGGAGTGGATCGGTGATGGATGAGTGTGACGGATTGATTAATCATGTAACAGCTATAACACAGAGAGATATGTGACTAGCTCCAGTTCATTAAACTAATGTAGGCATGTATTCCGTATGTAGTCATACGTGCTTAGGGAAAAGAACTTGCATGACATCTATTGTCCATCCCTCCCGTGGAAGCGGGGTCCTAATGGAAACTACGGGATATTAAGGTTCTCCTTTTAATAAAGAACCGGACCAACACATTAACACGCGGTAAATACATGAACTCCTCATACTATGGTTATCTCCGGGAGTGGTTCCGGCTATTGTCACTCCGGGGTTGCCGGGTCATAACACATAGTAGGTGACTACAATTTTCATGATAGGATGTAAAACACACATATATTGGTGACAACATAATAGGTTCAGATCTGAAACCATGGCAGTCAGGCCCTAGTGACAAGCATTAAGCATAGCCAAGTAGTAGCAACATCAATCTAGAACATAGTGGATACTAGGGATCAATCCCCGTCAAGAACTAACTCGATTACATAATAGATCTCATCCAACTCATCACCGTCCAGCAAGCCTACGATGGGATTACTCACGAACGACGAAGAGCATCATGGAATTGTCGATGGAGAAAGGTTGATGATGACGATTTCCCCTCTCTAGAGCCCGAAACGGACTCCAGATCTGCCCTCCAGATGAAGAAGAGGATGTGGCGGCGCCTTCGTATCGCAAAACGCGATGAAACCTTCTCTCTGATTTTTTTCCAGGCGAAATGGAAGATATAGAATTGAGATTGGGGGCGATGGTGCCACGTGGGCCCCACAAGCCCTCATGGCGCGACCATAGGGGGTGGCCGCGGCCCAGGGGCTTGTGGCCGACTGTCACGCCCCCTCACGTGGATCTTTGCACAGGTATTTTTCTTTTATTCCAGAAAAAATCTCCATACATTTTCAGGACGTTCCGAGAACTTTCATTTCTGCACAAAAACAACACCATGGCAACTATGCTGAAAAAAGCGTCAGTCCGGGTTAGTTCCATCCAAATCATGCAAATTAGAGTCCAAAACAGGGGCAAAGGAGTTCGGAAAAGTAGATACGACGGAGACGTATCAACTCCCCCAAGCTTAAAGCCTTGCTTGTCCTCAATCAACTCAGTTGACAAACTGAAAGAGACAAAAGAAAAACTTCGACGAACTCGGTTTGATCTTGTTTTTGCAACCATGTCTAACTCACAACCAGAATTTCAGCAACATCACAAGCAAACCACATAAGCAAATGACATCTAGGTCTCACGGTAAAATCATATCAAAGGCATAATCAACCAGCGAGCAAATAATAATAAGCCTCAAGTGTCAACACTTCAATCAAAACAACATGAAGCAGTACGAATAGATGGTATCTCGCTAGCTCTTTCTGAGACCGCAAAACATAAATGCAGAGCACCTTCAAAGACCAAGGGCTGACTAAACATTGTAACTCAAGGCAATGAAGATCCAGTCATAGTCACACTCAACACAGTTAAAAGCAAAGCATAAAAACGACAGAGGTGCTATCTAATTGGTGCTTTTATAAGAAGAAGGACTCAATAGGAACATAAATAGACAGGCCCTTCGCAGAGGGAAGCATTGATTTTCAGAGGTGCCAGAGCTCAAGCTTTGAAAACAGAGATAATAATTTTGATAACAAGCTAAGAGTTCTCAACATCTTCCACACTACACATGCTATAGCCGGTTCCCAAACTGAAAAGTAAAGTTTTGACTCCCCCCCCACCAATCAATCACACTCCACGGCTAGCTGAATCCTCGTGTACCGTCCAAACCAACATCAATCCTGGGGGAGTTTTGTTTGCAATTATCTTTTCGATTTGAGCATGGAACTGAGAATTCCAATTACCGGCCCCTTTCTCGTGAATGATAGTGAATAAATACATATCGAGGATAACACGCCTAGCATGGAAGATACCAATAGCCCCCTTTCACCACATGAGCGGTTCAAGCATGCAAAACAGATTATTTCTTGAAGATTTAGAGAGTGGCACATGCAAATTTTCTTGGAACGGCAGGTAGATACCGCACATATGTAGGTATGGTGGACTCATATGGCACAACTTTGGGTTTATGGAAGTGGATGCACAAGCAGTATTCCCTATTAGTACAAGTGAAGGCTAGCAAAAGACTGGGAAGCGACCAACTAGAGAGCGACAACAGTCATCAAAATGCATTGAGAGTAACTAACATTGACTGCAAGCATGAGTAGGACATAAATCACCATGAACATGAACTTCATAGAGGCTATGTTGATTTTGTTTCAACTACATGCGTGAACATGCGCCAAGTCAAGCCACTTGAAACATTCAAAGGAGGATACCATCCTATCATACTACATCATAGTCATCTCAACATTCATGTGGGCATCCAAGAGAAACCATTATAAGCTCCTAGCTAAGTAAGCCTGGCATAAGCAACTATGATCTCTAAGTTTTCATTGCAAACATGTTACTCTCACAACAAAGCTGAATCACGCATGATGAGCTAGTCATATTTACAAAAACAAAATAGATCGAGTTCATACCAGCTTTTCCAGGCTCAGTCACTTCATCATATATCGTCATTATTACCTTTCACTTGCACGACCGAATGATGTGAACAATAATAAGCGTGCTCGTGCATTGGACTACCCTGGAATCTGCAGGCAAACACAAAGGAGAAGACAAAGTAATATAGCTCTTTGAAAGCTAAACAAGTATGCATGCAAGAGCCACTAAACATTGTAACCAATATCTTCTACCTTGACCCAAGGAAAAAGAAAACTATCTACACGGGAAAGCTCCCAACAAGCAAAAGAAGAAAAAGAAAATCTTTTTTCTTTTTTCTCAAACTAGACAGACACACGCAAAGAAAACGAGAAAAATAAAATAAACTAGCATGGATGATACAGTGGCAAAGTGTGAACACCGGCTAACAAAGTGAAAGCATAAGCAAGAATGTAAAGTCGGTGAGAACACGTACTCACCCAAGCTTAGGATTTTGGCCTAACTTGGTCTACTCCCAACGTGGGAAATAACCAGCTCCTGGGTACTCTGGAGTGGACTGTGGATGCCACTGCTGTGTGAGCTCCTCTGTCTCCCACTGATAAACTGGCGTCTGGTACTCGACTGGCGGCTCGGGCACGGGCACCGGTGGTTCGGTCAAGCCCCAATATGCGTAGATGTCCGAGGGCATAATAGTGTACCTACGTGCATGAAGATTGAACAAAGAAGGAGCAGGCAAAGTAATAGTCTCACGAGTACCCTGACTAAATAGCAGGTTATAGATCATCCTTCCACCTATATCTCTATCAAGAAAGACATGGTGAACCATGCTATCATAATCTAGATATCTCTCGGGAAGAAGCATCTCTTCTTCCTCCTCCAGTCTAATAGGTATCTCAAATTATGTATCAAGACGAGTAGCGTAGATACCTCCATAGATAACACCTTAAGAACGGTTCAGGTTCAACTGTTGAGCTACTATAGCGCCCAAGCTATAAGTTTTATCATTATAAAGGGCTTCGTGCAAGACCGCAAGATCTGGGGAACTAAGTGACCCAGCTTTTCCACGGCCAATCAAACATTTTCCCACAAATAGTGAGAAGTACCGAAGCATGGGAAAATGTATGCTAGCAGCTCTAGCGCAAGACACTCCTCTCTCCTCTCCTACAACAATTGTACCAATAAAAGCTTCCAAGTTCCATGGACGAGGTTCATGAATATCCCCTATGTAAGGTAATTTGCAAACATTGCAAAAATCCTGGAGTGACATGCGCTAGGGAAGATCATAAAGTTTAAACTCAACCATAGAGGATTCTTCCTCAGATAGAAGTTAAAGCTTTGTACAAAGATATTAGTGAGGAGAAGGTATTGCGAACACTTATTTTCAACGAAGGCGGTAAGGCCTGCGTTCTCCACCAAGTGCTAAAAGTCCTCATAAATTCCAGCGGCGCGTAAGAACATGTCACTTGGCCACTCGCACGCTCGAACTTCCACGACTCGAGGGACCAGATACTTGGGCTTCTCTTCACTCCCATCATCCTTGGGGTCACGGCTTGACGAGCCTCTCAAGAACCTCCTCATCTTTTCCCTTTTCTATCTCTGAAAATTTCTGATATTTTTAGTGATTCTAAGGAAAAGTGAATAAAGCTCAACGAAACTCGTAGCAACTACTCCCACAAGTGCCTAGAGACCATATTACGCATCAAAACTACTTGGGACCAGCTAGAATCAGCATGCAAAGCTCAAGAACATGGTCACCAAGGCAGCAAAAATACGCGGAGTATAAGGCACTAGAGCAAAAACTAATTGGACCAATGGAGGAGTCACTTACCAAGGAGTAATTTCCCCAAAACAATTCGGAGAACGGTGATTTGAGCAAAGAGATTGAAAATCCCAACAGGAGGAGCAAGAACACGGGTTTGAGCTGTGAAACGATTTTTATGGAGGTAGGAGAAGCGGATGGGAGCAAGAATGAGTGGAGGGGGTGCGTGTGGGCCTCACAAGCCTGGGTGGCGCGACCAGGGGGGTGCCCGCTCCCCTAGGGTTTCTGGCCCACTGGTGTGGCCCCCAGACACACTCTTTGTCCTAGTATTTTTAAATTATTCCAGAAAAAATCATACTAGATTTTCACAGCGTTCGGAGAACTTTTATTTTCGGGGTATTTTACTACTGAAGCTAAAACAGAAAACAGGGAAAACTAAACTAAATCTATCATTTTTCTTCTAAGCAACCTAAAGTGAAAGCTTGGAACAGAGGTTTGTGACTCCTCAATTCTTCCGTCTCATGGTAATCGAAAGAAATCCGTCAATGGGGTTGATCAAATCCCCTCGACAAAACTTTCTCGAATCGCAAAAGAGAACGGAGAATTTTTCGAACAGTCACTAGGTCACCTCAATGGGGATGTGTATCTCCCCAACAAGAAAATCATACTTCATCTTGACACGAGGAATAGGGCATTCAAAGCTCCCGATAAGAATCGATGAAGTTTTTTCGATAGCATTGATGCAATGTACTCGATATTGTTTCTTCGGAAAGTGCACCGTATGCTCATTACCGTTGACATGGAAAGTGACATTGCCTTTGTTGCAATCTATAACAGCCCCTGCAATGTTTAAAAAGGGTCTTCCGAGGATGACCGCCATGGCATCGTCCTCGGGAATATCCAAGATAACAAAGTTTGTTAAGATAGTAGTGTTAGCAACCACAACAGGCACATCCTCGCAAATGCCGATAGGGAAAGCAGTTTATTTGTCGGCCATTTGCAGAGATATTTCTGTGGGTGTCAACTTAACCAGTTCAAGTCTACGATAAAGAGAGACAGGCATAAAACTAACACCAGCTCCAAGGTCGCATAACGTAGTTCTAACGTAGTTGCCTTTAATGGAGCAAGGTAAGTGGGCACACCGGGATCAGCTAGTTTCTTAGGAGTTCCACCCTTGAAAGTGTAATTAGCAAGCATGGCGGAGATCTCAAGATCAGGTATCCTCCTCTTATTAGTCACTATATATTTCATGTACTTAGCATATGGAGACATTTTGAGCATATCTGTCAAACGCATCTGCAGAAAGACAAGTCTGATCATTTCAACGAAGCGCTCAAAATCCTCATCATCCTTTTTCTTGGGTGGTTTGGGAGGCAAGGGCATAGGTTTCTGAACCCATGGTTCCCTTTCTTTACCGTGCTTCCTAGCAACAAAGTCATTCTTATCATATCTCTTAGTCTTAGGCTGTGGGTTATCAAGATCAACACTAGGTTCAATCTCCACATCCTTTTCATTGCTAGGTTGAGCATGTTCATGAACATCACTATTGATATTATCATTAGGCTCATGTTCATCACCAGATTGTGTTTCAACATCAAAGACAGAGGCATCGTTTGGACTCTGAGGGGTAGCAGCAACATTGCTAGCGTGCAGGTTCCTATCATCTTTCTTCTTCTTTCTAGGATGACTAGGTGCATCAGTGCTAACTCCTTGAGAATCTTGTTCAACTCTCTTCGGATGACCCTCAGGATACAAAGGTTCCTGGGTCATTCTTCCGCCTCTAGTCATGACTCTGACGGAATTGTCATTCAACTCGTTGAGCAAGTCATTCCGAGCTTTTACGTACTTGTTCTACCTGACTAGTAACCATAGAGGCATGTTTACTCAGAAGCTTAAGATCATTGACATTTCTGTCCACACAAGCACTTAAATGACTAAGCATACGAGCATTCTTGTCCAATTGTCTGCTAACATAATCATTGAAACTAGCAGGTTTAGCAAATTCATCCATGCATAAGCTAGCAGGTTTATCAAAAGTAATATCACTCTCATCAAACCTATG
This sequence comes from Hordeum vulgare subsp. vulgare, assembly GCF_904849725.1. Classification (NCBI taxonomy): domain Eukaryota; kingdom Viridiplantae; phylum Streptophyta; class Magnoliopsida; order Poales; family Poaceae; genus Hordeum; species Hordeum vulgare. The sequence continues at coordinate 115,615,638 of NC_058518.1, read as the reverse complement.
TAGAGAATTTACTTCTACTACCTTTATCGGGTTATCGAGACCATGGATCTCTTCGATAGGTGGTTGGTTTTTGACATCTTCAGATTTAATGCCTTTCTCTTGCATAGATTTCTTGGCTTCTTGCATATCTTCAGGACTGAGTAATAGAATACCTCTTTTCTTCGGAGTTGTCTTAGGAGGTGGTTCGGGAATAGTCCAAGCATTCTCATTGCACAAGATGTTGTTCAACAGAATCTCAGCTTGTTCTATGGTTCGTTCCCTAAAAACACTACTGACACAACTATCTAAGTGGTCTTTGGAAGCATCGGTAAGTCCATTATAGAAGATATCAAGTATCTCATTCTTCTCAAGAGGGTGATCAGGCAAAGCATTCAGTAGCTGGATAAGCCTCCCCCAAGCTTGTGGGAGACTCTCTTCTTCAGCTTGAGCAAAGTTGTATATTTCCTGCAAGGCAGCTTGCTTCTTATGGGCAAGGAAATATTTTTCAGAGAAGTAGTAGACCATATCCTAGGGGCTACACACACAACCAGGAGCAAGAGAAGTGAACCAGGTCTTAGCATCATCCTTTAGCGAGAAAGGAAACAGCTTGAGCATATAGTAGTGGTGGATCTTTTCCTCACTAGTGAATAGGGTGGCTATATCGTGCAGTTTGGTAAGATGGGCTAGAACCGTTTCAGACTCATAACCGTGAAAAGGATCAGATTCGACCAGAGTGATTAGCTCAGGGTCGATAGAGAATTCATAATCCTTATCGGTCACAAAGATAGGTGAAGTGGCAAACTTCGGGTCGTATTTCATCCTAGCGTTTAGAGATTTTTCTTTCCACTTGCGTAGAAGTTTCTCAACATCATAGCTATCCTTACACGCAAGAAAATCCTCAGCTATCTCTCACTCCATAACATAGCGCATATCAGGCATAACAGGCAATTCACGCATAGTAGCAGGTTGTACTTCAATAGTATCAGCAGTTACAGAAGCATCATCACATGTAGCAGCAACTCTAGCAATATGTGCATCAAGGAATGCACCAAGTGGCAAAGCAGTATCAGGCATAGCATGCATAGTATCAAGCATGGCATCATCAGGCATAGTATCAAGCATAGCATCATCAGGCATAGTATCAAGCATAGCATCATCAGGCATAGTATCAAGCATAGCATCATAAGCAGCAGAAGTAGCATCATCAAGCACATGCGACATATCAAGATTTCTAGCAGGAGGCGAAGTCGCAAACTTACTCCAAACTGAAGGTGAATCAAGTGCAGAGCTAGATGGCAATTCCTTACCTCTCCTCATAGTGGAAGACATGATTTTAGTTCTTGGATCTTTCAGATTCTTTCATAGTGATCAGCAGATGTCAATCCCAAGTGACTTAGAGAATATAGTTGTGCCTGCCCGGCAACGGCGCCAGAAAAAGCATTGATGTCCCACAAGCATATGGGATCGCAACAGTTTTCGAGGGTAGAGTATTCAACCCAAATTTATTGATTCGCTCACAAGGGGAAGCTAAAGAATATTCTCAAGTATTAGCATCTGAGTTGTCAATTCAACCACACCTGAAAGATTGGTGTCTGCAAGCAAAATATCAGTAGCAAGGTAGTATGATAGCAACGGCACCAGAAAAAGCTTCGACAATCCCTGGCAACGGCGCTAGAAAAAGCCTTGTTGACGGGATGTTAGCGCAAACAAAGTCTTGCAACAGGTAATAGCGGAGTAGCAAGTAATAGCAGTAGAAGCAGCAGCAGCAAAGTAACAAGTAGCATCAGTAGTGACAGTAGTAGCAAAGTGGCCCAATCCCTCTTGTAGCAAGGGACAAGCCTAGGCCAAGTAATGTAGCGAGAACCAGTAGTAAAAGACTCGTAGGCAGTGGATCAGTGATGGATGAGTGTGACAGATGTGATTCATCATGTAACAGCTATAACACGGAGAGAATTGTCCAGTATGTGTCTCCCGTTCGAAAGGGAGGCATCTATAAATATGCATGTCTTTGCATATTTATAACCATCGTCCTTTCGGATTGTCCAATATTATCCATGGACAGCCCGAGTATGTGTAGATTGGGTTCATTTTCCCGTATGCTCTGCTCTGGATCCAATGCGTAATTTCGTCGGTGCCTCCCTGTTGTTCTTCGGGTACACATCCTCTCTGCTTATTGCCGAGACGTGTATCAGGAGAACAGCGGGGAGGTGGTGCCGAAATTCTACGTCAGATCTGGAGCAGAGCATGGGAAAATGAACCCAATCTACACATACTCGGGTGGGATTAGGGTCTATCTCTACCTATTAGCGTGTAGGTTGCATGGACGTAATAATGCTGACAAACTTGATTAGCGGATGAATATAGATGATGAATTATATATATATTTCTTGTGTGTCCATAGGTAGGCAAGATGAGTGATCGATCTTGGATGTACACTGGTCACCCTACTCAGAAAGACATGACCAATGATTGCTTAACAAAAACCAGGGGGTTTGTGAGAGCCGCATTTGCAAATGGCCAGCAAAAACATGGTGCCCCTGCCCCAACTGCGACAAATGGAAAAAGAAGACAAAGTTTTAAATGGGTAAACACCTGCAGAAGTGGGGTTTTACGCCTAATTATAATGTGTGAACTTTTCATGGTGAGTCTGAGCAACGTGCTAGAGCTGAGGTGGTTCGTCGTCGCACCGATGAGCATGGTACCGGGATCGAAGACATGGTGCAAGACTTTGATGATGCTCGGGATTCGGACGGTGAGATGGAGGAATCTGCAAAGGCCTTCTATGAAATGTTGGAGTCTTCAAAACGTATACTACGGAACACGCATGGACTCACAAGTCATGCTTATGGGATCTCCCTTACTTCAAAGACCTCATTTGCCCACACAACATCAACGTGATGCACACTGAAAAGAATATTGCGGAGGCCATTTTTGGTACATTGTTCGTCTTAGAGGGGAAGTCAAAGGATAATCCTAAGGCTAGAATTGACTAGGAGGCTCTATGTGATAGACCGTTACAAAACTTGCGACAACGGAAAGGAAAGCAAATCATAGCGAAGCCAAAGGCATGGTTTAATCTTGAAAGGGAAGCTATGAGGGAAATGCTATTGTGGGTGAAAATGCGGTTGATGTTCACGATGGGTATGCTGCGAATCTAAAGAGGGGAGCAAGTCTTGAAAAATTTAGTCTCAAGAGTCATGATTGGCACATATGGCTTGAGCTGGTAATGCCGGTGATGTTGTGTGGCTTTATCCCTGAGGATGAATGGCTAGTACTGGCAGAGCTGAGCTATTTCTTCCATTCTCTTTGTGCGAAAGAACTATCGCCTGGCGTGCTAGATGAAATGGAAGAGTTGGCAGCGGAGTTGATCTGCAAATTAGAAAGGATCTTTCCACCGAGCTTCTTTAATCCAATGCAACACTTTATTTTGCATATCCCGATCGAGGCAAGATTGGGGGGCGTTCAAAATGGATGGTGCTTCTCAACTAAGAGGATGCATAAGACGCTTCGAGCTAAATGTAAAAATAAACGTAGAATTGAAGCATCGATGGCCGAGGCATTCATTACTAAGGAGGCGACAAACTTTGTGGTAGCACACTACGAAGCCAAAAAATCATCATTTGCATAACCCGAAGCCTCGGTACAATGATGGCGATCCTAAAAAGGGTCGATCCAACCTCAACCCATTCAAAGGGAAGTTCGCACCAGCCGGTGCTTTGAAAGGGGAATCGTTGGATGTCGAAGAATGGCGGACCATTTCATTGTATATCTTCAACAACCTAACAGAAGTGCTGCCATACATCGAGAATGTTCTCGGTATATTATTGTTCCGCAACTTCTAATTCCTTTGAATTGCTCTTATTCTCGGATATTTGATATAGTCGATACGTCGCCGAATTCTCGGATGGAGCTGTCATCGAAAAGGATTCCGTCGAAGAGTATGAGATTCTGGCATATCATGGAGGAGATTATCGCGGTTTCATCTCTTGGTTCAAATAAAGGGTAATTAATTAGCATTAATGGGCCATTTTATTTCTTGGTCTAATTTGCGGCTGATGCATCCATTCTTCTGTATTAAACGTGTAGGCTGATGCAGAGTCTATGGACACCGAGTTGAGACAAGTCGCTATTGGTTTTGACTATAAGGTCCGTTCATTTGACAAGTACAACATCAATGGGTATCACTTTCGTACCTTTGGCAAAGAGCTATCTATGCCTGACCTAAATACTACAAATTGTTATGTCTCTACTATCGGCGAAGGAGGTACCGAGTATTATGGAAGAGCTGAAGCAATTTATGAACTTTTATTCTATTGTGAAAACCCACCAACCGTCATAGTCTTCAAATGTTATTGGTTTGAGCCTAGGGAGACTAGAAGGACTCATGAACATATATGACTAGTCGAAATCAACCAAAACACCCATTTAGATGTTCCCGATGTCTATATTACAGCTCTACACGCGACACAAGTTTTCTATCTACCGTGGGCCTGCCAAACTGATCCAAATCCGAAAGGTTGGGATGTCGGTAATGAAGTGCCGCCACATTTTAGACCACCTACCCTCAATGAAGTGGATTACGAACCTCACATTAACCCAGACACATATGAAGGAGAATTCTTCCAAGAAACACGTATGTCCAAAAAACGTTTCAAGAACCGTTCTACTTCACCCCAGAACATTGAAGTAGACAGTGACAGTGAATCCGTCTTAACCCCGGAGCCGGAACAGGAAGAGCCAGAAGAAGAAGAGGTTACTGTTGCAGATGTCCTGTCACTTCTTGACCGATTACATAATGGAGGCCTTCCACATGTTCTTCCTGATAGTGATGATGATGCTGCATTTATTGATGATATTGATGATCATGATGCATTTATTGACCCCAAAGCATATATAGATCAAGATTGTTATTAGTTCATGTCAGGTATGCAACTATTACTATATACATATATAATTTTTTAGTTCATGTTAGGTATGCAATTTTTATTAGTCATGTTGGTATTTATGATGATGATACACTTAAATTATATACGTTTTATTACTCATGTTGGTATTCATGTCTTACTAATTTCATTTACTCTTTGTTATGGCAGGTGTTGAAATATGGTGGGAAAGGGTCGAAAGGACTCCGTGGCTCCTTCTTCGTCGGCGGGTGGTGGGATAGGTACATCTATTCCTGCCTCGCCTCTCCGGAGATCATTGCTCGCTACTCTGCATGGAGGGGCTGCTTCTTCTACTCCCGCGGCCCCCGTGAGAGGAGGTCGACCCCCCGCGAAGACGAGAGCTACTAAAGGTACACGTGGCCGCGAGAGAGGTAGGGTGGCTGCCATATGAACAAGAGCTATACATAGTTATCAGTAGCGCTGGATAGGGAAGCGCTACTGCTAACACTACTTACCAGTAGCGGTGCCCATACCAGCACTACTAGGGTTTAGCTGTAGCGTGATAGCAGTAGCGCTTGGCCCAACGCTACTGCTATGCATATTTCAAGCGCTACTACTAGGGTTTTCCCTAGTAGTTTAACACACAGTAGGTAATAAACAACTAACCTAATTAAACTAATTAACAATAGGTAATTACCACTAACAACTAGCCTAATTACCACTAACAACTAACAACTAACCTAACTAACCTAATTAACAGTAGGTAACCACTAACAACTAACCAAACTAACCTAACTAACCAAACTAACAGTAGGTAATTAACAACTAACCTAACTAACCTAATTAACGAATTAAACGAAAAAAGGAAACAAATAAGGACTCACCGGAGGGGGGCGGCCGGGCGATGAGGACGGTGCAGGGAGGACGACCGTAGAGGAGGAGGGGGCGCAGGGAGGAGGCGGTGCGCTGGGACGAAGGGGCTGGTAGTGGTGGAGGCGGGGCGACGCGGTGGTGAAGGAGCGGGTCGTGGGAAGGAGGAGCACGTGGTGGTGGAGGAGAGGGCGGTGGTGGCGGAGGGGTGGTGGTGGAGAAGGGGCGAGCTTCGACGGCGGTGGTGGAGGAGGAGGTCTGATACGTCCATTTTGCATCATGCTCTCATGTTGATATTTATAGCTTTATGGACTGTTATTATACTTTGTGGTACCATACTTATGCCTTTTCTCTCTTATTTTGCAAGGTTTATTTGAAGAGGGAGAATACCGGCAGCTGGAATTCCGGACTGGAAAAGGAGCAAGTACGAGTCCTCTATTCTGCGCAACTCCAAATGCCCTGAAAATCAACGTGGATTTTTTTGGGAATATATCCAAAATACTGGGCGAAAGAAGTGTCAGAGGGGAGCTGCCAGGGCCCGCAAGCCTGGTTGCCGCGGCCTACCCCCCTGGCCGCGGCAACAGGGCTTGTGGGCACCCTGGTGTTCCACTGGCCCCCTCTTTTGCTATATGAAGGGATTCGTCCGAGAAAAAATCATGGTGGAGCTTTTTCGTGGATTCTCCGCCGCCACGAGGTGGAACTTGAGCAGAACCAATCTAGAGCTCCGACAGGACGATCCTGCCGGGGAAACTTCCCTCCTGGAGGGGGAAATCGTCGCCATCGTCATCACCAACACTCCTATCATCGGAGGGGAGTCATCTCCATCAACATCTTCATTAGCACCATCTCCTCTCCAAACCCTAGTTCATCTCTTGTAATCAATCTCCATATTGGGACTCCGATTGGTACTTGTAAGGTTGCTAGTAGTGTTGCTTACTCTTTGTAGTTGATGCTAGTTGGATTACTTGGTGGAAGAGTTTATGTTCAGATCCTTGATGCTACTGATTACACCGCTGATCATGATTATGATTATGCTTTGTGAGTAGTTACTTTTGTTCCTAAGGACATGGGATAAGTCATGCTGATAATAGTCATGTGAATTTGGTATTCGTTCGGTATTTTGATATGATGTATGTTGTCTTTTACTCTAGTGGTGTTATGTGAATGTCGACTACATAACACTTCACCATCTTTGTGCCTAGAAGAAGTCATTGGGGAGTAGTAAGTAGATGATGGGTTTCTAGAGTGACAGAAGCTTAAACCCCAGTCTATGTGTTGCTTCGTAAGGGGTTGATTTGGATCCTCTAGTTTAATGCTATGGTTAGACGTTGTCTTAATTCTTCTTTCGTAGTTGTGGATGCTTGCGAGATGGGTTAATCATAAGTGGGATGCTTTTCCAAGTAAGGGAAGTACCCAAGCGCCGGTCCACCCACATATCAAACTATCAAAGTAACGAACGCGAATCATATGAACATGATGAAACTAGCATGACAAAAATTCCCGTGTGTCCTCGGGAGCATTTTTCCTCTTATAAGACTTTGTTCAGGCTTGTCCCTTTCTATAAAAGGGATTGGGCCACTTTTCTGCACCGTTTCTACTACTTTTTACTTGTTACTTTTCGCTTGCTACGTTTCACCTCACTACACCATCACTTGTTACCGCTACTTTCACTGCTTGCAGTTATTACCTTGCCGAAAACCGTTTATCAGATCCTTCTTCTCCTCGTTGGGTTCATCACTCTTACTTATCGAAAGGACTACGATTGATACCCTATACTTGTGGGTCATCAAGACTCTTTTCTGGCGCCATTGCCGGGGAGGAAAGCGCCTTTGGTAAGTGGAATTTGGTAAGGAAACATTTATATACCGTGCTGAAATTTATTGTCACTGGTCACTATGGAAAGTGTTCCTTTGAGGAATTTGTTCGGGGTATCTTCACCACGAACGGAAGAACGAGGAGTTGCTCCTCAACCTAAGGTACCCACTGAAAATATCTTTCATGAAATTCCTTCGGGTATGCTTGAGAAAGTGCTGGCTAATCCTTTTACAGGAGATGGATCATCACATCCAAACTTGCATCTCATCTGTGTAGATGAAGTTTGTGGTTTATTTAAGCTTGCAGGTTTGCCCGAGGATGAGGTAAAGAAGAAAGTCTTTCCTTTATCTTTGAAGGATAAGGCGTTGACATGGTATAGGCTATGTGATGATACTGGATCGTGGGACTACAATCGGTTGAAATTGGAATTTCATCAAAAGTTTTACCCTATGCATTAAGTACATCGTGATCGGAATTATATTTATAACGTTTGGCCTCGTGACAGGGAAAGCATAGCTCAAGCTTGGGGAGGCTTAAATCAATGCTATATTGATGCCCCAATAATGAGATATCGAGAGAAATTATCACTCAAAACTTTTATGCTCGGCTTTCTCATGAAGATCGTACCATGCTTGACACTTCTTGTACCGGTTCTTTTATGAAGAAGGATATTGACCACAAGTGGAATTTATTGGAAAGAATCAAACGTAACTCTGAAGATTGGGAGCTTGAAGAAGGTAAGGAGTCAGGTATGAATCGCCAGTTTGATTGCGTTAAATCTTTTGTTGAAACAAACACTTCTACAGATTTTAGCGCTAAGTATGGACTTGACTCTGAGATAGTAGCTTCTCTATGTGAATCTTTTTCTTCTCATATTGATCTTCCCAAAGAGAAGTGGATTAAGTATCATCCGCCTGTAGAAGTCAACATAGTTAAACCCAATCTAGTTGAAGAGAAAGTCATTGCCTTTAGTGATCGTATTGTTCCTTGTGCCTACGCTGAGAAACCACCTTACCCTGCTAGGAAAAAGGATTATTCTAAAGCTCCAACTGTGATACGTAGGGGTTACATTAGACCACTTGCACCCCCTGAGGAAATTAGAGTTGAACCTAGTGTTGCTATTATTAAAGATCTCTTAGCCGAAGACATAGACGGGCATGTTATCAAATTCTGTGAGGACTCCGCTAGAATTGCTAAACCTCACGCGAAAGACAAATACGGACCTGTAGTTGGCCTGCCCATTGTTTCTGTCGAGATAGGAGATCACTGTTATCATGGTTTATGTGATACGGGTGCTAGTGTTAGTGCAATACCCCGGTCCCTATATGATGAAATCAAAGATGAGATTGCACCTGCTGAGTTAGAACCCATGTAAGTCACTATTACACTAGCTAATAGAGACACTATCTGCCCTGTGGGAATTGTGAGAGACGTAGAAGTCCTGTGTGGTAAGACGAAGTATCCTACTGATTTCCTCGTCCTTGCTACTACACAAGATAGCTTTTGTCCCATCATATTTGGTAGACCCTTTCTCAACACTGTCAATTCTCATATTGATTGCGTTAAACAGACTATCACTATTAGTTTCGAGGGTGTGTCTCATGAATTTAACTTCTCCAAGTTTGGAAGACAACCCCATGAAAAAGAGTCGCATGGTAGGGATGAAATCACTGCTCTTGCCTCCATTGCCGTACCTCCTACGGTTCCTTTAGAGCAATATCTGCTTGAGCATGAAAATGATATGCATACGGATGAAAGAGATGAGATAGATAAAATTGTTTTAGAACAATATCCTATTCTCAAGAATAATCTGCCCGTTGAACTGCTTGGGGATCCTCCCCTACCAAAGGGTGATCCTGTGTTCGAGCTAAAACAATTACCAGATACTCTTAAGTATGCCTATCTTGATGAGAAGGAGATATATCCTGTTATTATTAGTGTTCACCTCTCGAATCACAAAGAGAAGAAGTTATTAAAAACTTTGAGGAAGCACAGTGCTGCTATTGGATATACTCTTGATGATCTTAAGGGTATTAGTCCCACTCTATGTCAGCACAAGATTAAAACTGATCCTGATTCTAAGCCAGTTGCTGATCATCAACGGAAATTAAATCCAATGATGAAAGAGGTCGTGAGAAAAGAAATATTAAAGCTTATGGAAGCAGGAATCATTTATCCTGTTGCTCATAGTGATTGGGTAAGTCTAATACATTGCGTACCTAAGAAGGGAGGTATCACCGTCGTTCCTAATGATAAGAATGAACTAATCCCACAAAGGATTATTACTGACTATAGGATGGTGATAGACTTCCGGAAACTGAACAAGGCAACCAGGAAATACCATTATCCCTTGTCGTTTATCGACCAAATGCTAGAAAGGCTATCTAAACACACACACTTCTGCTTTCTAGACAGTTATTCAGGTTTCTCGCAAACACCTGTTGCACAATCTGATCAGGAGGAAACCACTTTCACCTGCCCCTTCGGTACCTTTGCTTATGGACGTATGCCTTTTGGCTTGTGCAATGCACCTGCCACCTTTCAAAGATGTATGATGCCTATATTCTCTGACTTTTGTGAAAAGATTGTTGAGGTTTTCATGGATGATTTCTTCTTTTACGGTTCTTCCTTTGACAACTGCCTCAGCAACCTTGATCGAGTCTTATAGAGATGCAAAGATACCAACCTCGTCTTGAACTGGGAGAATTGCCACTTCATGGTTAATGAAGGCATCGTCTTAGGACACAAAATCTCTGAGAAAGGCATTGAAGTTGATAAGGCTAAGGTTGATGCAATTGATAAAATGCCTTGCCCCACAGATATCAGAGGTATACGAAGTTTCCTAGGTCATGCTGGTTCCTATAAAAGGTTCATTAAAGACTTCTCTAAGATTTCTAGGCCTCTTACCAACCTCTTGCAGAAGGATGTTCCTTTTATTTTTGATGAGGATTGTGAGGAAGCTTTCGAAATACTTAAGAAGGCCTTGATAACCACACCTGTTGTTCAACCACCCGATTGGAACTTGCCCTTTGAAATCATGTGCGATGCTAGTGATTATGCTGTTGGTGCTGTTCTAGGACAAAGAGTTGACAAGAAGTTGAATGTCATTCACTACGCTAGTAAAACTCTAGACAGTGCCCAAAGAAACTATGGCACTACGGAGAAGGAGTTTTTAGCAGTCGTGTTTGCATGTGAAAAGATCAGATCTTATATAGTTGACTCCAAAGTCACTATTCACTCTCATCATGCTGCTATTAAGTACCTTATGGAGAAGAAGGACGCTAAGCCTAGGCTAATCAGATGGGTTCTCCTACTGCATGAATTTGATTTGCACGTTGTTGACCAAAAGGGTGGTGATAACCCTGTAGCAGATAACTTGTCTAGGCTAGAGAATGTCCTTGATGACCCACGACCTATTGATGACAGCTTTCCTGATGAGCAATTGAGTGTCATCCGCACTTCACATAGTGCACCATGGTATGCTGATTACGCAAACTATATCGTAGCCAAATACATACCACCCAGTTTCACCTACCAGCAAAAGAAGAAATTTTTCTTTGATTTGAGACACTAATTTTGGGATGATCCTCACCTTTATAAGGAAGGAGTAGATGGTGTTATTAGACGTTGTGTGCCTGAACATGAACAGGGACAGATCCTGCAGAAGTGTCATTCCGAAGCCTACAGAGGACACCATGCTGGAGATAGAACTGCTCATAAGGAATTGCAATCAGGTTTCTATTGGCCCACTCTCTTCAAGGATGCCCGTAAGTTTGTCTTGTCTTGTGAGGAATGCCAAAGAATAGGGAACATCAGTAAGCGCCAGGAAATGCCTATGAACTATTCACTTGTCATTGAACCATTTGATGTCTGGGCTTTGATTATATGGGACCTTTCCTGAGTTCCAATGGGTATACTCACATCTTAGTTGTTGTGGATTACGTCACTAAGTGGGTAGAAGCTATCCCCACTAGAAATGTTGATCACTACACCTCTATTAAGATGCTTAAAGAAGTCATTTTCCCAAGATTTGGAGTCCCTAGATATCTGATGACTGATGGCGGTTCACACTTCATTCATGGTGTTTTCCGCAAGATGCTAGTTAAGTATGATATCAACCATAGAGTTGCATCTCCTTATCATCCTCAGTCTAGTGGTCAAGTGGAGTTGAGTAATAGGGAGATCAAATTGATCTTACAAAATACCGTCAATAGATCTCGAAAGAATTGGTCTAGCAAACTTGACAATGCACTGTGGGCTTATAGGACTGCTTATAAGAATCCCATGGGCATGTCGCCGTATAAAATGGTTTACGGTAAGGCCTGTCATTCACCTCTTGAGCTGGAACACAAAGCTTATTGGGCAATCAAAGAGCTCAACGTTGATTTCAAACTTGCCGGTGAGAAGCGGTTGTTTGATATCAGCTCATTAGATGAATGGAGGGCCCAGGCATATGAGAATGCCAAGTTGTTCAAGGAAAAGGTTAAGAGATGGCACAATAAAAGAATACAAATACGAGAGTTCAATGTAGGTGATTATGCCCTGCTATACAATTCTCGCTTAAGATTCTTCGCAGGCAAGCTTCTCTATCAATGGGAAGGTTCCTACGTTGTCGAGGAAGTATATCGTTCCGGTGCCATCAAAATCAATAACATGAAAGGTAATTTTCCTAGAGTGGTAAATGGGCAAATAATCAAGCATTAGATCTGTGGTACTCCCATAAATGTTGAGACCAATATCATCAATACCATAACTCCAGAGGAGTACATAAGGGATGTTTATGAGCCTGTTTCAGACCCTGAAAATGAAGAGGTATGTGTTTCGGTAAGTAATTGGACTCCGAAACTTTTCCAATAGGAAATTTTCTCCGTTTTGGAATTTTTGCAAAATTAGAAAAATAAAAAGCAGTCCGGAGAGCGCACGAGGCGGCCACAAGCTTGGTTCCCGCGGCCTCCCCCTGGCCGCGGCAACAGGGCTTGTGGGCACCTCGTGTGCCTCCCGGACTCCGGTTTCTTGCGGAGCACTCCTTCTGGTCCAGAAAAATCATTATATATGCACCCCGAGGGTTTTGATCTCCGTATCGCGCAGTTTTCCTCTGTTTTCCTTTCGAGCCTGTTTTCTGCCGCAGATCTAGGTCAAGATATCTTCTCAGGATTCAGAGGGGGAGAGCTATGTGGTTGATTACCTTGCTAACCCCAAGGTCTATGGGGACTAGCAACCATATGGTTGGACCACTGACAAGGAAGAGGACTATGATCCCAAAGGGAAGGAACAAACGAGTTCCGATGAAGAGGAGGCTCCTCTACCTCAACCTGGACGCACTCATGTGGAGTTCAAGAAGTCAAGCCTCCCTGACCAAAGGAATAAGCCTAAGTCCTTGTTTATCCCTTCTCGTTTCTTGTAGGAGAGTAAGCACGAACTTTTCCATAGAGTGTTGAATCTTGAGGAGGAAAATGATGATCTGAGGGAGCAAAACTTTATGCTCAAGTGAAAATTAGACAAGCTCAAGACTGCTTGAACAACTCCACCACCATCACCACCAAAGTAAGACAACTAAGCATTGGTATGGGCAACTCCCTTGGCTTATGCCAAGCTTGGGGGAGTTGCCTTGGTATCGTATCACCTTTATATATTTTGCTTTTACCTTTGTTTTAGTTCTTTCCTTTTCAGTTTTTATTTCTTCTCTTAGCGAAATAAGTCTTTAGTGTTTAGTTTGAGTCTTTTGCCTTGTGTCTCCCCCGATGTATACGAGCTTGCGAGCTACATAATAAAGAGTATCTTAGTCAAGGGATTTGTTTTGTGCCGTGATAAAAAGTATGAAAAGAACGATAGCATGAAAGATCATGAGATGATCTTATGGAAAGTGATAGCTTCACATATAACAAGTATGATGATTGAAACTTGTTGAGAATATACCAACATAGACCTCAGTCATTGTTGCAATTAATAAGAAGTAATAAGGAAAGAGAGGTTCACATATAAATATATCATCTTAGACACTTTCTATAATTGTGAGCACTCACCAAACTATTACATGCTTAGAAGTAGATGTTGGACAAGGAAGACAACATAATGAATTGTGTTTGCTTAGTTCCAAGCAATGTTATATGACTAGAGATCCCTTAGCATGTGACGATTGCTTCCACCTCATATTAGCCAAAACTCCCGCACCAAGTAGAGATACTACTTATGCATCCATAAACCTTCAACCCAGTTTTGCCATGAGTGTCCACCATACGTACCTATGGATTGAAGAAGATCCCTCAAGTAAGTTGTCATCGGTGCAAGCAATAAAAATTGCTCTCTAAATATGTATGATCTATTAGTGTGTGGAAAATAAGCTTTATACGAACCTGTGATGAGGAAGACACAAAAGCGACAGACTGCATAATAAAGTTCTTTATCACAGGGGGCAATATAAAGTGACGTTCCTCCGTACTAAGAGGACACACATCCAAACCTCAAAAGTGCATGACAACCTCTGCTTCCCTCTGCGAAGGGCCTATCTTGTACCTTTACTTTTTTCCCTTGTAAGAGTTATGGTGATCCTCACCAATTCCTTATTTAGCCTTTTTCTTGGTGAACGTTGATTGCAATCTCTGGCGATGGCTAGACGAATGCTGATGACAACAAACCTTCCCCTGCAACGGCACCAGAAGAATGCTGCTAGCACTCCCCAGCAACGAAACTAGAAGAATGTTGTTGATGGCCCACCAGCGCGTGGGTTCGCAACAGTTTTCGAGGGTAGAGTATTCGACCCAAATTTGTTGGTACGCTAGGCGGGAGGTGAGAGAATACTCTCAAATATTAGCAGCTGAATTTGTCAGATTCAACCGCACCTGAAAGATTAGTATCTGCAAGCAAAGTAGTACAGCAAAGTAGTATGATAACAACGGTGTCAGAAACGATCTATTGACGACAGACTATTCCTAACGATTGTATCAATGGCGCCAAGTTGCCTCGTTGATGAAAGTTGTCAGTTTCCGTCAACGTCCAGCGAACCAAAATTGTAGCAGGTAGCAGCAGAGCAAGACAAGTAACAACAGTAGCAACAGTAGTAGCAGCAGCAGCACAAAACAAGTAACAGCAGTAGGACAAACTCGTAGGCAATGGGTCGGTGATTTTTTTGGATGATATTCATCATGCAACAGCTATAACACGGAGAGATATGTGGCTAGCTCCTATTCGTCAATGTGATGTAGGCATGCATTTTGTGTGTCATCATACGTGCTTAGGGAAAAGAACTTGCATGCCATCTATTGTCCACCCCTCCTGTGGCAGCGGGGTCCAAAAAGAAACTACGTGATGTTCTCCTTTTAATAAAGAACCGGACTAACACATTATCACTTGGTGAACACACGAACTCGTCAAACTATGGTCATCACCGGGAGTGGTTCCGGTTATTCTCACTCCGGGGTTGCCGGATCATAACACATAGTAGGTAACTACAACTTGCAAGATCGGATCTAAAACACACATATATTGGTGACAACATAATAATTTCAGATCTGAAATCATGGCACTCGGGCCCTAGTGACAAGCATTAAGCATGGCAAAGTAGTAGCAACATCAATCTCAGAACATAGTGGATACTAGGAATCAATCTCCATGAAAACTAACTCGATTACATGATAGATCTCATCCTACTCATCACCGCCCAGCGAGCCTACTAATAGATTACTCACGAACGACGAAGAGCTTCATGGAATTGGAGAGGGAAGAAGGTTGATGATGACGATGGCGACGATTTCCCCTCTCCGGAGCCCAAGACGGACTCCAAATCTGCCCTCCAGATGAAGAACAGGTGGTGGCGGCGCCTCCGTATCGAAAACGCGACGAAAACTTCTCTTTTTTATTTTTACTGGGACGAAAGGGATCTTCTAGAGCTGGAATTGGGGGCTGCAGAGCCGTGTGGGCCCCACAAGCCTGCCCACCGCCACCAGGGTGGTGGTGGCAGAGCCAGGGCTTGTGGCCCATTGGCCCACCCCCCGAGGTGGAACTTGGCGCAGATATTTTCTTATTTTCCAAAACTGCTCCCCGTAAATTTTCAGGACGTTTGGAGAACTTTGATGTCTGCACAAAAATAACACCAAGGCAATTCTGCTGAAAACAGCGTCAGTCCAGGTTTGTTCCATTCAAATCATGCAAATTAGAGTCCAAAACAAAGGCAAAAGAGTTTGGAAAAGTAGATACGATGGAGACGTATCAAACGTCATATGCTTGGGAAAGATCTATATTCATATATCAACTTGGAGATGAGTACTTATGCTTTATTATTGTTGACTTTACCCTTGAGGTAAATGGTTGGGAGGAAAAATTATAAGCCCCTATCTTTCTCTGTGTCCAACTGAAACTTTCATACCATGAGTACCACGTGAGTTGTAACAATTCTGGAAAACAAAAGAGATGATTGAGTATGTGGATTTGCTTTGCAAGCTCTTATTTGACTCTTTCTGATGATATGATAAACTGCAATTGCTTCAATGACTATGGATTGTTGTTGGCTACTTCTCGATAAGGTTTTTATTTCATACTTTGCTTTGTGAAGGAATTGTTACTTTCCCATAAGAATCTCTATGATGTATTGATGTTCTATGTGTGATCATGATGCCCTCATATCCGTATTATGTTTTATCGACACCTTCATCCCTAAACATGTGGACATGTTTATGGATCTTGGTTTTCGCTTGAGGAAAAGTGAGGTCTAAGCTTGGGGGAGTTGATACGTCCATTTTGCATCATGCTTTCATGTTGATATTTATCGCTTTATGGACTGTTATTATACTTTGTGGTACCATACTTATGCCTTTTCTCCCTTATTTTGCATGGTTTATTTGAAGAGGGAGAATACCGGGAGCTGGAATTCCTGACTAGAAAAGGAGCAAGTGTGAGTCCTCTATTTTGCGCAACTCCAAATGCCCTAAAAATCAACGTGGAATTTTTTGGGAATATATAAAAAATACTGGGCGAAAGAAGTGTTAGAGGGGAGCTGCCAGGGGCCCACAAGCCTGGTTGCCGCGACCTACCCCCGTGGCCGCGGCAATAGGGCTTGTGGGCACCCTGGTGGCCCACTAGCCCCCTCTTTTGCTATATGAAGGGTTTCGTCCGAGAAAAATCAAGGTGGAGCTTTTTCATGGATTCTCCGCCGCCACGAGGCGGAACTTGAGCAGAACTAATCTAGAGCTCCGGCAGGACGACCCTGCCGGGGAAACTTCCCTCCCGGAGGGGGAAATCGTCGCCATCGTCATCACCAACACTCCTCTCGTCGGAGGGGAGTCATCTCCATCAACATCTTCATCAGCACCATCTCCTCTCCAAACCCTTGTTCATCTCTTGTAATCAATCTCCGTCTCGCGACTCCGATTGGTACTTGTAAGGTTGCTAGTAGTGTTGATTACTCTTTGTAGTTGATGCTAGTTGGATTACTTGGTGGAAGAGTTTATGTTCAGATCCTTAATGCTACTCATTACACCTCTGATCATGATTATGCTTATGCTTTGTGAGTAGTTACTTTTGTTCCTGAGGACATGGGATAAGTCATAATGATAATAGTCATGTGAATTTGGTATTTGTTCGGTATTTTAATATGCTATATGTTGTGTTTTCCTCTAGTGGTGTTATGTGAACATCGACTACATAACACTTCACCATCTTTGGGCCTAGTAGAAGGCATTGGGGAGTAGTAAGTAGATGATGGGTTTCTAGAGTGACAGAAGCTTAAACCCCAGTCTATGCGTTGCTTCGTAAGGGGCTGATTTGGATCCACTAGTTTAATGCTATGGTTAGACGTTGTCTTAATTCTTCTTTCGTAGTTGCGGATGCTTGCGAGAGGGGTTAATCATAAGTGGGATGCTTTTCCAAGTAAGAGCAGTACCCAAGCACCGGTCCACACACATATCAAACTATCAAAGTAACGAACGCGAATCATATGAACATGATGAAACTAGCATGACAGAAATTCCCGTGTGTTCTCGGGAGCGTTTTTCCTCTTATAAGACTTTGTTCAGGCATGTCCCTTGCTATAAAAGGGGTTGGGCCACTTAGCTGCACCGTTGCTACTACTTGTTACTTGTTAATTTTCGCTTGCTACGTTTCACCTCACTACACCATCACTTGTTACCGCTACTTTCAGTGCTTGCAGTTATTACCTTGCTGAAAACCGTTTATCAGAGCCTTCTTCTCCTCGTTGGGTTCGACACTCTTAGTTATCGAAAGGACTACGATTGATCCCCTATACTTGTGGGTCATAAAGGTCTTGGGGAGGAGGAGGGGGCGCAAGGAGGAGGAGGGCGCGGTGGTGGTGCAGGGAGGAAGAGGGCACAGCGGCACAGGAGGAGGAGGGCGCGGGGACGCAGGGAGGAGGAGGGTGTGACGGCGGTGGTGGTTTCAGGGGTGAGAGAGAGGGGTGTGGGGTGGGTCGTGACGACCAGTAAGGGAGAGAGGGGTGTGGGGGTGGGGGCGACGGCCGTTAGGGCACATCCTCTTTGTCGTCTGCCCCCCGACGACATGGAGGAACAAAGCAGACGACAAAGAGAGAGGTCGTTAGGGGGAGAGAGGGGGTGCGGGGTAGGCTGCCCGTGGTCTTTGCCGTCTGCCTGAATGCTCTTTGTCGTCTGCCAGCTGACGGCAAAGAGCTGGCTAATGGCAAATAGTATCTTTGCCATCAGCGTGCACTTTGTCGTCTGGTGTTTGGTAGCTGATGGCAAAGAGGGTCTTTGCCATCAGCCAGCAGATGGCAAAGAAGTAGCAGATGGAAAATTCTCAGATTCTAGAAGTGAATAGCCGCCCGCACTCGGCCTCGTGAACATTGGCCGCCGCCTCCTCATATCCCTCCTCACACGTGTAGAAGGTCTGCAATCAAACGAGATAACACCGATTAGTACAATAATTAGCTATATTGTTAATTTTAGATTGTGTGAAAGGATAATTTACCCATAAGGTGTTGATCACCATCTCGGCCATCGTGTGGCACAAGACACCATATATAATCTCCTCCGGTAGGGCCTGCGTAGCCTGGTAGTGCTCCCTGGTAAATCCTAGTGTAGGAACCTGACCCACAGTGAGAAACATGACAAACCCTGGGAAATTTGTCCGGCAAAGCACACCAAGGACGGTGTTCGGCTTGCACACTCCAAAGGGGTGTATCCAATCCCTGCAGTATGAGAAGGTCAACACATTACATATTTGAAGAAACTTGAAGGCAAAAGGTAAAAAAAGAGTAAATGCACTTACCTCTCCCTTTCAGGCTTAATCACCGGCCTCTGCTCGCGGGTCGCCGGTACGACAGGGAGAAGTACTACCACGCTTGTACATAGTGACCCCGTCCACCACGTCGCCCTCACTATCCATAGATTCATCCCCAATCCGGCCAGGCACCCCATCCGGACGTCTCCACGTTAGGCGAAGCCTCTGTGGCGGGAGTCCCGTGCGATGTAGCCTCAGGAACCGAAGTCTTATGGACCGAATGCCCGTCGACCCGAGGCTCCTGGACTAGAGTCTCATGGGCCGAATGCCCATCGACCTGAGGCTCCTGGACCGGAGTCCCCATAGCATCCACCGAAAAGGGTCCACCATAGTAATCTTGTGCTCGGGTGAATGAGCTGGTGGTGGTGGCGAGGACGGCGTAGCAGTCCACCTACCTCTCCTGCAGCCATGTCCTATACCTTTCCCCTTCTTCCCTGTCGACCTCCTCTCGCAGTGGGCCACACCACCGATGAAGAAGCACCCACAGGTGGTGTCGTCAGACTGCCCGCCAAGGCTCTACAGAGAGATAGGGATGGAATGGAAGTACCACCCGGGTCGTCGATGAAGAAGAACCCACCGAGTGATCTGGACCCGCGCCCACCATCTTTCAACACCTATCATGATAAAGAGTAAAACAAATTAGTACAACATAAAACATTTGAATACCTCACATGAATAATAGTATGTACATATATAATTTAAGTTGGGATACGTACAAATTAATAATAGTCTAGATCAATAAATGCATAATCATGGTCACTATCATGTGTGTCGTCATGAATGACGTGCTTATCGGGTTCAACGGCATGAACTTGTGGAAGGCCTTTCTGCAATCAGTTAAGCATTGACATGTCATCCGTAGCAGTAACCTCTTCTAGTTCTGGCTCTTCTTGTTCCGGTTGAGGGGTGAAGTCGGATTCACTGTCGTTATCTACTTCCATGTTCTGGGGTGAAGCACGGCGGTTCTTGAAATGTTTTTTGGAAAGACGTGTTTCTTGGAAGAATTCTCCGTCATATGTCTATGGGTTAATGTGATGTTCATAATCCTCTTCATCTGGGGGAGGTGGTCAAACATGTGGCGGCACTTCATAAACAACATACCAACCATTCAGATTCTTATCAGTTTGGCATGCCCACGGTAGATAGAAAACTTGGGTCGCGTGTCAAGCCATAATATAGACATCGGGAACATCTAAATGGATGCTTGGATTGATTTCGACTAGCCCTATATGTTCATGAGTCCTTCTAGTCTCCTTTGGGAAGAACCAATAACATTTGAAGACTACGACGTTCGGTGGGTTTTCACTATAGAATTGATGTTCATAAATTGCTTCAACTCTTCCATAATACTCGATACCACCTTCGTCGACAGCAGAGACACCACAATTTGTAGACTTTCGGTCCGGCATAGATATCTCTTTGCCAAAGGTACGAAAGTGATACCCGATGATGTTGTATTTCTCAAATGAACGTACCTTACAGTCAAAACCATTAGCGGCTTATCTCAATTCAGCATCCATATACTCTGAATTACTGTTAAACGATTGTTGCATTAGCCGCAAGTTAGACCAAGGAATGAAATGGTCCCTTATTGATAATTACCATTTATTTGAACCAAGAGGTGAAACCGGGATAGCCGCCTCCATGCTTTGCAAGATGCTCATACTCTTCGACGGAATTATTTTGGATCACAGCTCTATCCGAGAATTTGGCGATGTATCGACTGTATCAAATATCCGGGAATAAGGGCAGTTCAAAGGAATTAGAAGTTATGAAAGAATGTGTCGAGAACTTACTCAATGTACGGCCACACTTCTATTAGGTTGTTGAAGATAATCAATGAAATGTCCCGCCATTGTTCGACATCCAATGTTATTGGTTTCAAAGCACCGGCTGGTGCGAGCTTCCTTTTGAATAGGCCGAGGTTGGATCCACCTTTCTTAGGATCGGCGTCATTGTACCGAGGCTTGGGATTATGCAAATGATGATTTTTGTCTTCGTAGTGTGCTGTCACAAAGTTAGCCACCTCCTCAGTAATGAATGCCTCATCCATCGATGCTTCAATTCTACGTTTATCTTTACATTTAGCTCGAAGTGTCTTCTACATCCACTTAGTTGCAAAGCACCAACGATTTTGCACGGGCCTACCCAATCTTGCCTCTGTCGGGAGATGTAAAATCAAATGCTACACTGGATTAAAGAAGCTCGGCGGAAAGATCTTCTCTAACTTGTAGAGCAATTCTTGCGCCAACTCCTCCATGTTATCTACGATACTGGGCGACAGTTCTTTCGCACAAAGAGCAGAGAAGAAATAGCTCAGCTTCGCCAGTACTAGCCATTCATCCTCAGGAATAAGCCCACGTAACATCGCCGACATTACCCGCTCAAGCCATATGTGCCAATTATGACTCTTGAGACCAAATATTTTTAATTTTTCAAGACTCGCTCCGCTCTTTAGATTCGTTGCATACCCATGGGGGAACATCAAGTGCATTTTGACCTACAAGATAATTTCCCTCATAGCTGGCTTCCAAGATTGAACCAGGCCTTTGGCTTCGACCACTTCTGCTTTCCCTTGCCTTCTCACATGTTTTGTAACTGTCTATGACATAGTGTCTCTTGATCGACTCTAGCCTTAGGATTATCCTTTGTCTTCCCATATATGCCAAACAATGTACCAAAAAATGGCCTCTCCGATATACTTTTCAGTGTACATCATGTCGATGTTGTGTGGAAGAAGGAGTCTTTGAAATAAGGCAGATCCCACAAGCATGGCTTGTGAGTCCATGCGTGTTCTGAATTATACCCCTTGAATACCCTGGACACTTTGGTTCAGGATCAAGAGAGTATAACTAATCCAGGATCTGTTGGCCTGTCAACGCAGCTGGTGCCAAGGTTTTGACAAGTTTACCTTTGGTAAAGTTATTCTTGTCTTTTTGAACTGATGGTGAGGATCCAAGAACTGTCTATGCAAGTCAAAGCAAGAATACTTCCCAGCCGCCTGCAACCAATGAAACTGAAGAGCTGCCTTGCACAAGGGGCACGGGAACCTTCCATGCACACACCATCTAGAGAATAACGCATATGCCGGCAAGTCATGCAGCGAGTACATGTACCACACATGCATTTTGAAGTTTTATTTTCTACGAGCATCGTATGTCTTGACCCCATTATCCCAAGCTTCTTGCAATTCATCCTTAAGCAGCTGCATGTACACATTCATATTCTTCCCCGGAGAGTTGGGCCCTGGAATTATCAACATCGGGAATATGTTCTTTCTTTGCATAATCTGTCGTGGGGGGGGGGAGATTGAGTGGAATGACAAATACATGCCAACTATTGTATTGGGTTGCCGCCATGCCGAAGGGATTGAAGCCATCCGTGGCGACGCACACTCGAGGATTCCTTGGATCTGCACCTTTATCCTCATGTAATCCATCGAAATGTTTCCACGCTTCCCCATCTGACGTGTGTACCACCATCTTATTCCCATCCGCATCTAGTTCGGTTCTTTTGCCCAATTTGTGCCATGTCATCTGTCTGGCTGTCTCTTCGACCATGAAAAGACGTTGAATCCTTGTATGATTGGCATATACCAAAGAACATTAACTGCGATTTTGGTCTGCCTCTTCTCACCCATATTGTTTTTCTACCAGAACATACCTGCAAGATTTGCAATTCGTACAATAGTACAAGTGTGCATATTCCTTCCTAAATAAGACACATCCTTCCTCACATGCATCTATCTTCTCATAGGGCATCTTAAGTACACGAAGTATTTTGTCCGATTGGTACAAGTTTGCAGGCATGACATGGCCTTTGGGTAGAAAGCGTCCAAATAGTGTCATCATCACGTCGTAGCATTCGCTTCCCAAGTTGATCTGAGCCTTTAGAGCCATTACTTCTGCAATGGCATCCAGCTGACAAAGATCAGCGTGCTCGTGGAGAGGACGTTTTGAAGACTAGAACATTTCATAGATCTCCTTTGTAGATTCCTCCATCTCTTCGCCCGAATCCCGAGCATCATCAAAGTATTGCACCATGTCTTCGATCCCGGTACCATGCTCGTTGGTGCGATGACGAACCACCTCAGCTCTGGTGCATTGTATAGACTCACCATGAAATTTCCACACTGTATAATTTGGCTTAAAACCCCTCCTCTACGGGTGTTTAATCATTATAGCCTATGTCCTCTTTTTATAGTTGTCCCACTCTGGACAGGGGCACCAGTTTGTTTCCTGGCCATTTGCAAATGCAGCTTTCACAAAGTCCTTGGTTTTTAGAAACCATTCTTTTGTCATCTCTTTCTGACTAGGGTGACCGGTGTACATCCACGCACGATCACTCATCTTGCCTAGCTACTAAACACACAAGAAATATATATATGTATATATAATTCAGCATATATATTCATCAGCTAATCAAGTTCACCAATTCTATTACGTCCATGCAACCTACACGCTAATAGGTAATTGTAGGTCCTAATCGCACCCGAGTATGTGTAGATTGGGTTCGTTTTCGCATGCTCTGCTCCAGATCGAACACACAAATTTCGGCAGCACCTCCCCGTTGTTCTCCTGATACATGTCTTAGCAAAAAACATAAAGGATGTGTATCCGGAGAACAACGGGGATGCACTGAAAAAATTATGCATCCGATCCAGAACAAATCATATGGGAAAATGAACCCAATCTACACATACTCGGGCTGTCCATGGATAATGTTGGACAATTCAGAATAATCACGGTTACAAAAATATGTAAATGCATGCATATTTATAACTGTAACACTTTCGAACGAGAGACGCATACTAATAATTGAATGTACCTATATCTAGGAAGTTTCATCCGAAGACTGACCCAGAGCAAATTAAGGTGGAAGGAGGAGATGTCATTTGTACTCACAAACGAACTCAGGGGCGGAGCTCGTCGAACGCACGGGCAGGTATTCGAATAGAGGACGAGACAACTACACATGTAAATCCACCCGATCAACACAAATATTTTGTCTTCATTAATAAAATATATGACCTAACACAAATATATGACCTATATAGGTGTCATTTAGGGTTCCATCGACGTCGAGGAACCTCCTAACTCACTCGTCCCCGGCGCCCTCAGGTATGGCGACGCACGGTCGAAGGGTCAGCACGCCAACTCATCCGGTTCCGGAGACCTCTCTTCTCTGCCTCTCCTCTCCTCTCTGAGCATTCTCCTCTCCTCTCCTTTTCGGTCAACAAGATGGCGACGAGGTGTCGGGGGTCGTGGGTTGTGGGTCAGTGGCGTTGGGGGCGTATTATTAACAGCTCCGTGGAGTTTTGTGTCGGGGTGTCGGGATGTTGTGTCGGGGCGTCGTGTCGGGGTGTCAGGGCGTCGTGTCGGGGTGTCGGGGCATCATGTTGGGGTGTCAGGGTGTCGGGGCATCGTGTCGGGGTATCATGTGGAGGCATCATGTAGGGGCATCATGTTGGGGCGTCGTGTCGGGGTGTCGGGGCATCGTGTTAGCTTCTTCTTCTTCTTCTCCTCCTCCTCCTCCTCCTTCTCCTTCTTCTCCTCCTCCTTCTTCTCCTTCTCCTTCTTCTTCTCCTTCTTCTTCTCCTTCTTCTTCTTTTCTTCTTCTTCTTGTTTTTCTACTTCTTGTTCTTGTTCTTGTTCTTGTTCTTGTTCTTGTTCTTCTTCTTCTTGTTTTTCTTCTTCTTGTTCTTCTTGTTCTTCTTCTTGTTCTTCTTCTTCCTTCTTTTCATCTATCCTATTTCTTCTCCTCTTCTCCTCCTCTTCTTCTTCTCCTCCTCCTCCTCTTCTCCTCTTCTCCTCCTCCTCTTCTTCTTCTTCTCTTCTTCTCTTCTTATTTTCTTCTTATTCTTCTTCTTCTTCCTTCTTTTCATTTTTCCTCTTTCTTCTCTTCTTCTCCTAAACTAATTAACTAAATAAAAAAACTAATGAACTAAATAATAGAAAACTAAACTAAACTAATTAACTAAATAACAGAAAACTAAACTAAACTAATGAACTAAATAATAGAAAACTAAACTAAACTAATTAATCAACTAAACATGAGAAAAAAGGAAAAATTACCGGGGCGGTGGGGCACCGGGGCTGCGCAGGGGCTCCCGGGCAGTGGGGCACCGGGGCCTACACGGGCTCCGGGGCGGTGGGGCACCGGGGCTGCGCGTGAGGTGGACATGGGCGGTGGCGAGGCGGCGGCGGGGATCTGGCGGGGAGGGGCTCACCACGTGGAGGGGGGTGCCGCGTTGGGGGAGAGGCGTGGCGCCGGTGGTGGGGAAGAAGGGGGTGGAGCCGGCGGTGGTGAAGGGGGTGGCACTGCATGGTGGTTGTTGGCGGCGGTTGCAGTGGTGCGGTGGGGAGGGCAGGGGCGAGAGAGAGAGTGGGCGAGAGTGGGAGGAGAGTGGGGTGGAGTGGGGGCGACGCTAACCATTAACTACCGTCCCCTTTGCCGTCTGCAGGAGGACGACAAAAGGGAGGATGTAGACGTCAAAGTTTCGGGTGGGGGTGGGTTTGGCACCACCCATCAGGGGGGTGGGGCCTCTCCCCTTTGCCGTCTGTCGGGGCCTTCTGTGCCATCAGCTGGGACACGACAAAGTATGGGGTGGGACCTCGACCCTTTGTCGTGTGCCGGGGCCTTTTGTGCCATCGGGGGCAGACGGCAAAGATATGCCAGATGGCAAATATTACCTTTGCCATCAGCCAAGCTTGTGTCATGTGTTTTGCGTCCAGCGGATGGCAAAGAAGCTCTTTGCCATCAGCGAGTAGACGGCAAAGACAAGGCGGATGGCAAATTCTGTGATTCCAGTAGTGAAGCGCAGAGTTTTCCAAGATAGTAGCAATTTTGCCTCAAGTGGATGAACTAAGGTTTATCAATCCATGGAAGGTGTTGGTTGAAGATGGTCTCTCTCAAACAACCCTGCAATCAAATACAAAAAATCTCTTGTGTCCCCAACACACCCAATACAATGGCAAATTGTGTAGGTGCACTAGTTCGGCGAAGAGATGGTGATACAAGTGTAGTATGGATTGTAGATATAGGTTTTGTAATCTGAAAATAAAAAAAACAGCAAGGTAGCAAGTGTAAAACAACAAGAAAAATGTTGTATAAATGCTTGGTAATAAAGCTTAGGGTTTCATACTTTCACTAGTGCAATCTCTCATCAATGCCCTAGAGTTCGTACTAGAATAACACCTACGATACATATCATTCAACCCTAATGTCACCTAGATACTCCAATGTCACCTCAAGTATCCGTGGGCTAATTATACGACCTACATAAAACGATTTCAGATTCTTCATATTCAATCCAACACAAATAACTTCAAGGAGCATCCCAAGATTTCTATCGGATAACATAGTATGAGAACGCGCAATCAACCCCTATGCATAGATCCCCAAGGTCACCGGAATCCACGAGTTGATGCCATAACATATATCAACTGAATCACTTGAATACCCCAATGTCACCATGGGTATCCGCATGCAAGGCATACATCAAGTGTTCTCAAACCTGAATATTCAATGCAGCATAACGAGATCTTAAATGAAATATTCAATTAATCACAACAATAGCAAGGGACAAACACTATATGATCCAACTATATTAACAAAGCCCATGATACATCAAGATCATGACATCTCAAGGACATAAGAGAGAGAGGGAGAGTGATTAAACACATAGCTACTGATACAAAACCTCAGCCCCGAGGGTGAACTACTCCTTCCTTTGTCATGACCTCCACCGGGATGATGAAGATGGCTACTCGAGATGATTTCCCCTCTCCGTAAGGGTACTGAATCGTCTCCATATTTATTTTTTGTTGACACAGAGAGTTGCGGTAGTGAAGCAGAAGTTCTCTCTTTATTTTTGGGGTTTGTAGTACATAAAGGATTATTCGACGTTGGAAACACACCAAACGGAGCCACGTGGGCCCCACAAGCTATCACTGAGTGACCTAGGGGCGCCCTTTTGACTTGTGGCCCACGTGTGGCTCCCCTATGGTGGTTCTTCACTCCAATATTGCTTATTTCCTCCATGAAAAATGATATAAAAGTTTCGGGCGATTCTGAGAACTTCCATTTCTGCACAAAAAACAACACCAAGGTAATTCTCGTGAAAACAACGTCTTTCAGGTTAGGTTAGTTCTAAATAAATTACATGAAGTGCATCAAAACCATATTGAAGTATTGTAAACATAGGCAAACATGGCATGGATACTTCATAAATTATTGATACGTTGGAGACGTATCAGGCACCAATGTTGCTTTAATGGCGGCTCAAAGCTACGTGACCTCTCACAGCGCCCCTACATTGGAATCATGCGTTGGTCGAGAGCATCGGCCTCTGCGTTTTCCAGTGCATGTGACAATC
Organism: Hordeum vulgare subsp. vulgare; assembly: GCF_904849725.1. Classification (NCBI taxonomy): domain Eukaryota; kingdom Viridiplantae; phylum Streptophyta; class Magnoliopsida; order Poales; family Poaceae; genus Hordeum; species Hordeum vulgare. The sequence continues at coordinate 115,588,470 of NC_058518.1, read as the reverse complement.
CCGCATTCAAACAACAACCCATGTATTTGCCTTCCTACATTAAAATTGCATGTGGTTGCCAAGGAACATCGATCCGGCACCACCCGTCGATCCATGTGTGTCATAGCCTTAGCTAGTCATTGCTTGGCTTGGCATTATGCATCATGTCATCATGTTATTTTTTTCTTAAACTTGAAATGGGGATGACCTAACCCAATCCCAAATGGATTAAACGAAATTTAAAACAAATTTGAATCAATGAAATGAAAATGGCCTTCATAAAACCCCAGCAAATGAGATTTACCTCAAATCAAATAAGTGGTCCAAACCAACAAATATTAGGTTTGAAATGAAACCGTTGAAACTAGTGAAAAATATTGTTGGAATTATTCTAACTACTATTTCTTTTCCTAAATAAAACAAGTTGTCCAAATTCAAAAACAAAATGTTTTTTGTGTCTGGAATAATCCACTCAATCACAGGAACAAGTTTGAAGGTTTAAAAAAGGTTTTGGGATTTTATTTAGAGCAAAACCGACTTGCAATATTAGAAAACAAAAACAAATGAGAAAAGAGAGAGAGAGAGAGAGACGTCTTACGTGTAGCCCACCTGCCAAGACCAGCCCACTAGGGGCATCCTTGTCTTCTACCTCTTGCAGAAGGCAGAGGAGAAGTAGGTGATGACGTCCGCGACCACGCGCCACGCTAGGAGCTTCCTTCTTGTGTCCCTGGCCAGCTCGGTGTTGGGGATGACCTCCCAGTTTCCGTCTGGCTCGAGAAAACGTTCCATTCGATTCTCGTCACGCCCAGGAGTGCCATGGCCGCATCATTGCATAGCCGCAGTCACTGCTGTCGCCGCGCCGCCTCTCCATGTCTGCAAGATTGGTCACGATGCACTCTTCTTCCCCGACAAAGATTGCAAGCTGAGATGCCCAACAACCTCGCCATGGCCTTCGTCTTCATCCTCTGCCCAGCCAGCCATTGCCTTTTGATTTGCACCATCCAAAGCATCCCTGAGGCTGATGATGTTTATTAGATAGGCAATTTTCCGAATAGATTAATCCACGAAATAATTACTAACGTGGCATTGACTAGATTCATGACACACTGATTATGGAGCATACTAGCAAGTGCTATGCATATAGCAGAAACATCTATGGATATAGCTAGTACTACTAGGACAGGAATAAATAGGAGCGGGATAAACGGGTTATACCCTCCGATCGGCCAGTTGGCTTTAGCAGCAGCATTGGCGGCGACAGCATCCTCTTCCGCCTTCTTTTCGGCTTCGGCCTTCTCGCCAACGACACGGTCGGCTTCGCTTGGTGAAGACATGGCGATGACGAGGGAGACGCAGACGTAGACAAAGCAGACGGACGGAGGCGAGCAGTCGCGTGATCGCTCCCCAAAAACCTAATCGCCCCTCTCCCGTACAGGATCCGAAGAGGCGGGGTTTCGGAGGCATGATCTCCTGTCGACCGCGTACGCGGTGAACGGGACGGAGTCATCGTCGGCAGCAGCAGCAAAGTAATGAGCTTGTGAGGCAGAGGCGATCTGATCTCATGATGGCTAGGGTTGGTGTTAGCCCTGCTTATATAGGCGGCCGGGTGAAGAGACGTGGACTGAACCCACATCCAAGTCGGTAACAACCCATGATTCAAAGTCTCAGATCGTGGCACATCCGTTATGTATTCTCCATTCCTCACCCGCAAAAATAAGCGCGTAGGTATGAGCTCGGCTCGGCTGATTTCCTCTACATGCAGCACGTCGTGACGAGGCGTGGCATGGCGAGGCGGGCCGCGTAGGAGGAGTGCGCGAGGGCCTCTTCTCTTCTCACTCTCCAATAGCATGTAGAAGAGAGAAACTTATAAAGGGGTCCAACTTCTTCTCGACTAGCGGGGAGGGACTAACCATCCCACCACCACCTTGTCATGCCACCACCTACATGGGCCCTTGGCGATTTCTAAAATTGTCTTATGGGCCTAAGGCCCATCACAAATTTCAAGAATCCCCCACGATATCTCAAGGGAACATCGTGTTCCTTCATTCCAATCACTGTTTTGACATACCAGCATTTCAATGAAGACCAGTTAAGGTTGAGCTTCACCCAGAGCAAGAAGCTTCACTCCTTTACAACTGAACAATGGACTATGCCTTGAATTGTCAGTTTGGCGTAAAGATGCTTCACCACAAGTCTTAGTAGTACTAGACTACCGAAGGCTGACCCCTCGGGTGGAGCATATTAGTCAGACTCCTCGCCTATTCATGATTTTCTAGAGATCACCTCAATCTCATAGATTGTGACTAGCGGGCTCATATAGGTGTGTTCCTCCAAATATCGCTCTCTAGGACAGCATCTTGCTTACACATAAGCTTTAGAACACATTAAGACATTAGTCATCCTACCATACAATATCCGAGAGTATTGCATCTCCAAGGGAGTGGGTTAATAAAGTAACTCTCCTTAGTTCACCACTTGTTTGTTTTCCCAGGTCCTACTTCACGGGATCTCTGATCATATTGGTTGGGTTACTACTGTGGAAAATCATGTGGGTCTCATACCCATCTCCCTCGATGCACTATCTATCACAACACGTAATAGCCCTTTAGTAAAGGGATGTGCCAGATTCTTAGCCGTTTGGATGTAATCCAACGCTATCACTCAGGAGTTTCTCAAACGTCTGGTAGACTTCAATCTCATTCTTATATGTTTATTGGACTTCATATTGTCCTTTGAACTCTTCAATTTGAAAATAACTGTCTGATTATCACAGTTCATAAGGATAGCCGAAACCGGCTTCTCAACCACGGGCCAGTCCATCAAAAGATCTCGAAGAAACTCTGCTTTGACACCAGATGTGTCTAATGATGTTAATTCTGCTTCCATTGTTGATCTCGTTAAGATTGTTTGCTTGCAAGACTTCTAGGAAACGACACCACCTCCAAGAGTAAACATATACCAGTAGTGGCCTACATCTCATCAGCATCGGAGATCCCATTCACATCACTATACCCTTCAAGTACCGCTGGGTATCCCGTATAGTGAAGTCTGTAGTTGACAATACCTTTCAGGTGGTGCATAATTCTTTCAACAACACGCTGATAAGTCCAAAATGCATCACTATTTTGTATCATAATTTGTCTCTATTCATTGAAATATCTCCCTAGGCCGCGCCAGGAGGCCTCCTGGGTGGTGGGTCCCACCTCCGGTACTCTCCTTTGGCCTATATACCCTTGTTGACCTAAAATTTACGGGAGACAGAAGAGTTTTCGTGATTCCGACGCCGCTCAGCGGCGGAAACCTATAGAGAAGAAAAGACCTTTCCGGTGGGCAGATTTCGTCGGGAGAACTCCCGGAAGGGGAGATCATCCTCATCGTCATCACCGTAGTCATGGCCATCATCGAGATCATCATCACTATGATCACCAACACTAGCACCATCTCCACTTTCATCCCATCTACTTCACCATTGCAATCGGAGTTGTACCTTGCACTATTCATCCCTTCTACTCTACCGGTTTTGATTACTCTTTTGTGGTGAATGCTATTGAGTTTTTTTAGAGGATTATTGTTATGATTAGATTGTTAATCATATTTTCATCACCTGTGATCATGATCTCTTTTATGTCTTGTGAGTAGTTCCATTAGTTCTTGAGGACATGGGAAAAGTCTAGATGCTAGTAGTCATATGATGTTGAAGTAAGATGTGTTGATTGATATGTAATTTATGGTTTTATTCTTCTAGTGGTGTTATGTGAACGTCAACTACATAACACTTCGCCTTTTTAAGGACCTAGGGGAATGCATCATTTATAAAAAATGCTTATGGTGGGTTGTCGGAGTTAGAGAAACCTGAACCCTAGTTTGCATACTTTTGCATGAGGGAGTATTGGATCCTAAAGCTTATTGCTATGGTTAGGATTTTCCTTAATTTCTCTCTTGTGTTTGCGGATGCTTGCAATAGGGATTAACCATAAGAGTGTACTTGTCTTAGACTAGACGATGCACTAGTTAAGATCCACCCACATAACATTTATCAATACAAAACATAGTAGTAGACAGAGTATGGTGAAAGCACTTGACTATCTCTCCCGTGTGTCCTCAGGAATGCCTTAGTCTTTATAAGTTTAGTCCCTCGGCTTATCCTTTGCATTCAAAAGGATTGGGCCACTTGCTGCACCTCGGCACGATTTACTTTACTTGCTTTATTTCATTGTTGCTTATACTAGAAAACCAATAAAAAGTAACCTTTCAGTACTTGCAGTTATTCCTTGCTCAAGATCCCTTGTCAATACCTTCTACTCCTCGTTGGGTTCGACCCTCTTACTTATCGAAAAGGCTATGATAGATCCCCTACACTTGTGGGTCATCAAGACCATTTTCTGGCACCGTTGTCGGGGATGGTAGCGCTATTGGTAAGGAAACCTTTGCACTCAACGTGCTGTTTTTGTTTTACTGTTTCCACTTTTTGTCCCTATGGACAACTCTACTCTTGGTTTGTTGCTTGTGGGGAACTGCCCCAACGCTAATGTGGTGGAGAAGCCTCCCCCACCTAATTAATTTGTTCCCTTTAAAATACCAACTTGTATTATTGATTGTGTCTTGGCTAATCGATATGCAGGAGATAGACATCGAGGTGAACACTTGCTATATCTTTCACAACTATGCTCCTGATTTAAGCTTGCAGGTATATTGATGTATTTTGTTATGAGAAATGTATTCTCTCTATCATTAAAAGATAAGGCTTTGGATTGGTATAGGCTTCTTGATGACTCTCATTTACTAAATTGGCAAGATCCTATGCCTCTCTTTTATGAAAAGTTTTATCCTCTTCATGAAATACATCGAGACAAGAATTATATTTATAAATTTTGGTCTCGTGACCGAGAAAGCATCGCTCAAGCTTGGGGGAGATTAAAGGCCTTAATGCTCAAATGTCCCAATCATGAGCTCTCCAAAGAAATTATTCTCACAAATTTTTATGCAAGGCTTTCTAGTCAAGATAAAGAGATGCTTGATGCTTCCTCTAGTGGGGCATTCTCCAACAAAAGCACTGAAGCTAAGTGGGATCTTATTGAAAGGATCCAGAAGAACACCGAAGACTGGGAGATTGATAAAGGTATTGAACCCATTATAAATTATGAGCGCGATTACATTGAGAGCTATGTGAAAACTCATTACTTAAATAACTTTTGTGCTAAGATTGGTCTTGATTCCAAGCTTCTAATTGATTTTTGCAAAGACTTTGCCTCTCATATTGCCTCTTCTGAGAAGAAGGAGGATCAACACCATAAACCTTTTTAAGGATTTACGTATTGATATTAATGTTGTTGACCCTATCTTGCCTGCAGTTGAATATGAAAAGCCCCCTTTTTCCGCAAGGATGAGGGAGCATTCTTTTGTCAGAGGAATCCTGAATAAAAGTGAAAGAACGACTGATGAGCATGAGGACCTGATTAAAGTCGATCCTCAAGTTGCATTAGTGAAGTATCTTTTTACTAGTAATATTGAGGATTCTAATATAATTTTTGTGCTGTTTCCACTAACCTTGTTACAACCAAGAATAAAGGCCCTATTTGAGGTACTCCGGATGTATCTATTAAAATAGGAGAACATAATTATTATGGAATACGTGATTTCGGATCTAGTGCTAGTGATATTCCTTTTTCACTTTATCAAGAGATCATGAATGAGATTCTACCATGTGAAATTGAAGAAGTCGATGTCACTATTCATCTTGCAAACAAATAAACTATCTCTCCTATTGGAATTGTGTGAAATGTTGAAGTTCTATGTGGAAAGGTAAAGTATCCTACCGACTTTCTAGTACTTGGTTCAGTACAAGATAGTTTTTGCCCTATTATCTTTGGTAGTCCTTTTCTCAAAACTTGTGGAGCTATTATAGATTGCAGGAAAGGAAAAGTATCTGTTGAATTTAATGGTGAGCCATATGAATTTAAGTTTTCTAATTTCTTGAAGCACACTCGTGGTACTTATCTGCCTAGTAATGATAAAATTATGGAAGAAATTGCTTCTATTGCTATTCCTCCTAATGATCATTTGCAACAATTTATGGAAAACCATGAGAATGATATGCATATGCAGGAAAGGAGTGAGCTAGATGACATATTGTTGAGACAACCTGCTATCCTGAAGCACAACCTTCCGGTTGAGCCTTTGGGAATTTTATCAAAACCAAAAGAAGACCCGGTGTTTGATCTTAAACCTCTTCCAAGTACGCTCAAGTATGCTTATTTAGATGAAAAGAAAGTATATCCTACTATTATCAATTGTAACCTTTCAGGATATGAGGAAGAGCGATTATTGGAAGTCCTTCGTAAACACCGAGGCGCTATTGGTTATACCCTTGATGATCTTAAGGGGATTAGTCCATCTATTTGTCAGCATACTATCAATGTTGAGCCTGATGCTAAACCGGTTGTTGATCATCAACTCCGGTTAAACCCGAAGATGAAGGATGTTGTGAGGACCGAAATCCTCAAGCTTCTAGCCGCATGTATTATCTACCCTATAGCTCATAGTAAGTGGGTAAGTCCAGTACATTGTGTTCCCAAGAAAGGAGGTACGACTGTGGTTCCTAACGATAAGAATGAACTAATACCTCAAAGAATTATTATTGGATTTAGAATGTGTATTGATTACACGAAGCTGAACCAGGCAACCAGGAAGGACCACTACCCGCTGCCGTTCATCGACCAAATGCTTGAAAGGTTATCCAAAAATACTTACTTTTGCTATCTTGATGGGTACTCTGGCTTCTCTCAAATTCATGTTAATACTGCCGATCAAGAGAAGACCACTTTTACTTGTCCCTTTGGTACTTATGCTTATAGACATATTCCTTTTGGTTTATGCAATGCTCCTGCTACTTTTCAAAGGTGTATGTCTGCTATCTTTCATGGTTTTTTTTGAGGAAATTGTGGAGGTCTTCATGGTAGATTTCTCCGTCTATGGAACCTCTTTTGACCATTGTATCCACAACCTTAATAAAGTTTTCCAGAGATGTGAGGAGATGAACTTGGTACTCAACTCGGAGAAGTGCCACTTCATGGTCAATGAGGGAATTGTTCTTGGCCACAAGATTTCTGAAAAAGGAATCGAGGTGGACAGGGCAAAGGTTGAAGCAATCGAGAGAATGCCTTATCCAAAACACATCAGAGGTATTCGTAGTTTCCTCGGTCATGCTGGTTTCTATAGGAGATTTTTTAAAGACTTTTCTAAAACTTCAAAACCCCTCACTAATCTTCTCCAGAAGGATATTCCTTTTGTGTTTGATGAAGATTGTAAGGAAGCCTTCGAAGTTCTTAAGAAAGCCTTCATAACCGCCCCTATAGTCCAACCACCTGATTCGAAATTGCCTTTTGAAATCATGTGTGATGCTAGTGATTTTGCTGTTGGAGCTGTGTTAGGACAAAGGGTTGATAAGAATTTGAATGTTATCCATTATGCTAGCAAAACCCTTGGCACTGCTCAAAAGAATTAGGCTACTACTGAGAAAGAATTTTTAGCGGTAGTGTTTGCTTGTGATAAGTTTAGGCCTTACATTGTTAATTCTAAAGTCATTCATACTGATCATGCTGCTATAAAGTATCTTATGGAAAATAAGGATGCCAAACCAAGGCTTATCCGATGGGTCCTTCTTCTTCAAGAATTTGATTTACAGATTGTTGATAGGAAAGGAGCAGACAACCCTCTAGCATACAACCTTTCGAGGATGGAGGGCGTACCACATAATCTTATTACGTTCAACTATAGTTTTCCTGATGAACAGTTAGCTATTTTGCAGGTGAAATCTAATTCAGATCCATGGTATGCAGACTATGCTAACTTTATTGTTGCGAAGTTTTTGCCTCCAGGTTTAACATTCCAGCAGCGGAAGAAGTTCTTCCACCACTTGAGGTATTACTTTTGGGATGACCCACATATTTTTAGAGAAGGTGCACATGGAATTGTGAGGAGATGCATACCGGAGCATGAGCAGAATGATATTTTGAGACAATGTCATGGCAGTCCTTATGGAGGACATCATGCCGGTGAGAGGGCCGCACAGAAGGTTCTCCAATCAAGTTTTTATTGGCCTGCTCTCTTTAAAGATGCTAGAAATTACGTTTTATCATGTGATAAGTGCCGGAGAGTTGGTAATATTAGTAGGAGGAATGAGATGCCCATGAATTATTCTCTAGTCATATTGCCTTTTGATTGCTAGGGTTTTGATTTTATGGGTCCTTTCCCTCCTTCACACAAGTGCACTCACATCTTAGTAGCTATAGATTATGTGACCAAGTGGGTTGAAGAAATCCCCACTGAAAGTGCTGATCGGACATCTTTGAAAATGCTCAAGGATGTAATCTTCCCCAGGTTTGGTGTACCTAGGTACCTCATGACTGACAAAGGATCACATTTTACACACGGTGCTTTTAGAAAAGCTCTAGACAAATATGATATTAATCATAGAATTGCTTCACCATACCACCCTCAAACAAGTGGGCAAGTTGAGCTCACAAATATAGAGATCAAGTTGATCTTGCAGAAGAAAGTGAAAATTTCTAGAACGGACTAGTCCAATAAGCTAGGAGATGCCTTGTGGGCATATAGAACTGCTTACAAAAATCCCAAGGGGATGTCTCCGTATAAGATGGTTTATGGCAAGGCATGCCATCTACCTCTAGAGTTAGAGCACAAAGCTTTCTGGGCTGTTAGAGAACTTAATGTTGATCCAAAGCTTGCTGGTGAAAAGCGTCTCGTGAACTTGACTTCTCTAGATGAGTGGAGAAGTGAGGATTACGAGAGCGCAAAAATGTTCAAAGAAAAGGTAAAGAAGTGGCATGACAAGAGAATTTTGAAACGTGAATTTAATGTTGGTGACAAAGTTTTGTTGTATAGATCTCGTTTCAGGTTCTCTCTAGGTAAATTACTTTCCAAGTGGGAAGGAACGTACCATATCGAAGAAGTCTACCGCTCCGGTGCAATCAAGATTAATAATTTTGAAGGCACAAAACCACATGTTGTGAATGGGCAAAGACTCAAGCATTACATGGCTAGAGACCCCATCAATGTAGAAGTGGATGTGATACAGGTAGCCACTCACGAAGAACATATTGCAACACTATATCAGACACTGGCAGAAGCAGAATAAGAAAAGGTATGAAATACGGTAAGGAAACATCACGAACATCAATGAAAGTTCTGTATTATGGGTTTTTACAAAATTAGGAAAATTTCGAGTCGAAGCGGAGCCGGAGAGGAGCTCCAGGTCACCCAGGCGACCTGCTGGTGCGGGCTAGCCCCTGTCCGTGCCAGGAGGCCGCCTGGACCACCCGGAGTCCGTCTCCGACTCCACTTTGGCTTGTTACCTTCTGTTTGGTGCACAAATTTTTCCTATATATTTTTCTGGATCAGCCCGGCTTTGTATCTTGCGATTCCATGCGCATTCTTTTCGATCTGTTTGTGCTAGGAGAACTTTCAACAAACTTCGGTGCCATGGCTTCCCCAAAATCTCCCAAGGACAAATTCCTCGTCAACGTCAAACCCTTACCTCGCAGAGGTAAAGAGACACCCTCAAACACTTTGGGTGGAGGATGGTGTCCTCCACAAAGAAGATTTTAAGGGACTTGTCAAGGAGGGGAGCACAAGGGCTATGCTGGAAGAAGTGGAGCAAGAAGTCTTCAAGCACAAGTTGATGATCGACCATGGTGTCGAGGCCAACTAAGATATCATCGCCGAGCTAAAGTGGGAACATGAGGAGGAGATGAAGGAAGTGTGATCAATCATATACACACTAGAAACCAAAGTGTTCAAGCTTCAAGGGCACATCTATGACCTTCAAAACCAAAACTGTGTTTATGAACTTAAGTTTTTGCACATAGGCTTATCTGCCGAAAGCAGGATCTTGGAGATTGAAGAATCCTGTGTGGAGGGAGGACCTCTACCATGGAAGCGTTTCACTAAGGATTACCTGAGGAACAAGAACAAGGATGAAGAGTGAAATCTTCATGGGTAATGGCATTCCCTTAGCTTGTTCCAAGCATGGGGGAGTGCCCGGTATCTTTATTTTTATCCTTTACCTTTTATGGTCAAGTTTAGTGTCGTATCATGTCTAGGGAAGTTATCTTATGAAATAGGTGTTTGCATTGAGGTCTATCACTCCTTTGTGGAGAGTTTGTATCCGTGAGTGTGTAGTGTCTATGACGGAATATTAATGAAAAGTCTATTGGTTTCTTTGCTGCACTTGGTATCCTATTCATGCAATCGATCTTATATGATGATTCTTATGGGAGTATTGATCTTACACATCAGGTATGGCTTTGAAAACTTTATTTCATCTTGGCAAACATAGCATTGGTCAAAACAACAAGCATGAGTTTTTCTAGTAGCGACATAACCCAAACCTTTATGTTCTTATGCTTGAAGTGTTATGCTGACAAGGAAGACAACTTGATGTTTGATGACAATTCTTTATGTTAACCTTTATATTCTTTTGTATCCAAGTCAACATTATTTGTCTGCTTTTAAAAGCCTTTGCTAGCCAACCCTTGCACTAAGCGGGAATACTGCTTGTGCATCCATACCCTGAAACCTCAACCTTCCAAAGAGTCCACCATATCTTCCCTATATGTTGTATTTCACCGCCACACCTAAAGTATATTACTCATGTGCTATCTTTAAACCTTCAAATATTACTCCTTGTTTTGTGCCTCTGTTTTAGCTCATGAGGAAGTAATAGATAATTCATGATCTTCTCATACTGGAGACGTTTTATCTTGGGTTTGCATCTGACCTGCGAACCCCTAATATGAGGAGGGACCAGCATGAGCACGCCCAGCTCATAAAAGATAATAACAACAAACAAAACCTCCTTCACGCTTTGTTGATGAGAAATCAGAAAACTTTGGTAGTGATAAACAAAGGAGACTAAGCGGATGTGATTGTCCCCACTTTGGGAGCCGTTCCTGAAAACTTGTCTAGCATGAGAAGTATTGGGCTATCCATTAGCATTCATTGACAAATTATGCTCCTCTCAAAAGCTTGTTTTACAATCTTGTTGATTGCAAATGCTCTAAAAATCTATAGCACATGAGTTTTCCCTACTTCCCTCTTGGAAGGACCAATCTTTTACTTTTATGCTGAGTCAGTAAACATACTTTTTTCTATCTTGAAAAGAGCAGGCACTTTATGTTGACAAAGATGCATGCATTCATATTGTTTCATTGAGAGTTGTCATATTACACCTTTATTGTTATTACCACTAAGATAAGTAAGTTGTTTGTTAATCTTAGCTAAAGCGAACATCTTCCTTTGGGTTAGCATTTTCACTTCCTGACTAATAACATGTTCTTTCAAAAAGCTTCAATTGATCTCATCAAAATATAAGAGGAAGAGCAAAAGTTAAAAGTTATTAGTTGTTCTTTGACCAAGGACATGTTTGCCATGGTTTGATGAGTTTTCTTAGCTCTACTTTTGATTGTAATTGATATTACTCTTTCATAAGGGCCTTATGAGTTGAGATTGCTATTGATTATGATTGAGTTTAGTAGAGAAATTATAATGCTTCTTTCCCGTATTCTTATTTATCGACACTTCATTCTCTAAACTTGTGGACATGTTTACCGAGCTTAGAATTCGCTTGGAGACAAGCGAGGTAGCTTGGGGAAGTTGATACGTCCAAAATGCATCACTAATTTGTATCATAATTTGTCTCTATTCATTGATATATTTCACTTTATGATGATGTACTTATAGTGTTTTGTCTTATTTTACACAGTTTACAACTTTCCGATGCCGAAACAGCAGACGCAGGATTCAGCGGAGAAAATAGCACGAAGAGTTCCAATATAAGAACATCTCGAACTGCGCTGAAAATCAGAGGGAAGAAGTTTCTGAACGGATCCCGAAGACATGCCAAAGAAGATCCGGAGGGGGCCCACAGGTCACCTAGGCGACCTGCTGGTGCGGCCCCCCTGGGCCGTGCCAGGAGGCTACCTGGGTGGTGGGTCCTGCCTCCGGTGCTCTCCTTTGGCCTATATGTCCTTGTTGACCTAAAAGTTACGGGAGATAGAAGAGTTTTCGCGATTCCACCGCCGCTCCGCGGCGGGAACCTACATAGAAGAAAAGACCTTTTTGGCGGGCAGATTCCGCCGGGGAGAACTCCTCCCGGAGGGGGAGATCGTCCTCATCATCATCACCATCGTCATGGGCATCATCGAGATCATCATGACCATCATCACCAACACCAGCACCATCTCCACCTTCATCCCATCTACTTCACCATTGCAATCGGAGTTGTACCTTGCACTATTCATCCCCTCTACTCTACCGGTGTTGATTACTCTTTTGCGGTGAATGCTATTGAGTTTTGTTGGAGTATTTTGTTATGACCAGATTGTTAATCATATTTTCATCACCTCTGATCATGATCTCTTTTATGTCTCGTGAGTAGTTCCATTAGTTCTTGAGGACATGGGAAAAGTCTAGATGCTAGTAGTCATATGATGTTGAAGTAATATGTGTTGATTGATATTTAATTTATGGTGTTATTCTTCTAGTGGTGTTATGTGAACATCGACTACATAACACTTCGCCTTTTTAAGGACCTAGGGGAATGCATCGTGTATAAAGAATGCTTATGGTGGGTTGCCGGAGTGACAGAAACCTGAACCCCACTTTGCATACTTTTGCATGAGGGAGTATTGGATCCTAAAGCTTATTGCTATGGTTAGGCTTTGCCTTAATTTATCTCTTGTATTTGCGGATGCTTGCAAGAGGGATTAATCATAAGATTGTACTTGTCTTAGCTTAGACGGTGCACTAGTTAAGATCCACCCACATAACACTTATCAATACAAAACATAGTACTAGACAGAGTATGGCGAAAGCACTTGACTATCTCTCCCGTGTGTCCTCAGGAACGCCTTAGTCTTTAGAAGTTTAGTCCCTCGGCTTATCCTTTGTGTTCAAAAGGATTGGGCCACTTGCTGCACCTCGACAAGATTTACTTTACTTGCATTTATTTCTGTGTTGCTTATACTAGAATACCCATAAAAAGTTACCTTTCAGTACTTGAAGTTATTCCTTGCTCAAGATCACTTGTCAATACCTTCTGCTCCTCGTTGGGTTCGACACTCTTAATTATCGAACAGGCTACGATAAATCGCCTACACTTGTGGGTCATCACACGCCAATGAACATTGCCCGGATGGGCAACCAACCAGCTAAGTTTGCACACAGCAAACACGATGTCACGCCTCTTTGCGATAGCTAGATACATAAGCGAACCAATAATTTGAGAGAATCTCAACTGATCTATACCTACGCCTTTGAACTTTCGAATCAGCACACTAGGATCATATGGTGTTTGAGAAATTTTGCAGTCTCCATATCCAAAGCGGCTCAAAATCTTCTCAACATAGTGGGATTGCAGAAGTGTAATCCCACCCTCATCATCTCTCCAAAGCTTGATGTTCAAGATAACATCAGCCAACCCAAGGTCCTTCATCTCAAAGTTTTTAGATAGAAAAGACTTAACCTCCTCAATCACTTTGAGTTTGGTTCCAAATATCAGTATGTCATCAACATACAAGCACAATATAACTCCTTCGCCCCCAACATGGCGATAGTATACACATTTGTCAGCTTCATTAAGAACGAAGCCAACAGATGTCAGCGTTGTATTAAATTTCTCATGCTATTGCATCGGTGCTTGTCTCAGACCATATAAAGATTTCATCAACTTACACACCTTTCCTTCCTGACCATCTATCACAAAGTCATCTGGCTATTGCATATAGATTTCCTCGTTTAGCTCTCCATTCAGGAAAGCCGCCTTAACATCCATTTGATGAACGAGAAGACCATGCGAGGCCGCCAATGAGAGTATTATTCGAATGGTGGTTAGTCTAGCCACAGGTGAATAAGTATTAAACAAATCTTCTTCTTCTTTGGGGATCGGCACCTTGACTTTTGCCAAGCAGCCCGAAGTACGTAAGTACGAGAGCGTATTCCTTCTCTTTGACCACTCCTCATAGGGAGTGACTTCATTATCTTTTGTAGGAAGCTTATTCAGGACATGACATGCAGTCAATAATGCTTCCCCACCATGCCTTGGTTAAACCCGATGTATCTAACATGTCATTAACCAAATCAGTTAGAGTACGGTTTTTCTGCTCGGCAACCCCATTTGAGTGGGATGAATAGGGAGGCGTCCTCTCATGAATAATGATATGTTCCGCACAAAAAGAATCAAATTCATTTGCGAAGTACTGTCCACCACGATCAGATCGGAATCATTTAATTTTCTTTTGAAGTTGATTCTCGACTTCTGTCTTATAGATTTTTAAATTAGTGTAGAGCCTCATCTTCAGTATTTAACACATACACATAGAAATATCTAGTGGAATCATCTATCAATGTCATGAAATATTTTTTCCCACCTTTAGTAAACACACCATTCATCTCAGAAAGATAAGAATTTATGGGTTCTAATGGCGCCAAATGTCTCTCCTCTGTAGCCTTTTGAGGCTTGCGAGGTTCCTTTGCTTGCACACATGAATGGCACTTAGAACCATTGGCTAAAGTGAAAATCGGTATTAAATTCAGTTTTGCTAGCCGCGACATAACACTGAAACTTATGTGACAAAGACGTGGATGCCAAACTTCAGATTCATTAACACTAGAATGAATATTGTTCAGGACTTTATTACAAACGTTTGCAACAGAAAGGCGGAATAGACCTCCGCATTCATAACCTTTTCCAAAAAATGTCCATACTTTGTAATAACTACTTTATTGGACTCAAAGACCAACTTAAACCCTTCTCTACACAGAAAGGAGCCACTAAATAGTTTCCTCTTGATAGCGGGGACATGTTGCACATTCTTTAGTTGCATGATCCTTCTTGAAGTAAACTTTAGATCGACCGTGCCAACACCAAGAACAGAAGCACTCGCGCCATTCCCCATCAATACGAAACTTCGGTCTGTGAACAAGTAAGAAGAGAAAAATGATATGTTAGCACACACATGAATATGTGCACCTATGTCTACCCACCAATCGGTAGGTTGACAAACTAAAAATACAGTAAACAAATTACCGTACCCAGATGCACCACTTTCACTGTTGCTTACAATCATATTGGCAGACTTGGAGTCCTAACCTGGCTTTTTGTACTTTTTGGGCACTTACTGGTCCAATGTTCCTCACAACCACAATTGAAGCAGCCATCTCCCTTCTTGTTCTTCTTGAAGGTCTTCTTACCCTTCTTCTTAAAGACGGTATTCTGTTGGATAGAATTCTTCCCCTTGGGCTTGTGGGAATTGAAGTTCGTCTCATGTACCATGTTGGCAGCTGAAGGACCTTCGACCATTTTTCCTTGCGAGTCCTTTGCTCTTGAGTTCTGCTCAACACTCAGATGGCCGATCTATTGAGAATTCACGCCTCTGATGTTTCAGAGTGTTAGCAAAGTTCCTCAAGGAATTAGGAAGCTTAGCAATTATACACCCAACGAAAAATTTGCCCGGTAAATCGCACTTTAGAACCTCAAGTTATTTAGCAATGCATATTATCTCATGAGCTTGTTCCAGTACAGAACGGTTCTCAACCATTTTGTAATCATGGACCTTCTCCGTAACATACATGTCGGTCCCAGCATCGGTGGCCCCGAATTTAGATTCGAGCGCCTCCCACAGCTCTTTGGCAACATGCACATGTAAATATGCATCAACCAGCTTATCTCCGATCATGCTTAAAACTCCATAGAATAAGACGGTGGCCTCCGCAAACACCTGATCTTGTTCAGGAGTGATCATTCCCATAAGAGTAACACCATCTACCCAAAACATGTTCATAGCTGTGAGCCATAAGATGGTTCTCGTTTGCCAACGCTTGAAATAAGTACCGGTAAACTTATCCAGTTTCGGTGCACAGCAAAACCATTACTCTAAAAATTCGTACACACATTAGGTGTTTTGGATTATTGAGTAGATACGCAATTTTCCAAATAGATTAATCCATGAAATAATTACTAAAATGGCATTGAATAGATTCATGACACACTGATTACGGAGCATACTAGCAAGTACTATGCATATCGCAGAAATATCTACGCATATAGCTAGTACTACTAGGGCAGAAATAAACAGGACCGGGATAAACGGGTTATACCATCCGATCGACCAGTTGGCCTTAACAGAAGCATTGGCGACGGCAACATCCTTTGCCTCCTTCTTTTCGGCTTCCGCCTTCTGGCGGACGAGACGGTTGGCTTCGCTTGGTGTAGACATGGCAATGAAGAGGGTGACGCGGATATAGACGAAGCAGACAGACAGAGGAGAGCAGTCACGTGATCGCTCCCCAAAAACATAATCGCCCCTCTCCCGTGCAAGATTCGGAGAGGCGGGGTTTATGAGGTCTGGTAACCCATCGACCGTGTACGCATTGAACGGGACGAAGTCGCTGGCGGTAGTAGCACCAAAGGAACGAGCGCGCGAGGCAGAGGCGATCTGATCTCGTGACGACTAGGGTTGGCGTTAGCTGTGCTTATATAGGCGGCCGGGTGGAGAGACGTGGGCTGAACCCACGTCCGAGTCGGTAACAGCCCATGATCCGACGTCTCAGATCATGGCGCATCCGCTACGTATTCTCCGTTCCTGACCGGTAAAAATAAGCACGTAGGTACGACCTCGGCTCAGCTCATTCGCGCAACCCGCGACACGTCGTGACTAGGCGTGGCGTGGCGAGGCGGGTGGCGGAGGAGGAGTGCGCGAGGGCCTCTTCTCTTCTCACTCTCCAATAGCATGTAGAAGAGAGACCCTTATAAAGCGGTCCAACTTCTTCTCCACTAGCGAGGTGAGACTAAACTTCCCACCACCACCTTGTCATGCCACCACCTACATGGGCCCTTGGAGATTTCTAAAATTGTCTTATGGGCGTAAGGCCCATCACAAAATTCAACAATACCCCACCAGATCTCAAGGGCACATCGTGTTCCTTTGTTCCAATCACTGTTTTGATATACCAACATTTCAGTGAAGACCTGTTAAGGTTGAGATTCACCTAGAGCAAGCACCTACACTCCTTTACAACTGAATAATGAACTATGCCTTGATTTGTCAGTTTGGCGGAAAGAAGCTTCACCACAAGTCTTACTAGTACTAGACTACCGAAGGTTGACCCCTCAGGTGGACATATTAGTCAAACTCCTGGCATATTCATGAGTTTTCTAGAGATCACCCCAATCTCATAGACTATGACTTGCAGTCAGGATCATATAGGTGTGTTGCATGTATCCATGTATGGTAGACTGTGACTTGCAGTCAGGATCATATAGAGATCCGTCAAAAGATCGCTCTATAGGACAACATCTTTCTTACACATAAGCTTTAGAACACATTAAGACATTAATCATCCTACCATACAGTTTCTAAGAGTATTGCATCTCCAACGGAGTGGGTTAGTAAAGTTACTCTCCTCAGTTCACCACTTGGTTGTTTTTCCAGGTCCTACTTCACGGGATCTCCGATCATATAGGTTGGGTTACTAACCTGGCAACTCATGTGGGTCTCATTTCCATCTCCTTCTATGCACTATCTATCACAACACGTGATAGGCCTTTAGTAAAGGGATCTGCTAGATTCTTAGCCGTTTGGATGTACTCCGACGCTATCACTCCGGAGTTTCTCAAACGTCTCACAGACTTCAATCTCATTCTTATATGTTTCTTGGACTTCATGTTGTCCTTTGAACTCTTCACTTCGACACTAACTGTCTGATTATCACAGTTCATAAGGGTAACCGGAACCGGCTTCTCAACCACACGCAAGTACATCAAAAGATCTTGAAGAAATACTACTTCGACACCATATGTGTCTAATGTTGTTAATTCTTCTTCCGTTGTCGATCTTGTCAAGATCGTTTGCTTGCAAGACTTCCAGGAAACAACACCACCTCCAAGAGTAAACATTTACCAGCAGTGGCCTTCTTATCATTAGCATCAGAGATCCAATTTGCATCATTATACCCTTCAAGTACCGATGGGTATCCCGTACGTAGTTGACAGTACCTTCGAGGTAGCACATAATTATTTCAACATCATGCCAATGAACATCGACCGGATTGGCAACAAACCTGCTAAGTTTGCTCACAGCAAACGCGATGTCAGGCCTCATTGCAATAACTAGATACATAAGCGTACTAATAATTTGAGAGAATCTCAATTAATCTATAGCTATGCCTTCGCACTTTCGATTCAGCACACTAGGATCATATGGTGTTTGAGAAATTTTGATGTTCAAGATAACATCGGCCACCCCAAGGTCCTTCATCTCAAAGTTTTGAGGCAGATTAGACTTTGCCTCCTCAATCACTTTGAGGTTGGTTCCAAATATCAACATGTCATCAACATACAAGCACAATATAAATCCTTCACCCCCACCATGGCGATAGTATACACATTTGTCAGCTTCATTAACAACGAAGCCAACAGATGTCAGAGTTGTATTAAACTTCTCATGCCATTGCATAGGTGCTTGTCTCAGACCATATAAAGATTTTAGCAATTTACACACCCTTCCTTCCTGACCATCTATCCCAAAGCCATATGGCTATGGCAGATCGATTTCCTCCTTTAGCTCTCCGTTGAGGAAAGCCGTCTTAACATCCATTTGATGAACGAGAAGACCACGCGAGGGCGCTAATGAGAGTAGTACTCAAATGGTGGTCAGTCCAGCCGTAGGTGAATAAGTATTAAAGAAATCTTCGTCTACTTTTTGGGCATAGCCCTTGGCCACAAGCCTAGCCTTGTACTTTTCACTTGTAGCATCGGGCCTAAGCTTCCTTTTGAACACCCACTTGCATCCCAATGGTTTGCAACCATAGGGACGATTAGTAATTTCCCATGTCCCATTAGCCATGATGGAATCCATCTCTCTACGGACCGCAATTTTCAAGTAATCAATATCTGGAGACACATACGCTTCTGAAATAGAAGTGAGATTATCATCCACGAGGTATACGAAGAAATCATCACTAAAGGTCTTTGAAGTCATTTGTCTCTTTCCCTGCCAAGGGTTTCCTCATCATCATCCTCGGGATTTTCATCATTTGTTTGTTCATAATATTCCATAGGAATGGCAAGCTCAGGAGCTTCCTCAGATTCCTGTCTAGAAGTACTTTGCATATCTCTCATGGGAAAAATATCCTCAAAGAATGTAGCATCCCTCGACTCCATAATTGTACCGACCTTCACGTCAGGTACCTCAGATTTCACTACTATAAATGTATAACCAACACTATTCTTAGAGTAACCCAAATTAACACAGTCCACGGTCGTTGGTCCAAGCTTACGCTTTTGGGGATCGGCACATTGACTTTCGCCAAGCATCCCCAAGTACATAAGTACGAGAGCATCGTCCTTCTCTTTGACCACTCCTCACAAGGAATGACTTCATTATCTTTTGTAGGAACGTTATTCAGAACATGACACATAGTTAATAAAGTCGCCCCCACCATGCCTTGGATAGACCCGATGTATCTAACATGGCGTTAACCAAATCAATTAGAGTACGGTTTTTTCGCTTGGCAACCACGTTTGACTGGGATGAATAGGGAAGCGTTCTCTCATGAATAATGTTGTGTTCCGCACAAAAAGAATCAAATTCGTCTGAAAAGTACTCTCCACCACGATCAGACTGGACTCGTTTAATTTTCTTTTCAAGTTGATTCTGTACTTCTGCCTTATAGATTTTAAAGTAGTGTAGATCCTCATCTTTAGTATTTAACAGGTACACATAGCAATACCTAGTGGAATCATCTATCAATGTCATGAAATGGATTAAAACAAATGGATTAAACCAAATTTGAATCAACGAAATGAAAATGTCCTTCATAAAACCCTTGCAAATGAGATTTACCTCAACTCAAATAAGTGGTCCAAACCAACAAATATTAGGTTTCAAACGAAACCGTTGAAACTAGTGAAAAATATTGTTGGAATTATTTTAACTACTATTGATTTTCCTAAATAAAACAAGTTTTCCAAATTCGAAAACAAAAAGTTTTTTGTGTGTGGAATAATCCACTCAATCACAGGAACAAGCTTGAAGTTTTTAAAAAATGTTTTGGGATTTCATTTAGAGCAAAATTGAGTTGCAATATTAGAAAATAGAAACAAAGGAGAAAAGAGAGAGAGATAGACGTCTTACCTGTATCCCACATGCCAACCGCAGCCCACCAGGGGCATCCCTCTCTTCTACCTCTTGCGAGAAGGCAGAGGAGAAGTAGGGGATGACGCCCGCGGCCACGCGTCACGCCAGGTGCTTCCTGCTTGCCTACCTGGCCATCGCGGTGCTGGGGATGACCTCCCCATTGTCGTTTGGATCGAGAAAATGCCCCATTCGATGCTCATCACGCCCGAGAGCACCATGGCCGCATCGTTGCATAGCCCCGACTGTTGGGGATATTACCTGTTAATAACCCGCCCTAGTTGGGTCGGGTCACCGAATCAGGCGATTCATCTGAGCGTGGTTCGGGCCTTGGCCTGGCGAGGCCGGAAGTTGTGTGGCGGTTTACAATTTCCGGAAGGTCTCCAAGCTTTGGAAGATGGCGACTTGGAGATCGTAGAGGTTACGATTTGTGGGAAGGAAAGTACCCTTGTAAACCCTAGGGATTCGACCTGTATATAAAGGCGAGTCCCAGGGAAGCAGAGGGAAGATTAGAAATCATCGAGTGCTAGGTTTGGCGAGTTACGCCCTCCTTGTAATCGAAACTACATCAATACAACTCAAAGCAGGACGTACGCCTTTACCTCCTCACGAGGGGCCGAACCTGGGTAAATCGTCGTGTCTCTCCTGTTCAACCCCTTTGAGTCGCCACCAAGGTGCGATGGCTCCAGTACTAAGTCCTTTCACGAGGACATCTGCCGTGTCAAAACCACGACAGTTGGCACCCACCGTGGGGCCTACGCACGGTGGAGTTGAGTTCTCAAAGGGAGCCCTACCAGGGTTTGGGAGTTACGCGACGGGGCTCATGACCTGGAGCCGTCGCGGGAAGACCTACATCGACAACCGGCAATGGGGGCCCGAGGCGGATTCAATCCAATCTGGTTACAGGGTCCCCTTCGGCAAGATCAACATCTTCATCGGCATGATCGGATCATCCGTGCCTGAGCCGGACATCTCTGCCGACATCGTTGAGCCGGCCAGGTACGTCCGCCTAGTAGTGACGCAAAATCTGACTCGCCCGGTCTTTGTTGGGTTCACGCATGGATCAGAGGAGCCAGAGCGCTCGGCATCCCAGGAAACCACACAAGTCAACACTGATGACGAATCATCCATGGGTGAGTCAGATTCAGTCCGGTCTCTACATGGGGATTGTCTTGGGGGCTTGTCGCTGGCCATGGACCCCGAAGTCCTTGACCGAAACCGCCGCCAGATCGCCATTTATATGGCGGGGGCGACTCAACCCTCGCAAAACCCTACAGGAGGCGATGGAACTGGCGAGACGTCTAGAAGCCCGACCGCTGTCCTGGTGGAATTAACAGCGGAAATCACAAGGCTGATGGCGACTCCCCTCACGCCAGAAAATCAGGAGGGGATAAACGCGGAGCTGGCGAAACGCAGGGAGGCAGTGGGAAAGGCTCATCGGGATGCCGAGGTGGAGTCCGCCAGGATCGAGACTCGACAAGCTCAAATTGCGGCCGAGAGGATTCGCTTAAATACTGACAACTGGCGGCTCGAAAGACACCAAAGCGCGTCCGACACCGTCCATCAACGGAGACACCAAGGTCGCCTGCCTCATGACCTCAACCCGACCCGCCTGTTCGATACTCCGCGAACCCCGGGGGCCGGAGCCGCCCCAGGGGGAGGACCGGGTCAACCGCCTAACCCGCCAGATCAGACAATTGAGGATCGCATTCCCCAATTCCGGACGCCTCAAGGCCACTTTTCCAACCCGGTGGACAACGTCCTAGCTGCAACTCGCCATCTGGAATCTCTTTCGATTCACGGTAACACCCCTGCCGAGATAGAAGCAAGGAACGCCATTGAGATGTTGAAGACGGCGGTGGTTCAAAACGCCCGGTTTTCACATAGCCTAGAGAGGCTGCATTCTACTCCCCAGGCGAGTTACACCAGGAGTCGGCCAGAGGATCAGCCCGCCGTAAACAGCGGGCCGCGACCCGTCCCTCAGGACAACCCGCCTGATCATCAGAACCCGCCGGGCCGGGATCTCCCGAACATCCAAATCGCCCCGGCCCCTCTCGTCGGGAGCGGTGGGCGAGTGGGGTGACATGCTTGGCCCCCGCCCTTCACAACGAAAGAATGCCCAGATTTTAAGGGACCAAGAAAGGTGCCTAACTACACCCCGGACCTTGAGCCGGCATCATGGGTCGAAAGTTATGAAATCACCATGGACATGCTCGACGTGAACGAGGCAGTTTGCGCCAGATACTTCATGATGATGCTCGAGGGGTCAGCACGTACTTGGTTGAAAAACTTACCTCCCAACTCCATCCAGACATGGGCCGAGTTGAAAGAGCGATTCATCAAAAACTTCCGAGGAACCTGCAAACGACCAATGACGATCGTCGATCTGCAGCACTGCGTTCAGCGTCCTGATGAGTCGGCCCACCAG
The DNA here is from genome assembly GCF_904849725.1 of Hordeum vulgare subsp. vulgare. Classification (NCBI taxonomy): domain Eukaryota; kingdom Viridiplantae; phylum Streptophyta; class Magnoliopsida; order Poales; family Poaceae; genus Hordeum; species Hordeum vulgare. The sequence continues at coordinate 115,565,850 of NC_058518.1, read as the reverse complement.
TGGTCACGACAGGTTGCAGAAATTATCCATTCGTCAGATGGTATTACGACGGCTCAGGCTGTGTTGCTCCTCGGGCAGAATTGTCATTATGAACCCTTGGTACAGAAATTGGGGCGACTCAAGCGAAAGGTCCAAGACATGGGAGAGTTGATGGACGCCCTCACTAGGTATGCTGAAGAAGATGACACCAATGATCCCGGTGAGGACGGTAAAGCTAATTCGCCCAAGAAAGGCGAGTCATCCAAAAATCATACCCGGTTCCAGGGACGTAACCGCCACAATCAAGGAGCCAATGGCAAGCGAAGGCAGCAAGAGGAACCCTCGGACTTAGTCGCCAACACCAACACCAACAGTGGCAACCAACGCCAGAAGAAAAATAGGGGATTTAGTGGGAAGAGGCCGCGTAACTATGAAGAGTTACTCAAGGGCCCTTGCCCACACCATGCCACGGCAGACGGTCCGACGACTCACTCCTGGGAGAACTGTTTCGTAATGCGGGAGTTTAGGGCGGAGGCGATCAAGAAAAGCCAAAACAATGACCCGGACCAACGGCAGGAGAAGTTTGCTGCACCCAACCACCGACAGAACCCCTTTGGCGGTTTTCCCGAACAGGGGGCTCAGGGAGGCCCGCAGCCAAGCAGCGGCAAGTATCCGATGCACCACCAGCGGCGGTATAACCCGCCAGGAGCTTTTCAGCAGCCGCCCCCACAGGGGGCTCCGCAGGGTCAGGATGACAACGGAGGTTTCCGCAACAATCCCAAACAGTTAAGCAATGGGCAGTATCACGTTTTCACCACTAATGCTTGCAGACATGATAAAAAGGTGAGTCACCGGGCGTACAGTGAGTCTGAGCCGGCGCTTCCCAGGTACCTCCACTGGTCTGAACAGATCATATCATCGAGTAGGGAGGATCACCAGCCAAGAGTTGACAATCCTCGCGATTTAGCGTTGGTCGTGGCTCCCCAAGTTGGGGGCTACACCGTGTCCAAAGTGCTAATGGATGGTGGCAGCAACATTAATATCTTGTATTTTGACACTTTCCAAAGGATGAACCTATTGGAAAAGGACCTAATGCCTTCAACCATGGTTTTCCACGGAATCGTCCCGGGCAAGTCGGCGTACCCCATAGGCCGAGTCAGACTCACAGTGGCGTTTGGAACGGCAAAGAATTACAGGTCCGAGTCACTGATATTCGAGGTGGTCAAATTGAAAAGCCCCTACCATGCGTTATTTGGGCGGCCAACTTATGCCCGTTTCATGGCTCGCCCGTGCTATGTTTACCTTAAGCTCAAGATGCCCGGTCCTAAGGGACCCATCACGGTTGATGGGGATATAAGGATTGCAAAGGAATGTGAAGAAGGCGACGCGGCTTATGCGGAAGTCGCTTGCGCTGCAGAGGAGCTCAAACACCATCGGGCCAATGTTGACCCGGCAGACATGTCACCCCTAAAGAAGCCAACGACAGATGCTGAGTCGCCCCTCAAGTTCAAACCAATGGATGACACTAAAACAATCGATTTCATTCCCGGCGATTCATCGAAGCAGTTCACCATCGGGACGAGTCTGGATCCCAAATAGGAAAGCGCGCTCATCGAATTCATCCGTGAGAATCGGGACATCTTCGCATGGAAACCTTCTGACATGCCTGGTGTGCCGAGAGAATTCGCTGAGCACCATCTTAATGTTGACCCAAAGGCAAAACCATCCAGCAGTATCTTCGCAAGTTTAACGAGGAGCGACGCAAGGCGATCGGGGAAGAAGTCGCCCGTCTCTTAGCCGCCGGATTCATCATGGAAGTTTTCCACCCCAAATGGCTAGCTAACCCGGTTTTGGTACTCAAGAAGAACAGTACCTTCCGTATGTGCATTGATTACACGGACCTCAATAGAGCTTGTCCGAAAGATCCTTTCGCTCTTCCCCACATCGACATATCATTGACTCGGAGGCGGGATGCGAACGATTGTGCTTTTTGGACGCCTACGCAGGATATCACCAGATCAAGATGGCCGTGGAGGATCAACAGAAAACAGCTTTTATAACCCCCTTTGGGGATTTTTGCTATGTGTCGATGCCTTTTGGACTCAAGAGTGCCGGGGCGACTTATCAGCGCTGCATCCAGAATTGCCTCCGCAACCAAATCGGTCGCAACGTCCACGCCTATGTCGACGATATTGTGATCAAAACCCGCCAGGGGGAGACGCTATTGAAGGATCTCAAGGAAACTTTCGATAATCTACGGGTATATCAGATGAAGCTGAATCCCACCAAGTGTGTTTCTGGTGTTCCTGCAGGGAAATTGTTGGGTTTCCTGGTGTCTGAGCGTGGCATTGAAGCTAACCCGGACAAAATCGAAGCAGTTACATCTCTTGGAAGACCGGCAAACGTTAATCAAGTTCAACGACTAGAGGGTCGCATTGCGGCTCTAAGTCGCTTCCTAAGTCGCCTGGGTGAGAAGGCAATTCCTCTTTATCAGTTAGTAAAGAAATCTGACTGGTTTGTTTGGACAAATGAGGCAGACGAGGCGCTCAAAACCTTGAAATGGCAATTGGTTAACCCGCCGGTCCTGGCCGTCCCGACTGAGAAAAAGCCCATGCTTCTGTATATTGCGGCAAATTCCAAAGCAGTAATTGTGGCAGTGGTCGTTGGAAGAAAGGAGGAAGGGAAGGAGTACCCAGTGCAACGCCCGGTGTATTTTATTAGCGAAGTGCTAACCCTTTCCAAGCAACGGTACCCACACTGGCAGAAGTTAGTGTATGGGGTGTTTATGGCGAGTCGGAAACTTAAGCATTATTTCCAAGAACACCCTATCACAATGGTTAGCTCTGCCCCCTTGGGGACATCATCCAGAATCGGGAGGCAACAGGGCGGATTGCCAAGTGGGCGATTGAACTTGGGCCGCATCACGTGCAGTACACCCCCCGCACAGCCATCAAGTCTCAGGCCTTAGTTGATTTCGTGAATGACTGGACGGAGTTGCAGGCTCCAGAAGACAAGCCTGATCTTACTTACTGGACTATTTATTTTGATGGATCTAGACAGCTGGAAGGCTCGGAGGCTGGTGTGGTATTGGTATCCCCTCAAGGAGATAAATTCTGTTATGTCCTCCGACTCATGTTTCCGTGCACTAAGAATGCTGCGGAATACGAAGCTTTGCTTCACGGCTTGCGACTCGCCAAGGAGATGAATCTAACGCGAGTCAGGTGTTTTGGCGACTCTGATTTGGTGGCGCAGCAAGTTTCGTGTACTTGGGATTCTCGGGACCCCATGATGGCGGCTTTCAGAAGAGCTGTGTCTGACGTGGCGGGTCATTTTCATGGTTATCTCGTTGACCAGATTGATCGACGCCTCAACGAGGCGGCTGACGCCCTTTCACGTCTTGGTTCCCAGCGAAAGCCAGTTCCTCCCAATGTTTTTCTGGATATTTTGCATAAACCATCCGTGATTTTACCATCGGAGGAGGAGTTGGCAATACCAGATCCCGAGTCTCAGCTTGTGGCGGCTCTCCACGTCACGACGGATTGGGTTCTTCCCTATCTGGCTTATCTCGCCTGAGGCGAGTTACCAACAGACGAAGTTTCGGCCCGTCAAATCGTTCGGCGTAGCAAATCCATGGTGATCATCAATGGCGAGTTATATAAGCGGGGCGCCTCTGGAGTTTTTCAACGATGCGTTTCCTCCGAAGAAGGATGCATAATCTTAAATGACATTCATTCCAGAGACTTTGGGCATCATGTCGGGTCATGCTCTTTGGTGTCAAAAGCATTCTGTCATGGTTTCTTTTGGTTGATGGCTCATGCAGATGCAGAAGATATAGTTCGTCGGTGCGAGGGATGCCAGCGTTATGGACGACATGCTCATGTGCCGGCTCAAGAATTAAGAATGATTCCCATCACTTGGCCTTTTGCGGTCTGGGGGTTAGACATGGTCCGCCCCTTTAAAATGTCATCCAACAAGAAAACACATTTGCTGGTGGCGGTTGATAAGTTCACCAAGTGGGTTGAGGCGGAACCTATTGGAGCTTGCGATGCGGAGACAGCGGTCAAGTTCTTGAAGAAGTTGATCTTACGGTTTGGATATCCACACAATATCATTACTGATAATGGTACTAACCTGTCCCAAGGGGCAATGCAGGAGTTTTGCCGTCGAGAACATATCCGGCTTGATGTTTCTGCGGTCGCTCACCCACAATCTAATGGGCAGGCGGAACGGCCGAATCAGGAGGTTTTACGAGGAATTAAGCCCCGACTCATGGTTCCCCTAGAGAAAACCCCACGATGTTGGGTCGAAGAATTGCCTTCAGTGTTGTGGAGTATCCGGACCACCCCGAACTGGTCCACGGGTTTCACCCCTTTCTTTTTGGTCTACGGAGCAGAAGCCGTTCTTCCTACTGACATAAGGCATGACTCACCTAGAGTCACCGCATGTGTGGAGCAAGACAATGAGCTGGCGCGTCAAGACTCCTTGGACGCCTTAGAGGAGGCACGTGACTTGCCTGCGGCCCGTTCGGCCATCTATCAGCAGGATCTACGACGTTATCACAACCGCCGGGTTAAGAGCCGGACCTTTCAGGAAGGCGACTTAGTTCTTCGGTTGATACAAGATCGTGCTGGCATGCATAAGTTGTCACCACCATGGGAAGGACCGTTCGTCGTCAGCAAGAATCTTCACAACGACTCTTATTATCTGGTGGATCTTCGGCCTAACCGGCCAACCACGGAGGCTGAGTCAACTCGCCCCTGGAATATTGCCCACTTGCGCCCTTATTACACTTGAGCTCTTAAGCTCTGCATTTTGTAAGTTTTTGAGTTTCATTATAAAGTAATAAAATTGAAATGCTCCCCGACTTGGGGGCTTCCTCATTGAGATCAATTTTGTTATCCTGTTGCGACCTTATGAGCCGACAGAATTATTATCTTAGGGTGGCGCTTGAGTTTTCTGACTCGCCCCATCCTGTCGCGACCTTATGAGCCGACGAAACCATCATTTAGGGTGTGCGCTTGAGATTTCTGACTCGCCCCATCCTGTCGCGACATTATGAGCCGACGAAACCATCATTTAGGGTGTGTGCTTGAGCTTTCTGACTCGCCCCATCCTGTCGCGACCTTATGAGCCGACGAAACCATCATTTAGGGTGCGCGCTTGAGCTTTATGCCTCGCCCCATCCTGTCGCGACATTTTGAGCCAACGAAACCATCATTTAGGGTGTGTGCTTGAGCTTTCTGACTCGCCCCATCCTGTCGTGACCTTATGAGCCGACGAAACCATCATTTAGGGTGCGCACTTGAGCTTTCTGACTCGCCCCATCCTATCGCGACCTTATGAGCTGACGAAACCATCATTTAGGGTGCGCGCTTGAGCTTTCTGACTCGCCCCATCCTGTCGCGACCTTATGAGCCGACGAAACCATCATTTAGGGTGTGTGCTTGAGCTTTCTGACTCGCCCCATCCTGTCGCGACCTTATGAGCCGACGAAACCATCATTTAGGGTGTGTGCTTGAGCTTTCTGAACCCTATTTCGTGATTCATCTTAAAAATATTTGTTATCATTTATGTGGTTTCACATATGTTTTTCAAGCTTAAAACAGGTCGAAGATCAAAATCAATTCATCCATGGCGGATTAAGCATTATAAAGAATTTTCAAACGGCGGATCCAGTATTTCAAATCGCCTTAAGGGCGACATAAGGTTTTTTTTCGAAAGTATCACAAAGGCAGTATCGACTCCTAAAGGAGACCTATTACATGGCTCTTAGGGCCAAATCAATGAAGTTTATTCTGCTGGCGCCCTTGGATCGTTTTGCTGCGAGCAGTGGCTGACCTCAATTTGCAAGTCGCCCAGTACCCAGTTGCACTTGGCCAGAGCCGCGAAGTCATCCTCATTGGTCCGGATTGATGAAAGATCTGCGTCGAAGTCAAAAGGGTTCTTGGGTCGCCGTGGAGTTAAGCTGGTCGTCACAAAGGTTGGCGGGTTGACCTTCTTGTTCTTGCTATCATAAGCAGCCTAATACTTTGATAAGTCCAGACTTGCAGCAAGTTGAGTCGCCGCCAGCCGGGAGTCCTTGATGACACGTTGATAGTCCTCTTCGACGAATTCTGACCCGTCATCCTTGAGTTGAGGAAAGCCCACTGCTACTTCTTCCGGGTTGATCTCTGGAGCATACGCTAAGCAACGACTTAATGTAGTCAGCCCTCCCTTCCCGGCGGCTGACCGTGTCAACTCGCCAATCTGGGGAGGAAGCGTGGATAGGCAGCCAAGCATCTTCTTTATGGAGGTTATAGGCTCCTTGGCGCCCATCACTGCTTTAACAGTTAGTACACTGCCGGTATACAGCTGCTCTGTCAGCGTGTAAATCGCCTTCAGCATTAGCACGCAATCATCCTGAAGATTGGCGGCTCTTGGAACTGTGCAAGGGGTAATGATAATCAGCGACTCAGGATAAAGAGTTATTGGTTTAAAAAAAGATCAAAGTTTTGAGTATTTTACCAAACACGGCTTGTGCCATGTTTGAGATATGATGTTTCAAGCCAGATAGCTCTTGTTGCTCAGTAGCCATCTTGGCTTCAGCTTTCTCTGCTCTTTTTGTTGCAGCATCTTGGTCAGCTTGAGCCCTCTTTAAATCGGCTTTTAGTTTTTCCATCTCAGCTAAGACCAATTGATACTTCTCCTCCGACTTGGTTCGGGCATCTTGCTGATCAGATAAGTTTTTCTTTAAATCGCCAAGTGCTGATTCAGTCTGAATAAGAGTTTCCTGTTGAAGTACATGATAAGGGGCAAGTCTCACAAGTATTGCAAGCAATATCCCTGACACTTGGGGGATAATGTATAATTTTTTCAGATAAAATTATACAACATCAAGACCCGGCTCATCTTTTTACTGATGACCCGGCCCTTGGGGGTTACTGGTCGAAAGTTTTTCTAAATGATCAAGACCCGGCTCATCTTTTTACTGATGACCCGGCCCTTGGGGTTACTGGTAGAATGATTTTCTAAATAATCAAGTCCCGGCTCATCTTTTTACTGATGACCTGGCCCTTGGGGGTTACTAGTCGAAAGTTTTTCTAAATAATCAAGTCCCGGCTCATCTTTTTACTGATGACCCGGCCCTTGGGGGTTACTGGTCGAAAGTTTTTCTAAATAATCAAGTCCCGGCTCATCTTTTTACTGATGACCCGGCCCTTGGGGGTTACTGGTCAAAAAAAATTCTAAGTGATCAAGACCCGGCTCATCTTTTTACTGATGACCCGGCCCTTGGGGGTTAATGGGGATAATATAATATATAAACAAAGCTTACCTCATGTTTATTTTTTAGCATCCGGAGCAGGCTTTTCTCCATCTCATAACTCGCCTCCAGGCGACTTGCAAAACCAGAGCAGAGTTCTTTGAATTCCAGATGTTCATATTCAGAAAGCTTAGCCTTGGAGAGTCCAGACTCAGGAATGGTTTGAGAGGATGATGGCACATGCTTTGACAAAACAGTCGTGGCTGGTTTAGAGAAGCTGGTACCAGTGATGATTACAGCATCCGGGTCTTCTGCTGTTGTCAATGGACTTGGCGGCTTAAGGACATCCATTGTGTCCTTGGGCGAGATAGGAAGATCCATTTGATCCTCACGCTCGTCTTGATCAGGGCTATCTTGGATCGGTGCTGACCCTTTGATGGGCTCTGAAATTATGATAGGAGTTGACCCGCCGGTCTTCCTCTTCTTCACCTGTGCCCTAAAAGAGGGAAGAGGCGCATTAAAGAACTGAAAATTTATCACCCTCAGATTAAAAGTAAAATTATCAAAGGACTTACCCAGGGACTCGAATCATTGGCGGAAGTGTCGACATTACTGAGTCGCCAGATGTAGGAGGAGAATTCTGCAAGAATTATTCGTCAAAGATATAGGCGGGTTACAGATGGGATCCAAAGAAACATGAAGAAGTGTTGTTCATGGGTACCTCATTTGGTTTCCTCTTGTTCTTTGCTGGTAAGCCGGACACCAGATCACCGGAATGACTTCGGGTCTTCCGATTTGAAGTATGTTGCGCTTTCTTCAGTAGAAAATTTGGGTCCAAACAAGCATTTGGATGTGAGAAGGGAACTTTCCCACAAATTCGCCTGGCCGGCTTAGGTGGAGAAGGAGGTGAATCGGAGGAAACAGGAATTACCTCTACAGAATCCTCCTGGCTTTTGTTGTCTTCATTCTATTCAAGAGAGGCAGAGACATAAATACAAAGTTAACAGTAGCGGATGGCGAGTGAAAAGAGGATAGTTTTTTACCTCTGAAGGTGCATCGCCGACTTGAGATTCATCGGCTTCGGATGGCTCGGCCACAACAGCTTTGCCCTTGCCATAGGTTTTCTTTGGGGGCGGCTTAGCTTGCTTCATGGCTGGCCTTTTGGGTTTCTTGGACCAAAATTTATCACCTTTCTGGAATGGCATATGTTATAAAAGGCCACAATTCGAATGAAACATAAGAAGTAAAGACAAAAGGCGGGTTAAAATTGCTTACCTTGGGCGCCGGATTAATTTTGCAGAAGGGTTTGAGGCCGATTTGGCCGCATTTTCCCGCAGGCTCGCCGGTCAGCTTCTTGATGATGGTGACAATATCCTTTTCCGTTAAAGCCGTATGGAAATAACATTGCGGATGATCTAAGGTGCCATTAAATTCGCACATTAGCCCGTCCCGACGACTCAAAGGGAGGATACGCCATTCGACCCAGCAGTGGATTAAGTCGACCCCAGTAAGGCTGTTGTTTCTCAAAGATCTTAACTCGGACAATACTGGGACAAAATCTGATTCCTCCTCTTCGGTTAGCTTGTCCGGAAGCTTGAAATTCGTTGGAAGGCGATCTTTCCTATAGCCCAGAAGCTTGTTTTCGCCTGCGGGCGAGGTCTCTTGACAATAGAACCAAGACTCGCCCCAGCCTTTGGGATGGCTTGGCATGGCGAGTGAGGGAAACGGGCTATCCCTGTGGCGCTGAACATTTACACCGCCAAGTTCCAGGCTGGGGCCATTGTGAAATTCCGTTTGGCGATTTAAGTGGAAAAAGTACCAGAATAAGGGAACTGAGGGTTCCATCCGCAGGTAAGCCTCACAGAACACTTGGAACTAGCATAGGTTACTTATCGAATTAGGTCCCAGATCCTGGAGGCGGACATTCATGAAAGCCATGGCATCTCTATGGAACTTTGATCCGGGCGGCTTAAAACCTCGCTCAAGGTGTTCGACGAAAACAACTATCTCCCCTTCTTTGGGGTTGGGGAGATCCTCTCCGAACCCGGTACGCCAACCGATAATATCCTGAGGGTCCAAATTGCCCGTTTTCACATAATCTGCTAGTATGGTATCGTCGACTTTGGTAGGGAGCCAGTCACTTTTGAAGATGGTGCCCATGCTACAAAGGAGTAATGTACGGGTGAATTTACACGCTTGAACATCTACCGTAAGAGGTGAAATAAGTTCATTTGACATGCCAAGCAATTTGTTCATGGACTGAGGAAAAATCTTGACCCGCCATATAAAGATCCGGGTCGGGTTGCTATGACGACTTACGAAGTTTGGCTACTCACGAGAGTTGTGTCTTAAAGCATCGGAGACATTTGTTCAAAATGGTGAAGTGGGAAGACTACAAACAGCTTTTACGCGATGAGCGGTAAACTATGGATCTACTGGACAGCCAAAAATACATGAGGAAAATGACTGGATACGGCAACTTACTACCAAGATAAGATGATGTTGTTCGTTTGATGAAATATAGCTCTAAGCACGCAAATCAAGGGCGGATAAGTGAAGGTATTTAGAGACATTAGGTATCTCGTCGTCATCAATACTAATCAATCAAGGATAGATAACAGATACTCGTGAAGGCATCAAGAATATGGCAATGATGAAACTTCGAAAAGGGATGGGGATTTGCTCTTAAATAAGAGGTGACCTAACCTCATGGGTTCGGCCGGAAGTGGTCGACGGTGACGAAGGCTTTTGGGAGAGCACGAAAGTCTCGGTCGGGCACGGAGACCTTCGGCGGCGACGAAGTGCCTGGCAATGGCGAGGTGGTCGACGGTGATGAGATAGTCGATGGCGGCGAGCAGCTCGGCCGCGGTAAGGTGCTTGACGGAGACAAGATCTGTGGGCGGCGCCAAAGCTTTCGGGCGACGACAGGAATTGCGGTCGGCGGCGGAGCTCTCGAAAGGCGATAAGGTTTCCTCCCTGCGATAATGGGGAGGAGATTGATGGGACTAGTAGGTGGAATGTGCCAGTCCTGTCCCCCCCACCTATTTAACAGGGCGGGCGCTGGAATCGAGGCACCGTGAGCGGGAACCGCCGAAGGATAAAAAGATTCGCTATAATGGCGCTCCAAATTTTTTGGGATAACGATACCAAAGGATCCGTTAGGATTATGTCAGTCTTGGGCCTAATGTTGGGGATATTACCTGTTAATAACCCGCCCTAGTTGGGCCGGGTCACCGAATCAGGCGATTCATCTGAGCGTGGTTCGGGCCTTGGCCTGGCGAGGCCGAAAGTTGTGTGGCGGTTTACAATTTCCGGAAGACTCCAAGCTTTGGAAGATGGAGACTTGGAGATCATAGAGGTCACAATTTGTGGGAAGGAAAGTACCCTTGTAAACCCTAGGGATTCTACCTGTATATAAAGGCAAGTCCCAGGGAAGCAGAGGGCAGGTTAGAAATCTTCGAGTGCTAGGTTTGGCGAGTTACACCCTCCTTGTAATCGAAACTACATCAATACAACTCAAAGCAGGACGTAGGCCTTTACCTCCTCACGAGGGGCCGAACCTGGGTAAATCGCCGTGTCTCTCCTGTTCAACCCCTTTGAGTCGCCACCGAGGTGCGATGGCTCTAGTACTAAGTCCTTTCACGAGGACATCTACCGTGACAAAACCACGACACCGACCATTGTCGTCCCCGCACTGCCTCTCCATGTCTGCAAGACTGGCCGCGATGCACTCTTATTTTCCGACAAAGATTGCAAGCCGAGATTCCCAACAACCTCGCCATCGGCTTCGTCTTCATCCTCTTCCCCGCCAGCCATTGCCGTTTGATTTTCACCATCCAGAGCATCCCTGAGGTTGATGATGTTGAGTAGATATGAAATTTTCCGAATAGATTAATCCACAAAATAATTACTAGCATTGCATTGACTAGATTCATGACACACTGATTATGGAGCATACTAACAAGTGCTAATCATATAGAAGAAACATCTTCGCATATAGCTAGTACTACTAGGACAGAAATAAACAACAGCGGGATAAACGTGTTATACCCTCCGATCGACCAGTTGGCCTTAGCAGCAGCGTTGGCGGCGACAGCATCCTCTGTTGCTTTCTTTTCGGCTTCGACCTTCTCACGGACGAGACGGTCGGCTTCACTTGGTGAAAACATGGCGATGACTAGGGTGACACGGACATAGACGAAGCAGACGGACGGAGGTGAGCAGTCGCGTGATCGCCCCCAATAACCTAATCGCCCCTCTCCCGTACAGGATCCGGAGAGACGGGGTTTCAGAGGCCTACTCTTCTGTCGATCGTGTATGCAATGAACGGTCAACACTGAGATACCAACTTGTAACGCCCAAGATGAGATCCTATCCTTATTTTTGGCACGACGGCCTCGACAGGGAGATAAGCGCATCTCGTTGTTTCGCAAGAATGGATATCATTACAAGTACATGTACTGAAGAGATGAGTATATGAAATTGGCTTACACTCGCCACAATCTACATCAGAGTCACATCAATACAACAACATAATCAGTCACCATGAAGAAGAGAAGGGTCCGACTATGGACGAGAACAAACAATAAAAGAATGACGTCCATCCTTGCTATCCCAGGTTGCCGGTGTGGAGCCCATCCTAGATTGATGAAGAAGAAGAAGGAACTACAAAAGCACAATCATCGCGCTCACATGATAATATCACTTTACCTGTACCTGCAATTAGTGTTGTAGTAATCTGTGAGCCACACGGAGTCAGCAATCTCATTTCCAAAGGTATCAAGACTAGCAAAGCTTAATGGGTGAGGTATGGTTAAGTGGTGAGGCTAGAGAAAGAGTTAGGCGTTTATTTGAGGTGGCTAACTTATGAGTACAAGAATAAAAGAGGGGGAAGATCTACGCATAGCGGACTTGAACTAATGCTGATCAAATTAATGATTCTGAACACCTACTTACGTCAGACATAACCCCAACGTGTCCTCAGTCGGAGAAATAGATCATGAAAGAGACAATCACGGTTACGCACACAGTTGGCATATTTTAATTAAGCTTACTTCAAGTTTTCTAGAATTGGATGTTAAACAAAGTTTCGACGTTGCCACATTACTGCGGGCACAGCTCTCCGAAATATTTAACCCTGCAGGGGTGGTCCAACTAGTCCATCACAAATTACCACAAGCCGCATAGAAAGCCTCGATCACAAAACTCGTGATCACCTCAGATTCCTTAGTGGAAAATATCAACTCTGAGATAACCAAAAGCTTCACCGAAATCCCAATGCACAAGACATTTCGTAAAAGGTAAAACTAATCTAGCAAGGCCGCCCAGCGTGCCGACAGACCCGATAGGAGCCGCATATCTCGTTCTCAGGCATGACCGGATGGGCACGATGTCGGGTTGGCTAAAACCCCGGGTGACCAGGGGGCGCCGGACATCGCCCGGTTTGGACCAACACTCATGCGGAGCACTGGCCCGGGGGTTGATTAAATTTCCTTGGGTTAATTACTCCCTATGTGGTTCATTAGTTATTAGGCAAATGTAGTACCAAAGTTGGGCCTTGCCGGACTAGTTTTAGACTAAAACGAATTATAAATGGGGTGCCCATAACAACATTGATCGTGTTGGGAGCGCTCAATTATGGAATATAACACCAAGAGCCGAAACTAGGGCGGCAAAGATGGAACAAAACACGAGGCTAGAAAGCCGAGCCTTCCACCTTTTACCAAGTATATATGTGTATTACTTTAAATAGCAATTAATATGGTGATATAACAAGGAACCCATGTTATCACATGGAAGCACTGCACCTGCAACTAGCAACGCTAACACATGAGTAAGAAAGCGGTAACATAGCTAATCAGTGGTTTGCTAGGTTGTGAACATGTTGAAGGTTTTGATGCCAATGTTGAGAGGCTGGCTTAACAGGTGGTAAGAAATGAGACATAGCGAAAGAAACGAGACAAGTAGCATGGCATTCATAGTAATGGTATCTAGGGAAATGATCATCTTGCCTGAGATCCTGCTACCTCTTGAGCTTGCGTTCGTTTTTCCCTTCAAGAGGAAAGGGTGATGCAGTACAGTAGTGATAAGTATTTCCCTCAGTTTGAGAACAAAGGTATCAATCCAGTAGGAGTATCAAGATGAGGCACCAATGTACCTGCGCAAAAACGAACAAACTTGCACCCAACGCTATAAAGGGGTTGTCAATCCCTTCACGATTATTTGCAAAGTGAGATCTGAAGGTCAAAAGTGCAACAAAGTAATTGTGTAGATCGGAAAATATGATGTGAAGTAGACCCGAGGGCCATAGTGTTCACTAGAGGCTTCTCTCATGATAGCAAGTATTATGGTGGGTGAACGAATTACTGTCGAGCAATTAATAGAATCGCGCAAAGTCATGATTATATCTAAGGCAATGATCATACATATAGGCATCACGTCCGACACAAGTAGACCGATACTTTCTGCATCTACTACTATTACTCCACACATCGACCGCTATCCTGCATGCATCTAGTGTATTGAGTTCATAACAAACAGAGTTACGCCTTAAGCAAGATGACATGATGTAGAGGGATAGATTCATGCAATATGATATAAACCCCATCTTTTTACCCTTGATGGCAACAACACGATGCATGCCTCGCTACCCCTTCTGTCACTAGGTGAGGACACCACACGGTATGAACCCAAAACCAAGCACTTCTCCCATTGCTAGAATTATAGATCAAGTTGGCCAAACAAAACCCACAACTCGAAGAGAATTACAAGGATACGAAATCATGCATATAAGAGATCAGAGGAGACTCAAATAATATTCATAGATAATCTAATCATAAATCCACAATTCATCGGATCTCGACAAACACACCGCAAAATAAGGTTACATCGGATAGATCTCCATGAAGATCATGGAGAACTTTGTATTGAAGATCCAAGAGAGAGAAGAAGCCATCTAGCTACTAGCTATGGACCCGAAGTTCTGTGGTGAACTACTCATGCATCATTGGAGAGGCAATGGTGTTGATGAAGAAGCCCTCTGTGTCCGAATCCCCCTTCCGGCAGGGCACCAAAACGGTCCCCAGATGGGATCTTGCGGAGACAGAAGCTTGAGGCGGCGGAAAAGTATTTTCGTGGCTCTCTCTGGTGGTTTTGGATTTTCAGAGAATATATAGGCGAAAGAGGTAGGGCAAAGGAGCCACGTGGGGCCCACAAGCCTGCTAGGCGCAGCCCCCCAGGCCGCGGCTAGGGGGTTCGTGACCTCCCCCGAGGTCCTTTGCCTTGGTTCTCAAGTCCCCTCGTATCTTCTGTTATGGAAAAAATCATCCCACATGTTTTATTCCGTTTGGACTCCGTTTAATATTCTTCTCTGAAAAAGGTAAAAAACACGGAAAAAACAGAAACTGGCACTTGGCACTGAGTTAATAGGTTTGTCCCAAAAAAGATATAAAATAGCATATTCATGCATACAAAACATCCAAAGTTGACAAGATAATAGCATGGAACCATAAAAAATTATAGATACGTTGGAGACGTATCAGGCATCCCCAAGCTTAACTCATGCTCGTCCTCGAGTAGGGAAGTGATAAAGACTGAATTTTTGATGTGGAATGCTACCTAACATGTTTGTCCGTTGTAACTTCTTTCTTGTGGCATGGATGTTCAGATCCGTAAGATTCAAAACAATAGTTTACTGTTGACATGAAAACAATAGTACTTCAAGCATACTAGCAAAGTGATCATGAACTTTTGAAATAACAAGGCTAAAGAAAGTTATCCCTACAAAATCATATAGTCTGGCTATGCTCCATCATCCCCACACAACGAATTTACTTCATGCACAACCCCGGTATTGGCCAAGTAATTGTTTTCGCACTCTTACTTTCTCAAATGTTTTAACTCTCACGCAATACACGAGCGTGATCCATGGATATAGCACTATAGGTGGAATAGAGTGTGGTGGAGGTTGTGAGGCAAAAAGGAGGAGATGGTCACATTGACTTGGCGTATCAATGGGCTATGGAGATGCCCATCAATAGGTATCAATGTGAATGAGTAGGGATTACCATGCAACGGATGCACTAGAGCCATAAGTGTGTACCCAACTTTCTTGCTCACAAGGAAAACTAGTGGGTGTGTACCCAACTTTCTTGCTCACGAAGACCTAGGGCAATTTTGAGGAAGCCCATCATTGGAATATACAAGCCAAGTTATATAATGAAAATTCCCACTAGTATAAGGAGGTGCCGAAACAAGAGACTCTCTATCATGAAAAGCATGGTGCTATTTTGAAGCACAAGTGTCGAAAAAGATAGTAGCATTGTCCCTTCTCTCTTTTTCTCTCATTTTTTTTGTTTGGGCTCTTAGGCCTCTTTTTTTCTCATTTTTTTGGTGGGCATATTTGGACTCTTTTTTTTATTTCCTCACATGGGACAATGCTATAATAATGATGGGCATCACACTTTTATTTACTTACAACTCAATACTTATAACAATGATGACTCTATAGGAAATGCCTCCGGTAGTGTACCAGGATGTGCCACGATCTAGCTTAGCATATGACGTTGAAACATCTCGCTAGCTATCTTACGATCATGCAATGGCAATATGAAAGTGACGGCACATGTCATGATACGGATCGGTGGGAGTTGCTTGGCAATATATCTTGGAATGGCTATGAAAATGCCATAAAAGGTAGGTATGGTGGTTGTTTTGAGGAAGGTATATATGGTGGGTTTGTGCACCAGCGAAAGTTGCGCGACACTAGAGAGGCTAGCAATGGTGGAAGGTGAAAGTGCATCTATACCATGGATTCACATTAGTCATGAATAACTCATATACTTATTGCGAAAGTTTTATTAGTAATCGAAACAAAGTGCTAAACGCATACTCCTAGGGGAAGGGTTGGTAGGTGTTAACCATCACGCGATCCCGACCGCCACACAAAGGATGACAATCAATAAATCAATTATGCTTTGACTTCCTAACATAGCGGTTCACCATACGTGCATGCTACGGGAATCACTAACCTCAACACAAGTATTTCTAGATTCACAACACCCTACTAACATAACTCTAATATTACCATAACCACATCTCAAAACTAATCGTGAGGAATCAAACTTCTCTTACTAATCAATGCACTTGAATATGGAAGTTTTTATTATATCCTCTTTGGATGCCTATCATCTTCAGGACTACTTTCATAGCACACGCCAATTACCAAGTTACTTAGAGAGAGCTCTCTCAAAAAGATATAAGTGAAGACTGAGAGTTTTTATTTCTTCAAAATATGACACCGCCATGCTCTAAAAATATCTAAGTGAAGCACTAGAGCAAAGTTATCTAGCTCAAAAGATATAAGTGAAGCACATGCGAGCTAAATTGCCTAACTCAAAATATATAAGTGAAGCTCAATGAGTATTCTAGCAAATTCACGTTGAGTGCATGTCCCTATAAAAAAGGTGTGCAGCAAGGATGATTGTGACAAAACAAAAAGAAAAGACTCCTATAATACACGACACTCCAAGCAAAACACATATCATGTGGTGAATAAAAATATAGCTCCAAGTAACGTTACCAATGGATTGAAGACGAAACAGGGGATGCCTTCCCGGGGCATCCCCAAGCTTAGGATTTTTGGTGTCCTTGAATTTGGCTTGGGATGCCTTGGGCATCCCCAAGCTTAAGCCCTTTCCACTCTTTATCCCATTGTCCATGAGAACATCACCCAAAACTTGAAAACTTCACAACACAAAACTTAAACCGAAACTCGTAATATCATTAGCATAAGAAAAACAAACCACCACTCTTTAGGTACTGTGGTAAACTTGATTTGTATTTAGATTGATGTTAGATTACTGTATTATCACTTTTCCATGGCTATTACCCCCCGATACTATCCATAGTTTCATCAAAATAAACAATCAACACAACAAAAAACAGAATCTGTCAAAAACAGACCAGTCTGTAGCAATCTGTATATTTCGTATACTTTTGGTATCCTGAAAATTCTGAAAATTAGCGCAATTCGCATATCAACCAGCGGATAGAATAATCAACTCAAAATATCTTTCTGGATAGAAATTAA
The DNA here is from genome assembly GCF_904849725.1 of Hordeum vulgare subsp. vulgare. Classification (NCBI taxonomy): domain Eukaryota; kingdom Viridiplantae; phylum Streptophyta; class Magnoliopsida; order Poales; family Poaceae; genus Hordeum; species Hordeum vulgare. The sequence continues at coordinate 115,548,541 of NC_058518.1, read as the reverse complement.
AAATAATTTTTCACCAAGATCAAACAACCATCACCAAAACTGATCATAAAGGTTCTACTTGGCACAAACACAAAAAGAAACATAAAAACACAATCATAACAGAATTATGATGGTGTGGATGCAACAAAACAGAAAGAAAAAAGCAAAAATAAATTTATTCATTGGGTTGCCTCCCAACAAGCGCTATCGTTTAACGCCCCTAGCTAGGCTTAACGATTTCAATGATGCTCACATAAAAGATAGCAATCGGACACGAAGAGAGCATCATGAAACATGTGACAAACATATCTAAGTCTAACATACTTGCTATGCATAGGAATTTTATAGGAAAACAAATTCTCAAGACAACCAATAGTTACCATATGCAAGGAAGAAGAAAGAGACAATAGCAATCTCAACATAATGAGAGGTGATTTAGTGGTATGAAAGTTTCTACCACAATATTTTCCTCTCTGATAATAATTACATGTGGGACCATATTCAAATTCAACAATATAACTATCACATAGAATATTCTTTTCATGATCCACATGCATGCAAAGTTGACGCTCTTAAAAAATAGTGGGATTACCATCAACTAAAGTCATGACTTCTCCAAACCCACTTTCAATAATATTGCAAATATCATATTCATCATGAGTCTTAAACAAATTTTCAAGATCATAAGAAAAATCATCACCCCAATCATGATTATTGCAACAAGTAGTGGACATAGCAAAACTAGCATCCCCAAGCTTAGGGTTTTGCATATTTTTAGCATGATTGACATTAATAGAATTCATAGTGATGCCATTGCAATCATGCTTTTCGTTCAAGGAGCCCTCGTGAATCACTTCATAAATTTCTTCATCACAATTTTCAGATTCACGCATCTCAAGCAAAACTTCATAAAGAAAAACTAGTGCACAAAACTCACTAGCAATTGTTTCAACATATTTGGATCTCTTGAAAATATTAGCAAGTGGATGAGGATCCATATCAAGAGATACTTAGCAAGCCAAGATTCAAGCATATTGAAGGCACATAGCACACAAGCAAAGGAAAGGCAAACGAAAAAGGAAAATATTTTTGTAAATTTTGTTTTTTTTCAGAAGTGGGGGAGAGGAAAACAAGAGGCAAAAGGCAAATAATGTAAATGCAAGAGATGAGTTTGTGATAGTTACTTGGATATGCCTCACTTTGAATACTCCCCGGCAACAGCGCCAAAAATTGGCACGTTGACGAGAGACTATACTTGACTTGATCTTCCCCGGCAACGGCACCAGAAATTCTTCTTGCTACCTCTTGAGCTTGCGTTGGTTTTTCCCTTTAAGAGGAAAGGGTGATGCAGCATAGTAGCGATAAGTATTTCCCTCAGTTTGAGAACAAAGGTATCAATCCAGTAGGAGTATCAAGATGAAGCACCAATGTACCTGCGCAAAAACAAACAAACTTGCACCCAACGCTATAAAGGGGTTGTCAATGCATTCACGATTATTTGCAAAGTGAGATCTGAAGGTGAAAAGTGCAACAAAGAAATTGTGTAGATCGGAAAATATGATGTGAAGTAGACCCGGGGGCCATAGTGTTCACTAGAGGCTTCTCCCATGATAGCAAGTATTATGGTGGGTGAACGAATTACTGTTGAGAAATTGATAGAATCACGCAAAGTCATGATGATGTCTAAGGCAATGATCATACATATAGGCATCATGCCTGAGACAAGTAGACCGATACTTTCTGCATCTAGTACTATTACTCCACACATCGACCGCTATCCAGCATGCATCTAGTGTATTGAGTTCATAACAAACAGAGTAACGCCTTAAGAAAGATGACGTGATGTAGAGGGATAGATTCATGCAATATGATATAAACCCCATATTTTTACCCTTGATGGCAACAACACGATGCATGCCTCGCTGCCCCTTCTGCTACTAGGTGAGAACACCGCACGGTATGAACCCAAAACCAAGCACTTTTCCCATTGCAATAATTATAGATCAAGTTGGCCAAACAAAACCCACAACCCGAAGAGAATTACAAGGATACGAAATCAAGCATATAAGAGATCACAGGAGCCTCAAATAATATTCATAGATAATCTGATCATAAATCCACAATTCATCGGATCTCGACAAACACACCGCAAAAGAAGGTTACATCGGATAGATCTCCACGAAGATCATGGAGAACTTAGTATTGAAGATCCAAGAGAGAGAAGAAACCATCTAGCTACTAGCTATGGCCCGAAGGTCTATGGTGAACTACTCACGCAACATCGGAGAGGCAACGGTGTTGATGAAGAAGCTCTCCATGTGCGAATCCCCCCTCCGACAGGGCAGCCGAACGGTCCCCAGATGGGATCTTGCGGAGAGAGAAGCTTGCAGCGGCAGAAAAGTATTTTCGTGGCTCTCTCTGGTGGTTTTGGATTTTTAGAGAATTTATAGGCAAAAGAGGTAGGGCAAAGGAGCCACGTGGGGCCCACAAGCCTGCCAGGCACGGCCCCCAAGGCTGCGGCTAGGGTCTTGTGACCTCCCCCAAGGTCCTTTGCCTTGGTTCTCAAGTCCCATGCGTATCTTCTGTTATGGAAAAAATCATCCGGCAGGTTTTATTCCGTTTGGACTCTGTTTAATATTCTTCTCTGAAAAAGGTCAAAAACACGGAAAAAACAGAAACTGGCACTTTGCACTAAGTTAATATGTTAGTCCCAAAAAAGATATAAACTAGCATATTCATGCATACAAAACATCCAAAGTTGACAAGATAATAGCATGGAACCATCAAATATTATAGATGCGTTGGAGACGTATGAGATCCCGCTTGGAAGAAGAATGACTCCATGAAGCATACGAACCGACGTAGTCGAACGGGTCCTCACATTCCGACACACTTGCGAAACTCTATCGGGACGGAGCAAACCAGAAACAAGCATCAACACATGATATTCACCACACACATGCATGATATGATGCACACCCTAATATGATGCATGATTGGTTCAATGATGCAAGGCATGGCATGTCAATTCAGAACAATCAAATACTACACGTTAAGTTAAGATCAATATGCAACGAGTTGCACATTGACGAAACTCCACATTTAATTATTTAGTTCACTCCCGTTTATTGACACGATAATATTAAATGTTGTTAACTACCTATTTAAGAATTTTAAATGAGGCGGGATACGACATATAGCATTTCCGAAATGACCCCATGCACTAACTTGTAATCTGTCCAGATTTGTCCTAACCAAATTTTATGTTTCTTAAAAGGCAAAACAAAGTGATCCACGTGGTTCTACTCGTCGTTCTATACCATTTACATATATGGCTCATCTCCAACTGAGCTACGGTTAATTAACTACGAACTAATACGTTTTAGCACGACATGATGCACAAAACGAGACAAACAACAATGTTAAAGTTTTAAATATGCATGAGAGTTAGAAAATGTTAATCTATGCAAAATATAGCCAAGTTACATATGTAACTCGTTCCGATCCGAGGCACGGTTTTAAAACTACGGGCGTTTGAAAATATGCTTTTTTCCTGAAAATATTAAATTCGTAAACCTAAAAAAAACTAAACGAAATGAATCTGGTAACGGGCTGAATCAAAGCACGGACGCAGGATAACTAAATTGGGCCTATGATGTGTATTAGACAGAGGGGACAGTCTCACCTTGTGGGCTTGGCCCATGCGGTCGATGGAGCGGGGCTGGCTGGGTCGAACCAGGAACCGACTCAGTGGTGGCGGCCGGCTGGGCCAGCAGCCTGGCCTGGCTGGGCCGACTTCCTCAGGCCCAGGGGTGTTGGAAAAGTGGTCAACGGGGCAGGGAGCGGGCGAGCTCGCCCTCCCGATCCGATCCTGGTCGAGCCAGTGGCGCAAGCTCCCCGGGGGAATCCAGATCGAGGCCTGGGCAGGACGGACTAGCACATATCTCGCCGGATCCGGCAGCAGCGACGAGGTTCAAGCCGGCCACGGTGTACGTGCAGACTGAACCAAGGGAGAGAGATGAGAGATCAAAGGAGGGAAACGGGAGGAAGAGGGGCACGGTGGGGCTCCGGCCTGGTTCCGGCGGTGGTCCGTCGAGGTGCAGGTGCGGCGGGGCGACTGCCCGTGGATCGGGCGCGGAAGTTGGCAACAAGGGCAGACGCAGCTCACGCGGTTGGTGCGGGCGAGCACCGGCGTAGGCTGGTTCGGGCCCAGACGGGCCTGCTCCGGGCTCTGCAAGCCCTAGCGGCTGGACTGAGGAGAGAGAGGTGGGAGGTGGTGGCGGCACAGATTTCGAGGTGGAGGAGAGGTGAGGCCAAAATAGAAAGGGGTTAGGCTGCTATTTATAGTAGGTAGGCCTTTGGTTGGCTAGTTCCACCCGTTTCGGATCGTCGAATTCTGATCAAACGGTTCGAAAGCCGAGGGGGCTTAGTGTTAGGTGGGTGGTGTTGGGTTGTGTAGAGTGTCTGGGCTGCGAGAAGAGAGGGAAGTTTGTGACCCGACACAAAGTTTTAAACACCAAAAACATCCGACGATAAACCGACGACGGTGTCTCTATGAGCGACCATTCGGGTATCAAATAGACTCTGATTGCAATGAAAATTGGCTGCATTAAAATAAGATCGCACACCAATTTTCAACCCAATGCTAGAATATTTTTTGGACACTTTTAAACATAATATTTTGTCGGTGTCGCGGGCGCCTGCGTGTGTGGTTGGTCTCGAAACGGTCAACGACAAAAAACGGAGAGAACCGGAAACTAATAAGGATGCAAGTTTTGAAAATTGGCGGCAAAAGAGTGCCGGTGCAATGCATATGATGCACGTGATGTGATGATGAATGCGACAGACAATCTAACCGCACCGCGGCAACAAAATGATAGGGGAATCTTTTGCAGCGTTGGTCTCGGGCTGTCACAACTCTCCTACACTAACAAGAGATCTTGCCCCCAGATCTAAGAATGAAAGGGGGAAGAGGATGAGAGAGAGCAAGAGGTAACACATAGGTGCTTCTGTGACAACGAGTGAAACCAATGATCCTTGAAGGTTGCAATAGATGAAGAATGATTTGAGAAACAATCAAGAATTCATACATAATTTTTGCAGCAGTTCGGTAGGAAATTGAGGCAAAATTTTTGACAAGATGGAAAGATCTTGAAAAGATTCACAACAAACCAACTAAATTGAGGCAAATTTTTTGACAAGATGGAAAGATCTTGAAAAGATTCACAACAAACCAACTAAAGGAAAAAAAACATGAACATGAAAGAAGAAAATGATAGATTGAAGAGACCAACATCACAATAGCTTCGGAATAAGAGAATAAAAACTAGATCATCGGGAATCAGGAGTGGAAAATAAAATGAAAACTTCTACCACAATTGAATTGAAGAGCCTCCGGACAAGAAGAATTGAACGTCGTTGTTGGAAAACAACAACGAAAGGAACAATCTTGTTGTGGGCTTACGGAAACCATTTCAAAATAATGAGGTCACAACCAGCCACTAACAGAAATAAGGATTGATTGGGAGAAACAAGATATGCACCACTTCTTACACCAAAAATATGCATTAAGAACTTGGGTCAATGATAATCACCATAATAGCAACAATCCATAGAAAAAGCTTTAGTTGAAATCTAATCCAAGATAACTCAATGAAGAAACCATGGGTTGAAAATATCCCAGGATTGAAGGAATTGGTGGATTTAAATATCTCATTCTTGAAAAATATTCGAGACTCCTCCACTAACAAGAATGCTATAACACCACCTCAAAGGATAAGGAGGAAGAATTGCTCTTTGAAATGCAAGAGAAATAACACTTGAGGTTCTCCAACAAGGATCTTGAAGAAGACACTGAGAATGAATGAATTCTTAAAGAACCGCCATGATGAACTTCCGTTTACAAAAGAATGATGCAAAGATATGAAGGATGACAAGAATAAGATTCGGGACCTCCATGACTTAGACGAAGCTTCACGAATAGATACTTGGGAAAAATTGCTGCTCCGGAGAAACAAGATGAACAACATGGAATAGAAAATTGATATCATGAGCCTCTCCGGAAGAAGAATTGAAATCACCTTGATGAAATAAGAATAGGAATTATGTTATGCCTATCCTTCACCAAGTTACATTGATGACAAGTAATGGATTTAGCATACCACTTATTCTTCTTGAAAACATTTAGGAGAGATATAGGCCACCAATTGAAGAACTCTTGAACAACCACCTGTAAGAATCCATGAAGGAATGGGAATACCAAGAATGAATGAAGATACATGAGAATGAAGACATCTTGATCCAGCTGAGAGAAAACTTGAACAAGGCGCCGAAATAATGAAAACTAGATGATGTTAGGAACCTAGAAATGATTGAAAGAATTAAAAACAAGAAACTTCTGACATATCTTCAGCACACCGAATAGAAAAAAGATTGATGAATGACATGAGAGGCTTGAAGAGAATTTACATTACTGAAAGCACTAAACAAATGGAAAGTATAGGATGACACCAAAATCTTGAATTGACTCCACGGGAGAGAAAAAAAATGAAGAAATTATGAACTCAAAACTCCCGAGAATCTTCACAAAAAATCACCGGATACGACACGGAAGAGAAGAGAGCAGAAGAAACAATGAAATGAAATGCACTTGGACGATAATTGAATCGCAGAAGAAAAAGGGACCGAGGGCGGGGGAAAACAAAAACAACTTGGGACAGATGAGGCGAACTACGGAAAGAAATGAGAGATTGATCTTGCAAAATTAGAGTGGATAGAAATCACTTGAAGAGAGCACAACGGTTGAAAAAGAATTGACATGACGACTCCAGTTGAACATAATTGATAAGACAACTTTATTGAGCAAAAGAATGTGCATTCCTGTAAAAATATGAGAACACCTCTTGGAAAGTAATGAATCACTATTTGACATCTAAGCAACTCAAATTACCATACTACAACAAAAAAGGATGAGGCTTACGAAACAACCGAGAACAAAGATGACCGTGAAGAAACGAATCCATTAGATGTCGAACCCTGACCTCACATCATGCATCTGTTGGTTTCGCCCCTGACCAGCAAAAATAAGCACGTAGGTATGAGCTCGGCTCGGTTCATTCCCGCAGCCCACGTCGTGGTGAGGGGGCAGTGGAGGAGGAGTGTGCGAGCGCCTCTTCTCTTCTCACTGTCCAATAGCATGTAGAAGAGAGACCCTTATAAAGGGGTCCAACTTCTTATCCACTAACGGGGTGGGACTAAACTTCCCACCACCACCTTGTCATGCCACCACCTACATGGGCCCTTGGAGATTTCTGAAATTGTCTTATGGGCCTAAGACCCATCACATATTTCAACATATGACGTAGTCTTCCTACTTGTTTTGATCCCCGGATCCATTTACCCCTCGCCTGCATCTCGATTTCTTCCTGTAGCTAGCTCCTTGCGTGCCCGTGAGCTTCGTGTCATCGTCCTAGTCGTCGACGAGGCCACATCCCAAACTAGTTATCTCCGAGTGCTTCCTTCTCCTCATTACCTCTCCAGGAGTCGGGTGAGCCCCTCGACGAACCTCCTCGTGCCCTGTAACCCCATTCCTGCTTCAACCGTGGCTCTGACCACCTCCCATGTTATTTCCGCAGTAGCTGTAGACCTCCCCACGCCCAATCAGCTACACCACTGGATGAGGCGCACGCCAAACCACCCGTAGCACCTCTTCGTGCCGCACATGGCCACCAGAGGAGCAATTCTGGCATCCCTCTACCACCGGTTAAGGTCGACGGCTGTTAAACCCCGACCGAGCCGACGTGGCACCGTCATTAGTGACTAATGACACCACTAACTAACTGCTTTTGCCTATGCCGCTCGGAGGCACCTGCTAAAATAAACCCTAGTTAATTTAATAATGTTAATTTAACCCTGTGTTTAACACTGAGTTAATGATATGTGGGACCCGTACATAAGGTTTGACCTGTCCCTGGTGTGTTGACCTACTGATGTCATCATGACGTTATGCTGACACCGTAATGTTTTCTAAAAATTTAAATAAATGAGAAATGATTTATTAATTTCAGAATTTTCTAACACTTATAAAATTTATAAAATAATCTATAACTTGGATAAAAATAATGTATATATGAAAAATGATCATAAAAATATGCAGAATCTGTTTATGCCATGCTCATGCATATTTGAGCAAGTTAACATCACCAACTATGAAAAATGATGGTTAGGGCCATTTATGAAATAACATTTGGAGTTGGAATTTGAACTAGGTTTGAATTCCACTTCAATTAATATGACTCTCTACTGCATTAGGTCAATCTAGTACCTTAACATGTCATACATCATGTTTGTGCATTGCATGAATTGAATGTTGTTTCTATTCTGTTTACCGGTGTTTGTTGCCCCTCGTAGACGTTGTTCCGGCATTGAGGTTTATGACACTGATGAAGACTCGTTGTTATCTTGTGAAGTGCCAGGCAAGCAACCCCCTTAAGCATACTGATATAAACCCCTCTCTCACTCCTGCTCTCTTTACTCCATTAGGAAAACAATGATTCAACTATTACATGTTCTCAGTAGTTGAACCCAATAATTTGCATGATCTGTCTTTCTCACAGTAAATAGTTGAAACCACTCAACATGAGTAGAAACTATTTGACCCTTGTTGTGCCTACTCATACATGCTTTCTTGCTATGCTTGCTATGGTTAGAGTCGTGCCTGGTCTGATCCATCTAGACAATGAATTGGAATGGTTGTGGACATATCATGTTGTGTGAGAGCTAAGTGTGTGATCCTGATTTTGTAAAGGTAGTGATGATAGGCCATGTAGGAGTACATAGAGGGTTGTCTCAATGGGGCCATCCTTAAGAGCTGAGTTCTGTGTTTGTTATCCAAGACAACAAACTATCGCACATTGGGCTCCTTAATTGACCCTCTCAGCTTATTAGTCGCCTTGATCTCTGTCTAGGAGTTGTAATTAGTTTCTCGTGTTTGTGGGATGTGTTGGCGGCCATGCATAGCACTGGCCAGAGCGGTAGGCTATGATGTGGTAGACGCACCTATGGCTGAGTGTACCACACGAAGATCCATCCATCGAGGATTGCTTGGGAACCCTGTACACATCATTTGAGGCCATGATGGATACCCCGGCCGGACTTTTGTGACAAGTTAAGTTCTCAAATAGGCGATAAACCTAGACTAGAGTCTTCTGTGGTTAGTTGGGTCGTGGCTGATGCCCGCGCCAGTGCTTCCCTCTGAAGGTTGCCGAGATGCATGCCGTGCATATGGTGATAAGTGGTGGGAGCCTGTGTGAAGAAGTATACCCCTACAGGGTTAACTAATCCATTTGAATAGTTGCGTGCTCGGATATGGACTACTTGGAAAGCTTATATGGTGCATAGACAATTTAAATGGCTACTCGGAAACGCGCAAGATAAGTGTGATTGCTATGGATTGCCTTCTCATAGGGAGATGGGAGAGGATGCATAGTGGTGTATTCATGTGGTGAATATGTGGACTCGTGATTGCTTTCTTATGCCAAAGATACTAATTATAGTCATAGTATCAGTTATCGAAGAGTCAAAGATGGTTTTCTACAATAAACTCCAAAGTCCACTTGTTGATACTGATGCATATGTAGTTAGTTCTGATCTAAGTCTTCCTGGGTATCTTTGTATTCGCAGTTGCATAATTTATGTTTTCGCACAGGAGACCTTAGTCTCACTATTGGTTTTCTATGCGAAGTAAGATGTTGAACTGATTAGCTTGGGGATCCCAGACAAAGGCCTGGCTCCTTTGGGAGGGTCGTTGTAGATTTTTAGGCTCCTCCAACCACTTCTAGTAGATGTCTGTACCCAGACATGATATGATTCCGCTTGTTGATTTTATGACTCTGAGTGTTGGGTCATGTGACCCCCTATTTGTAATATCACACTATGTTGGCTCTTATGGGTCCTTAATAACACTTTGAGTCATAGAGTTGTGTTGTGATGCTGATGTTTGTTGTGTATCCCTTGCAACGGCGCCAGGAAATAGTTGTGTCGACGGCACCAGGAATCCTTTAGCTACGGCTACGCCTTAAGGGACTTCCTGGGCAAGTATGCAAAGGATTTCCCCCGTGGCCTTGGAGCCTTGCGTTGGTGTTCCCTCGAAGCGGAAAGGGTGATGTAGCACAGCGACGGTAAGTATTTCCCTCAGTTTAAGAACCAAGGTATCAATCCGGCAGAAGAGTATCTCAAGATCCTGCACAAACACAAAAGCTTGCACCCAACGCTATGAAGGCACTACTGGAATTCACAAATTTGCCGTCTGCCTTTCCTTTGCCGTCTGCTGACACATGGCAAAGATCTTCTTTGCCATCAGCTGGCGCAAAGCAGATGGCAAAGAGAACACATAAGGAAAAAAAATTCTTTGCCGCCGGCTTCCGTATTCCGTCGGCCAGCAGACGGCAAAGGAAGCACAGGCGGACAGCAAAGGGTTGGCACACGGCAAAGGGGGTGTCACCGTACACCCCCTCCCACCCCATAACGGGCGCTCCCTTTGCCGTCTGCCCTCCTTCTCTTTCCCGTCGGGGGGCGGACGGCAAAGCAAGCCCCCCCTAACGGCCGTCTCCCTCTCCCTCTCACTCTCATCCGCTCCAACAGTCTCCTCCGCTCCGACAGTTACTCTCAGCCGCTCGTCCCTCGCCCGCCCGCCGCGTCCCCTCCCATCGGCCGCCTCCTCCCCCGCCCCTCCTACCCTCCCGCGGCACCCCTCCTCCCCGCCCGCCGACCACCTCCCCTCCTGCCGCCTCCTCCCCGCGGCCTCCTCCCAGCACCCTCCTCCCCGCGCCCGCCCGCGGCACCCCTCCTCCTCGCCCACCGGCCGCCTCCCCTCCCGGCCGCGGCACCCCTCCTCCCCACCCGCCGACCGCCTGCCCTCCCGCCTGCAGAACCCCTCCTCCCCGCCCGCCGGTCGCCTGCCCTCCCGCCAACGGCACCCCTCCTCCCCGCCCGCCGGCCGCCTGCCGCGCGCCCCCTGCCCCCCTGCCGTCGTCCACCGCCGCCGCCGCCCCGTGCCGTCGTCCACCACGGTGAGTTGAGTTCTTCTTCTTTTTCTTTTTAAAAAAGTTAATTACTTTAGTTAGTTTATTAGGTTAGTTTTTTTATTATATATAGGGTAATTTAGTTCGTTTATTTGGTTAGATTATTAGGCTAATTAGGTTAGTTAGTTAGGTTAGAAGTAAAAAAGAGGAAAAGCAAAATGAAAAAAATGAAAAAGTAAAAGTAAAAGAAGAAAATAATTAGAAGAAGAAAGAAAAGAAGAAGGAGAAGAAGAAGAAGAAGAAGAAGAAGAACAGGAGGAGGAGGAGGAGAAAAAACAAGAAGAAGAAGAAGAAGAAGAAGAGGAGGAGGAGGAGGAGGAGGAGGAAGAGGAGGAGAAAGAAGAAGAACAAGAAGAAGAACAAGAAGAAGAACAAGAACAAGAACAAGAAAAAGAATAGGAGGAGAAAAAGAGGACGGGAAGTAGGAGGAGAACAAAGAAGAAGAAGAAGAAGAAGAAGAAGAAGAAGAAGAAAAGAAGAAGAAGAAGAAAAAGAGGAGAGAGGAGAAGAAGAAAGAAGAGGAAAAGGGAACCCTGGCACCCCGAAACTGACCCTCGACCCCCGACCCGTGACGCCTGACGCCACTAACCCCCGACCATCGACCCCCGACGCCACTGACCCCTGACCCCCGACGCCACTGACCCCCGACACCACTAACCCCCGACCCCCGACGCCACTGACCCCCGACCCAGACCCTCGGCCCACGACTCCCGACCACCGACGCTCGACGCCACCAACCCCCGACCCCCGACGCCACTGACACCCGACATCACTGACACTGGACCCCCGACGCCACTGACCCCCCACAACCGACGCCACTAACCCCCCGACCCCGATGCCACCGACACCCGACACCACCGACCCTCAACGACACTGACTCCCGAGGCCACTAAGCCCCGACCCCCGACACCTCTTCTGCCTTCTTTTGAACGAGAAGGTGCTTTTCGGCCTTCTAGAGCCCCACGAGGTCATAGTTTTGTAAATTATGAGTTAGGTTACATATTTTCCGATTATGTTAATTATAAAAACATCGTATTTGTGTTGATCGTGTGAATTTCAATGTGCAGTTGTTCGACGACCTCCGCCCTTGCGTTTGTTGGTGAGCACAAATGACTTCTCCTCCTACCCCTTAATTTGCTTTGTCCCGGTCTTCGTGCCGATGAAACTTGCTAGCTATAGGTTTCTTCAATCATGAGTATGCGTGACCAGTATGCGTCTCCCGTTCGAAAGGGCGACATCTATAAATATGCATTTCTTTGCATATTTATAATCGCCATCCTTTCGAATTGTCCAACATTATCCATGTACAGCCCGAGTATGTGTAGATTGGGTTTGTTTCCCCGTATGCTGTGCTCCAGATCCGATGCGGAATTTCGTCAGTGCCTCCCCTGTTGTTCTCCGGGTACACATCATCTCTGCTTATTGCCGAGACGTGTATCAAGAGAATAGCGGGGAGGTGCTGCCGAAATTCTGCATCGCATCTGGAGCAGAGCATGGGAAAACGAACCCACTCTACACATACTCGGGTGGGATTAGGACCTATCTTTACCTATTAGCACGTAGGTTGCATGGACGTAATAAAACTGACAAACTTGATTAGCGTATGAATATAGATGATGAATTATATATTTATTTCTTATGCCCCCATAGGTAGCTAGGCAACATGAGTGATCGTGCTTGGATGTACACTGGTCACCCTAGTCAGAAAGACATGACCCATGAATGGTTAACAAAAACCAGGGGGTTTGTGAGAGGCGCATTTGCAAATGGCCAGCATAAAACATGGTGCCCGTGTCCCAACTGCGACAACTGGAAAAAGCAGACAAAGTTTGAAATGGGTAAACACCTGCAGAAGTGGGGTTTTACGCCTAATTATATGGTGTGGACTTTTCATGGTGAGTCTGACCAATGTGCCAGTGCTGAGATGATTCGTCGTTGCACCGACGAGCATGGTACCGGGATTGAAGACATGGTGCAAGAGTTTGATGATGCTCGTGATTCGGACGATGAGATGGAGGAATCTGCAAAGGCCTTCTATGAAATGCTGGAGTCTTCAAAACGTCCTCTCCACGAGCAGACTGAGCTTTGTCAGCTCGATGCCATCGCACAAGTAATGGCTCTGAAGGCTCAGTTCAACCTAGGCAGAGAATGCTACGACGCGATGATGACGATATTTGGACGCTTTCTACCCAAAGGCCATGTACTGCCTGCAAACCTGTACCAGTCAGAGAAAATCCTCCGTGTACTTAAGATGCCCTATGAGAAGATACATGCCTGTGAGAACGGATGTGCCTTATTTAGGCTTGAGTATGCGGCCTTGAACTATTGCCCCATTTGCAATTCTTCCAGGTATATTGTGGTAGAAAACGGCATGGGTGAGAAGAATCAGACCAAAATCCCCCATTAGTTTTCTTCGATATCTTCCAATCGTACCAAGACATCAACGTCTTTTCATGGTCGAAGAGACCGCCAGAGAGATGACATCTCACAAATTGGGCAAAAGAACCAAACTAGATGCGGATGGGAACAAGATGCTGGTACACACTTCAGATGGTTTTGCGTGGAGGCACTTCGATGCATTACATAAGGATAAATCAGAAGATCTAAGGCAACCTAGAGTTGCCATCGGTACGGATGGGTTCAATGTGTATGGTATGATGGCAGCACAATACAGTTGTTGGCCTGTATTTGTCATTCCACTAAATTTGCCACCCGGAGAGATTATGAAAAGAAAGAACATATTCCTGACGTTGATAATTCCAGGGCCCAACTATCCGGGGAAGAATATGAATGTGTACATGTAGCCGCTTAAGGATGAGTTGCAAGAAGCCTGGGATAATGGGATCAAGACCTACGACGCGGCTACGAAAACAAATTTCAAAATGCATGTGTGGTGCATGTACTCGACGCATGATTATCCAGCGTTTGCGCTATTCGCTGGCTGGTGTGTGCATGGAAGGTTCCCGTGCACCACATGCAAGGCAGCTCTTCAGTTCCGTTGGATGCAGGCTGGCCGCAAGTATTCTTGCTTCGACATGCATAGACAATTCCTGGATCCTGACCATAAGTTCAGAAAAGACAAGAAGAATTTCATCAAAGGTAGAGTTGTCAAAAACACTGCACCAGCTGCGTTGATAGGCCAACAAACCCTTGATCAGTTAAATGCTCTCGAGCCTGATCCTTTGCGTCCAGGATACTTCAAAGGGTATAATACAGAACACGCCTGGACTCACAAGTCATGCTTATGGGATCTCCCTTACTTCAGAGACCTCCTTTGCCCACACAACATTGCCGTGATGCACACTGAAATAATATTGCGGAGGCCATTTTTGGTACATTGTTCGGCATAGAGGGGAAGTCAAAAGATAATCCTAAGTCTAGAATCGACCTGGAGGCTCTATGTGATAGACCGTTGCAAAACTTGCGATAATGGAAAGGAAAGCAAAGCATAGCGAAGCCAAAGGCATGGTTCAATCTTGAAAGGCCAGCTATGAGGGAAATGCTATTGTGGGTGAAAATGCGGTTGATGTTCCCCGATAGGTATGCTGCGAATCTAAAGAGGGGAGCGAGTCTTGAGAAATTGAAAATATTTGGGCTCAAGAGTCATGATTGGCACATATGGATTGAGCGGGTAATGCCGGTGATGTTGCGTGGCTTTATCCCTGAGGATGAATGGCTAGTATTGGTAGAGCTGAGCTATTTCTTCCGTTCTCTTTGTGCGAAAGAACTATCGCCTGGCGTGCTAGATGAAATGGAAGAGTTGGCGCCGGAGTTGATCTGCAAATTAGAAAAGATCTTTCCACCGGGCTTCTTTAATCCAATGTAACATTTGATTTTACATCTCCCGACCGAGGCAAGAATGGGGGGGGGCGTTCAAAATCGATGGTGCTACTCAACTGAGAGGATGCAGAAGACGCTCCGAGCTAAGTGTAAAAATAAACGTAGAATTGAAGCATCGATGGCCGAGGCATTCATTACTGAGGAGGCGGCAAACTTCGTGACAGCACACTACAAGGCCAAAAATCATCATTTGCATAACGCGAAGCCTCGGTACAGTGATGGTGCTCGAGAAAAAGTTCGATCCAACCTCAGCCTATTCAAAGGTAAGCTCGCACCATCCGGTGCTTCAAAAGGGAAATCGTTGGATGTCGAAGAATGGCGGACCATTTCATTGTATATCTTCACCAACCTAACAGAAGTGCGGCCGTACATCGAGTAAGTTCTTGGTAATTTATTGTTCCGCAACTTCTAATTGCTTTGAACTAATCTTATTCCCGGATATTTGATATAGTCGATACGTCGCCGAATTCTCGGATGGAGCGGTCATCGAAAAGGATTCCGTCGAAGAGTATGAGCTTCTCGCAAAGCATGGAGGCGACTATCCCAGTTTCATCTCTTGGTTCAAATAAAGGGTAATTTATTACCATTAAGGGCCCATTTGATTTATTGGTCTAATTTGCGGCTAATGCATCCATTCTTTCGTATTAAACTTGTAGGATGATGCAGAGTCTATGGACGCCGAGTTGAGACAAGTCGCTAATGGTTTTGACTATAAGGTCCCTTCATTTGACAAATACAACATCAACGGGTATCACTTTCGTACCTTTGACAAAGAGCTATCTATGCCCGACCTGAAGACTACAAATTGTTCTATCTCTGCTATTCGCGAAGGAGACACCGAGTATTCTGGAAGAGTTGAAGCAATTTATGAACTTCTATTCTATGGTGAAAACCCAACGACCGTCGTAGTCTTCAAATGTTATTGCTTTGAGCCGAGGGAGACTAGAAGGACTCATGAACATATAGGACTAGTCGAAATCAACCAAAACACCCACTTAGATGTTCCCGATGTCTATATTACGGCTCAACAGGCGACACAAGTTTTCTATCTACCGTGGGCCTGCCAAACTGATCCAAATCTCAAAGGTTGGGATGTGATTTATGAAGTGCCACCACATTTTAGACCACCTACCCTCAATGAAGAGGATTACGAACCTCACATTAACCCAGACACATATGAAGGAGAATTCTTCCAAGAAACACGTATGTCCAAGAAACGTTTCAAGAACCGCTCTACTTCACCCCAGAACGTTGAAGTAGACAGCGACAGTGAATCCGTCTTAACCCCTAAGCCCAAACAGGAAGAGCTGGAAGAAGAAGAGGTTACTGCTGTGGATGACCTGTCACTTCTTGACCGATTACATAATGGTGGCCTTCCACATGTTCTTCGTGATAGAGATGATGATGTTGCATTTATTGATGATAGTGATGATCATGATGCATTTATTGACCCCGAAGCATATATAGACGAGGACGATTGTTATTAGTTCATGTCAGGTATTCAACTATTATACTATATATAAATTTTGAGTTCATGTTAGGTATTCAATTTTTATTAGTCATGTTGGTATTTATGACGATGATACACTTAAATTATATACATTTTATTACTCCTGTTTGTATTTATGTTGTACTAATTTCATTTACTCTTTGTCATGACAGGTGTTGAAAGATGGTGGGAAAGGGTCGAAAGCACTCCGCGGCTGCTTCTTCGTCGGCGGGTGATGGGATGGGTACTTCCATTCCTGCCTCGCCTCTTCGGAGAGTGTTGCACCCTACTTTGCAAGGAGCGGCCCCCGTGAGAGGAGGTCGACCCCCCGCGAAGTCGAGAGGCACTAAAGCTACACGTTGTATTCATGTTGGTATTTATGTTGTACTCATGTTGTATGCATATTGGTATTTATATACATTTTATTACTCATGTTGGTATTTGTGTTGTACTAAAGGTACACGTGGCCACGGGAGAGGTAGGGCTACACGGTCTCCGCCACCACCCCAAGTTGATTCACCTGAGCACAGGACTTCTAGGGTGGATTCGTCTGAGGTGGAGGCTACACGGTCTCCGGTTCACGAGCCTCGGGTCGACGAGCCTCAGGTCGATGAGCCTTCGACCCACGAGACTCCAGTCCCAGAGGCTTCCTTCCAGGCGACTCCGGAGCAAGGCAGGGATGAAGGTACGTCCCAAGAGACCCAGTGGGATACCTGGCCTGAGGCAAGTGGCCATGCTGGTAGCGACGAGGAGCTGGGTGAGGGGCCTACCATGTACCAGCGTGGTAGTTCGGGGCTCCCGCTAGTGCCAGCAACCCCCGAGCAGAGGTGGTCGATTAGGCCAAATGGGGACAAGTAAGTTAATTTACTCTTATTTAACCTTTTGCCTTCGGGTTTTCTCAAATATCTAATGTTTTGGCTTTAATTTGTCATACTGTAGGGGTTGATTGTTGCCAAGGGTGTCCGCAAGCCCAACAGTGTCCTTGGTGTTCTTTGCCGTCAAAACTTCCCAGGGTTTGTTACATTGCCCGATCGGGAGCACTACTTGGGTGCCCCAGCCCCGCCGGAGGTGGAGATCGACGGTGTTTTGTGTGACACGAGGGCGGACATGGTGATCCGAAAGTTCTCGGTAATTTCTCTTTCACACAATTATAAATCAACCATAGCTATTCATTGTACTAATCGGTGTTGTCTCGTTTGCAGACCTACTACAGGTGTGAGGAGGGATACGAGGAGGACGCGGCAAAGGTTATCGAAACCGAATGTCGCTGCCTACTTCAAAACTTTCAGCACGAGGCTCGGGTGCAGGCTGTTCGAGACTACTATGCCACGCTGCGTATTAGGCTTGACAAGGCGAAGTGCCGTGATGCTAAGATGGAGAAGGAGCATTACATGAAGGTAATTACATATTATTAAGGCTTTGTAGTTAGTTTCCTTGATTTGGTTCTTACGCGCTCAAATTTCTCTTTATTAACTTAGGTGCCCCCGAGATGGTGTGTGGATAAGATGGATTGTTGGGAGGCCTTGGTGGATCAGTGGTGCTCCGAAACATGGGAGGCCAGCCACAACAGCGCCATGGAGAGGCATGGCAAAATGGTTGGTGTGCCACACCATCAAGGGAGTGTCAAATTAATCCAATTTGGCAAGAACTCGGTATGTGGTTTGCTTCATGCCTCATGCAATTAAATTTTCCTTCTCCTTTACCAATACAATTTTCCTCTCTCTCTCTTTTAGGCGCGTCCCAATAAGACGGAGGCGCCACAGATGTACGACCTGTATGCGATGGCCCATACTGCCTCGTACAAGAAGGTCAAGGCATTCTCTGAGTCTGACCTCAAGCATCCAGAAAACTTCACCAACATCTCCTCCCACGACAAGCTCGTGAAGTACAGAGATCACGGGAAGGCGAGGAAAGGGGAGGACTTTAACCCGAGCGAGGGGCCTACTGATCCAGAGCTGGTGATGATAGCTGGCAACGGGAGGCCCCATGGCTCGATCGCCATTGGAGACGGCCTTATACTTTGTCCTAGCTATCTCCGGCAGATAAGGGCACGCCAAACGAGCTCTTGTCCGGAGATAACACGTTGTGCACGGCTAGTCGAGCTCGCCATCGAGGTTAGTTTAATGGACTCAAATATCTTTCCGCATTATGTTGTGCGTTGGAACCAATATGCTAACAATGAGTTGTGTTGTAGGCTGCTATTCAGAAAGAGAGAGAGGCAATGCAGGCGGCTATGGCGGAGAAGGATAAGGAAATTAGGGAGCTGGAGGAGAGGACGACTGCGTTGGTGGAGGCGGAGAGGGCACGGAATGATGCGTCTACCAGGGCCATATACGAGCTCTTCGTGGTAAGTTTCTTCTTCATGTCATTTCAAATCTTGCATTTGAATGTCCGTTTCATTAATAAATAAAAAGTTTGACTTGTCGAAACCACATGTTCAGTCTATGTGCGAGAAGAACGGCCAAGTCCCTCCGCCGATGCCAGTCGTTAACGTGGTGGGGACGGTGAGTTTCATTTCAGTGGAGTGATCTTAAGAGTGTCCTCATGCTAACTACACATTGCAAACGATGTTTGGTGCAGAATATGTCCCGAAACGCATCGCGCGACCCTTCTACAATCGAGCCTTCTCCAGGGCAGCCTTCTCCAAGTGAAACAAGCCAGAGCCACCGTGCTTGACCCTAACTTAGGTATGTTATTTCTAGTGTTTTAATAAAAGATAGCTAGATGACATAATTAGCTTAGTTAGCTCCAAAAAGACCTATTTAATAAAATATAGCTAGATGACATAGTTATCTTAGTTAGCTTAGTTAGTTTAGTTAGCTTAGTTAGCTTAATTAGCTTAGTTAGCTTAATTAGCTTAGTTAGCTTAGTTAGCTCCTCCTTCTCCTTCTTCTTCCAACAAAGCCTAAATTGGCTAATTATCCATCTAAATGACATAATTAGCTTAGTTAGCTCCTAAATGGTCTATTTAATAAAAAATGACCTATACTTAGCTAATTATCCTCGAAATGACATAATTAGCTCCAAGAAAGGCATTCTTAGCCAATTTAGCCCGAAGAAGGGGACGAGAGGAGAATAAAGAGGAAAAATGAAAGGAAGGAAGAAGAAGAAGAGGAGAAGAAGAAGAAGGAGAAGGAGGAGGATAAGAAGAAGGAGGAGAAGGAGGAGAAGGAGCACCTCCTTCTCCTTCTTCTTCCTCCTTTTCCTCCTTCTCCATCTCCTTCTTCTTCCTCCTTTTCCTCCTTCTCCATCTCCTTCTTCTTTTCTTCTTCTTCTACTCTTCCGTCTCCTTCTCCTCCTTCTTTTACTTCTTCTTCTCTTTCTCTTATTCTATGTAGGTTAGACTCATCCAACAAAGCCTAAATTGGCTAATTATCCATCTAAATGACATAATTAGCTTAGTTAGCTCCTAAATGGTCTATTTAATAAAATATGACCTATACTTAGCTAATTATCCTCGAAATGACATAATTAGCTCCAAAAAGGCATTCTTAGCCAATTTATCCCGAAGAATGGGACGAGAGGAGAAGAAAGAGGAAAAATGAAAGGAAGGAAGAAGAAGAAGAGGAGAAGAAGAAGAAGGAGAAGGAGGAGGATAAGAAGAATGAGAAGAAGGAGGAGAAGAAGGAGAAGGAGCTCCTCCTTCTCCTTCTTCTTCCTCCTTTTCCTCCTTCTCCTTCTCCTTCTTCTTTTCTTCTTCTTCTCCTCTTCCGTCTCCTTCTCCTCCTCCTCCTCCTCCTCCTTCTTTTACTTCTTCTTCTCTTTCTCTTATTCTACGTAGGTTAGACTCATGCAACAAAGCCTAAATTGGCTAATTATCCATCTAAATGACATAATTAGCTTAGTTAGCTCCTAAATGATCTATTTAATAAAAAATGACCTATACTTAGCTAATTATCCTCGAAATGACATAATTAGCTCCAAAAAGGCATTCTTAGCCAATTTAGCCCGAAGAAGGGGACGAGAGGAGAAGAAAGAGGAAAAATGAAAGGAAGGAAGAAGAAGAACAGGAGAAGAAGAAGAAGGAGAAGGAGGAGGATAAGAAGAAGGAGGAGAAGGAGGAGAAGACGGAGAAGGAGCTCCTCCTTCTCCTTCTTGTTCCTCCTTTTCCTCCTTCTCCTTCTCCTTCTTCTTTTCTTCTTCTTCTCCACTTCCGTCTCCTTCTCCTCCTCCTCCTCCTCCTCCTTGTTTTACTTCTTCTTCTCTTTCTCTTATTCTACGTAGGTTAGACTCATCCAACAAAGCCTAAATTGGCTAATTATCCATCCAAATGACATAATTAGCTTAGTTAGCTCCTAAATGGTCTATTTAATAAAAAATGACCTATACTTAGCTAATTATCCTCGAAATGACATAATTAGCTCCAAAAAGGCATTCTTAGCCAATTTAGCCCGAAGAAGGAGACGAGAGGAAAAGAAAGAGGAAAAATGAAAGGAAGGAAGAAGAAGAAGAGGAGAAGAAGAAGAAGGAGAGGGAGGAGGATAAGAAGAAGGAGGAGAAGGAGCAGAAGAAGGAGAAGGAGCTCCTCCTTCTCCTTCTTCCTCCTTCTTCCTCCTTCTCCTTCTCCTTCTTCTTTTCTTCTTCTTCTCCTCTTCCGTCTCCTTCTCCTCCTCCTCCTACTCCTCCTTCTTTTACTTCTTCTTCTCTTTCTCTTATTCTACTTAGCTTAATTAGACTCATCCAACAAAGCCTAAATTGGCTAATTATCCATCTAAATGACATAATTAGCTTAGTTAGCTCCTAAATGGTCTATTTAATAAAAAATGACCTATACTTAGCTAATTATCCTCGAAATGACATAATTAGCTCCAAAAAGGCATTCTTATCCAATTTAGCCCGAAGAAGGAGACGAGTGGAGAATAAAGAGGAAAAATGAAAGGAAGGAAGAAGAAGAAGAGGAGAAGAAGAAGAAGGAGAAGGAGGAGGATAAGAAGAAGGAGGAGAAGGAGGAGAAGGAGCACCTCCTTCTCCTTCTTCTTCCTCCTTTTCCTCCTTCTCCATCTCCTTCTTCTTCCTCCTTTTCCTCCTTCTCCATCTCCTTCTTCTTTTCTTCTTCTTCTACTCTTCCGTCTCCTTCTCCTCCTTCTTTTACTTCTTCTTCTCTTTCTCTTATTCTATGTAGGTTAGACTCATCCAACAAAGCCTAAATTGGCTAATTATCCATCTAAATGACATAATTAGCTTAGTTAGCTCCTAAATGGTCTATTTAATAAAATATGACCTATACTTAGCTAATTATCCTCGAAATGACATAATTAGCTCCAAAAAGGCATTCTTAGCCAATTTATCCCGAAGAATGGGACGAGAGGAGAAGAAAGAGGAAAAATGAAAGGAAGGAAGAAGAAGAAGAGGAGAAGAAGAAGAAGGAGAAGGAGGAGGATAAGAAGAATGAGAAGAAGGAGGAGAAGAACGAGAAGGAGCTCCTCCTTCTCCTTCTTCTTCCTCCTTTTCCTCCTTCTCCTTCTCCTTCTTCTTTTCTTCTTCTTCTCCTCTTCCGTCTCCTTCTCCTCCTCCTCCTCCTCCTCCTTCTTTTACTTCTTCTTCTCTTTCTCTTATTCTACGTAGGTTAGACTCATGCAACAAAGCCTAAATTGGCTAATTATCCATCTAAATGACATAATTAGCTTAGTTAGCTCCTAAATGATCTATTTAATAAAAAATGACCTATACTTAGCTAATTATCCTCGAAATGACATAATTAGCTCCAAAAAGGCATTCTTAGCCAATTTAGCCCGAAGAAGGGGACGAGAGGAGAAGAAAGAGGAAAAATGAAAGGAAGGAAGAAGAAGAAGAGGAGAAGAAGAAGAAGGAGAAGGAGGAGGATAAGAAGAAGGAGGAGAAGGAGGAGAAGACGGAGAAGGAGCTCCTCCTTCTCCTTCTTGTTCCTCCTTTTCCTCCTTCTCCTTCTCCTTCTTCTTTTCTTCTTCTTCTCCACTTCCGTCTCCTTCTCCTCCTCCTCCTCCTCCTTGTTTTACTTCTTCTTCTCTTTCTCTTATTCTACGTAGGTTAGACTCATCCAACAAAGCCTAAATTGGCTAATTATCCATCTAAATGACATAATTAGCTTAGTTAGCTCCTAAATGGTCTATTTAATAAAAAATGACCTATACATAGCTAATTATCCTCGAAATGACATAATTAGCTCCAAAAAGGCATTCTTAGCCAATTTAGCCCGAAGAAGGAGACGAGAGGAAAAGAAAGAGGAAAAATGAAAGGAAGGAAGAAGAAGAAGAGGAGAAGAAGAAGAAGGAGAGGGAGGAGGATAAGAAGAAGGAGGAGAAGGAGCAGAAGAAGGAGAAGGAGCTCCTCCTTCTCCTTCTTCCTCCTTCTTCCTCCTTCTCCTTCTCCTTCTTCTTTTCTTCTTCTTCTCCTCTTCCGTCTCCTTCTCCTCCTCCTCCTACTCCTCCTTCTTTTACTTCTTCTTCTCTTTCTCTTATTCTACTTAGCTTAATTAGACTCATCCAACAAAGCCTAAATTGGCTAATTATCCATCTAAATGACATAATTAGCTTAGTTAGCTCCTAAATGGTCTATTTAATAAAAAATGACCTATACTTAGCTAATTATCCTCGAAATGACATAATTAGCTCCAAAAAGGCATTCTTATCCAATTTAGCCCGAAGAAGGAGACGAGAGGAGAAGAAAGAGGAAAAATGAAAGGAAGGAAGAAGAAGAAGAGGAGAAGAAGAAGAAGGAGAGGGAGGAGGATAAGAAGAAGGAGGAGAAGAAGCTCCTCCTTCTCCTTCCTCCTTCTCCTTCTCCTTCTTCTTTTCTTCTTCTTCTCCTCTTCCGTCTCCTTCTCCTCCTCCTCCTCCTCCTCCTCCTTATTTTACTTCTTCTTCTCTTTCTCTTATTCTACGTAGCTTAATTAGACTCATCCAACAAAGCCTAAATTGGCTAATTATCCATCTAAATGACATAATTAGCTTAGTTAGCTCCTAAATGGTCTATTTAATAAAAAATGACCTATACTTAGCTAATTATCCTCGAAATGACATAATAAGGCTTACGTAGCTGCAACATGACCTATTCCCCCTAACTTAGGTATTAAATGGCCTATAATTAGCCTAGCTAGATAAAAAATGGCTTAATAAGCATAGTTTGCTCCGGAATGACCTATTTTACCCAAGTTAGCTCTGAAACGACCTATAGTTAGCTATGGTTCCACCTAAATGACATAATTAGCTTAGTTAGCTCCTAAATGGTCTATACTTAGCTAATTTCTCTCCGAAATAACCTATATATACACTACTTCATCTAGTATTATTCTTCTAACTTTCTTATTTGTCATTTTGCAGATTACCTTCACTTCACGGGAAGCTTGGCAAATATTGATGGAAAGCTTGAAGATGATTTCTTGTAACATGGGTTGTATTGAAACTATTGTAGTATATGAATATATGAAACTTTGTACGCACGTGGATGAAACTGGTGTAATATATGAAACTTTGTATGCAACTTGAAAGCTGGATATAAGAGGTTATTTTAATATGGTTATGAGTACGGAAAGAAATTTATTTATGTCAAATATATATATATATATATCCTGATTATTGTTAAAAATGCTGGATATAACAAAAAATAAATAAAAAAGGGGCTGGTTCCCCTCTTTGCCGTCTGCCCCACATGGAAAAGGGGGGGAGGCAGACGGCAAAGGGGGGAATCTTCCCCCTCTCTCTCCCCTCTTTGCCGTCTTCCCCCTCATGTCAAAGGGGTGGAGGCTGACGAAAAGGGGGGAATCTGCCCCCTCTCTCTCCCCTCTTTGCCGTCCGCCCACGCACGGCAAAGGAGGGGAGGCAGACGGCAAAGGCAGACGGCCTACCGTTAACACTTAACGGGGACGTTGCACCCTTTGCCGTCCCAGTTAGTTTGCCGTCAGCCCACTCATGGCAAATATTATTTGCCGTCCGCTTTGGGAAAGCTGACGGCAAAGAACCTCTTCACCGGATTTTTTTTACCGTCTACTTTGCCGTCTGCTGACCGACGGCAAAGCCTTTGCCGTCCGTGGTTGCACCCTTTGCCGTCAGCCTTGGTAGACGGCAAATTTATGAATTTTAGTATTGAGGGGTTGTCAATCCCTTATAGATTGTTTGCCAAGTGAGAAGTGAAAGCAACAAAGTAACAAAGCAAAGTAAAAGCAGAGGTGTAAACGATGGATGTGAATAGACCAAGGGGCCGTAGTGTTTACTAGTGGCTTCTCTCATAAAAGCAAGTAGATGGTGGGTGAACAAATTACTGTCGAGCAATTTATAGAACCACGCAAAGTCGTGACGATATCTATGCAATGATTATTTCTATAGGCATCACGTCCGAAATAAGTAGACCGATACTTTCTGCATCTACTACTATTACTCCACACGTCGACCGCTATCCAGCATGCATCTAGTGTATTCAGTCCATAAGAACAGAGTAACTCCTTAAGCAAGATGACATGATGTAGAGGGATAATCTCAAACCAATGACAAAAACCCCATCTTTTTACCCTTGATGGCAACTACTTGATGTGTGCCTTGCTGCCCCTACTGTCACTGGGAAAGGTCACCACATGGTAGAACCCAAAACCAAGCACTTCTCCCATTGCAAGAATTGTAGATCTAGTTGGTCAAACAAAACCCAAGACTCGGAGAGACTTACAAGGATATCAAATCATGCATATAAGAAATCAGCAAAGACTCAAATATATATCATAGATAATATGATCACAAATCCACAATTCATCGGATCTCGACAAACACACCGCCAAAGAAGATTACATCGGATAGATATCCATGAAGATCATGGAGAACTTTGTATTGAAGATCCAAGAGAGCGAAGAAGCCATCTAGATACTAACTACGGACCCGTTAGTCTGAAGTGAACTACTCACGAGTCATTGGAGGGGCGATGATGATGAAGAAGAAGCCCTCCAACTCCAAAGTCCCCTCTGACAGGGCGCTGGGAAGGGTCTCCACATGAGATCTCGCGGAAACAGAAGCTTGCGGCGGCGGAAAAGTATTTTCGAGGCTCCCCTGATTGTTTGCGGAATATTTGGGAATTTATAGGCCAAAGACCTAGGTGAGGGGGCGGCCAGGGAGGCCACAAGCCTGCCCACCGCCGCCCCCTGGTGGCGGAGTGGGGGCTTGTGGGCTCCCTGGAGCCCACCTGGCTTGGCCCAAAAGCCCCTGGTCTTCTTCCGTTCGAGAAAAAATCATTTCGGGGTTTTTCTTCCGTTTGGACTCCGTTCCAAAATCAGATCTGAAAAGAGTCAAAAACACGGAAAAAACAGGAACTGGCACTTGGCACTGAATTAATAAGTTAGTCCCAAAAAAGATATAAAAGGTACATAAAACAACCAAAGAAGACAAGATAACAACGTGAAACCATCAAAAATTATAGATACATTGGAGACGTATCAGATGCCATGTTGTATCTACACATATCATGCATATTGTGCGTATGTTTTGAAATGCATTGAATATGTGGGAGTCGATACCTAGTTGTGTGCCTTTGGTAGCCCTCTCTAAAGGTAAATGCCTCTTTGTGCTTCCACCGAGCCATGGTAGCTTGCTAGTGCTCCGGACACATTGAATGACCGACGTGTATCCTTCTTTGGTGTAGTGTATGTCCCCACGGGGAAATGCCACACGTTGTGATGGAGTCCATGTGACCTTCTATGACTTGTCTACACTCAGTTGATGACAGAAATGTCTCACGGTGTAATGGAGTCTGTGTAGCTATACGGATGTGAACTTGGCTTTATAAGTTATAACTAGTCATGTCGACCAAGATTCTCGTACATATAATTGCTAGCGATATATTCATATACATGAGCCAGAAGGCGCAAACGGTTCTAGCCAAGATAAGGTGGCAGCCGTGGAGTTTACCGTGCATGAGGCCACAAAGTGATATGAATTGTTACTTGATAGATTCGTATGGGTTAGGATCGGGGTCCCGACAATCTATCTCCGACCTTTATTAAAGTCACTGGTTGCACTCCTACACCTAGTATATAAACCACAAGCTAGGCCATAGCCGCATCCATCATCCACCTCTCACTTCCTCCTCTCTACATGACTCCAAGAATGGCCTCCTCAAGCCCCAAAGAATTTTGGGACAACCTCTCACATGAGCAGAAAAAGGAGATCGACATCATTGCAGTCAGTTAGCAGGCCGACATACATACATCAAATGGAGGACTCAACCAAGGATGAGCTGGTGCCACCCTTCTTGCCGTTACATGTCGGCATCTTCATGGGAGAGACCCAAGCCCGTTACACGGACATGGTGCTGGAGGAGTGGGAGGCTTCTTTCTGTAAGGCATGAAGTGACTTGCCTACACCCCTCCTCCTTGATGAGGATGGGAGCGTGGAGGAGAAACTCGTCGCCGGCATTGCCATAGTATTGGACATGGACGTGGACGAGCAGGAGGCACTTGTCGACTCCTACCGCACCGCTCATGAAATCTACCACGAACGATGGTGGTACATCCTGTATTAGACGGATTTACAAGCCGCTTACAAAGACATGGATGAGGCAGTGGATGAGGTGTAGTAAAGAGCAATGAGGAGGAGCGCATCACAAACTTTTCCATGGTCTCTCCTTGCTTCCACAACCATGAAGCCGACACGTCCGCGAGTGATGCCGACTTTAACAAAGAGTAGGTTGATCGTCCATTTTGCATCATGCTTTCATGTTGATATTTATTGCTTTATGGGCTGTTATATTACTTTGTGGTACCATATTTATGCCTTTTCTCTCTTATTTTGCAAGGTTTATTTGAAGAGGGAGAATTCAGGCAGCTGGAATTCTGGACTGGAAAAGGAGAAAATCTTCGTCCACTATTCTGCACATCTCCAAATGCCTTGAAAAGTTACGTGGATTTTTTTGGGATTATATAAAAAATAATCGGCGAAAGAAGTACCGGAGGGGGGCTACCAGGGCGCTACAAGCCCTGCCACCACCATCCCCTGGTGGCGGAGGGCAAGCTTGTGGGCTCCCTGATGGCCCACTAGCCCCCCTCTTTTGCTATATGAAGGGTTTCGTTCCAGAAAAAATCAATCGGGAGCTTTTTCTTGGTTTCGCCGCCGCCACCAGGCGGAACTTCAGCAGATCCAATCTAGAGCTCCGGCAGGACGATCCTGCTGGGGAAACTTCCCTCCCTGAGGGGGAAATCGTCGCCATCGTCATCACCAACACTCCTGTCGTCGGAGGGGAGGCATCTTCATCAACATCTTCATCAGCACCATCTCCTCTCCAATCCCTAGTTCATCTCTTGCAACCAATCTCCGTCTGACGGCTCCGATTGTTACTTGTAAGGTTACTAGTAGTGTTGATTACTCTTTCTAGTTGATGCTAGTTGGATTACTTGGTGGAAGAGTTTATGTTCAGATCCTTGATGCTATTCATTACACCTCTGATCATGATTATGATTATGCTTTGTGAGTAGTTACTTTTGTTCCTGAGGACATGGGATAAGTCATGTTAATAATAATCATGTGAATTTGATATCCGTTCGGTATTTTGATATGTTGTATGTTGTTTTTCCTCTACTGGTGTTATGTGAACGTCGACTACATAACACTTCACCATATTTGGGCCTAGAGGAAAGCATTGGGGAGTTGTAAGTAGATGATGGGTTGCTGGAGTGACAGAAGCTTAAACCCCAGTCTATGCGTTGCTTCGTAAGGGGCTGATTTGGATCCACTAGTTTAATGCTATGGTTAGATGTTGTCTTAATTCTTATTTTGTAGTTGCGGATGCTTGCAAGAGAGGTTAATCATAAGTGGGATGCTTGTCCAAGTAAGGGCAGTACCCAAGCGCCGGTCCACCCACATATCAAACTATCAAAGTAACGAACACGAATCACATGAACATGATGAAACTAGCATGACAGAAATTCCCGTGTGTCCTCGGGAGCATTTTTCCTCCTATAAGACTTTGTTCAGGCTTGTCCCTTGCTGCAAAAGGGATTGGGCCACTTGCTGCACCATTTCTACTACTTGTTACTTGTTACTTTTCGCTTGCTACGTTTCACCTCACTACACCTTCACTTGTTACCGCTACTTTCAGTGCTTGCAGTTATTACCTTGCTGAAATCCGTTTATCAGAGCCTTCTACTCCTCGTTGGGTTCGACACTCTTACTTATCGAAAGGACTACGACTGATCCCCTATACTTGTGGGTCATCAAGACTCTTTTCTGGCGCCGTTGCCGGGGAGTGAAGCGCCTTTGGTAAGTGGAAATTGGTAAGGAAACATTTTTATACTATGCTGAAATTTATTGTCACTTGTCACTGTGGAAACTGTTCCTTTGAGGAGTTTTTTCGGGGTATCTTCACCATGAACGGAAGCACGAGGAGTTGTTCCTCAACCTTAGGTACCTACTTAAAATATCTTTTATGAAATTCCTTCGGGTATGCTTGAGAAACTGCTGGCTAATCCTTTAACAGGAGATGGATCTTCACATCCAGACTTGCATCTGATCTATGTAGATGAAGTTTGTGGTTTATTTAAGCTTGAAGGTTTGCCAAAGGATGAGGTAAAGAAGAAAGTATTTCCATTATCTTTGAAGGATAAGGCGTTGACATGGTATAGGCTATGTGATGATACTGGATCATGGGACTACAATCGGTTGAAATTGGAATTTCATCAAAAGTTTTATCCTATGCATTTAGTACATCGTGATCGGAACTTTATTTATAACTTTGGCCTCGTGACAGGGAAAGCATAACTCGAGCTTGGGGGAGGCTTAAATCAATGCTATATTCATGCCCCAATCATGAGCTCTCGAGAGAAATTATCACTCAAAACTTTTATGCTCGACTTTGTCATGAAGATCGTACCATGCTTGACACTTCTTGTACCGGTTCTTTTATGAAGAAGGATACTGATTACAAGTGTAATTTATTGGAAAGAATCAAACGCAACTCTGAAGATTGGGAGCTTGAGGAAGGTAAGGAGTCAGGTATGAATTTCCAGTTTGATTGCGTTAAATCTTTTGTTGAGACAAACACTTCTAGAGATTTTAGCGCTAAGTATGGACTTGACTCTGAGATAGTAGCTTCTCTATGTGAATGTTTTGCTTCTCATGTTGATCTTCCCAAAGAGAAGTGGTTTAAATATCATCCTCCTCTAGAAAGCAACATAGCCAAAACCAATCTAGTTGAGGAGAAAGTCATTGCTTTTAGTGATCCTGTTCTTCCTTGTGCTTACACTGAGAAGCCACCATACCCTTCTAGGATAAAGGATTATTCTAAAGCTCCAACTGTGATACGTAGGGGTTACATTAGACCACTTGCACCCCCTAAGGAGATTAGGATTGAACCAAGTGTTGCTATTAACAAGGATCTCTTAGCCAAAGACGTAGACGGGCATGTTATCAAATTCTGTGAGGACTCCGCTAGAATTGCTAAACCTCATGCGAAAGACAAATACGGACCTGTAGTTGGCCTGCCTATTGTTTCTGTCAAGATAGGAGATCACTGTTACCATGGTTTATGTGATATGGGAGCTAGTGTTAGTGCAATACCCCATTCTCTATATGATGAAATCAAAGATGAGATTGCACCTGCTGAGCTAGAACCCATTGATGTCACTATTACACTAGCTAATAGAGACACTACCTGCCCTCTGGGAATTGTGAGAGAGGTAGAAGTCCTGTGTGGTAAGACGAAGTATCCTACTGATTTCCTCGTCCTTGGTACTGCACAAGATAGCTTTTGTCCCATCATATTCGGTAGACCCTTTCTCAACACTATCAATGCTCACACTGATTGCATTAAGCAGACTGTCACAGTTAGTTTCGAGGGTGTGTCTCATGAATTTAACGTCTCCAACTTTGGAAGACAATCCCATGAAAAAGAGTCGTCTGGTAGGGATGAAATCGTCTTGCCTCTATTGTCGTACCTCCTACGGATCCTTTAGAGCATTATCTGCTTGAGCATGAAAATGATATGCATATGGAGGAGAGAGATGAGATAGATAAAATTGTCTTAGAACAATATCCTATTCTCAAGAATAATCTGCCTGTTGAACTGCTTGGGGATCCTCCCCCGCCAAAGGGTGATCCTGTGTTCGAGCTTAAATAGTTGCCTGATACTCTTAAGTATGGCTATCTTGATGAGAAGGAGATATATCCTGTTATTATTAGTGCTCTCCTCTCAGAGCACGAAGAGAAGAAGTTACTAAAAACTCTGAGGAAGCACCGTGCTGCTATTGGATATACTCTTTATGATCTTAAGGGCATTAGTCCTACTCTATGCCAGCACAAGATTCAAACTAATCCTGACTTTAAACCAGTTGCTGATCATTAAAGGAGATTGAATCCTAAGATGAAAGAAGTCGTTAGAAAAGAAATAGTAAAGCTTCTGGAAGCAGGAATCATTTATCCTGTTGCTCATAGTGATTGGGTAAGTCCAGTACATTGCGTACCTAAGAAGGGAGGTATCACCGTCGTTCCTAATGATAAGGATGAACTAATCCCACAAAGGATTATTACCGGCTATAGGATGGTGATAGACTTCCGGAAACTGAACAAGGCAACCAGGAAAGATAATGATTATCCTTTGTCGTTTATCGACCAAATGCTAGAAAGGCTATCAAAACACACGCACTTCTGCTTGTAGACGGTTATTCAGGTTTCTCGCAAATACCTGTTGCACAATCAGATCTGGAGAAAACCACTTTCACCTGCCCCTTCGGTACCTTTGCTTATAGATGTATGCCTTTTGGCTTATGCAATGCACCTGCCACCTTTTAAAGATGTATGATGGCTATATTCTCTGACTTTCGTGAAAAGATTGTCGAGGTTTTCATGGATGACTTCTCCGTTTACGGGTCTTCCTTTGACGATTGCCTCAGCAACCTTGATCGAGTCTTACAGAGATGCGAAGATACCAACCTCGTCTTGAATTGGGAGAAGTGCCACTTTATGGCTAATGAAGGCATCGTATTAGGACACAAAATCTCTGAAAAAGTCATTGAAGTTGATAAGGCTAAGTTTGATGCAATCGAGAAAATGCTTTGCCCCACAAATATCAGAGGTATACGAAGTTTCCTAGGTCATGCTCGTTTCTATAGATGGTTCATTAAAGACTTCTCTAAGATTTCTAGGCCTCTTACCAACCGCTTGCAGAAGGATGTTCCTTTTGTTTTTGATGAGGATTGTGAGGAAGCTTTTGAAATACTTAAGAAGGCTTTGATAACCGCACCTATTATTCAACCACCTGACTGGAACTTACCCTTTGAAATCATGTGCGATGCTAGTGATTATGCTGTTGGTGTTGTTCTAGGACAAAGAGTTGACAAGAAGTTGAATGTTATTCACTACGCTAGTAAAACTCTAGACAGTGCCCAAAGAAACTATGCCACTACGGAAAAGGAGTTTTTAGCAGTCGTGTTTGCATGTGAAAAGTTCAGATCTTACATAATTGACTCCAAAGTCACTATTCACTCTGATCATGCTGCTATTAAGTACCTTATGGAGAAGAAGGACACTAAGCCTAGGCTGATCTGATGGGTTCTCCTGCTACAGGAATTTGATTTGCACGTCGTTGACCGAAAGGGTGCTGATAACCCTGCAGCAGATAACTTGTCTAGGCTAGAGAATGTCCTTGATGACCCACTACCTATTGATGACAGCTTTCCTGATGAGCAATTAAATGTCATCTGCACTTCACATAGTGCATCGTGGTATGCTGATTACGCAAACTATATCATAGCCAAATACATACCACACAGTTTCACCTATCAGCAAAAGAAGAAATTCTTCTTTGATTTGAGGCACTACTTTTTGGATGATCCTCACCTTTATATGGAAGGAGTAGATGGTGTTATTAGACGTTGTGTGCCTGAACATGAGCAGGGACAAATGTTGCAAATGTGTCATTCCGAAGCCTACGGAGGACACCACGCTGGAGATAGAACTACCCATAAGGTATTGCAATCAGGTTTCTATTGGCCCACTCTCTTCAAGGATGCCCGTAAGTTTGTCTTGTCTTGTGACGAATGCCAAAGAATAGGGAATATCAGTAAGCATCAGGAAATGCCTATGAACTATTAACTTGTCATTGAACCATTTGATGTCTGGGGCTTCGATTATATGGGACCCTTCCCGAGTTCCAATGGGTACACTCATATATTAGTTGTTGTGGATTACGTCACTAAGTGGGTAGAAGCTATCCCCACAAAATTTTTTGATCACCACACCTCTATTAAGATGCTTAAAGAAGTCATTTTCCCAAGATTTGGAGTCCCTAGATATTTGATGACTGATGGCGGTTCACACTTCATTCATGGTGTTTTCCGCAAGATGCTCGCTAAGTATGATGTCAACCATAGAGTTGCATCTCCTTATCATCCTCAGTCTAGTGGTCAAGTGGAGTTGAGTAATAGGGAGATCAAATTGATCCTACAAAAGACCGTCAATAGATCTCGAAAGAATTGGTCTAGCAAACTTGACGATGCACTATGGGCTTATAGGACTGCTTATAAGAATCCCATGGGCATGTCACCGTATAAAATGGTTTACGGTAAGGCCTGCCATTTACCTATT
Source organism: Hordeum vulgare subsp. vulgare (assembly GCF_904849725.1). Classification (NCBI taxonomy): domain Eukaryota; kingdom Viridiplantae; phylum Streptophyta; class Magnoliopsida; order Poales; family Poaceae; genus Hordeum; species Hordeum vulgare. The sequence continues at coordinate 115,515,623 of NC_058518.1, read as the reverse complement.
GAGCTGGAACACAAAGCTTATTGGGCAATCAAAGAGCTCAACTTCGATTTCAAACTTGCCGGTGAGAAGCGGTTTTTTGATATCAGCTCATTAGATGAATGGAGGGGCCAGGCATATGAGAATGCCAAGTTGTTCAAGGAAAAGGTTAAGAGATGGCACGAGAAACGAATAGAGAAAGAGAGTTCAATGTAGGTGATTATGCCCTGCTATACAATTCTCGTTTGAGATTCTTTGCAGGCAAGATTCTCTCTAAATGGGAAGGTCCTGATGTTATCGAGGAAGTATATCGTTCCGGTGCCATCAAAATCAATAACACGGAAGGAAATTTTCCTAGAGTGGTAAATGGGCAAAGAATCAAGCATTACATCTCTGGTACTCCCATAAATGTTGAGACCAATATCATCAATGTCATAACTCGAGAGGAATACATAAGGGATGTTTGTCAGCCTGTTTCAGACCCTGAAAACGAAGAGGTATCTGTTTCGGTAAGATATTGGACCACGATGCTTTTCCATTAGGAAATTTCCTCCGTTTTGGAATTTTTGGAAAATTAGAAAAATAAAAAGCAGTCCGGAGAGCGCACGAGGCGGCCACAAGCTTGGACACCACCACATACCCCTCAGGTAGCGGAGGGAGGGCTTGTGGGCACCTCGTGTGCCTCCCAGACTCTGTTTTCTTGCGGAGCACTCCTTCTGGTCCAAAAAAATCCATATATATTCGCCCGAAGGTTTTGATCTCTGTATCGCGCAATTTTCCTCTGTTTTCGTTTCGAGCTTGTTGTCTGCCGCAGATTTAGAGCAAAGATGTCTCAGGAATCTGTTGCGGGAATGATCTTCACCAAGTTCATGAAGAAGTACATGCTGATCTGAAAAGAGTAGAAGTCACGGAAGCCAGGGACCAAGCTAATGAGAAAACTCAAGTTAGGGAGGAAGTTCAACCTATGTTCAACATTGAAGACGTTGAAGGAGTAGATTTTCTCCAACCCTTCCTCCACGTGTTGTCTTCATCCTTGATTGAACTCTTGAGGTTTTGCGAAACAACTCGTGCTCGCAATATTTCCCTTTCTCGTGAAGTTGTTTTGCTGGAAAACCATGTCGCAAATCTCAAAGGTATAAATCAAAGGTTGATAGCTCTCTTGGAATCAAAGGCCACAACTGCACCACCTTCACCACCAAAGGAAGACACCTAAGCATTGGTATGGGCAATCCCCTTGGCTTCTGCCAAGCTTGGGGGAGTTGCCCTGGTATCGTATCACCTTTATATATTTTGCTTTTACCTTTGTTTTAGTTCTTTCCTTTTCAGTTTTTATTTCTTCTCTTAGAGGAATACGTCTTTAGTATTTACTTTCAGTCTTTTCCTTTTGTCTCTCCCCCGATGTATTCAAGCTCACGAGCTATATAATAAAGAGTATCTTAGCCAAGGTCTTTGCTTTGTGCCATGATCAAAAGTATGAAAAGAATTATAGCATGAAAGATCATGAGACGATCTTATGGAAATTGATAACTTCACATATGACACGTATGATGATTGAAACTTGTTGAGAATAAATCAACATAGACCTAAGTCATTGTTGCAATTAATAAGAAGTAATGAGGAAAGAGAGGTTCACATACAAATATATCATCTTAGACACTTTTTACAATTGTGAGCACTCACCAAACTATTACATGCTTAGGAGTAGATGTTGGACAAGGAAGACAACATAATGAATTGTGTTTGCTTGGTTCCAAACAATGTTATATGATAAGAGATCCCTTACCGTGTGACGATTTCTTCCACCTCATATTAGCCAAAACTACCACACCAAGTAGAGATACTACTTGTGCATCCATAAACCTTCAACCCAGTTTTGCCATGAGAGTCCACCATACCTACCTATGGATTGAATAAGATCCTTCAACTAAGTTGTCATCGGTGCAAGCAATAAAAATTGCTCTCTAATATGTGTGATCTATTAGTCTGTGGAAAATAAGCTTTGTACGTACCTGTGATGAGGAAGACATAAAAGCGAGAGACTGCATAATAAAGTTCTTTATCACACAAGGCAATATAAAGTGACGTTCCTCTGCACTAAGAGGACACGCATTCAAACCTCAAAAGCGCATGACAACCTCTGCTTCCCTCTGCGAAGGGCCTATCTTGTACCTTTACCTTTTTGCCCTTGTAAGAGTCATGGTGATCTTCACCAATTCCCTATTTTTGCCTTTGTCTTGGCTACCGTCACATGCTTGGGAAAGATCTATATTCATATATCAACTTGGAGTTGAGTACTTATGCTTTATTGTTGTTGACTTTACCCTTGAGGTAAATAGTTGGGAGGCAAAACTATAAGCCCCTATCTTCCTCTGTGTCCAGCTGAAACTTTGACACCATGAGTACCACGTGAGTTGTAACAATTGTGGAAAACAAAAGAGATGATTGAGTGTGTGGATTTGCCTTACAAGCTCTTAGTTGACTCTTTCTGATGTTGTGATAAATTGCAATTGCCTCAATGAGTTTGGACTGTTGTTGGTTACATCTCGGTAAGGTTTTTGCTTCATGCTTTGCTTTGTGAAGGAATTGTTACTTTCCCATAAGAATCTTTATGATGTATTGATGTTCTATGTGTGATCATGATGCCCTCATGTCCGTTTTATGTTTTATCGACACCTTCGTCCCAAAACATGTGGACATGTTTATGGAACTTGGTTTTCACTTGAGGACAAGCGAGGTCTAAGCTTGGGGGAGTTGATACGTCCATTTTGCATCATGCTTTCATGTTGATATTTATTGCTTTATGGGCTGTTATATTACTTTTTGGTACCATATTTATGCCTTTTCTCTCTTATTTTGCGAGGTTTATTTGAAGAGGGAGAATTCAGGCATCTGGAATATTGGATTGGAAAAGGAGCAAATCTTAGTCCACTATTCTGCACATCACCAAATGCCCTGAAAAGTTGCGTGGAATTTTTTGGGATTATATAAAAAATAGTCGGCGAAAGAAGTACCGGAGGGGGCCTACCAGGGCGCCACAAGCCCTGCCACCGCCACCCCCCTGGTGGCGGAGGGCAAGCTTGTGAGCTCCCTGACGGCCCACTAGGCCCCCTCTTTTGCTATATGAAGGGTTTCGTTCCATAAAAAAATCAATCGGGAGCTTTTTCGTGGTTTCGCCGCCGCCACGAGGCGGAACTTGAGCATATCCAATCTAGAGCTCCGGCAGGACGATCCTGCCGGGGAAACTTCCCTCCCAAAGGGGGAAATCGTCGCCATCGTCATCACCAACACTCCTCTTGTCGGAGGGGAGGCATCTTCATCAACATCTTCATCAGCACCATCTCCTCTCCAATCCCTAGTTCATCTCTCGTAACCAATCTCCGTCTCACGACTCCGATTGGTACTTGTAAGGTTACTAGTAGTGTTGATTACTCTTTGTAGTTGATGCTAGTTGGATTACTTGGTGGAAGAGTTTATGTTCAGATCCTTGATGCTATTCATTACACCTCTGATCATGATTATGATTATGCTTTGTGAGTAGTTACTTTTGTTCCTGAGGACATGGGATAAGTCATGTTAATAATAATCATGTGAATTTGATATCTGTTCAGTATTTTGATATGTTGTATGTTGTTTTTCCTCTAGTGGTGTCATGTGAACATCGACTACATAACACTTCACCATATTTGGGCCTAGTGGAAGGTATTGGAGAGTAGTAAGTAGATGATGGGTTGCTGGAGTGACAAAATCTTAAACCCCCGTCTATGCATTGCTTCGTAAAGGGCTGATTTGGATCCACTAGTTTAATGCTATGGTTAGACGTTGTCTTAATTCTTCTTTTGTTGTTGCGGATGCTTGCGAGAGAGGTTAATCATAAGTGGGATGCTTGTCCAAGTAAGGGCAGTACCCAAGCGCCGGTCCACCGACATATCAAACTATCAAATAACGAACGCGAATCACATGAACATGATGAAACTAGCATGACAGAAATTCCCGTGTGTCCTCGGGAGCGTTTTTCCTCCTATAAGACTTTGTTCAGGCTTGTGCCTTGCTGCAAAAGTGATTGGGCCACTTGCTGCACCATTGCTATTACTTGTTACTTGTTACTTTTCGCTTGCTATGTTTCACCTCACTACACCTTCACTTGTTACCTCTACTTTCAGTGCTTGTAGTTATTACCTTGCTGAAATCCGTTTATCAGAGCCTTCTGCTCCTCGTTGGGTTCGACACTCTTACTTATCGAAAGGACTATGATTGATCCCCTATACTTGTGGGTCATCATAGTTCATGGGAGGTTGATGGTGCTTGGGTCCCAGGAAGGCCACTGCTTGTTGAGAGTGTCCTGGACTAGAAGGTACTCACCATGTCGTCTCCCAACCAGGTAGGTCGGGCCGAGAACCCCATGGCAGTTCATTAGCGGGTCACTTTGGGTAGACCATGGCGCATACAAAGGATATTCCACAAGACTTGATACAAAGGACAAAGACTCCTCTCCAACGACGTAGCAACTATGACTCCTATTATTCTAGGCCTCCTGTGCACTATATAAACCGAGGCTAGGCTAGTCAATAGATCATCTTATATTGAGGCAAACTCATTCATACATGATCTTGAGGTAGACTAGTGTGTACTCTATACCCATCTGCAATCAATACAACAAAGCATGACGTAGAGTATTACCTCTTCGAGAGGGCATGAAACAAGGTAAATATCGTGACCCCTTGTGTTCTATTACCATCATGACAATATCACCATCTTGGGACCCCTATCCGAGATCCATCAGATTTGATTCCTTGATTGGTAGCCAATGCACGTACTCTGGTAGTCATAGTGGTGCGATGGGAATTCAGATAGTGTAAGTGCATCTAGTGCCCCTTAGTGATTTTGGTGGTTTGAAGACTTATAGGTTAAGTATCTAATATGTTCTTGAGTGTACAAAGGATCTATAAGTCACTGAGGAGTTTGAAATATTTGATGAATATCGACCCCTAAAAATGTATATCTTCGGTCTGAAACTGAAGAATTGAATCGCGAAGAATCAGCGATGAAATTGATATTCCTCATGAAGATATTGAAATTGACGAATTCGGTGTGTCCTGAAGAAAATCATTCTGAAGACTTTGAAGCATGAAGATTTAATCTTTCTGTTTTATTTTCTTCGCAGTTGAGTAATAGGAACACCGTACTGTTAAGGGGGGTCGAAGTTACAGTTTGGAATGAATTTCCTCATGATGCTCAACCCAAGCCTAATCCTACCAAAATCCTCAAGTAAGGAATACGAGTGACATGAGGACTATCACAGTTGAGAGTTCCGACCGTTTCGATAGCCACCCACATCATTGGTCTTATCCACACCAACGGACATATTATTTAAGGGCGTTAGTGTCAAATCATGTTGGGATGCTCCCAGGCTATAAATAGCCGCCCCCCACAACCATTAGGCGGTTGGCTGCTCCGTTAGAAAGTGACATTTGTCATAAGAGCAACCCAATTCCTCTAAGTCTTCGAGAGTAATTCATCAGTGGGGAAATACCCCAAACACCAAACTACAAACCTAGAACCAAGTGATTGAGCATCACTAAAGAAGTTGTTCCTGTGTGGGGCTGAAGCCTTTTACCTTTGAGGACTGTGCATCCTCCACACGGTTAGGCGTCATGGTCTAGAGCAATCCAGCAGTCAATTGTGGATCGCCGGATCACCAAGTTTGTGAGGGTTTGGAAGTCTGCCCTGAAGACTTACCACGAGTGTTGGGCGAGGACTGTGTGTTCTTAGCCCAAGGAGAACACGGTAGGGACTGTGTGTCCTTTGGTTTCAATACCAAGCCGCTCCAAACCATATGTACAACTGTCACAGCAGTTGGACCTGGGTCATCAACTACTATCTTCGCTGTGAAACGGGTTCTAATTCCTCAACTCTTTACTTTCCTCAAATTATGTGTTGATGACTTTCACTGTTACTGTTTGAAGAATTTGCTGAAGACTTTCTCTGAAATTCCTCAACCACAAATTCTTCACGCTAGTTAATCCTCATCTGTTTTCTGCGTGCCTGCTCACTTTGCAATCTATTTTCACATTCCTCACACTGAAAAACTGATGTTGTGAAACTTTGCACTTCTGATCCTTTACTGTTTCCGCTGTAAGTTAGTCATCAGTAAGGAATTTCCTCAAAAGGAATTTCCTCAGTGATGAAATTCTGAAAATCTCCTATTCACCCCCTCTAGTCGATATAACACACTTTCAATTGGTATCAGAGCAAGGTGGAGTTTTAGTTTTGGTTTATGGAAAACACAAATGTTACTGATGAAAATGCAGGGTTGAAGGAATTGTATGTGACAGGCATATACAAAATCCTCAAAGGACATCAAACCCTTTGTGATGTGCTCAAAAAGCAGATCTTGAACAGGAACCCGAGGAAAGAAGGAATTGCCTTTGAGAGGAAATTAAATGCTGATGGATCTTATTGGAAACCTGGGCAGTATCCCAAAACCTCATGGGTTGCTGCTACTGGGCCTACATTTGATCCATCCAATCTAACTGGCTTTTCATGTGAATTATCCCATTCCTCACATGAGTCATTTGACTCCAACTATAAACTCTTCAAAAATTAATCTGGTGAAGTATTTGCTTGATATGTTGGAACTAACTGCAGGAATGGTCCTCCCTTGAGGACAATCTAGGTTCCCAAAAGCTGTCTTGAAAATCTTCAGGTGAATGTCCTCATGACACCACCAATGAAGAATCTGAACCCCAGATCAAATTCCTCAGGAGGACCAAAGTCTTCAAGAGGATAAAAATGCTCAACTGGTCAAAATTATGCTCGTACCCGTGCTAATGCGTCTAACATGCAGGGAACCTACAAGGAACATGAATATGAGCGTTACTCTTCAAATCATTATGTTCATAAATCCTCAAACCAGTTCTCTGCATATTCATATGAGTAATTTAACCCCCCTACTGTTAAGAGAAGTGCATTAGCTTCAATGCCACCTTTCTCATATGGTGCTCGCAGGATGATGAATCCTTTACCACCCCTTCAGACGTGGGTGGTGAAGAAATCGAACTAATCACTTCTGCACGTCAGGTCTCTAGATGAAAATCATCATCTGAAGAATTTGCTGGAGACCTGAGGAAATGCTTGATAGGACGCAAGCTATTATTGATGAAATACAAATATTTCACACGTCCTTATAATTCTATTGTGATGAAATTCTTATCTGATGAAATTGATATCATATTCTTCAAATCTGAAGCATATGAGATGGTAAGCTGTACTAATTCATCTGCAGGATGACAAACCCAAGAATACTGAGTGGGTTCTTGATAGTGGCTGCACACATCACATGACTGGTGATAAAAGCTTGTTGATGAATATGCCACTAACTCCATCACCTTTGAAGCAAATCACATATGCTGACAAAGGTAAAAGCAAGGTATTGGGAGTTGGCAAAGTGGCTATTTCCAAGGACAGGCATATGGACAAAGTGATGCTTGTTGAATCCGTTGGTTTTAACCTCATGTTAGTCTCGATGCTTTGTGATCTTGATATGATTGTTATCTTTGGTAGTTATAGATGTGTAGTCATCATGGAATCTGACAGATCCAAAGTCTTCGAAGGTGTAAGAAGAGGGGATTTGTACATTGTTGATTTCTCTACAGGTCCTCAACCAGCCACTTGCTTACTAGCAAAAACCTCAGAAGGATGGCTGTGGCACCGAAGACTAGGTCATGCAGGCATGAGGATTTTGCACACGCTCGCGAAGAAGAAGCATGTCGTCCGCATCGAATCAGTCAAATTCCTCAAGGATCATCTCTGCGGTGCATGTGAATTTGGGAAAATGACTAGATCTAAGCATCCCTCGAAGACTATCATGACCACTACTCGTCCCTTCGAATTGCTTCATATGGATCTATTTGGACCTACTCACTATGCCACACTAACCAATGCAGCATCTTTATATGGCTTCGTCATAGTTGATGATTATTCCAGATATACATGGGTGCATATCATAGTATATAAGACTGAAGTGCAGGAAATCTGCAAACGATTTTCTTCAAGGGCCTCGACGAACTTTGGCATCAAGATCAAACATATCAGGAGTGATAATGGAACAGAGTTCAAAAACACTGGTCTTGATGATTATTTTGATGAACTTGGTATTACTCACGAATTATCTGCTCCTTATACTCCTCAGCAGAATGGTGTCGTCGAAAGGAAGAACAGGACTCTGGTTGAGATGGCAAGAACTATGCTTGAAGAATATCAGACTCCTCGTCTCTTTTGGCCTGAAGCAATCAACACTTCATGCCATATCATCAACAGGGTATATCTTCATAAATTCCTCAAGAAAACCTCATATGAACTCCTCACTGATAAGAAACCCAATGTAAGTTATTTCAATGTCTTCGGTGCAAAATCTTGGATTAGAGATGCTCACCATAGCTCAAAATTTGCACCTAAGGCACATGAGGGTTTTATGCTCGGTTATGAAAAGGACTCGCACACCTACAGAGTCTTCAACAACTATCAGAACAAAGTTGTTGAGACTGTAGATGTGCGGTTCGATGAAACTAATGGTTCGCAAAGAGAGCAATTGCCTTCTGATCCAGATAAGCTGTCTCCTGAGGAAGCAATAAAGCTCAAACCTACTGAAGACATTGTTCCCACTGAGGAAATTGATGAACAAACCATCCCCATCACTGATGAAAATCAAGAAGATGCTCCTGAGGAAATTGCTCCAGAATCACTTCCTCAGCCCAAACGAAATCCTCAACCAGCTCATCCGAGGATTGCAAATGAAGTAGAACTTGACAAAATCCTCAACGACATCAACGCGCCAGGTCCTCTCACTCTCTCAAAAGCTTCACACTTAGTTAACTTTTGTGGGCATTTTTTCCTTTGTATCTATCACAGAACCCTCAAAAGTTGCTGAGGCTTTCCTGGAACCGGAGTGGATCCAAGCTATGCAAGACAAACTTCTTCAATTCAAGCTGAATAACGTATGGGGGCTCGTCAAACGACCAGATCCTCGCAAGCACAACATCATCGGTACCAAGTGGATTTTCCGAAACAAGCAAGATGAGGACGGTCAAAGTCGTGAGGAACAAGGCACGACTTGTAGCCCAAGGCTACACCTAGGTTGAAGGAATATATTTCGATGAAACTTTTGCACCTGTTGCTAGACTTGAAGCTATTCGAGTACTACTTGCTTATGCTAATCATCATAACATCATCTTATATCAAATGGATGTGAAAAGTGCATTCCTCAATGGTAAGCTTGAGGAAGAAGTATATGTTGCTCAGCCCCCAGGTTTTGAGGATCCAAAGAATCCAGACAAAGTCTTCAGACTCAAAAAGGCGCTCTATGGTCTCAAGCAAGCCCCTCGGGCATGGTATGATACATTGAAGGAATTCCTCATGAAGAAAGGCTTCAAACCTGGTTCACTCGATCCAACTCTTTTCACTAAATCCTATGATAATGAGCTATTTGTGTGCCAAATATATGTCGATGATATCATATTTGGATGTACTGACAAACAATACAGTGATGAATTTGCTTACATGATGAGTGAAGAATATCAGATGTCTATGATGGGGGAGCTGAAATTCTTCTTAGGTCTTCAAATTCGTCAACAAAGCAATGGAATCTTCATATCACAGGAGAAATACCTCAAGGATGTTCTGAGGAAATTCGACATGCATGAATGCAAAGGTGCCAAGACTCCAATGCCTACCAACGGCCATCTCGGCACTGGTGAAAATGGTAAATAATTTGATCAGCAGGTATATCGCTCTATGATTGGCTCTTTATTGTATCTATGTGCATCTAGGCCAGATATAATGCTTAGTGTTTGCATGTGTGCACATTTTCAAGCAAAACCGAAGGAATCACACCATAAGGCTGTGAAGCATATTCTTAGATACTTAGCTCACACACCAACACTAGGATTATGGTATCCCAAGGGCTCCAATCTTCATCTGGTAGGATATTATGATTCTGACTGTGTTGGTGATCGTGTCGATCGCAAGTCAACTTCTGGTACATGTCATTTCTCGGAAGATCACTAGTTTGCTGGTCCTCAAAGAAGCAGAACTACGTTTCACTCTCCACTGTAGAAGCTGAGTACATTGCTGCTGGTTCATGCTGTGCTCAATTACTATGGCTGAAGCAAACCCTCAAGGACTACGGCATCAACATGAAGAATGTGCCTCTCTACTGCGACAATGAGAGTGCAATCAAGATTGCATACAACCCAGTACATCACTCGAAGACTAAGCACATCCAGATTCGTCATCATTTTCTTCGGGACCATGTCCTCAAGGGCAATATCCTCATCGACCATGTGAAGACTGATGATCAACTGGCAGATATCTTCACTAAGCCCTTGGATGAGAAAAGGTTTTGCAAGTTGCGGTGTGAGCTAAATATATTAGAATCTTCAAATGTTTTGTAAAAACATGCACACATCCTAACACTTATGCAAAATTGATGACTTAGATGTGCAACACATGTTGAATCGATTTTCTTCAACTCATGAACAATGTCAATCTGAATGTGAAGAAATCAACGAAGAAATTGATTCTCAGGGCCCTACGACAATTGTACGCGGCCTCTGTAATCAACATTCTTATATGGTGGGTCACGCCACCGCCCAACGTGAAATTTCCTCAAGTTGATGTTCTTCAATGTTCCATTTCCTCAAAATGTGTTTTTCTTCAAAACAGTTGTTCTTCATTGTGACGATTTATCACAAAATTCTCAAGTTACTCAAATCTTCAAAAACACTTGATGACTTTCGTTTGACTAGATAGACTGTGATTTCAAGTCCTCAACAGAATTCACTTATAGCTAATTCTTCAAGTTGATATTTCATCTAAGTGAATGTGATCGGACCCTACTTTCCCTCTATGCTATTCTCATCCAGTCTATTCGATTCTTCATATTCGTTCTACTTGAAACTTTGTTCAAAATCCTCACTGCGTCCTTGTCAGCTGATGATTATGTAACAAAATCCTCAAATCTTCAAAAATGTTTCTTTAATGCACAATAACTGAACCCCATTTCCCACGTTCGGATAACCACGACCTCCACTATCTCCACCGCCTTGCTCGGGAGCTACACGTGTCCTGCAGAGACGCAGAGGTAGGGGCTGTTTGGTCCGAGTTCTTCGCGCCAACAGTAACTGCCTGGCTATAAATATGTCCTTATCCCCCTCGGCAAACACATCTTCGCCCCATCGCTCTCCTGCTATAGCAAAAAGCACCGAACCCTAGCGCCACCGCTGGAAGTATCGTCGCCGGCGAAGAAGAGCTTCACTGCCCCGACTTCTCCATCGCATGAACCACGCCGGAGTCGGACCATCTTCGTCCGCCGCCGCCGTAGACGTCCTCTGCTGCCAAGTTAGGGCACATTGGACAAGCACCGAAGAGCTTCTCTCTACAACTTTTCTGTGTTCTTCGTGCGCACCTTCAAGGGTAAATAAAAACCCCATTTTTACAGCAAGTTAGATCTACTATTTTACATCTCCGATGTGAAATCTGTTTTTCCTCAAGAATAGATATGCACTTGATTCCTCAAACACTGCATATCACCAGACCATTGATGAACTTCACTAAGCATCTAAGATTTTCACGAGATTCCTCAATTGTGCGAATTTTCGGATCTGTACAACTCTGGAACCCAAGAACAGTATGCTTAGGCAAATTCCTCAACCACTCGTTAAATTCCTCAACTATCAAACTTTTTCATTTTCTTAAAATCTAAGAACGCATATGACCTCTCCAAATTCTTCGCAACTATACTCTGTTCACAGGTAGATACATGTCATCTAATGAATCTCTCGGTTCTCATCACATTAACTCATTTGCAGTGTTACTTGAAGAAAATCTTCAAGTCTCATCAGAATCCTCAAGAATTCAATCTCATAAGCAAAATCCTCAGCTGAAGAAAATGGAGGATGACAGGAGACAGAAGGGAGGGAAGAAACTTGAGCAGAACACAGCTTTGGATATCCCTGAGGATATTTACTTGGACTATTGCACACCTGATGAAAATGAAACAATGGCCAAGACAAAGTTTCAGCTTCAGAAGATAGAACTCCAATGGGCTAAGGAATGGAAGGAATACAGATTTATAACTGCCAAGTATGCGAAGAAATTCGCCCTGAAGCCTCCTGGCAAACGGGCCCCACTTGAGGCTCATCAAGTAGCACACCCCTCAAGCCTGAAGACCCTTGATGACTATCTTTATGAAAAGGACAAGCATTTGGCAAAGCTTAAGAAGCAGGGAGATGTTGCGGTGAGGAAATTCAATGAATCCTTAGCTGCTGCTTCAAGTGCAGCTACTTCCTCTTCCGCTGAGACCTTTGGTTCAGCAATTCTTCAACCACAGTCTGTGCCGTCAAAAACAAGGGCTCCAAAGCCTCAAGAGAAACCAGCTCACGCATCAGTTACGAAACCCTCAGCGCCAAAATCCTCAGCGAAAAAATCCTCAGCACCACCACCAAAGCCTCAAGAGAAACCAGCACTAAAGCCGGTCATGACGCCAATGCCCGCTACCTCCAGCTCCTTACTCCCAGCTACAACCAGCTCGAAGACAAAGTCTTCACCACCTCCTGTGAAGACTCAGGTGTCTGCTGAAAGAGCAACCCAACCAAGCCCTAGCAAAATCATCACAGTCCCGTCTGCATCAGAAGGTAGTGATGAATATGATGATCAAACCCTGCAAGCTATAATCAGAAACAAGCAGGAGAGGGTAGCTCAAGCGTCTAGTAGCGCCATTCCTCTGGCCATGGACCCCAAGGTCCTCCTAGAATACATAAACATCATGTATGAGGACCCAAACACTCCGCTTGATGGTTTGAAACTTCCCCCTCGCAGCAGCCACATGGTGGCCACATTCATCAATGAAGCCAAGTGGAAAGAACAGCAAGCCAATCAGGCTAAGGTTGCTCAGCTTAAAAAGGAGAAATTCCTCAAGCAGAATCTCCTCAACTAGACGCATGATGCACTGGTGTCAACACAGGCTGAGTTGAAGACTTTGACAGATAAGTACTCCAAGCTATCTGATCGTCAGAGCCTCAAAAGAAGTTTCATCAAATTTGCCACTAATGTTGTTGATGACTACAACAAGACGGCTACCCCTCCAGTATCAACTCGTCAGCCTCTGATTGAAGAGCCAGCCGATGAATCTCCTCAAGCTGATGCAACTCCTCAAGCTGAGGAAATACCCCAAGAAAGCCGTGTGGATGTACCGGCTATTGAAGAAATCACCATGGAAAATTCAGCTCATGAATCTGCTATAGCTGGTGAGACTGCCCCTGACCCAGCCGCTTCATCAAAGCAAGCTGATGCCTCTGCTCCAGCTGGTTCCTCAAAGCCAGCTGATGAATCTGTCGAGAGAACCCCTTCACCAAAAGCTTCAAAGGTGAAGAAGATGACTCCGTTCTCATCAAACATGAAGAAAACCAGGGCTGCTGAGAAGGAAGCCAAAAAGAGAAAGGCCTCCTCAGTAGAAGAAGAAACTGAGGCCAAGCGCCTCAAAGCGCTTGAAGATAATGCTCCACTAGACCCTGTGCCCCTCAACGTCGCTCTATCCTATGAAATGGTCACCCTTGCAGACCAAGAGAAAGGGACAGATGAGGAAATAAAGGATGCCGCATCTGAGGAACACACTGACGAAGAAATCCGTATTGACGACAGTCCTCAGCCCTCCATTCCTCAGGAAGACACTGCGCAAAGATCAGTTGCACCAGCTGATGAAACTGCCTCTTTCACCAAGCCAGCTGAGGAAGAGCCAAGTGAAATTTCTCAAGCTGATGAAATTCAAAGTCCTGAGAAAAATCCTCAAGATGAGGAACGGGCTGACCCAACTCCTCCACCTGAGCAAGATCTTCACAATGAGGCTCAGAATGAACCTATTCCTCAGCCTGATGCCCAGCCAGATCCCATTCCTCAACATGAAGCACAACATGAGCAAGCTCAGCCTAAAGCCCAAGCTGATGAAATTCCTCACCCTGAGGACAATGCTGAAGAAAATGCACCTGATCAAGACAATGCCTTCATCGTGCTCAACCCCGAGACTGCACTTGTTGTCTCCCCTCCTGTTCCTCAGCAAAATCTTCAGCCAATGCAGCGTCAGCCATTCTCCAAGCGTCCCAAGTTTCAAAAGGAGAACTTCTTTGAAGAACGCATGTAATTCATTGGAGAAAATCCCTATGACAATCCTCAAATCGTACATCTAAAGTTTTGGACGAGGACACAGCTGAATTACTATGCCTGTGTGCTGTGTGGAAGAAATAAGATATTCCAGCACAGGCATATTCCTCATGTTGAACTTGAAGCAATTCCATGCCTGGTCCCAATCCTCAATGTTCTTCATGAAGCTGGACTGCTACCAATGTGCTCAGACATCTCTGATTGGAAGAGTGAGCTCATTCTTCAGTTTTATGCCACTCTTCACATATCTGGAGATCCTGAAGACATTAACACCTGGGTGTTTGACTGGGTGACACAAAATACTCACTACAAGGCCCCTGCTACTGAGCTACTGCGTGAATTGCCAGTATCAATTCCCTCAGAGGACGCTGTGAAGCTTTATGGTGAGCGTGAGCTGCCCAATGGGATGATGGAAGTCCTCATGAAGCCTTTGGCTAAAGGGCAACCACCGAGAAAAACTTTCCTCGTCCACGAGCTCAAGTATGAACCAAGATCTATTTACAGAATCCTCTGCAGCGTCCTTGCACCAATCAAGGTACATGATGATGAAGAAGATGTCATAGGCATCATGAAGAATATCCTCTTCAACATCATCCATGGTATTCCTATCAACATACATGACTTCTTCTTGAGGACTTTGGCCGACAATGCTATGTGTCCATTTGATCACAAGATATATGCGCCATGGATCATGAGATTCATCAGGACAAGGACACACATCAACTTCCACGCTGATTTCAACAACCATGTTGGTTATATGCCTCCTATCAGGGTCAACAAGAAGGCTCTCGAGCTAGTTGAAGGAAAAGGCAAGTCAGTGATTGATGAAGGCCGTAGGCCCCTTGATGGACAGTTCAGAGAGCGGAAGCTTATTCTTCATGGGATGATGGTGAGACTAACCCGACAAGCCCTGTTGCTCCTCGCGTGCTAAATACAAGAGAGCTTCTCCTCAGTCTTCACCAGAAGGTGGATCGCAATCACAAGTGGGTCAAACGCCAGTTTGGCGCCATTGTGAAAACCCTCACTGAAACACAGAACTCTCTGAAGCTTAACCATCACTATCTGCATGAGGTTTTTGATCGCACCTGGGCTACACTTGCTCATCTGAAGACTCAGACAGAACTTGAAGAATTGGACTTTGAGCGAGACTTTGAGTGGTCATGGCCTCCCAAGAAGAAGTTTAGGCCAATTCCAGTCCCAGACCTTGAAGACAGTTCCTTCTCTTCATTCCGCACTGCTGAATCTGATGAAGAACAACTCGACACTGCCATCGGTCCAAGGAAGAAGACTACTCCCAAGAAGCATCACGCCTCTTCATCAACCGCCAAGAAGTGAAGTCTTCACGGGCGTTAGTCCTCAGTTTGTCTCTTTTTGTCACTTGATGACAAAGGGGGAGAAACTTGAGAGTTAGTCTTCAAGCGGGATATTTTGGGGCTTATGAACTATATTTAAATTACAAACTCTTGGCTCTTCTGAAGTTTTTATGTAATGAGTTGTAACTTAAGCCCGATGGTACTCTGATGCTTTTGAACATTTTTCATTGCATGCTTATTCCTCAAGTTTTTGATGCACGCATGCTGGAATTCCTCAGATACCATTTGTCATCATGCATCTTCATTTTCTTCATACTATATGTTACATGTATGCATGATTTACAAGACTAAGGGGGGGATTCCCATGATATAAATCATCAATTTGCATTTGCTGTGAAAAGAAAAATCCTCAAGATATGCACATCTTCAGGGGGAGTCTCTCTGAATATTGATTTCAAATTCCTCAAATGAGTATATACACTTCATATTTTTTATCCTTGTTCAAGACTTAACCTAATTGTCATCAACCACCAAAAAGGGGGAGATTGTAAGTGCATATAGTGCCCCTTAGTGATTTTGGTGGTTTGAAGACTTATAGGTTAAGTATCTAATGTGTTCTTGAGTGTACACAAGATCTATAAGTCACTGAGGAGTTTGAAATATTCGATGAATATCGACCCCTAAAAATGTATATCTTCGGTTGAAGAAATTGGTCTGAAACTGAAGAATTGAATCGCGAAGAATCTGCGATGAAATTGGTATTCCTCATGAAGATATTGAAATTGAGGAATTCGGTGTGTCCTGAAGAAAATCATTCTGAAGACTTTGAAGCATGAATTTTACTCTTTCTGTTTTATTTTCTTCAGACTTGAGTAATAGGAACACCGTACTGTTAAAGGGGGTCGAAGTTACACTTTGGAATGAATTTCCTCATGATGCTCAACCCAAGCCTAATCGTACCAAAAGCCTCAAGTGAGGAATACGGGTGACATGAGGACCCTCACAGTTGAGAGTTCCGACCGTTTCGATAGGCATGCCACATCATTGGTCTTATCCACACCAGCGGTCATATTATTTAAGGGCATTAGTGTCAAATCATGTCGAGATGCTCCCAGGCTATAAATACCCGCCCCCACAACCATTAGTTGGTTGGCTGCTCCATTAGAAACTGACACTTGTCATAAGAGCAACCCAATTCCTCAGAGTCTTCGGGAGTAATTCATCAGTGAGGAAATACCCCAAACACCAAACTACAAACCTAGAACCAAGTGATTGAGCATCACTGAAGAAGTTCTTCCTGTGTGGGACTGAAGCCTTTTACCTTTGAGGACTGTGCATCCTCCAGACGGTTAGGCGTCATGGTCTAGAGCAATCCAGCAGTCAATTGTGGACCGCCGGGTGACCAAGTTTTTGAGGGTTTGGAAGTCTGCCCTGAAGACTTACCACAAGTGTTGGGCGAGGACTGTGTGTTCTTAGCCCAAGGAGAACACGGTAGGGACTGTGTGTCCCGGGAGGACGTGTCCGTTGGTTTCAATACCAAGCCGCTCCAAACCAGATGTACAAATGTCACAGCAGTTGGAACTGTGTCATCAACTACTGTCTTTGCTGTGAAACGGGTTCTAATTCCTCAACTCCTTACTTTCCTCAAATTATGTGTTGATGACTTTCACTGTTACTGTTCGAAGAATTTTCTGAAGACTTTCTCTGAAATTCCACAAACCCAAATTCTTCACGCTAGTTAATCCTCATCTGTTTTCTGCGTGCCTGCTCACTGTGCAATCTATTTTCACATTCCTCACACTGAAAAACTGCTGTTGTGAAACTTTGCACTTCTGATCCTTTACTGTTTCCGCTGTAAGTTAGTCATCAGTGAGGAATTTACTCAAAAGGAATTTCCTCAGTGATGAAATTCTGAAAATCTCCTATTCACCCCCCTCTAGTCGATATAATGCATTTTCAGATAGGCTCCGATACAATCTAAGCGTCACTACATATCTTTTTCACCAACTGGGCTAGTCACCTTGCCAAGCCAAGGACTATGCTCGTGTGGGATCTATGAGAGATCACTCGGCGTCTCCATCAACATCAACTTTGATCTCAACGAAAATCATGGAAAATATTTCATCGATCTTGATATGTCTCCAACTTATCTATTATTTTTGATTCTTCCATGTTGTTATATTATAATTCTTGGATGTTTTATGATCATTTTGTAGCAATTTTATATTATTTTTTGGACGTTATTGTCATAGTGACGAGTGCTAGGTGCTCTTTTTTGCTATTTTTTTCCTTCGTAGAAAATCAATACCACATGAAGTATAAATGCCACAAAACTTTTTGGGGTTTTTTTGGACCAAAAGGAAACTTGAGGACCAAGGATAATCACCAAAGGAGGCCCAGACGGCCCACTACACACCAGGGCACGTCCAGGGCCCCTGGCGCGGCGTGGTGGGTAGTGGGGGCCTTGGTCACATCCTCCACCATTTTTGATCTCTATAAATACCCCAATATTCCAAAAACCCTAGAGGAGTCGAGAGAAATTGTTTCAGCCGCCGCAAGTTCGAGAATCCTCGAAATCCAATCTAGAGGTCGTTCCAGAGAGGAACACATTCATGGAGGGGTACATCATGCTCATTGCTGCTCCTCGGATGATTTGTGAGTAGTTCATATCATACCTACGGGTCCGTATGCAGTAGCTAGATGGCTCTCTCTCTTGTTTTGCTTCTCAACACAATGGTCTCTTGGAGATCTATTTGATGTAACTCGTTCTTTTGCGGTGTGTTTGTTGGGATCTGATGAATTGCGAGTTTATGATCAGATCTATGAAATTATATATATTCTTGATTATTATAGACTCGTATTTCTTTTCCGATATTTGGGTTTTGTTTGGACAACTTGATATTTTTATCTTGCAATGGAAACAGGTGCTTTGTGATGAGTTCGATCTTGCAGTGGTCAATCTCACTGACAGAAAGAGACATGAAACGCCTGCATCGTTGCTATGAAGGATAAAATGATAGGGTCTATTCCTACATGAATAGATCTTTTCTACATCATTTCATCGTCCTTAAAGCATTACTCCATTTCTCCATGAACTTAATACACTAGGTGCATGCTGGAGAGCGGTTGATGTGTGGAGTAATAGAAGTAGATGAAGGCAGATGTCGTTCTACTTGTCTTGGACGTGACGCCTATATACATGATCATTATATTGGATATTAGCATAATTATTTTCTCTTATATCAATTGCCCAACGGTAATTTGGCTACCCATCTTTTGCTATTTTCTCGGGAGAAGCCACTAGTGAAACTTAAGCCCGTCGGGTCTATTCTAGATCATCTATTTGCAATCTCTACTTTGCTACTCACGTTTCCATTTTATTTTATATTTTATTTTCATATCTATATTACCAAAAAACCCCAAAAATACATTTTTATGTTTTATTTGCTATCACTTTATTTGCATCTATTAATTTATCTTTTGAATTTACCCATGAGGGATTGACAAACCCTACATGCGTTGGGTTGCGAGGATTTCTTATTTTTGTGCAGGTACTACTTACATTGTCTTGTGGATCTTCCTACTAGATTGATACCTTGGTTTGATAACTGAGGTAAATACTTGTTGTCGTTGTCCTACATCACCCTTTAAGCTTGGAGGGAAACCAATGCAAATCAGCGGGAAGTCAAGATTTTTGTCGCCGCTGCCGAGGAAGATGTAGTCAAGATCTATTAGGTTCCCACAGATAAACTCCCATCTCCTTGCAATTACAGTATTTGCCATTTGCCTCTCGTTTTCATCTCCCCACTTCTACAAAGTTTTTACAAAAATTACAAAAATATTTTCCATTTGCCTTTTTCTTGCTTGCTTTCTTCTATTGCTTTCATGTCAACACTCCATAACAGAAAATAAACACGAAAAGTAAAGATATATGGATCCTCATCACTTTCTAATTTTTTTCAAAAGATCTAATTATCTTGAGCCAATAGCTAGTGAGTTGAGTGCTCTTGATTATTTTTGTGAAGTTTTGCTTGAAAATGGTGAATCAGAATATTGTGATGAAGTGTTAAAAGAAGAAATTTATGAAGTGATTAATTATATCTCCTTGAATGAAAAGCCTGATTGCAATGATATTATTATAAATTATATTAATGTCATTTGTGCTAATAGTATGCAAAACTACAAGATTGGGGATGTCAATTTTGTCATGTCCACTACTGATTGTAACGATCATGATTGGGTGATGCTTCTTATTATTTTCAAAATTAATTTAATCCTCATGATGAATATGACATTGATAATAATGTTTGAAATATTATTAAAAGTGGGTTTGGGAGAGCGTCAAATTTAGGTAATAGTGATCACAATATTATTGAGAATTATCTATCTCTTGGATTTTTCGATAAAAGTGGGTTTGGAGAGGTCATGACTTTAGTTAATGTTAATCCCACTACCTTGGAAGATTATAAGACTTTTATGCATGTGGATCATGAAGAGAATATTTTATGTGATAGCTATATTGTTGAATGTGAATATGGTCCTACATGTAATTATTATAAGAGAGGGAAATATGGTTATAGAAATATTCATGTTACTAAATTATCTATCATCGTGTTAAATTGCTATTGTTATTCTCTTCTTCCATGCAAATGTTAGATATTTCTTGTCTTGATAATATGTTTTCTTATGATATGCCTATGCATAGGAAGTATCTTAGACTTAAATGTGTTTGTCTGATGCTACATGATGCTCTCTTTGTGTTTCAACTACTATCTTTCACGCAAGCATTGATAACCCACAAGTATAGGGGATCGCAACAGTTTTTGAGGGTAGACTATTCAACCCAAATTTATTGATTCGACACAAGGGGAAGCCAAAGAATATTCTCAAGTATTAGCAGTTGAGTTGTCAATTCAACCACACCTGAAAGACTTAGTATCTGCAGCAAAGTATCAGTAGCAGAGTAATATGATAGCAACAGTAACAGCAATAGCGACAGAGTAACAGTAGCAGCAGGAACAGTAATAGCGACAGAGTAACGTAGCAAGGACCAGTAGTAAAAGACTCGTAGGCAGTGGATCGGTGATGGATGAGTATGACGGATGTGATTCATCATGTAACAGCTATAACACGAAGAAATATGTAACTAGCTCCCGTTGGTCAATCTAATGTAGGCATGTATTCCGTATGTAGTCATACGTGCTTAGGGAAAAGAACTTGCATGACATCTATTGTCCATCCCTCCCATGGCAGGGGGTCCTAATGGAAACTACGGGATATTAAGGTTCTCCTTTTAATAAAGAACCGGACCAACGCATTAACACTTGGTGAATACATGAACTCCTCATACTATGGTCATCTCCGGGAGTGGTTCCGGCTATTGTCACTCCGGGGTTGCCGGGTCATAACACATAGCAGGTGAGTACAACTTGCAAGATAGGATCTAAAACACACATATATTGGCGACAACATAATAGGTTCAGATCTGAAATCATGTACTCGGGACCTAGTGAAAAGCATTAAGCATGGCAAAGTAGTAGCAACATCAATCTCAGAACATAGTGGATACTAGGGATCAATCCCCGTCAAAACTAACTCGATTACATGATAGATCTCATCCAACCCATCACCGTCCAGCAAGCCTACGATGAGATTACTTACGAACGGTAAAGAGCATCATGGAATTGGCGATGAAGGAAGGTTGGTGATAACGATGGCGATGATCTCCCCTCTCCGGAGCCCAGAACGGACGCCAGATCTGCCCTCCAGAGGAAGAACAGGAGGTGGCGGCGCCTCCGTATCATAAAACGCGATGAACTATTCTCCTTGATTTTTTTCTGGACGGAAGGGACTAAATAGAGCTGGAATTGGAGGCGGTGGAGCTCCGTGGGCCCCACAAGCCTCCCAAGCACGGCGAGGGGGGCCCGCGCTTGGGGGGCTTGTGGGCTCCATGCTCCACTTCTCCGGTTGATTCTTGCGCCAATATTTTTTATATATTCCACAAAAAATCCCCGTAAATTCCTTGGTTATTCAGAGAAATTTTATTTCTGCGCAAAAACAACACCAGGGCAATTCTGCTGAAAACAACATTAGTTCGGGTTTGTTCCATTCAAATCATGCAAATTAGAGTCCAAAACAAGGGCAAAAGAGTTTGGAAAAGTAGATACGACGGAGACGTATCAACTCCCCCAAGCTTAAAACCTTGCTTGTCCTCAAGCAATTCAGTTGACAAACTGAAAGAGAGAAAAAGAAACACTTTTACGAACTTTGTTTGATCTTGTTGTTACAACTATGTCTAACTCATATCCAGAATTTCAGCAAGATCATATTTAAACCACAAAAGCAAATGACATCTAGGTCTCACGGTAAACTCATATCAATGGCATAATCAACTAGCAAGCAATAATAATAAGTTTCAAACATCAACACTTCAATCAAAACAATCATGAAGCTGTATGAACACATGGTATCTCGCTAGCTCTTTCCGAGACCGCAAAACATAAATGCAGAACACCTTCAAAGACCAAGGGTTGACTAAACATTGTTATTCATGGAAAAGAAGATCCAGTCACAGTCATACTCAACATCAGTCAAAAGAAAAGAATAAAAATGACGGAGGTGCTCTCTAATTGGTGGTTTTATAAGAAGAGGATGACTCAACAGAAACATAAATAGACAGGCCCTTCGCAGAGGGAAGCATTGATTTGAGAGGTGCCAGAGCTCAAGCTTTGAAAACAGAGATAAATAATTTTGGGTGGCATGCTTTCATTGTCAACTCAATGACCAAGAGTTTTCACTATCTTCCATGCGACACATACTATAGGTGGTTCGCAAACAGAAAAGTAAAACTTTGACTCCCCCACCACCGATCAATCACTCTCCATGGCTAGCCAAATACTCGGGTGCCGTCCATACCAACAACAATCCAGGGGGCGTTTTGTTTGCAATTATCTTTTCGATTTGAGCGTGGAACTGGGCATTCCAATTACCGGCCCCTTTCTCGTGAATGATAGTGAATAAACACATATCGAGGATAACACGCCTAACATGGAAGATACTAATCGCCCCTTGTCACCACATGAGCAGTTCGGGCATGCAAAACAGATTATTTCTTGAAGGTTTAGAGAGTGGTACATGCAAATTTACTTGGAACGGTAGGTAGATACCACATATAGGTAGGCATAGTGGACTCATATGGAACAACTTTGGGTTTATCGAAGTGGATGCACAAGTAGTATTCCCGCTTAGTACAAGTGAAGGCTAGCAAAAGACTGGCAAGCGACCAACTAGAGAGCGACAACAGTCATCAAAATGCATTGAGATTAACTAACATTGAGTGCAAGCATGAGCAGGACATAAATCACCATGAACATGAATATCATAGAGGCTATGTTGATTTTGTTTCAACTACATGCGTAAACATGTGCCAAGTCAAGCCACTTGAATCATTCAAAGGAGGATACCATCCTATCATACTACATCATAGTCATCTCAAAATTCATGTTGGCATCCGAGACAAACCATTATAAGCTCCTAGCTAATTAAGCATGGCATCAGAAACTATGATCTCTAAGTTGTCATTGCAAACATGTTTCTCTCACAACAAAGCTGAATCTGGAAAAATGAGCTAGTCATATTTACAAAAACAAAATAGACTGAGTTCATACCAGCTTCTCCAGGCTCACACACTTCATCATAAATCGTCATTATTGCCTTTCACTTGCACGACCTTATGATGTGAACATTAATAAGAGTGCTCGTGCATTGGACTAAGCTGGAATCTGTAGGAAAACACAAAGGAGAAGACAAAGTAATATGGCTCTTTGACAGATAAACAAATATGCATGCGAGAGCCACTAAACATTGTAACCATGGTCTTCTACGTTGACCCAAAGAAAAATAAAATTATCTAGACGGGAAAGCTCCCAACAAGCAAAAGAAGAACGAGAAATCTTTTTTTTCTCAAACTAGACAAACACACGAGAAGAAAACGAGAAAAAGAAATAAACTAGCACTTATGATACAGTGGAAAAGTGTGAACACCGACTAACAAAGTGAAAGTGTGAACATGAATATAAAGTCGGTGAGAAACACGTACTCCCCCAAGCTTAGGCTTTTGGCCTAAGTTGGTCTACTCCCATGGCTGGAAATAACCGTCTCCGGGGTACTTCGGAGTGTATTGAGGATGCCACTGATGTGTGAGCTCCTTTGGCTCCCACTGATAAACTGGCGTTTGGTACTCGATTGGTAGCTCGGACACGGGCGCCTGTGGTGGTGCTATGCCCCAATATGCGTAGATGTCCGAGGGCATAATAATGTACCTGCCTAGATGAAGATTGAACAAAGAAGGAACAGGCAAAGTAATAGTCTCACGAGTACCGTGACTAAACACCAGGTTATAAATCATCCTCTTATTTATATCTTTATCAAGAAAGTCATGGGGAACCATGCTATCATAATCTAGATATCTCTCAAGAAGAAGAATATCTTCTTCCTCGTGCAGTCTAATAGGTATCACAAAATGTCTAGCAAGACGGGTAGAATAGATACCTCCATAAACAACGCCTTTAGAACGGTTCGTGTTCAACCGTTGAGCTACTATAGCGCCCAAGCAATAAGTTTTATCATTATAAAGGGCTTCGCGCAAAACCTCAAGATCTGGCGAGCTATGGGCCCCAGCTTTCCCACGGCCAATCAAACATTTTCCCACGAATAATGAGAAGTACCGAAGCACGGGAAAATGTATGCTAGCAGCTCTAGCGCAACACACTCCTCTCTCCTCTCCTACAGCAATAGTATCAATGAAAGCCTCCAAGTCCCGTGGACGAGGTTCATGAATATCCCCAACATAAGGTAATTTGCAAACATTGCAAAAATCCTGAAGTGACATGCGCTAGGGGATATCATATAATTTGAACTCAACCATAGGAGGATTCTTCCTTGGATAGAAGTTAAAGCTTTGCATGAAAATATTAGTGAGGAGGAGGTATTGCGGACACTTATCTTCAACGATGGCCGTAAGGCCTGTGTTCTCCACTAACTAGTAAAAGTCCTCATAAAGTCTGGCGGTGCGTAAGAATAAATCGCTTGGCCACTCGCACGCTCGAACTTCGGCAACTCGGGGGACCGGATACTTGGGTTTCTTCTTCTCATTTTCATCATCCTTGGGGTCACTGCTTGAAGAGCCTCTTAAGAACCTCCTCATCTTTTCCTTTTTCTATCTCTGAATTTTTTTGAAATTTTTAGTGATTCTAAGGAAAAGTGAACAAGGCTCAATTAAACTCATAGCAACTACTCCGATAAGTGCCTAGAGGCCATATAACGCATCAAAACTACTTGGGACCAGCTAAAATTAGCATGTAAAGCTCAAGAACAGGGTCACCAAGGCAGCAAAAATACGCAACGAATAAGGCACTAGAGCAAAAACTAATTGGACCAATGGAGGAGTCACATACCAAGGAGCAATTTCCCCAAAACAGTTTGTTGAATGGACCTTTGCACAAGGAGATCGAAAATCGC